>NC_092819.1:185206471-185877971 GCF_023375885.2 Dermacentor andersoni | reverse complement strand
GCGGTTTGAATCAGAGAGCAAACGGGTATAGACGATATTCTAATAGACATTAAGAGAAAAAAAATGGCGCTGAGCCGGTGATGTAATGCGCTGACTAGATAACCGTTGGACCATTAGGGTGACAGAATGGGCACCAAGCGAAGGGAAGGGCAGCAGAGGACAGCAGAAGACTAGATGGTGTCTTCTGCTGTCCTCTCCTGCGCGGGTGCTAGTTGGAATCGGTTGGCACAGGACAGGGGTGATTGGAGATCGCAGGGAGAGACCTACGTCCTGCAGTGGACATGAATAGGATGATGATGATGAGCTGCTTCATGCACTGTGACAATGCCATTGCACACCTGCGATTTTCTTTTGATTTGGAGTATTCTCTGAGTTAAGCTAGTTTTCTCTATCTGGTTGTCTACATTCAACAGGGCCTCGATGCGTTGTGCCTCCACTCGAAGAGTGCATTTGGGTGGCCAAGCTAAAGGTGCAGTATAGTCCAGCTTAACGCGGACGCGATCTACACGCGACACAATTACCCTATATCGGCGTAAATTCAATGCTGCACAGTCTAGTGTGGCTGGTGAGAGAATAGAACATGTCCTATCACACACCGGAGCAGCTGGATCAT
This sequence comes from Dermacentor andersoni, assembly GCF_023375885.2. Classification (NCBI taxonomy): domain Eukaryota; kingdom Metazoa; phylum Arthropoda; class Arachnida; order Ixodida; family Ixodidae; genus Dermacentor; species Dermacentor andersoni. The sequence continues at coordinate 185,877,358 of NC_092819.1, read as the reverse complement.
GCACTAGCTTGGCTGACCAGCAGCATGCTGTTTGGGTTCAGTGAAGCAAGCGTGTTGCGTTTGCGCCTTCGACAAACAAAGAAGCACTCGCAGCGCACTTGTCCGTTAGCACTGCGGCAACAACTGATCGCCATGCTGCTGCGGGTCACGTTAAAGTGAAGGGTAAAATTTTAGCGATCTTAGTGTCTACGGCATGGTGTATCCAACTTCACCGGCCGCTGCCTGGCATGCTGGAAGTGCCGGACTAGTAGACCAACCTAGGGAACCTTCATGCAAGCAAAAACACTGTTCTGATGTGGGCTCCCTAGACCGATCTGACAACTACTGCCATCCGTAGTAAAGGATGATAAGTAGCTGAGACTTGGCACGGCCCGCCTAGAGGGGCTCAGCAGGGCTCAGTGCTAAGTGTGTGCAAACTCGCGGCCAGACAGGCCGGACTGCGGCCGTGCTAAAGCTTTGCCTATTTCGCTCTGGCGGCATTGCATTCCTGCATGGCTTGCCACCGCATCTACACCATGGCCGCCAAATAAAATTTCCTTCGTGACAAATGCAGCTGCTTGTTTCTGGCACTGTGTCAGAAAGGATTTAGTTTGTAAATTTCAGCGCGTCCGATGTAGAGATGCACGAAATATTTTGCAGATGATGCACTGCCGGAAATGATCGCTCTATAATAATGCCTTTGAACGTTACTGTCGGTTTTCGTGTGCCATCGTGGCATATAGTAGTTATAGTCAAGCCGAGAAAGCGTTTGCCAAGCACAACTTGATGGGTGAGTGACGGTGCTTTTGAAATGTAGCTTATGCAGCTTTGTGAACTGCAGTTTACATGCTTTATGCGCGTTGGCTAGTCCGCCTTGCACTTGCCTGATTTGCCGTGGTCCACACTTTTGCTCTGAAAGCTGAAACAGGAAAGGTGTGTTCGGCCTTCCTCTATTCAGCGCTGTGCACTGCACAGCCGTTCAGCCGTTCTTGCAACAGCTCAAATTACGAGTGCAATAGGGAGAACGCATACCTACAGAGATGCCTGTAAACTCACAAATGATAAACGAGCAATGCGCCTGGCTGCCTAGGTGCAACATGGTGCAACTAAGAGATCAACACTTCCGTACAGCTCTTCAATATTCGCCATATGCGTATTGCTACTGCTTTGCCGCCAGGTGCACGCGCTGTCTGCATAGGCGCTATTTAATAGCTGCTAATAACAAAATTAGGCAATTACCAGCCTTGCAGCTTTGCCAAGATTACTCTTGAGAGTTTACGGTCGGCATTTATAGTCAATTTAGCTCAAGTTAAATTTCACTGCAATTGGCCTTTAATGCATACTCTCTGTCGCTGCTGAGCACCACATCTCAAAAAAAAAAGAAAAAGCCGAACAACAAACAACCCTCCACTTTCTTTGTCATTGCTCATGATCAGTAGTGAAAAAAAGAAAAACCAAAACAACACACATGCATTTTCACTCGTTCTTGGTCTACTGGGTCGTTCTGGGTCCGCTCTCCCAGCGGAGTGTGCAAGCGTGCTTCTTTGCTTCTCTCGCGATGATTGCTCGGTCAACTTCTTGTGGTCAACCACACATTCATCACTCTGCCTCCATAATTTCACTTTAGACCATTCAAGGCATTCTGAGCACCTGCTCAAACTGGTCCCAGTCTTCTTGACTTCGACGACATCTGGCACCCACCCAGAGGAGGCTCTCATTGACCGGGTACCAGCAGACACTGTTATCGATCATTCATGCCACTCATCATCTTTTGTTTTCATATAAACACTCTGCGCGAGTGCTTTCTGTGCTCGCTGACCAGACTCTTAGAATGTCAAGTGTCATGGTGCCCACATTTTAATGTGATAGCATTAAAGGCCCTGTGTCGCAAAAAATTCAATGTCGGCGTCAGACTTCGCTTTGTGAAAAAGTGTTATGAACCACAACCACCTAGGCCCTCCGCATGGCGCAGATGCGGTACTGTAACTGAACTCCTCAAAGTGCAATACGGTAGAAAAATCGTAATATGCAACCTAAACACAACCTACAAACATGACAGTGTCGCAGTGTAATTTGAATATACCAGAAAGCATCATTCTGTTATGCGGAAACTCAAACACAAACCCCTTTTTCGAGCGACGCGGCCCGCTCGGTTCCTTGCAACCACACCATCGCACTCGGCTCTGCGCACCTGAAAGAATTGTCGGGAAGCGTGACAAGCAGTCAGGGATCTTTGAAATGTATCGTGTTCCACTCCTGAAGGTGAAGCGTCCTGCAAATTCTTATTTTTCCAATTCGTACTTTTTCTGTTAAATTTGTGCTTTAGGTAGTTTTACACCCCTTTTCATTTATTCTTTATTGGTTTTATGCCCATTATTGCTTTAAGTAGGAGCGGGCTTGATCCCACATGCTTTTATTTTGGTTGTATGAATACAGGGTGGCGAAGAGTTTGGAGTGAGGCAGTGCAGTGCAAAAGGTTGGTGGCTACTGCGTCGTCATCAGGAGATTATGGTCCATTGATGATTTGTTTACATCACTGCTGATAACAGGTTGTACCTTCTGGAATTTGTACTTTTCTAGTTGAAGCGACACAGAAAAGATAACTTCTTGGCTCATGGCACACTGAGTCGACACCTCCTGAAGAAGTTTTTCATGCCTGCACGCTAGAATATGAAGTCACAGCTCACCGGCCAGCAACGTGCAGCTGCCTTACATTTGCTGGTTTTGCCGCAGTGGAAGCACGCAGTCTTTGAAGACACATGTGCCTGTAGTTGTGCGTCATTTTTCTTCATCTGTAGCCGAAGAGGACAATGTAGAAATGCCAAACAAATGTTGTGTGTCGAGATGTTGCGGCAATTATGACAAAGGGAAAGATGTGCCAGTGTGTTCTTTTTCGAAGGAAGAAAACATGCGACACAAGTGGATACTTGTGATTCAAGGAGGCATTTCGTGCCGACTTACGTACACGAAAGTATAACTTTTTACAGCTCTTTATGAATTCATACTTCATTGGCCATGTGAGCTTTGCTTTCATAACTTACAAGCAAGCTTACAAACATATGGCCTGGGGGTTTTTCTCATGCCACGTTTCTCAATTGTGAAAGAGACCAAGGAGGCAAGCCATTACTTGAAGGCTTGACCACAACATCGCCCACGTTTTTGGTACAACAATGCTGTCAATGCTGTCAATAAACACATGGAACAAAACAGGTAGACACTTTTTTACAATGCCTTACATACTGAGGCAATGCAGAACTTAACACTTGAAAGGATGTGAGACAGATGGTGCAAATTCAGAAACAACGTAATTTTACAGGTGACAGAAATGTTACCAGATTAGCTATGGTTTCTGTAATAGCATCGCTTATAACAAATGCTGAAATGTTATAAAAAAAATGCTCTTAAAGAAATGCTTCATCTCTCTTTACCACGGCTGTGTATGTCATGCAGAAGTATCCACACGTAGGCAAGCAGAATAGGCTGACAGCCGCACTGCTTCAGCAATATTTTTAAATATTTTTCATCAATACTTGTCTGCACTCAACTCGCATTCCCGGCCACGTTGGTACTCGGGCCCACTCAATGGCGTTCACCCACACCAGCCGGTGGTCACTCACATTCATACCTGCGTCCACTTAAACTCACCGTCACTGACTTTCCTTCGTACTCACATTAACTGGCAGTCAGTGCTCTTTATACACATGTCTGCTCACACTCACGGGCACTCACTTGCATTCATACCTACGTCCACTCACACCCTTCGTCACGCTCTATCTCACACCGGTGAAATCCGTGTGGAGCCAGTATGAGCCATTGTATAGTTGAGAGTGAGTACCTCTGGTATCCAGTGAGCACATCAGGCTGCGACAAATGGACAGCGTCTTTCATACACAAAAGGCACAAGCTACAGTGCTCACCCCCAAGGTAACTTGGTCTGCCTCTTGACATAGTCTCTTCTCCTTTTGGCCTCTTGCTCCTCTGCACACCGCTTGGCAGCAAATGCGTCTGCAATCTTCACAGCAAACTGTTGGGGGAGGGAGCAGGGGCAAACGTTAGCACCGAGACAGCTTCTAAGAAGAGCTGTATCATTGATGATAAACTTGTGCTTATCCTGAATATCAGATATAATGGAGCTATTTTGTGTCAGATGCAAAGTTATCGTAATAATGTTTTACTGTACAAGGTTACCGTAATTCGCTCGAAAAAGAACTCTGGCTGAACCGCTCTCACAATGACTGTCAATGTTACTGTGATTAGCACTGAAGCAATGTAGAGACACATCGTATTGCCATTTCCAAAACCATGTCAAGCATGAGACGTGCGCTGCAACTGGGCTCCTGTCTTGCCTCGGGACATGCTGCGCAATCTAGTGGTGCACATGCACCAAGCCCGAGACTGCATGGCCTCCAAGATAGCATGCCAACACATCCCTTGCTGCCCCATAGGCACTCGCAGCACAGCACTAAAGCATTGTGAGTGAAGCTAAAGCGATGTGCCTAAAAGGAACCCATGCAATGCGTGTTCAAATCTGCCCAGGGCAGGCGAAATATTTAAGGATTTATAAAAAATATTGAAGAGTGGTGTAAAGAGGCTAGATAGATAGACTCAAAGCAGCTGATATACGCTAAGAATGCTAATTGCATTAAAAGACCAGATTTAGGTATTCCCAACAAACAAGCTGGGCACACACATCAGGTATGGCACCTACATACACTTCAATATAGCTGAAAATTGGGAGTTGAAAGGCACACTGCTGCCAGTTGAACGAGCAAAAATTTCACTTAGCACGCATTGTACAGCTGCAAAGGCAGCACTCACAGCAAAGTACTTATACGAAAGCAAAAGTATTCTTGCCAATCTCCCTGCTTTCCTTGAATCATTTTGCTTTGCTGGAACCATTCTGCATTCAGTGCACAGTGATCTCCTTGCTCCTTTTGTCGTGGTTCGTGACAACCTTTCGAATCAAATGGCAGACAACTTCAGCAATATCTTTGGACAATTTAGTGTCTTTCTTACACACAAAACTGCTTTCTGGATCATACACAGCACAACACAGTATGTTCACAATCTAAGGAAATAAAATGCTAGCTTTGATGCATGCTACAGCTATGAGTTCTCACAGCTCTCTGTGAGTATACTGAAAAAAAAAATACTGTATGTGCACACACACACACACACACACAGTGGTGCAATTCAGTCTGATTTGAAAACTGAGCAGCACATTGTGAGGGTACTAATTATTAAACTTGGAAACAAATACACATACCATAACACCCATATAAAAACAAATATGAATTTTGTGCAATTAACAATTGCAGGCCCACATAAAAAAATTGTGCCCACATAAATTATGATCAAGAACAGCCAAATGAACTTGCATGGTACATTTTTGTTTGCAAATTGTGCATATTGGTTTCAGTTGGTCAAGTTTTGACACAGGCTCACAAGGTCTCCTCATAACTTCTAGCTAAACCAGAAAAAAGACCTGTGACAAGCATGTGTCCAGAAGTTTCTATATAAACAGTTGTCTATACATATGACAAGTATTCTGACCATCTGAATTCTGTGTGAGGCAGGAAGTTACTGGTGATTACTTTCATCTGTTTTTGGTGTGGCATTTTGGCATAGAAAAGAAGTGACTTTCAGTGTTATGAATTAGAAGAAGAGGAACTGAGGGGCCCAGTTTGGTAAGTCACAAACAAATGAAGCCAACAGATAATGAAGCCGAGAAGAGCATAAGGAAATCAACTGTGTTTTAATTGCATTTAATACACAATTTAATTGGTAGGGTAGTTTATTTTCATCAACAGGCCTTTTGTTAAGGCCAGATAACGGTGGAAACTGTCGCAATACTGTAAGCCTTGGCTGTTTCTATGAGATCAAGCACATTATGTGGGGCATGATCTGAAAACAATAGCTGAAGTGAGAATGCTGCCACAATCAATCAATCAATCAATCAATCAATCAATCAATCTAGTGTTGCAAGTAGCACATTTGAGTGTGAGTATGTGCCTTTTTTTCTTTCAGTGTCCAGTTTGTACTTTCTTTCATTTTATTGGAAGATGAAAGATATCAGATACAGGAATCGTGGCACAAAATAAAAAGGGCATCTCATGCTTAAGCCTACCTTAGGGTTCAAAGAATGCGGCCATATTTTAAAGGGCTGAACATTAAGTAGGCTTTTACAAGCAGTATTGAATATTGATGACAGATTAACAAAGGTGAACCTCGATGCTGCCCTCTTCCCAACAATATCTCACCTGCCTGTTGCCCAAGTGGTCGCTCAACATCTCTGCCTTGTCAAAGTCTCCATTGGCAATGGCAGCCTCCACCAGGGTTTCAACTTCTGTCTGAAAGTGAGGAAAGCACTAATCAAGCGCTAGAGTAGCAGCAGCTCGTGCCTCTTGTACCATAGAGCAGTGGCTGTGAGTCCTAGACGGTTTCTTTGCTCTTCCCTGAATTTTACTCCTTTGAAAACCTCTTACACTAGAAAGTGCGTGTGCCACTGAATACACAATAAACAACCATTGGCAAATTTGTCTGCATGGTAGACAAGGCCATGTCCATCGGTGAAAATAACGCAACACTGGCCAAGTACATAGCAGGCTACATAGCAAGGGAGAGTGGGATTTCGTACCAATAAAGGATCACAGGATGACTGCCGATGTTAATACGATTAGCATTGAAACAATGCACCAGCCCACTGCACTAGTGACATCACTGAACCACATGATGCATACAGCCAGCCAGGCTGCTCTCTTGCACTTCCCTCTGGACACAATGCGCCACACAGCAGTTGCGCCCGAAGTCCGTGCATGGTACATGCATGAATATGTCTATTGTAAACTTGTCAGCGTGAAAAACTACAAAAGGGAGATCCACATAACACAAGAGCCGACTATCAACTGAAGGTCTATTCCGAAGAACCACTGAGGCATATCATATAAACAAGAAAGAGACCAAACCTATCCTTTCTAAATGACATGGGATAGCAATCAGTGCATGCTTTATTTTAAAATTTTAAAGCGCAGATTTTAGGTGCCCATTCCTGCAGCGAGCGTCGGTGTTGTCCCTTGTAACTGAGATAACGAACGCAGCAAAAGATGAAAGCAAATGCGTGTCGCAGCGGGAGATGAAAGACTGCAATAGCGAAGAGAGCATGAGGAGGAAGCAGAGGAGGAGGATATGGCAAAAGTGCGAGAAGAAAAGCGCTGCACAAGATGGGCTTTGAATTGACGATGGCTACGAGATAGCACCAGAGTAGCACATCTCGTCTGCATGAAAACAAAGCACTGCGCGAGTGCAGGTCTGTCTGCGGCAGCTGCTGTGAATCACACCCACACACTGCCTCTTACGATCTTCCAATTAATGAGGCAGTCGCGCCACACATTGCTCCGTTTGCAACCTGCTGCACGAGATGGATTGTCCGTGCCAGCCAATATATCACAAAATTAAAACACATTGCCAATACTCCTTATCGTGATTTTACCTCTGTAATGCTCTGCCACTGAACATAACTTTTGTGCATCCTTTCGTGTAACTTTTTCTTCACAATAAACATTCAGTTGATAGCCAGCGCTTGTGTCATGTGGTTCTCCCTCTAGTCACTGTGTAGTTTTTTGTCCTGAAAAGTCTATGATGAACACCTACCAAGTTGCTCACTTCACCCTACTTCTAAGCTTAGTGTGAATTCAGACAAGAGTGTCGAATACATATGACATTTGTTCGATTCCAGTTAGCAGCAGAGAAATGTCAAAGAACTATTGAAGAGCGACGCCTGGCCACTGGCCCAAGCTGGCATGACAGAAGTCAACTGAAGAGTGCATTCGTGGCACAGCTTGCTGTTGTGCTTGAGTGGCCACACGAACTCAATGCCACCCAGCAGCGGATACATCTTAAAGGTGCTCAAAGAATGCTCATCACATCAGAAACAATTCGATCGATAGGGATTAATGTGCCTGCGCCACAATGGCCACTGTTGTACATATACGCTGGCATAGACAGAATGTTTTCATTTTTCCAGAGGGGGCTGGGGCCCGACCTGCTTTCCGAATACCACACACACATATATATATATATATATATTGACACGTGAACTCGTTTATCTTTTACGGGTGAGCGCTTTTACCGTCTAAGAAATGTTATTGCTCAGGGCAGGACGCGTCTACATGTATCGGAAGTTTCTAGAATGTTATCGATGCTTCAATCCGCTGTCTGTTGTCGCCGAACCTTGTGTAATCTGATTGCATGTATGGGCGACGTGAATGGCGTAGAACTTTGTGGAAGGCACGAGTTTGTGATTAATCTGCATTCTGTTTTCAGCAAAAGCTAGGCTTTAAGGAAAAGTTTAGTGCACTCAAGACGTACAAGAATGTAGAAAAGACAACACAGCTCAGATGTCGATCCTTCTGAAGCTAGGCTTTGCTTACATCACTCAGTTTAATCCCATGAGGAGACGCATGGCTGTATCCAAATTATTCTTTATTAAAATTCAAGCTATACACGTTAATTCAAGTTCAAGCTAATTCAAATTATGCATGTTACTCTATAAATATGCTATAGATATATACGATACTTAAAGCAATACAAACATCATAAAAATGCACTAGAATACAGATGAAAATTACCAAATGTAATTACAAAACATTATTTGAAAATATTTTCGTTAAAGGTAAGACAAGCAAGGACGACACCAAATAGACGTGGAACTATCAAAAAAACAAAAATACAGTTCTTTATAAGCATGCTAAATATCACAAGAAGAACAAACAATAGAAGAACAACGAACATTTGCATATCTTGAATTACACTGCTCGGCGTTTCATTGGCAACGTGGAGGCTGGGAGGCGACACAACGAACTTATTGGAACTATTCATGTATAGCGCAAACAGTCCTCTTTTAAAATGGCATCTTTTGCGCCTTCACTTTGGCGAAATCAGATATAGTCTGTTCGAAGGACAGATCGTGGAGGAGGTCACTTTCGATGGACATGATAGCAAGCAAGTTCACTTGTCGTCAAGGAGGCTCAAACGAAAGCAATTTTTTATCAGCAACTTGGAAAGCGATTGCTCGGCCTCACAGTTTGCCACGGGTGTGCTTAAGTACATTCGCAAAGCAATAGAAAGATTCAAAAACACATCAATAAGCTTTCTTTCATGCAGCAACTTCATTATTCCCAGGGGATTCGTGTCCTGGCACAGAGTTGTGCATAAAATTCGCAAACTGAACAATTTCAGCGGAAAATGCTGGCTCCAAATCATTTTTGTAGGTTTTCACCAGCTTCTCAGCCTGCTGTGCCAGAGGGGCCTCGCTCCCAACTTCTGTCAGCAATTTTAAGAATCCAAACGTATCGCAGAGTTCAGTGTAGGCAGCCTTTCGCACTCGCAAAGCAGAGCCTAGACTGTCAAGTGCAACATTGTAGGTCTCTACGATAAATTTTTTCTACCTTGTAGCGCACTATCGCTTTTTTCGTCCATGTGCTTACTCAAAACGATGCGTTTGCCCTCATCCTGATAACACTGATTGGTACCTTTGCGTGCATGCTCTCTCTTCAAAGGTATCAAAGAGAGATCGCAAAGAATTAACAAAGCCTTCTAGAGAGCTCAGCAGGTCTACAGCAGTAGAAATGTCTAGGTCTGGTTTCTGAAGTGCTACACTCGTTTTGTCAAAGCGCACGAAGATTTCACTCCGAAAAATCGCCATGAATGCAGTCTCTAGTTTTGTCATTTTCTTGGAGAGTGCGCTTCGTTCTTAGCGTCACTGTTTTCTTCCTCGTTCTTTGATATAGCTTCAAGGCAACACAAGACTGCATTGAAATTTTTCAGAATGGCCTTACATGATTCAGCGTGCCTTGACCACCTGGTCTCAGAGAGACTATTCAAAACAAACTGGAAGTGTGCGTGGGGTACCAGTATAAAACAACAGCTATCCCAGCGCAAAACGCAACGTGTTACTTCGGCCGGGGCGTGACAGATAAGATACTAGCTCAATTACTACGTTTTCCTTTATTTCATCCTGGCTAATTGTTCAAGGGAGCTAATTGTTTATTATGCGGGTGGGAGTGCAGTCATGTGGTATTCTCCACATTTTGCAGGGTTTATTTATCAGTCAGAAAAAATTAGTACACAATTAGTACATCGCTGAAAATACCACAGTTAGATTTCCCTTGGCTGTGCCTACAAATGCCTGCTTGAACCTTTGATAATTAGGATGGTACGTTTTGAGTTAGATAATTAATTACAATTACCTAATTAAATATCAGTAGCAAAAAAAATTAGTGGCAGCTACTTCACTGTACTGGAAACAGTATGCACTAGGTTTTCTTTGAGTAATGCATTGCTCTTTATTTTTTTTAAATCTTGGTACATGATAGTTAATTGGGACACCTCGTATATATTTATGACTTCCACATGCAAGTGACAATGTTTCCATCCCTGATAAATGTTGTAAATTATTAGAAATGTTTCTTTTCAGGAGTCATTAGCACTGCTTACTGGAAAGAGAAGCAATAGTGAGACACATATCATTCACGTGCATTTCTCACCCTTTTGATAAAAGACTTTGCCGAAGGGGTTACTGAAGTCTATAGCTTTTTTTTTTTTTTTTTTTCAGGGTCAAAAAAAGCACGCAAAGCAATTTGAAGCAAGGTGAATATACAGCAACATATTAATTCTCTAGGCATAGGCTGTCCATACCTTTAGAAATATGTGTTAATTGGCTACCTCCTTCTCTTTGAAAAATATTATAAAATTTGTTCTGTGTCTATATTTAAATATATTGTGTATGTGCATGGTATATACAGTAGAAATTTAAAACAATGTTGAAGTGAGAAAATACAGATGAGGCAGCCGCCGCTAGTGCTTCTAACGCGCTTGTCCTCGTATGTCAGGATTTGCAGAAATAAAGCGAAACTACGAGTTAAAAGCCATGCACTTCTGCATACTCAGTGATGTAGTAAGCTATTAGCCAAATTAAAATTTCAAGTGAGAAGGTCGTGGCAAGTCAAAGGACACCACAATGATGTGGGCAACAAAACTCTGGTAATTACACTTTCGGTGTTTGTGGGGGGGGGGGGGGGGGGGGGGGAGCGCTTCTTGAGCCATTCACTCACTTGTGCAATGCAAAGTTACTATACTATGTTTCATACATAGAAGGCAATGCTATGAAGGTTAGACTTAAATTAAAGGTAACAAATTCAATGTAGGTGTCGTCTGCTTCGAAGCCACTCAAGACATGTCAATTCAGCTGCAACAGAACAGTGGCACCAGCCTATGGTGAAGATCTTTTTCCCGAAGCTATGAGAGATGGTGCCACCATTGTGTTGCAGCAGAAATGGAAATTATTCTAGTGCCATCAGCTCAAATTTCTTAGCAGTGTCGGTGTTACTGTGGTTGTGGACAAAACTGTTAAGTAATGCCCACAAACATGGACATTAAACTACATTGCTTGCAGAATAGCATCTCTGAGTAAAAATTTCAGTGGAGATCAGTCAGCAGTTTAACAGGAGTAGTCATGTACATGCTAAGCACTCCTGTTTATCCAACACTTGGTACAAGTGAGGAAGGGCATGCCTTTGACTCTAATTTCTCCTTTAACTTCGCCTTTAACTCTAAGTCTAATTTATCTGTTACATTTTTCTTGTCTGAAGTTGAGAGTATGACGGAAGCCCGTCTGGTCGGGATGATGCAAAATGGTTTAAAATTCCAATTGGTTTAAATGGATTCCGTATGTCCCCGGCATAAGCGAGACTCTTGCACGCGTCCTGCAGTCATATGACATGCAGGCTGCGCACGTGCCCTCCCGGAAACTTAGACACGAGCTCGTGCATGTGAAAGACCCTTTGGAAAAGGACAAGTTCCCAGGCGTGGTGTATGTCATTCCGTGTGCGGATTGTCGGTATGTCTACGTCGGTGAAACCGGCAACTTCAAAACAAGACTTAAGCAACACACGAATGACGTCCAGAAACGACACGTTGCATCAAATGCCTTGGCCGAACACTGTGCAGCCACATCACATAAGATTAACTGGGAGAAATCTCGTGTGATTGCCAAGGAGCGAAATCATTCTTCGCGTCTTTATCTTGAGTCCCTAATCATCCAAACCACGGCGCACACTCTTAATCGCAACGAAGGCAATCTGCCACCCATGTATGCCAGGTGCCTTAATCATGTTTTGAGACACACATAAAAAGGGGCGCCAGCTCTGCCGCTTCTTTCATTGTGAACAAGGCTCCCGTGGGGGAGCCGAAACGTAAATAACTCTTTTAAACCATTTTTGGTCGGTGTCCAGACCTCTTCCTTTTAAGTATTTTTCTTGTCTCAACTTAATTATGTCCACCATGCCAAGCTAAGAAGTCGGTGCACATGACTTTTGTTTCGGTTATGCATGCTAGTCTCAGTCGTGAATTAGTCCCTAAGCAGTGGCCACAGTATCGCATCAGGTTCTCCGAAGACAATATTACAACAATGCTACTACAGTCGAACCCGGTTATATCAAACTCGCAAAAAAAACGCTTATCACTTCGATATAGAGCATAATTCGATATAAGCCTGCTGAATAATTGGATGTCCTAAAAGCACATACCATTTATAAGATCACTTTATGATGAAATTAGTTTAGTTTCGCATGAAAGGTCCTGCATTTCTTTCTGCTTGGGCAATTTTGCTGCCTGCGACACACGCACTTCTCCCCATTGTCTAAGGAGTCGGGAGCAGCTGAGGCCGCAATCTTCCGCATTCGCGCAGAAGCACCGGACTAATGCGAGCGCACCAATCACTTCGGAGGATGTAGGCAAAGAACCGTCGTTGCTTTCCTCATTGTGCCCACTTTCACTTGTGCTTGGTACGATGTCGGCAATGTAGTCTTCGTTTTCGGGCTCTCTCGTGGTCGCGACACCATCATTTGCACTCACAAACTCGTCCACTGTTGATTCATCAACAGCTTCCGGAAATTCTGACAGCTCGCTCCAAGTTTCAGCAACACTGGCAACGACTGTGTCGCATTCATCAGAATTTACAGTCATCACCGAGTACATACGCAGAAGCCGGCACGGCTGAAGCAATTTCGGATGAACCACTCGTACACGACCATGCGTACGCATCGGGCACCACGGGCACCGGGGCGAGAGTTTGGTCGCTTTAGCCCTAATTTCCCCCTTATTCTTCAAGATCGTCCTGAGAGTGTTCCTCGGAATCATCCACGCTGCGGGGACACATCCGACTTCTCACCGCGTTTGACCCGATTTATGATTTTGAGCTTCACGACAAAAGGCAAATTCTGCCGCTTCATCACGGCAACACTGCGGGAGAAGGCTCACAAGGAACACACACAATGGACCAGAAAGGCACCGAGACAACTCGCACTCGCGCCACATTTTGCACGATGAGGGCACAAGAGCCTCTGATTGGCTGTCTGAGCAAGCGCTGCGGGCCAGGATCATTTCTTGCAGGGGGGTGTCGATGGCTCATCCGAAGCAGCGCGGTCACGGTAAGGAGAGCGGTTGGATGGAGCCGTGCCGTCGGGTTTCCCCGCAACCGCGAGGGAAAGCCAACTTCTGGGGGCACTTTTCCGCCGCTCGACGCTCGATATATCGGGAGTCGCTGCTATTTTTGTTCGATGTAAACATAATTTTTGCTATATATACTCATTGTAACTATACCGTGCCCAGAAATTGTTCGATATATAGAATAATTCGATGCAAACGGGTTCGATATAGTCGGGTTCGACTGTATAGACATTGTTACTGTCAACAATGTGTTAAAAGAAATGCCTGCACTGTTACTCTTTCCTCCTGAGCAGCAAAACACTTTCCGTGTTCCAAATAGCTACCCAATAATTTCAGCTTCAGTGAGGGTGGCATGATGGCAATCTGAATAAGCACCAGAAATGCATGAAGGTGTTGCGTCTGCATAGCCTTGTTGCACTTAAGTTATAAACACACTGTAGCGTAACCTTGTGGCAACTCAGTCAGTAGTACTAGACAGAAATTCCATATCAGAGTGTGTGAAACTTTGGTACTTGACTTATACAGAACTACTACAGTATAATAACAATCCCAAATTGAATAAACACGTTTAGAAGAATGTCCCTTCATGCTTCAGAAAAAAGTCAGAACTCTGGTGCGTTGTAGCAAACCAAACAAATTATAGCCAACACATATTAAATGATTGATCAAAGCTGTTAAATAGTTACTAGTATGAATCAGGAGTGAACGTGTGAAACCTTACGCCTTTGGAAGTTTTTTTCTATGTAAGCAATATTGATAACGTTTAGTATAAATCAACTGGTAAGAGCAACGCACGCATAAAGCGAGGACGTGGATTCATATCCCACCTGCAGCCACTTGTCTTTTTCCACCCATTTTCATTTTTTTTTTTTATTATTTCTACATTTCAATTAAACTAATTCCTCCTATGCTTTCCTTGTTGTCATTGTCTGCTGGCTTTATGTGGTTGTGATTTAGGAAAGCTGGGCCCCTCGGTTCTCTTACTGTGTTAAGCTCAGTAATTTGTGAAATTTGTGTGAAAGTGTAAAATATTGTTATGGGAAGAAAAGGCGCTTGACAATATATTTACAAGATACAACGGGCAGAAGACGGGCATACAAGATGGAGCCCGTGCACATGACTATCAGCGATTGTCGCCGTCGTCAGTCCTCTCCTCACTGTTTGCTCCTGCAGTGCCTCGTAGCATGACCCCCCGCGGAGAAGGCACTGTCCAGGCGCTTGGTAGGTTTGAGAGATATCGCTTCAGTCGAGTGACCTGAATGATATCAGAGGAGGATCGCGGTGTGGAGGTATCGAGAGGTTGTAACTCGTAGGTCACGTCTGCCACTTGACGCAAGACACAGTATGGGCCAGAGTAGGGTGAAATCAGCTTGTCACAAAGACCAACTAACCGCGCTAGTTTCCAAAGAAGCAGGATGTCACCAGGGTTACAGTGGGCAGAGCGGTGACAAGCGTCATATATGTGTCGTTGCTTTTCTTGGGAAGTGGTCAGTGCAGGCGTGCAATCTCACGTGCCTCGGTCACTCTAGGTATGGCATCTCGAGCATATTCTGACTTATCGAGAACGCCTGGGAGAATAATGTCAAATGGTAGCATAGGGTCTTGTCCATACAAGAGAAAAAAATGGAGAGAAACCAGCAGAATCATGGTGGGACGTATTGTAGGCAAATGTGACAAACAGCAGAGTGGTATTCCAGGCACGGTGGTCGGTGGAGACGTACATAGAGAGCGTTTCTGTGATAGTTTTACTGAGCCGCTTTGTCAGGCCGATGGTCGGAGCGTGATAGGCCGTTGTAAACCTGTGCTTTGTAGCACAGGTGTGCAAAATGTCCTGGACAACCTGTGAGAGAAAGTAGCGGCTCCGGTTGGTAAGGAGTTGTCGGGGAGCACCGTCGTGAAGTACCACTGTGTCGAGAAGGAAGTCAGCGACGTCGGTTGCACAATTGGTAGGGAGAGCACACGTGATCGCATAACAGATGGTGTAGTCCGCAGCCACTGCTATCCACTTGTTCCCACTAAGCGACAGAGGGAAAGCTCCAAGGAGATCAAGACAAACTTGAAATAATGGAGAAGATGGTATTTCAATAGGCTGAAGACAGCCAGGTGGTAGGGCTGCTGGATTTTTGTAGTGCTGACAAGATTTACAGGAGGTGACGTAACGGCAAACGGAACGGTAAATACCAGGCCAGAAGAAATGACGCCAAACACGGTTATATGTTTTTGAGACTCCCAGATGACCAGCGGTTGGGACATCATGCAACTGTGTGAGCACAGTCTCACGCATATGCTTGGGAACAACCAGCAGCAGTTCAGGGCCATCAGGGTGCATGTTGTAACGGTACAATATGCCATGTTGCAGCACAAACATACGCGAAGAGGGTGAAGTTGGCAGGTCCGTCAGGCTGAGAATGATGTCTCTCAGGTAAGGCAAAAAGGATCACGCCGTTGCTTAACAGCGATGTCACCAAACACGGCAAGCGTGAGGATGCAAGTTGACTCGCCAATCTCAGGCTGGTCTAGTGGATCTACTGGCTGACATGACAAGCAATCAGCGTCCTCATGGGGTCGGCCTGTCTTATACACCACTGTGTAAGAGTTCTCGTGGAGATGTAGAGCCCACCGACTGAGACGTCCAGCTGTATCTTTGAAAGACGAAAGCCAGCATAGGGCATGGTAATCAGTGATAACCATGAAAGGTCGTCCGTAGAGGTAGGGGTGACATTCACCTACTGTCCAAACAAGGGCGAGGCATTCAACGATTGGCGAGTGACTAATTGCGCTCGGCTGTTGACAGAAGACGGCTGGTGTACGCAATGACACGGTTGCAACCATGCTGTCGTTGTGCCAAAACAGTGCCGATACCGTGGCTGTTGGCGTCGGTGCGAACCTCCATTGGGGCGGACACATCAAAGTGGCCAAGAATTGGGGGCGACGTGAGTTTCATTGTCCTGTTTCATGTACTAGCTTGGTCGGGACCCCAGACAAAAGTCGCATCTTTCTAAGAAGTTCTGTTAAAGGGCGTGCGATGTCAGCAAAATTTCACACGAATCTGAGGAAGTAGGAGCAGAGGCCTACAATGCTTCGAACATCAGTTGCGCAGGTGGGCAGAGGGAAATCCTTAACTGCAACTTTCTCCAGATCGAGACGAACACCGGAAGAGTCGACGAGATGTCCGAGCACAGTAAGTTGCCAGGGGCCGAAGTGACGTTTCATCGGATTGAACTGAAGTCTCGCCTTGCAGAACACTGAAAGAACTGTCGAGAGACGCTCGAGGTGTGTGTCAAAAGTCGGCGAAAAGACAATGACATCATTAAGGTAGCACAAGAAGACTGACCACTTTAAGTTGTGAAGGAGGGCGCCCATCATTCGTTCGAATGTGGCGGGAGCATTGCATAGCCCGAAAAGCATCACCTTAAACTAATAAGAGTCCATTAGGTGTAATAAATGCCATATTTTCACGATCCATGTCATCAACTGCAATCTGCTAATACCCAGAGAGAAGGTCTATCGAAGAAAAATACTTGGAACCATTGAGACAGTCAAGGGCGTCAACTATGCAAGGTAAGAGGTACACATCTTTTTTTGTTACTTGGTTAAGATTCCGGTATTGAGGGTCAAAGGTTCGGCGTCTGTGTAACTCAAGTGCGGCTGCGGGGCAGTTGCCAGGTTTGTTGACTGGCCAAAGCATCTGTTATCCTGTGCTTGCTAGTTCTTGACGCACAACGGTATGGATGAGGGAAATGGTTGCATGGGACTCGTGGGGTTACGTTCCTGAAGGATAACTGGGGAGGCAGCTTCAATCTCATGGCGGATGATGTGCACAATATTGTCAGATGCAGCAAGGAACGGGTGGAACGAGTGGGAGACAGAGGTCCTTGCAGGTAGGCGCGCAGCCATGTTTGGAAGACGTGTGAAGTTCGGAGTAATGAAATCGAGGGTTCGACGGAAACCCGTCTGGTCGGGATGAAGCATTGAAGAAATGAAACGAAGGACACCGACCAACAGAAGTGCTAAAAATGAATAAATCTAAAAGACGTTTCGGCTTCGCTACAGCTTCCATAGCGAAGCCGAAACGTCTTTTAGATTTATTCATTTTTAGCACTTCTGTTGGTCGGTGTCCTTCATTTTATTTCTTCGAAGTTCGGAGTAACGTGGTGACTTTGTGCTTCTTCATACTGTCGGCATACATTGACGACGTCTTGCAATGTGGATTAGTTCTTAAAGACCAGAAGTGTAAGCATGTCATCCACGATACCTTTGAGGATATGCATAAGCAACCTTTTCCGTTTCCGGCACCGTGTCTTCAACTCTGCAACAAAATGCAAGCACGTCCTGGATGTATGTCACATAGGACTCGGTGCAAGTCTGAGCTCGGCATGCAAGTTGTTTCTCCGCAGCATGACGGCGTCCGATGGGCTTGCCGAACAAATTGATGAACTTTTGCTTACATACCTCCTAGCTTTTGGCGCTCTTTGGCCATACCTGGCCCTTGCGCCAATAAACAGCACACATTCATTCATTCATACGTCCTAGCTTGTAACTTCCTGTTCGTGGTTCAGAAACCACACTTGCACCGTGCCTGTCAGATAAAATATGATGTTCACTAGCATCAATGTCGGGACCCAGTTGTTCCTAGTGCTCACTCATTCGTACAGTTGAAGCCAATCTTTGAGGTCGGTGTTGTCAGAGCCAGAAAAGGTACCTGGGTCACGCTATTGTGTGAAGACGACGGGGTGATTGGCGACGGATAGTTGGAGCACGGTTGGTGACCTGCTCGAAGCATTCTCGTGCCCGCCGTGCTCTGGCATTGTAGATGCCGCGAAGGAGGTTCTGCTGCATAGATCCGTCTTGAGACACGAAGAACCTGCACTCTCCACCAAAATGTTACAGGGAGGAAAGACGCTTGACAATATATTTACAAGATATATACAATGGGCAGAAGACAGGCATACAAGATGGAGCCTGTGCACACGACTATCGGCTATTGTTGTCTTCGTCAGTCCTCTCATCATCGTTCGCTCCTGCAGAGCCTCGTAGCAATACTAATTTGTTCTTTTTACTTTTGTAAGTAGTGTGTTATCTGGTGTGCAACTTTTTGTATTTCTTCTTGCGAAATTGCATATACACCATTTTTAATGGCACTGGGAAATGTTGTCTACATGGTTATTGGTTTTTGTTTACTTTATTATTTGTATCTAGTTATGTCCACTTCTCACTTCCATCCTTCTATTTTGTCTATGTCATTTTACAGAGTAAGCTGTTATAGGCTCATTCCAATAGCCATTTCGGTTGGTGATGGTGTCCACCGTCACCGCCGGTGTCTGCTGCAGCTATCACTTAGCCCGCGAGAAGTCACACAAGGTTAGAGACACGGGCTCAATGCTTCAATTAAAGGTCGGCTATTATCTTAGAACGTGACAATATTGGTTCTCACTGTTTTTTCTCACCCTTAACTGGAAGTGCTTTCTTTTTGTCAAGTATAGGTTCTCAACAAGCCTGGGTTTGATTTTTTTTTTACCCTGTACCATCTATGTCAAATCGCACACCAGTACCTCCTGTTGGTTAACGCGGAAGCATTATATGGCTCAAGAGGCGGAATATCCAGCGTTGTTGGCATTGGCGTGACCCCGATGGTCCAAAAAGTCAAGTGAGCCAATTGAGGCAGTTGATCGCATCAATTAAGACAACACTAATTAAAACAATGCTAATTAAAGCAGTCAGTTCAGCCAGAGTGAATTAAGACAAATAAAATTAAGGCAGGTTTAATTAAGCTAGAGTTCATTACAGCACTCGAACCCATGACCATTGGTGGAAGTTGAACCCATATGATACTAGGCGTTAAGGCGAAGTTAATTAAGCCACACTTAATTAAGATAGAGTTCATTAACTCTTTCGTTACCATGCCTATTCAAATCGATCACCGGTGATTGATGCTTTAGATCGCCAATTTCGACATGTTAGAGCTGTTTCTTATCCACTTAAGGCCATCCAGTACAGGCACTTAACTTTCAGAATCAGTTTAAATTATATCACCGGCTCTGCTGTCTGACAGCGCTGAGCGGCGATAATTAACCGAAAATGATGCCAGCTGTTCACTAGTGAGCTTTGGTTTTGAGTCCGAGTCATTTTATTCCACCAGATGTATTTCTGAAGGTTTGTCGCACGTCCAACATGTGGACCTGGCATTTTCAACCAGTTTCCAAAAGTTTCACTTCTTTCGTAAAATCCAGGCAAGGGGCGCTGCCAGTGTCACTGCGCAGTTATCAAAAGTCACTCCCATGGTGTCGTCCCATGCGGCTGCATCGCGAGAAAAGTGTTATGCTCAAAACTATGCTGCACCCGCACTTCAATTTAGTGATGAGGACTTGAGTTATGATTCCGAAGATGACAGCACACAAAGCCGATTCAAGCTTTGACGGTGAATATGTATTGAGTCAGCATGGGACATATTTAGCTGTTCACCGGTGAGTTTCCTTTAGGGCCTTGAGCGGTCTCCTTACTTGTGTGCGCTTATCTGCCGATCTTTTTGCATGACCTAAGAGCTCTACTGATTATCTTCAGGGTGCATACTTCGCTTGCTTATGATGTGCTGCCATTGGCAGCAAAGAAACTTTCGTTTACGCCAAGAAGGCAGCCCATAGCACATCTCTGCCCAGCGCTATGGATCAGCGCAAGACAATTTACAATAGCATGGCATTTCTTTCTACTCTTCTTCTCTGCAGAAGTGATAGAGACAATCTGCAAAAATGCAAACAGATATGTTCGAATGCATAATCTTGTAGTTACCCAGCTACGCTGAGAGTGATTGGTCCTGGAAAAGGTGCATGACTCTAGACGAACCGGTTAAGTACTCTCCTTGGACTTCTCATTGGACCATCCTGAGAAGATACCGAAAAGGCGGAACTGCAAAATGTGTTATGAGGACCGCAATGTTGAACAAAAACCAGACGTGTTGCGGGAAAAGTGCAAAGTGCACCTATGCTTCACAAAATCCAGGAACTGCTTTCCCCGGGAGCATGGCATGAGCGATGAACCAGTCTTAGTTTCTTTTTTGTATCCGAAGAGTGGAAGTGTACTGAGCATTTATTTTATTCAGACACTATTCCTGGGCTATTTATCTTTGAAATTTATATTCTGAATTTCCTTTGATATTAATGTTTTTGTAGATATTGTCATGTGGTCGTGACGTCAAAGAACACGGTAAGAATACTGTGAAAGGCAAAACTAGCTTTTATTGGGCGAACCTGTGCCCACAAAACAGGCTACACTTAAAGCACAACGAGAGCGGCGAACACAGTCGGCGATCGTCGAAAATCTGATCAGCGGGTCAACTGCGTCGGCTTTTAAAGAACAGTCGTCGAATGTTCCAGACTAATCGTTCGGACCCGCGTGCCTTCCACAAAGTTCTACACATTCGCGTCAGGTGATGAAATCAGATAACATAAGGTTCCGCGACAACAGACAGCGGATGGAAGCATCGATAACTTTCCAGAAACTTCGGATACATGCAGGCGCGTCCCACGCTGTGCGATTACATTTGTTAGGCGGCGAAACGTGGTTGCCCGATAAAGATAAGTACACGTGTCAATAACCCCCCTCTTAAAAACCATCGTCCCGATGCTACAAATATAAGAGAGTGAAACACAAAAGGACACTTATTAAACATAAGTAACAAAAGAACGAAAAGAAACAAAGTCCAAAGGTCAGTTACGCGAAGCCCCAAAGTTCATTAACGCTGGTAGTACGGCTTGAGTTGCACAACGTGGACTATTTCAGGTCGTGAGCGGCGCCGCTGTGATAGCGAAATGCCATCTGGCACGACCTCATAGTCCAGTGCGCCAATACGTCGGATGATCTTGTACGGTCCGAAATAGCGACGCAAAAGCTTTTCGCTCAGTCCTCGCCGGCGTATAAGGGTCCAAACCCAAACACGGTCACCAGGCTGGTACTCGACGAAGCGTCGTCGGAGGTTGTAGTGTCGGCTGTCGGTCCTCTGTTGGTTCTTGATCCGTAGGCGGGCGAGCTGTCGGGCTTCTTCGGCGCGCTGGAGATAGCTAGCGACGTCAACATTCTCTTCGTCAGTGACGTGGGGCAGCATGGCGTCAAGCGTCATCGTCGGGTTCCTGCCGTAAACCAGCTTAAACAGCGTGATCTGTGTTGTTTCTTGCACCGCCGTGTTGTACGCAAAGGTTACGTACGGCAGGACCGCGTCACACGTCTTGTGTTCAACGTCGACGTACATTGGTAGCATGTCGGCGAGGGTGTTGTTCAGGCGCTCCGTGAGACCATTCGTCTGCGGATGGTAGGCAGTTGTCCTCCTGTGGCTTGTCTGGCTGTACTACAGAATGGCTTGGGTGAGCTCTGCTGTAAAAGCCGTTCCTCTGTCGGTGATGAGGACTTCTGGGGCACCATGTCGCAGCACGATGTTCTCGACGAAAAATTTCGCCACTTCGGCTGCGCCGCCTTTTGGTAGAGCTTTAGTTTCAGCAAAACGGGTGAGACAGTCCGTCGCCACGACGATCCACTTATTCCCGGATGTTGACATCGGAAACGGCCCCAACAAAGCCATCCCAATCTGCTGGAATGGTCGGCGAGGGGGTTCGATCGGCTGTAGTAATCCTGCTGGCCTTGTCGGTGGTGTCTTGCGTCGTTGACAGTCTCGGCATGTCTTGACGTAATGGGCAACGTCGGCGGTCAGACGCGGCCAGTAATACCTTTCCTGTATTCTCGACAGCGTCCGGGAGAATCCGAGGTGCCCAGCGGTTGGATCGTGGTGTAGGGCGTGCAGTATTTCTGGACGCAGCGCTGACGGTACAACAAGAAGGTAGCTGGCGCGGACTGGTGAGAAGTTCTTCTTCATGAGCAGGTTGTTTTGAAGCGTGAACGAAGACAACCCGCGCTTAAATGCCCTAGGGACAACGTCGGTGTTCCCTTCCAAATACTCGACGAGGCCTTTTAGCTCTGGGTCTGCTCGTTGCTGTTAAGTGAAGTCTTCCGTGCTTATTATCCCAAGGAAGGCGTCGTCATCCTCGTCGTCATGCGGCGGGGGATCGATGGGGGCGCGCGATAAGCAGTCGGCGTCGGAGTGTTTTCTTCCGGACTTGTATATTACCGTGACGTCATATTCTTGCAGTCTGAGGCTCCACCGCGCCAGCTGTCCTGAAGGGTCCTTTAAGTTAGCTAGCCAACACAACGCGTGACGGTCGCTGACGACTTTGAATGGCCTGCCATAGAGGTAAGGGCGGAATTTAGCTGTAGCCCAAATGATGGCGAGGCATTCCTTTTCAGTCGTAGAATAATTGCTTTCCGCTTTTGACAGCGACCGGCTAGCATACAATATCACTCGTTCAAGTCCTTCTTTCCTCTGGACTAGGACGGCACGGAGGCCTAGGCTACTGGCATCAGTGTGGATTTCGGTATCGGCGTCCTCGTCGAAGTGTGCAAGTACCGGCGGCGACTGCATGCGTCGTTTGAGTTCTTGAAATGCCTTGGCCTGCGGCGTTTCCCACTTGAACTCGACGTCACATTTGGCTAGATGTGTTAGCGGCTCTGCGATGCATGAAAAGTCCTTGACAAAGCGCCTATAGTAGGCACACATGCCAAGGAATCTGCGCACTGCCTTCTTGTTGGTTGGCTGCGGGAATTTTGCGATGGCAGCCGTCTTCTGTGGGTCGGGGCGTACTCCTGATTTGCTGATGACGTGGCCTAGGAACAAAAGCTCATCGTAAGCGAAGCGGCACTTTTCCGGCTTCGGAGTGAGCCCTGATGACTTAATGGCCTCTAACACTGTCGCAAGCCGCCTAAGGTGATCGTCGAAATTTCCGGCGAAGACAACGACGTCATCCAAGTAAACAAGACACGTCTGCCACTTCGGTCCGGCTAACACCGTGTCCGTGACGCGCTGAAACGTTGCAGGCGCCGAGCACAGTCCGAATGGCATGACCTTGAACTCGTAGAGGCCGTCTGGCATGATGAAGGCAGTCTTTTCACGATCTCTCTCGTCGACTTCTATTTGCCAGTAGCCAGACTTGAAGTCCATCGACGAGAAGTATTTAGCGTTGCAGAGCCGATCCCATGCGTCGTCTATCCGTGGAAGGGGGTACACATCCTTCCTCGTGATCTTGTTCAGTCGATGATAATCGACGCAGAAGCGTAGGATTCCGTCCTTTTTCTTCACCAGGACTACAGGAGAGGCCCACGGGCTTTTCGACGGCTGGATGATGTCGCGATGCATTTCGTCGACTTGTTGCCTAATAGCTTCACGTTCTCGCGTCGAAACTCGGTAAGGACTCTGGCGGAGTGGTCGAGCGCTCTCTTTGGTTATTATGCGATGCTTTGCAACTGGTGTTTGTCGAATCCTCGATGACGTCGAAAAGCAGTCTTTGTATCGTCGAAGAAGACTTCTGATCTGTTGCTGCTTACTCATAGGAAAACTTGGATTCACGTTGAAGTCTGGTTTCGGGACTATGCTCATCGGGGTAGATGCGGCTGAATCCGAGAGGACAAAGGCATTGCTGGTTTCCACAATTTCCTCGATATATGGGATTGTCGTGCCCTTGTTGATGTGCTTGAACTCTTGGCTGAAGTTGGTTAGCATAACTTGCACTTGCCCTCCGTGGAATCGAGCGATACCTCTTGCGACGCAAATTTCATGGTCGAGCAGTAGATGTTGGTCGCCCTCGATGACGCCTTCTACATCAGCGGGTGTTTCGGTGCCGACGGAAATAATAATGCTGGAGCGCGGCGGGATGCTCACTTGATCTTCGAGCACACTCAAGGGGTGGTGACTACGACAGCTCTCCGGCGGTATCGCTTGATCTTGCGACAGCGCTATCGATTTCGACTTCAGGTCGATGACTGCACCATGTTGATTCAGGAAGTCCATGCCGAGAATGACGTCTCGTGAACACTGTTGGAGGATAACGAAGGTGGCAGGGTAAGTCCGGTCATGAACGGTAATTCTTGCCGTGCAGATCCCAGCCGGCGTAATCAGGTGTCCTCCAGTAGTCCGAATTTGAGGGCCTTCCCATGCAGTCTTAACTTTCCTCAACTGGACGGCGATGGGTCCACTCATGACAGAGTAATCAGCTCCTGTGTCTACTAAGGCGGTGACTGCGTGGCCGTTGAGAAGCACGTCGAGGTCGGTGGTTCTTTGCCTTGCGTTACAGTTAGGCCTTGGCGTCGGATCACGGCTGCGTTGCGGTGACCTGTGGTTGGTACGTGGCGTCATCAGGTGGTCTTTCGTCAGCGTGTTCTTTCCTGCCAGACTTCGTCGGGACGGCGGTGTGTCGTCGTCGTTATGTCATCAAGATAGTCTTTTCGGCGTCTTTGTCAGTTCGACGAACAGCAACCACACCTCCATCGGTTGCTGCTTTTAGTTTTCCGGGTATGGGCTGACGGACCAGCCCCAGGCTGGGCCAGTGTATGGTCGGCACTGCGGCGACAGGTAGCGGCCTGGTGACGGCGAACGGAACGGTCGTCGAGGGCTCCACTGAGTAGCGGCGAGGTAGTCAACGATGTCACGCGGGCGTTCACCTTCCCTCGGGCACTGTGCGTTGACGGCAAAGCCTCGCAGTCCCATCTCCCGGTATGGACATCGTCGGTAGACGTGACCCGCTTCTCCGCAGTGGTAGCAGAGTGGGCGGTGGTCAGGAGCGCGCCAAACGTCTGTCTTCCTCGGGTAGCTGCACTGGGCGACGGGTGGTCGTGCTGGCGGCGGCGGCGGCGAACGACGGAACTGCGGCGTGACAGGGCCCTGGCGCGGTCACGGAGGGGGACCGTGACGGCGTGCGACGGCGGCGTAGGTCATCGCTTGCGGCTCAGGCTGCGGCGATTCAGGGGCTACTCCAAGTTGTTGTTGGAGCTCCTCACGCACGGCGTCGGCAATCGAAGCCACTTGAGGCTGTGATGATGAGAACAGCTTTTGTAGCTCCTCCCGCACGACAGCTCGGATAGTCTCGCGTAGGTCATCAGTGGCCAGTGACTGAACTCCGGCGTAGTTTGTCGAGTTCGTGCGACGGTCGAATTGCCGGTTTCGCATCTCGAGTGTCTTCTCGATGCTGGTGGCCTCGCGAAGAAACTCGTCGACGTTCTTCGGTGGGCTTCGTACCATACCGGCAAGAAGTTCCTCCTTCACACCACGCATCAGCAGGCAGACTTTCTTCTCCTCGGACATTTCTGGGTCGGCGTGGCGGAACAGACGGCTCATTTCCTCAGTGAAGATCGCAATGGTCTCATTCGGCAGCTGTGCTCTGGTCTCCAGTAGAGCTTGGGCTCGCTCTTTTCGCACGACGCTTGCAAATGTCTGCAGGAAGCCGCTACGGAAAAGTTCCCAGGTCGTTAAGGTGGCTTCTCGGTTCTCGAACCACGTCCTGGCCGCGTCTTCCAATGCGAAGAAGACATATCGCAGTTTGTCGTCGCTGTTCCAGTTGTTAAACGTAGCGACTCTCTCGTACGTCTCAAGCCAGCTTTCCGGGTCCTCGAAAGTTGAACCGCGGAACGTCGGAGGCTCCCTGGGCTGCTGCAGCACAACGGGGGACGCTGGGGCTGCCATTGGGGTGGACTTGGTGGCCATCTTCCTAGTCGCCTCAGGCAAAAGACCGTGCTTCAGGGGCAGTCCTTGCAGCCTGCGGCTACCTTGCTGGTTCTTGGCGACGTTGGTGTCTTCTGCGTGAGGGCATGGGTCACGGCTTTGTGGGGGCGTCCAGTACATGAACGCAAAGCACCTCCACCAGATGTCACAGGGTCGTGACGTCAAAGAACACAGTAAGAATACTGTGAAAGGCAAAACTAGCTTTTATTGGGCGAGCCTGTGCCCACAAAACAGGCTACACTTAAAGCACAACGAGAGCGGCGAACACAGTTGGCGATCGGCGAAAATCTGATCAGCGGGTCAAGCGCGTCAGCTTTTAAAGAACAGTCGTCGAATGTTCCAGACTAATCGTTCGGACCCGCGTGCCTTCCACAAACTTCTACACCATTCGCGTCAGGTGATGAAATCAGATAACATAAGGTTCGGTGAAAACAGACAGCGGATGGAAGCATCGATAACTTTCCAGAAACTTCGGATACATGCAGGCGCGTCCCACGCTATGCGATTACATTTGTTAGGCGGCGAAACGTGGTTGCCTGATAAAGATAAGTACACGTGTCGATATCATAGTCTTTCTTGTTGTTTTTATCAACTGGCAGCAAAAATGGTGCTTTCTAGAATTTTTCATGTTTTACCCAACAACTTTTTTATTTGGCAACATATGTTTTTGGAAAGAGCATTTCATTATGCACAACATGCTATGCTGGAATGTGTACTGGAATATTATTTGTAGTGGTAAATAATTTTTTCACGAGACCTATAAGAAACTACCATTTTCTCACGGTAATGAAAGAGTTAAGGCACTCAAACCCACACCCGTTGATGCTAATTAGGCCGAGGTTAGTTAAAGTAGAGTTAGTTAAGACACTCAAACCCATTTCCTTTGTTGGGAGTTGTACCCTCAACCTTCGGTGGGAGTCCAACTCACGACCTGTGGTGTTAATTAAAGCGAAGTTAAATTAAGACGACTGAAAGAGTATAGGCATTGCGCTGTGGTCGCAATGCTTTCACATTAATCCATGTAGGGATGACTAACTGCCCCTTGAATTTTATTGTTTCACTTTAACTACTGCTGCCTTGGCTGCCACAGGGCCGCAGTATTGCATGAATAAATAAATTCAGTGCTCAACCTATTCCAGGCTGCGCAATCACTTTGTGTTCTGAGTCGTATCCCCACTCCACAGGCATGGTTCATACGGCTCAGCAGAAAAACCCTTTGATATGAATACTACTTTACGCAGCTAAAACCTCTCAATACACCTGTAACAAACACTGAACTAATGCGGCGGTAGAAAATCATTAAAAAAAAAGGAATGGTTAAACTATGCCTAACACGCACGCACTTCGCTAAAATGCGGCTGGGTGGCCGAGCGCTGCGCATCAGCATGAGAACTGCTCACAGTGCCACCGTCATTCGGCCACAGTCCTCGCTCCCATCAGCGAATGGCCGAATAGCCAATATTCTAGGGAACATAGTTTCACAATCATCAAAGTAGAAAGAAAATGGCCGCCTCCAGGAGCGGCATGCACGCGCTTCAAAAGATTGCAGATTTCACGATTCCACTGCATCTGCGGCTGATTTTATCGATGGATCGAGCAGCAGCAAGTCTGAGGATGCTGCCTTTTTGTCCATGCTGCCTTTTTCAACGATGCAAACTAGCCTGGAATATCAGCGGCCGAAGCCCGGCACAACCAACTGTAGTGCTTCCAGTTCAATTTTTGTAGTGGAATACTTGTTCAATGAAAAATGTGTATTTTTTTTTTTTAAACAGTGGCAATACATTTTGTAGATCTCATAATTTTTGTTACATATTTTTCTCAGTAGATACAAGAGCGTTTTTGCAAACTTTGTTCAATTTTATCCCAAAATCTTGATTCTAGCAACTTATATTTTTTTTATGACATACAATTGGTAAATAAAACTTTTACACATGAAAAGTGCATTCATTCTGCTTTTTGTTTATTTATTACATAAAACATCGAGTGCAGTAGTTCACTCAGAAAAAAAAATCTGGCAAAACCTACAAAAAACACCTATTTTCCCCACGGTAAGGAAAGAGCTAAATCTCTAGATCTAGGCGAATTCACCTAGATCGCAGCACTGGCAGGAGCTATTCTAGCAAATGGTGTCATTGGCAAACTCCAGCAGTAATCACAGTGAACTGGTTTCCGCCAGCATGCAATTTTGTACGAAACACATCAGGGGGCATAAGATGATCAAGCATCCCTGCAGTTCTAAATACAGATCACGGGTTTATGCAAATAACAGATTGGGCAGACCCTACCTTGGGCCCGCAGCTGCCGTGAGACACGGGACCACAGAGGTGGTCGTTCACAGCCAGGAAAGGGCGCACCTCCTGCCACTTCTGCTGGTCACCTGGTTCCTCCTCACTGTGCATAACGACAAATAAAGAAAAGCTGCTGAGAAATGCAGAAATGCTCCGATGAGATCAACTGCTGCACCGATTTGAACGAAATTTGTTGCATGAGAGAGAGAAAGTTAAATTCTAGAGACTGTAGGAAGCAATATTTTGATTTAGGGCCTCAATCCTTTCACAAAAAATTGACAGAGGCTGGTACGTATAAAAAAGAAAACAAGCAAATTTACAAATCCATATCTCTATACCCAAAACAGATACCACGATCCTGTAAACTGGATACATTAAAGTATCAAAAGTGGACAAACTTGATATTTGGATTTACAGCTTACGTAAATTTGTTATAATGTTTACAATGGTTTTGCACTAGTCCTATACACATATTAGTGGCATATTTCAAAACATGCATTTTGTCTGCTTTAGAGGTATTATTAGGTGCAGTTTACAAAATTGTGATACCACTTTTCAATGCTGAATTACAGACCTGTAAACTTAATATTATCATTTTCAAATTTTGCAACTTTCAAAAATTTTATTTAAAGAATCAACAGCCTAAATAAAATATCTGCTTCTTACAATCACTAGACTAACCTTTTCTTTCAAATGTAGGAAATCAAATTCAGTGC
Organism: Dermacentor andersoni; assembly: GCF_023375885.2. Lineage (NCBI taxonomy): Eukaryota > Metazoa > Arthropoda > Arachnida > Ixodida > Ixodidae > Dermacentor > Dermacentor andersoni. The sequence continues at coordinate 185,848,277 of NC_092819.1, read as the reverse complement.
AGTCATTGCCAAAAGAAACAATTTGCCCATTCCCATGTACAGTCAAATTTCGTCACTGTGAACCCTCATTAACGAATTTCTCAAATTTACGAATATTTCGAAAATCCCCACCAGATTGCCTATATTTTCAATGTGAAAATATTTCAGAACTATGAATTTCAATACAGTGCATATTTCATAATAACGCACGTAGTTCATTTTCCCCTTTATAACCGAGGAACATCAGTAGTACGAATTCAGCTAAAAGTAACAGCGCCGAAGCTCTCGCGTGAAGCAGAAACTACGAGTTTCGTAGCTATCATCATCATCGCCATGTCACAGTAGCTATCATCATCACCATGTCGGGTGCCAACTGCTTTCCCACAAACTTCACCAAGAACTCCACAACAAAGGTTTGGTGATGTTCACGCGATATCCAATGATGAATGCAGCTAGTGACGGCGCCAAGAAGAAGCGAAAGCAGTTTTCACTGCAGGACAAATTGGACGTATTGCGGAAAAACGACGCAGGGAGAAAAGAAATCTACGTGTGCAGACAGCGTGGCACTGCCCCATCGACCGTTGCGACCATTTTGAAAGACTGAAACAATACTGTCAAGCTTCACCGGGAATCGCAACTCACTCCTACGAGGAAATGCTGCGACGGGGAAATTTCAAAATGTGGACCAAGCTGTTCTCACGTGGTTCAAAGATGCCAGACTGCAAAACGTTCCTGTGTCTGGGTCTAAGGCTCCAAAGAAAAGCCCGCGAATTCGCCTATGCACTTGTGGGTTCAACGCCAGTGCGGGTTGGCTTTTTCGTTTCCGCCAAAGGAATGAAATAACTTGGCACGTAGTCTCGGGAGAGGAGAAGGCTGCTGACAAAGAAGGCATGGATTCCTGCCGCAATGATCATTTTCTAAAGGTGGCTGAATCATACTCAGAAGACGATATTTTCAATGCGGATGAGACTGCATCTTTTTATCAGCTCCTGCCAGACCGGACGATGCACTTCAAAGGGCAGCCATGCAAAAGATGGAAGAAGCCGCATCTTTGCGTGACAGTCCTGCTATGCTGCAATTCAACAGGCACGAAGAAAATTAAACCGCTCGTCATCAGCAAATATGCACAGCCTCACTGCAGAAAAAACGTCCTGTCATTACGGTACAACTACCACGCCAACAAGCGAGCTTGTATGACCAGAGAACTCTTTTCCGGGTGGTTCATCAAACTCGATGGCCAAATGAGGAGGGATGACTGAAGAATTCTACAGGTTACAACTGCTCTGCTCACATTGTGAATGTTTGCTTGAAGCACGTTTGCTTGCAGTTTCTGCTGCCAAACAACATGTCTTTGCTGCAAACCCTAGACAAGGGCACTATAAAGAGTGTGAAAGCAGAATTTCATAAGCACCTTGTGCAGCGGTTGATTATCAACCTCCACCTGAAGCAGCCGACTGCAATCAATATTCGTCAGGCAGCGGAAATGCTCACAGGAGCTTGGTAGAACTTGAAGGCGTCCACCATTAGCAACTGCTGGCGAAAAGCAAGGCTTGTCAAAATGCCTGTGCAGCTTGAAGATGACCTGGAGGTGACCAACAACAACCCAGGAGACTTGTGGACTGAGATTGCGGAACTGCTGCCCGCTGTCTCTTCCTTCGATGACTATGTGGAGAGCAATAGTACAGCATTAACGGCTGCGGACCTGACAACCGAAGAGATTGTTAACTGCATTCACGACGTCTCCAGTGACGACGACCTGAAGGAAGACAACTGTGGGTCACTGAACACAGAAGATGAAATTGTGTCGAACATTGATGTTTTAGTGCACATGAACAAAGTTCACACTCTCATTGCTCGGTGCAATGACGTACCCGATGAGGTATTGCGCAAAGTAGATTTGGTCGTGCGTGCTGCATGTGCCAGAAGAAAATCACTGATTTCTTCAAATAAAGCAGCTCTGAAGTGAGTGAAACATCTTTCTTTGAGAATATGCTTGTCTGCACATGCGTCTACTGCCAAGGTACGTAATTTTCATTCCTAGGTTTGTCCACTGGCTTATAACCACAAGTTTTTCGTTACAACGATAGTTCAAAATAACAAACGATTTTCAGCGGTCCCACGTGATTCATTATATCGATATTTGACTGTATTTCAATAGGAGCACGAGAGCTTCCTGTCTGAACTACATAGCAGCTACCACAAGAACTATCACTATCAGACAACCCACCTGTTACGTGGACTTTGTAGGCCAAGTGGTACACAGGATCTCCCTCTATTGTGGCAGCTACTACGTAGGCCACATGGGAAGGTGCTTATACGACTGTCTGCATGAGCACAATAAAAACGTGTGCAGTGGTTTTGAGCCACTGAATATAATTGAATTTGTTGAATTTTACCTCTACGTGCATCATTGTATACAGCATATATCGCCACTTCCGGGGGTTGTCTAAGGTGAGGCCCGCCCTCCTGGTGACATACAGGCCATTTTACACTGTCACAAGTGCGATTGCACCCTCATTTTTCAACTAACCAATGTTATCAGCAAACATCATGAAAAATGCTCATGCAAGATTACTGGTGCTGCCCAGACGGCGCATTGAGGCAGACCATCTGCTAGCAAACCCTCAATCAATTTATCACAGAAAGAACTGTCATGTTTTGGGGAGTGCAGGCACACGGAATAGGTGATAGCAAGTCATGTTTTTATTGCTCTTTAACTTGTGCTGCTCTTCTTGCGTATTTGATATGCCGTGCACCTAGGCGATAAGGCTTCACAGCTAGGCATGCGCCATGGCAGCAGTGCAAGTGTTATCACACTTTGGTTGTGCTGCATTCGAACTGCACCGGCATTCGAACTGGCGCAGGCTTTTATTCTTGTAATATAGAACCAGGCAGTTCAACTGCCGCTGTTAAGTTGAAGGTTAAATAAAGCCATACCATTTTCGCTCCACGGTTGAGCTGCCCTTCCATCAAACACAGCATAGACTGGCAACAAGAATGGCATGCTGCCAACAAGGAACAAGGTCCTGTTTGACAGCAACAGAATTCACGTGCTGACGGATTATGCATAGACAGTTGAGAAGCAGCCCGATGGGACAGTATGGTGAAGGCGACCACAAGACTGCAGCTAGGGCAAGTAGAACATTTCAAACATTCTATGAGCGAATGAACTAGCTACGAAGAGCGCATGTGGGTATATCTTCAAGCCAATAATGTTCCAGAGGAGCGGAAGGTGGATGCGTCCATCAGCATATTGGGTCCACAGACGTATTCGCTCAAGTCACGTGCTACTCCAGATAAACCGTCCTCGAAGTCACTCGAAACCTTCTGCAAACTGCTTCATAAACATTTGGCCCCTGAACAATCAGTCATAGGCGAGCGAGCAGTTTCATCGCCGAGGGCAGAAGGAACATGAAATGATACCACAGTATCATTTCATGTTCAGAGTTATGGCAGAGTTATGGGCATTGGCGCAAACATGCGAGTTTGGTGCATTTCTTGACGAGTTGCTTCGAGACAGATTTGTGTACGGTTTACTTAGAGTCAACATTCAAAGACACTTGTTTTCGGAAGACAAGAATCTAATGTTTCAACAAGCTATTGACCACGCAACAGCATTGCAAACTGCGCTCGCTAAGGCTGCAGTTGCCCATTCGAAGACTAAAAGCGAGTTTGGGGTGCATCAGCTGCCTACCAGGGGAACAATGAAATGCTTCCGCTGTAATTCTGCTCACACTGCCAATGCGTGTCTGCATGTCAATGCAACTTGTTTTTTCTGCAACAACAAAGGGCACATTCAGAAGGCCTGCCTAATGCGGCAAAGATAATTGCAGCTGAAGCGGAAGTGAACACTACAGAATGTTCGGGTGTTACAACCGTTAGAACCACCTCTCCAAAGTGTTGCTACCAAAAAGGTAGAGACAGAAGACCCCATCATGCTCAGCTTAACCATCGAAGGTGTTCCTGTGCAAATGAAGCTTGACATAGGAGCCGCCGTTTCAGTAATGTCACTGGGTCAGTTTCGCTCACTTTTTCTAACAGTACCTCTGAAGGAAACTAAGCTGACGCTCAGGATGTATACGAGCGAACCTGTGAAACCATGCTGTATTTCTTTTCTTAGAGTAGAGCACAACGACCAGTGCCAGTGCTTGTCACTGTACGTGCTTTCTCAGAGCAGCCCAGAGCTGTTCGGGCGGAACTGGCTTCAGCACGTGTGCATTGGCTGGAGGCAAGTTTGTGGCCTGCAACAGCTACAGTGTGAGCCATCACTAAGCGTTGAATGATTGCCCAAGCTAAAATCCTTGCTTGACTGCTACGAGCACCTCTTCGAGAATGAGCTAGGCACTATTCGAGATGAGAAGGCAACTCTTGTTTTCAAAGATGGGAAGACACCAAAATTTTTCAAAGCTCAAATCATTCAGTTTTCTCTAAAAAGTCCTGTTGGGCAAGAGTTGTCTAGACAACAGATGGGCATATTGACACCAGTAACGAGTAGCGAGTACTGCACTCCGGTAGTGCCAGTTTTGAAGCGGGACGGGTGAGCAGGAGAATGTGGCGATTACAAGCTGACATTGAATCCCATACTAGATGTAGAACATTACCCGTCACCCAAACCTGATGAGCTGCTTGCAGCCCTCGTTGGCAGACAGCAATTTTCTAAAATTGATTTTAACAGGGCGTACCAGCAAGTAGAAATGGATCAAGAGCCAAAACAGTACCTGACGCTTAACATTCACCAAGGGCCTTTACGCCGTAAATCGTCTACCCTTTGGAATCGCTTCGGCACCTGCAATATTCCAAAAAATAATGGATAATGTCTTGAAGGGTCTCAGCTTTGTGTTTTGCTATAGTGACGATAACCTGGTTACAGGTCGCTTAAAGGAAGAACACTTGCAGAACCTTGACGCAGTTCTGAAAAAACTGTCAGAATGTAGAATTCGCATCAAGCCATTGAAGTGCTAATTCTTTCGTGACAAGCTAGCTTATTTGGGCCATGTTATCGACAGACATGGCATCCACACAACAAGCGAAAAGCTGGCTGCGATAACCAATGCATCGTTGCCAACCGATAAGCACCAACTTCCATCGCTGCTGGGCCTGATCAACTACTACGCAAAGTTCGTTCCAAACTTATCCACAGTTCTTTTCCCCTTAAACAAGCTCCTGCAGAAAGACATCACCTGGGGTTGGAACACAGCTTGCAATCGCACCTTTCAACAGAACAAGCAGCTGCTTTCACCAGCCCCAGTCTTGGCCCACAATGATCTGGGCTTGCCCTTGCAATCATCTTGTGATGCATCCGCCTATGGGATATGTGCAGCATTGTTGCAAATTTTTTTCGACGGTCAGATAAGGCTAGTAGCATATGCCTCACGCACCTTGAGTCGTGCTGAAAAAAGTTATAGTCAATTAGAAAAAGTAGCCTTGGCACTTGTGTTTGGCGTTAGAAAATTCCATTACTACATGTATGCAAGGCATTTTGTTTCGCTCACAGACCACACGCCTCTGGCTACAAGTTTTGGTTCCAAAACAGGCATACCAGCAATTACAGCCGCCAGACTACAATGATGGGAAGCTGGTTTGTCCGCCTGTTCTTTTTCATTAAAGTTCCGGCCTTCTGCAGAGAACGCTGACGCAGGCTGCTTGTCTAGGCTTCCAATAAATCAGCCGATGGTCGAAGAGCAAGCAGGAAGAATCTTATTACGACCTACGCTTTGACATGATGCCAATCAACAGCAATGATAGTGCTCGTGAAACTTCACATGATGCCACTTTGCGTACAGTTACCCATCATATTCTAGCAGGCTGGCCACATAGTGTCCCAGATGAGATCAAACCATTCTTTCATAGACTGGAACTGTCCATACATCGAGGATGCATTATGCTAAGAATGCATGTACTTGTTACCAAAAAATTTCGCATGTTCCTTTTGGACAAGTTGCGCAAAGGTGTTGTGTGCACCAAATAACTAGCAAGGAGCTACGTTTGGTGGCCTACAATTGACACTGATATAGAGAAGTTCACCACATCTTTTACTGCTTGCGTGTCTAATCGCAATTTGCCACTTAAAGCCCCTTTGCATCCTAGGGCATGGCCTACGGGCCCTTGGCAACAGTTGCATGCTGATTTTGCTGACCTGATAAATGGGGTGACATACAGGAGGTATTCAGAGACCTGGATTGGGAAGAATTGGGGATAAAAGTTAATGGAGAATAATTTAGTAAGTTGCGATTCGCTGATGATATTGCCTTGCTTAGTAACTCAGGGGACCAATTGCAATGCATGCTCACTGACCTGTAGAGGCAAAGCAGAAGAGTGGGTCTAAAAATTAATCTGCAGAAAACTAAAGTAATGTTTAACAGTCTCGGAAGAGAACAGCAATTTACAATAGGCAGCGAGACACTGGAAGTGGTAAGGGAATACCTCTACTTAGGACAGGTAGTGACTGGGGATCCGGATCATGAGACAGAAATAATCAGAAGAATAAGAATGGGCTGGGGTGCGTTTGGCAGGCATTCTCAGATCATGAACAGCAGGTTGCCATTATCCCTCAAGAGAAAAGTATATACTAGCTGTGTCTTACCAGTACTCACCAACGGGGCAGAAACCTGGAGGCTTACGAAAAGAGTTCTACTCAAATTGAGGACGACGCAACGAGCTATGGAAAGAAGAATGGTAGGTGTAACGTTAAGGGATAAGAAAAGAGCAGATTGGGTGCGGGAACAAACGCGAGTTAATGACATCTTAGTTGAAATCAAAAAAAAGAAATGGGCATGGACAGGACATGTAATGAGGAGGGAAGATAACCGATGGTCATTAAGGGTTACGGACTGGGTCCCAAGGGAAGGGAAGCGTAGCAGGGGCCGGCAGAAAGTTAGGTGGGCGGATGAGATTAAGAAGTTTGCAGGGACGGCATGGCCACAATTAGTACATGACCGGGGTTGTTGGAGAAGTATGGGAGAGGCCTTGCCCTGCAGTGGGCGTAACCAGGCTGATGATGATGATGACCTCATGGCAGTTGATGCACATTCCAAATGGCCAGAAGTGTTTCCAATGCAGACAACCACCACTGAAACAACCATTTCATGCCTACATGAACTGTTTTGCAGATTCGAAATCCTTGAGACTAGTGTCAGACAACGGCACTCAGTTCACTTCTCCAGATTTGCAGGAGTAGCTGCAATGAGTAGGAACCAAACATGTGCGAACAGCTCCCAGCACCATCCCATCAGCAATGGTCTGGCAGAGCGTTTCGTCCAGATGCTGAAGGGCGCACTTTGGAACTTCAGACGAACCACATAGCTCACATACTTCCTCTTGTCATACAGCAACACTCTGCAAGCGTCTACAGCAGAGGCACCCTCTCCTTTGCTGTTGGGGAGGCACCTCAGGACTAGGCTGGACCTCGTCAGGCCCTGCGTTGAGGAGCAGGTTGCCTACCAACAGTTTCAAGGCACCAGTCGCCACAAGAGGGTGAGTATGCTCAGCAAAGGATATCTCGTGCGTCCACAATTTTTGCTGCGGACCAAGGTGGTTCAGTGCTACCGTTCTCACCTGCACCGGTCCAGTGTCGTATCAGGTTAGTGCAGTGTCCCCTCGAGGTGTGTATGAATTTGTGTGTCACAGCAACTACATCGTATGTGCTCCAGACTGTGACAACACGGTGATCACAGCCACCGACTTACACAATGAAGACTACGTCGTAGCTGTGTAAGATTTGGCGGTCGTAGTTGTAGGGAGGACCTTGACTCTTCGTGGGACTTAGGCGAGCAGGATTTATTTACATGTTATTTACATTAAAACATGTGACAGATTTACACAGTCTAGCGTGAATCCCAAATGGAGCCCGCAAGACGAAGCATACAGCAAACGAGCACACAGCTCACGAGTATGACGACGAGCACAGAGCACGACGACGAGCACACTCTAGCAGCTGACAACAGCTGCTTATAAACACTCGGTCCCCCCCGCTCGATCCCAAGGTGAGGGAAACGTTCGTCCAGTCATCGTAAACAAGCCGCCTCTCTTTGGGACGGCTTACACACACACACTTCCGCACAGGTTCACGGTCCGGAGCCGATGTCAGACAGACTTCGTAGAACTTGGGGCTTACTTCATGAAAGGCGCCTTTTATTTCCCGAGCTGACCCCCGCAGTGTGGCCACCGGTTGTCCCTTGTCCGGCGCCTCTAAATTCCAGAGCTGCCGTAGTCCGCAGTTCTCTGAAGTAAATTCATGGTGGGTTAGCGCTGTCGTCCTCGCTAATTCTCCGAAGGGCGCCTGCACCGCGGGTCGAACGAAGCACGTGCAGCGGGCTGAAATAGCTTTGCAGAGCAGTACCCCTGCAGGCCGATCCTAACAGCTGGCACAAGCGCTAGCAGCAGCACCGAGTATGCGGAATAGCCATTGACAACCAGGAATGCCACCAAACAAGGTTGCCGCTACCCACTATGTCAGCGCAGACCTCCCGACCGTACCGCGTGTAATGCTTCAACGGGACAATAAACAAATGTGGAGGAGATGATATGTCGGGTGTCTAGGCAATAAAGCTTCACAGCTAGACATGCACCGTGGTAGTGGTGCAAGCATTATCACCTTTTGGTTTTGCTCAAGAAGTGGTGGCATTCAAGCTGGCATGGGCTTTCATTCCTGTAACATAGAACTGGGCAGTTCGCCTGCCGCTATTACATTGACAGCTAAATAAAGCCGTATTGTTTTCACTCCACCGTTGCGCTGCCCTTCCGTCAGACATGACAGTATTCTCTCATTGTTTGTTTTCATTCCGCAATGTACATACCGTATTTACCCGAATGTAACGAGACCCCAATTGTAACGTGAGGGTCGACTTTGCGAGGGTGAATCCGAGAAAAAAAAGAACATGATTGTAACGCAAGGGTCGATTTTGCGAACGCGCAAGATCAAAGACGCAAAAATGTGAATGTAACGAGAGAAACCAAAACTTTAGAACACAAATGTAATGCAGGAAACAAACTATAGGAAAAGTCGAGAGCAGCTCTATTGAAGTACCTGAAAACTATGCCTAATCTTCATCCCCGCCACTGATGTCGGTGTTGTCATCACAGCTGGACTCCTCTTTGTCACTAGTTGTTTCCCACAGCAGATCGTCCTCACTTCCATCGAGGGCACTTGAAATAGAACATTTCTTAAATGCGTGGTAGACTGTTTCATGGGACAGTCCGTACCAAACAGCTGAAACCCACTGGGCAACAGTAGATTCACTCGAGCGTGTCAGTCTCCCTGCAGGTGTTGAGGTAGACCCACATTCAATCCAGTCCCAATACAGCTGCCGCAAGTGATCCTTGAATGGCTTTTTCAAGCAAACATCTAAGGACTGAAGAATGGACGTCATTCCATCCGGTCGTCATCATCATCATCATCAGCCTGGTTACGCCTACTGCAGGGCAAAGGCCTCTCCCATACTTCTCCAACTACCCCGGTCATGTACTAATTGTGGCCACGTTGTCCCTGCAAACTTTGTAATCTCATCCACCCACCTAACTTTCTGCCACCTCCTGCTACGCTTCCCTTCCATTGGAATCCATTCCGTAACTCTTGATGACCATCGGTTATCTTCCCTCCTCATTACGTGTCCTGCCCATGCCCATTTCTTTTTCTTGATTTCAACTAAGATATCATTAACTCGCGTTTGTTCCCTCACCCAATCTGCTCTTTTCTTATCCCTAACGTTACACCTATCACTCTTCTTTCCATAGCTCATTGCGTCGTCCTCAATTTAAGTAGAACCCTTTTCGTAAGCCTCCAGGTTTCTGCCCCGTACGTGAGTACTGGTAAGACACAGCTGTTATAAACTTTTCCCTTGAGGGATAATGGCAACCTGCTGTTCATGATCTGAGAATGCCTGCCAAACGCACCCCAGCCCATTCTTATTCTTCTGATTATTTCTGTCTGATGATCCGGATCCCCAGTCACTACCTGTCCTAAGTAGATGTATTCCCTTACCACTTCCAGTGCCTCACTACCTATCGTAAACTGATATTCTCTTCCGAGACTGCACTTTACTTTACTTACTTTAGTTTTCTGCAGATTAATTTTTAGACTCGTCCTTCGGCTTTGCCTCTCCAGGTCAGTGAGCATGCATTGCAGTTGGTCCCCTGAGGTACTAAGCAAGGCAATATCATCAGCGAATCGCAAGTTACTAAGGTATTCTCCATTAACACTTATCCCCAATTCTTCCTAATCCAGGTCTCTGAATACCTCCTGTAAACACGCTGTGAATAGCATTGGAGAGATCGTATCTCCCTGCCTGACGCCTTTCTTTATTGGGATTTTGTTGCTTTCTTTATGAAGGACTACGGTGGCTGTGGAGCCGCTATAGACATCTTTCAGTATTTTTACATACGGCTCGTCTACACCCTGATTCCGCAATGCCTCCATGACTGCTGAGGTTTCGACTGAATCAAACGCTTTCTCGTAATCAATGAAAGCTATATATAAAGGTTGGTTATATTCCGCACATTTTTCTATCAACTGATTGATAGTGTGAATATGGTCTATTGTTGAGTAGCCATTATGGAATCCTGCCTGGTCCTTTGGTTGACTGATGTCTAAGGTGTTCCTGTTTCTATTTGCAATTACCTTAGTAAGTACTTTGTAGGCAACCTGGTATAACCCAGTATAACAACCAAATGCATTCGGTCACACTGCAGCTTTTCTTTCATGCCGGGTGTGAGGTGACCTCGAAAAGAATCCAGCACCACTATTGATTCTGGATGCAGCAATGCACCTGGCCTTCGATCCCAAACGCTGGAAGTCCAACCTATGACGAGTTCCGAGTCCATTCAGCCTTTTTCGTGGCAGCGTACGACAACATTGTTCGGAAATGTTTCTTTCGGGATAGTCTTCCGGCGAAAAATTATGAAGAGAGGTGGCTTGCGACCATCAGCCAAACATGCGAACTTAACTGTTATCCGATTATTTTCGTTTCTAGTGCTTCTACAGTCGAACCCGGCTATATCGAACTCGCAATAATACGCCTATCAGTTCGATATAGAGCATAATTCGATATAAGCTTGCTGAATAATTGGATGTCATAAACGCACATACCATTTATAAAATCACTTTATTGATGAAACTAGCCTAGTTGCGCATGAAATAGTCCTGCATTTCTTTCTGCTTGGGCAATTTCGCTGCCTGCGACGCACACACTTCTCCACATTGTCTAAGGAGTCGGGAGCAGCTGAGGCCGCAACCTTCCGCATTCGTGCAGAAGCACCGGACTAGCGTGAGCGCACCAATGACTTCGGAGGATGTAGGCAAAGGACCGTCATTGCTTTCCTCATTGTGCCCACTTTCACTTGTGCTCGGTACGATGTCAGCAATGTAGTCTTCGTTTTCGGGCTCTCTCGTGGTGGCGACACCATCATTTGCACTCACAAACTCGTCCACTGTTGATTCGTCAACAGCTTCCGGAAATTCTGACAGCTCGCTCCAAGTTTCGGCAACACCGGCAACGGCTGCGTCGCATTCATCAGAATTTACAGTCATCACCGAGTACATACGCAGAAGCCGGCACGGCTGAAGCAATTTCGGATGAACCACTCGTACACGGCCATGCGTACGTGTCGGGCGCCACGGGCACCGGGGCGAGAGTTTGACTGCTTTAGCCCTAATTTCCCCCTTATTCTTCAAGATCGTCCTGAAAGTGTTCCTCGGAATCATCCACGCTGCGGGGACACATCCGACTTCTCACCGCGTTTGACCCGATTTATGATTTTGAGCTTCACGACAAAATGCAAATTCTGCCACTTCATCACGGCAACACTGCGGGAGAAGGCCCACAAGGAACACACACAATGGACCAGAAAAGCACCGAGACAACTCGCACTCGCGCCATTTTGCACGACGAGGGCACAAGAGCCTCTGATTGGCTGTCTGAGCAAGTGCTGCGGGCGGGCCAGGATCATTTCTTGCAGGGGGGTGTCGACGGCTCGTCCGAAGCAGCGCGGTCACGGTAGGGAGAGCGGTTGGATGAAGCCGTGCCATCGGGTTTCCCCGCAACCGCGAGGGAAAGCCAACTTCTAGGGGCACTTTTCCACTGCTCGACGTTCGATATATCGGGAGTCGCTGCTATTTTTGTTCAATGTAAACGTAATTTTTGCTATATATACTCATTGTAACTATACCGTGCCCAGAAATTGTTCGATATATAGAATAATTCGATGTAAACGGGTTCGATATAGTCGGGTTAGACTGTAATCCGAACTTCGTGTTCACCAGACTTGTGCACTGTCCTAACCCTTGGCATATCAAGGTATACAGGGGTTTGGTCTGCATTCCCAATGTGTCCAAGTGGCATGTTGGTAGAGCGGCGGAGATCAATGACATACCGCTGAAATGCGACAAGTTTCGACTCGAAGTCCTCGTGTAGTTTCTGACAAATCGAGGTAGTGCATCGAAGGGAAAAACTGGCCCTTCGCATGAACTTCTATATCCAGCTGCGTAATGCCTCGAATTGGTTCGGCGCCAAACCCGCGCCTTGTGCAAGTTCACGTGCTTTGCACTGAAGCATTTTAATGCTCCCACCGAGAAGCCGGGAGCATTGTTAACCAACGTAGTCTGCAAGACGACGCTCCAAATCCGGGAAGCGGCTTTTCTTGGGCCCACGGAAACCTTTTTTATGACTGTTGCAATTGAACAACTCCTGGCGATTCATTGATGTCCAGGCTTCTTGCGGCCACTCAGTTACCAACTTTTTCGGGGAGTAGAGTGGCGTTGCGTTTGAAGCCAGTGGTATACTGAGTGCGAGAGCACGCCATTTTGGATGTAGGCACATTAAGCAGGCAAGAACCGACCAACGTGTCGAAGCGCTGAACAGACAATGCAGCTATGCACTGCCTGAGGAGTCGGTGGCGTAGGTCACATGGTACTATCGTGGAAACAAGTGCCCAGGACGCGCCGCCAGTGGCCCAAACATATCGCTACGTCACTAGAATCACCTAGTGGTGAGAAAAAGGCGCATCCATTTCGCGTGCCAAGGGGTGCTCGTAGTAGAAATGCGCTTGTCAGCGCGTTTGGTCCCTCCAAGGTGACTTGTCGCTGGCGTGCTCTCGTTGGTGTGGTTTGCTTTGCCTTTTTTGCGTTATCACCCCATTGGCGACTCGCCCTGGCCGTGGTTCGCATATTGGCTGACCACTGAATTTGGAGCGCACGACTTTGAAGGAGCAGGTCAATCGACACGCACGTAAATGCGGCACATTAAGCGAGCTTGATAATGCGTGTTTGGTGCCTTTCTTAGCATTATTATACCTAGTATTCGAATGTAACGCGGGGGGTGACTTTTCACTTCTATTTTTGGTAAAAATACTCGCATTCATTCGGGTAAATACGGTATATCCTTCATCTGCAATAATGATCCCTAGTTGAAAGTTAGTGCTTGTCCTTCTCTATTCTTCGGTTTTGTTCATGCTGAAATGTGATGCAAAACAAGCCCAACCTTTGGTGTTGCTAAGGTACGACTGCAATGCCCCCTCTACGTAATTCTTGTAGGCAACTCTATGGATCATGCATACTGGCTCACCACGAGTTGCCCTCAGTGCTCGATGCCTGCTGCCGCCTCCTGTGGCGAGCCATGCGACGCTGCTCGATTCGACGTCGCACTGCCGTGTTCCTCTCACGCAGGCTCCCTGCTTCCAGGCTTGCAATGGCGAGCCTCTGCACCGGAACATCACAGAGCACTGTAAGAAGCAGAGCAAGGCCTTATGCACCAGCAAAGTAGGCGCTACCTGCAACCCAAGGTGTTCCCATCCTGCTTTGCACCAGGAGAACACAATGTCACCTATGACAATCTCAATCCACAGTGCATAACACTGGCCATGCCTGAAAGAGAAATATTTACATCCATCCAACCTGTAGCACCAAGCTATAAAAGAAGCCCGAACAGGTTCCTCAGAAAGAAAGGTTCGCAATTAAAGAAAAATTCATCCCAGCCTGGGAATAGCTCGGATGAGCTCCTGGCTAGCTCGGATGGTAGAGCGACTGCCCCAGAAAGCTGGTCCCGAGTTCAGGTCTCTGCCCAGAGCTAACTTTTCTTCAACTGTGAAGCTTTCACTCTGAGAACCCTGTCCAAGTTTTCTTTCCAGCTTCATGCTACAGGTCGGGTGGATGCCCATTTTCCCCTTTCAACCTTGAAGGCATCGAGTCTATCACTTATCAGGGACGACGGCACTTCATTTCCGTGTGCCACAGCCAAAGATGCTGACATACTGTGAAGCCGATACCTAGAGCTGTGACCGCTCACTTTGCCACAGTGCGCGTGCACTGTTCTTTCGTGCGAAGTGCGGTTGAGAGCGCTGCAATACAATAGCACAGCCATGTGGCTTTATTTCATATTTTGCGGGCTTTCTTTAAACGCCGACAAAAATCCCCATGCAGCATGTACGTTGCCACAAAAAATTGGATTGGTCATTTCCGAATCCCCTCTACAATGCAACGAAATACACTTGGTTCTAAGGTGAATACTAAATATTTTGCACAATTCACCTCAGTTAATTGACTAATTAAGCAGAATATAAAGAATACTCTAAGGAGTGCCACATGATGGCAAAGCATATGATGTTGGTTTCATTCAGATGTGGCTAACCACTTTTTAAAATCCTTGGTTTAAGTTATGTGAAACACCCTGTATGTAAGCCAATGCACTTCACTTGTAGATCCCATTTTGACGACCGATGAGTGTGTTCACCGCTATCATTGTGCAGAACGTTACTTGTTTAGTTGGGCACAGATTCGCCCAAAAATAGTTTCATCACATGCGTGGTTCTTCACCGTCATGGTAACATGACAATATTGAGTGGCCAAGCCTTTGGTACTTAAGTTTTAAAGCAGCACTCCAATGCAATTAGGCATTTTTAGGTTACTTCATGCACTTTCCGGGGGCTGGCAGGACATTTTTTACTTATCTCTTGCTTCATATGAAGGTTCTGTGTCTTGAAAACCTTGAAAAAAAAAAAGATAGAGGCAAGCCTCAGAGCACCCTAAATAATTTGCTGTAACTGACTTTCTCCAAACCAGTTTTCTTTGCGTTTCCCAGGAGGTGTATATGTCGCGACACAGAAGGCGACCACATGATGAAGGTCAACGTGCATACTACCACCTCCCTGCAGATGCTTTGCTTTTCAATCTTTGGGCAAATGTATTGGCTGTCACAAATTCCCCTTTTCATGGATTCTGTGCTTCAAAGTGCACAAGATTGGAGTGCTAGGAGAATGATCCCTCATTCTAACTAGATAAGACAATTGCACGTGGCAGTTCTACAAGCTACAGATACTATTATTTGACTCAATAGGGGAAATAAACATGAAGATATGTCAACAACATTGCTACACGCAACCACCCATTCCATGCTTCTCTCTCTTTTCATTAAAAAGTGTCAAGTGTTCTTGGTCTTAACTTCAATCTAGCCACATGGTAAATGGAAAATTATTAGAACAGTTTAGAGGTACATTAAAGAAATATATTTTTTGATCTGTACCGTCGCGTGTTGAGATTTTCCATTTTATTTCTTGAGCATTGCCTGTAGCTGTAAAGATTGTCAATCTTATATAGCACGTTTCATGTACAACCTTGAACATTTTTACAATAGACCGGAATCTGGAGCGCCTTTGGGTGGCAGCAATATTAGACAGGGGCTGCAAAAACTAGTGAACCAGTGTGAAGGATGCCACTCAGCCCGGTATCCTTCCCACACAAAGCTGCTGCATGGGCTATGACGACAGATGGTGACGGGGGTTGAGGTTATCTGCACTTGATCCAGATGCAGATTCGAGAGCAGTTGATTCTAGTCCATACAGTGATGACTGTTTATATCAGATTCTACATTGTACATATGATTTCCATTATTTTGACCTTGATGGGACCAACCAAATTGATCTAACTAACTAACTAAGCATAAAAAGTGCCAAAGCAAACGACTGAATCATTTGCCATTTGCCTGATTCTACCATGCCCGCAAATGGAATGCATGTGCACTATTTACGAATCCAAACTAGAAAACCAGAAAAGACATCATAGCAATTAAACATAATTTAAATCTTATGTCCACCCACATTTCTAGCAAAAAAAAATGTAGCATGCCGCCAAATCTGGCAATAAAAGAAATCTAATCAGCTAACTTTATTTTTGCAGAATGCAAATTTAAAATAATTGTTCATCAAAATGTATTGTTGGGCATGTTGGTTCATTATAGTGGCAAACAGTGCCAGAGAACATGAGGGACAAGAAAAGCAGATGGGGACGATCATAAGGTTCACTGAAAACTGAAGGTTTATTCCTTGAATGTGCAGAATCAATACCGGTTGTTTAAGAATGGACTGTAGATATGCGCAAGTACAAAGAGAAGGATAAAGAAAAAGCCTACTGCACATGCATAACAGATCCTGAAAGAAAGTCGACATTTTTCTCTGACAGCATAACAGAGGGCATGCCGACACAAGGTTCACCCAGCCATTTAATACGAAGTATTCCTTGCAAACTTCAAGTGTTTTGAGTGTACCTATCTGGACTCCTACGTCGTGAGGCCGTCATGGCCATTTCTTCAACTGGGCATATACCAGAATAGGCGGGGGGGGGGGGGGGGAGGCATGACATGCATGCATACATAAAATGAACGACATGTTATGACATCAATGCCACGACATATTTTCATGGCATGCATGTCATGACCTAAACAGTATGAATTACATGAATGACATGCCAACCCAATTGACTAAATTGTCTAACTTGGGCCGATGACTATATGCTTGTCTTTGTGATGCTGTGATGGTCATTGCATTCTCATTCCAGCTTCATAATCCAGCTCTCACCTCTGATTCTTGCGTGCTACCTGCACTTGAGCCAGATAGCATGTGGAGATCCCGGCATCTTGGCAGCGGAATACTGGGTGGTAATTAGATTTGTTCAAATGGCAATTGAAAAGGGAGTTCCACATGAGCATTGATTTCCAAACACTGGACAGCAATGCACTGCCTCCTCGTTTCTCCCGAAGCTTGTACCAGACTTTCAAGGTCCTTCTCGTCTTACCCAACTGCTTAATCAAGGCCTGCTGCACCAAAGTTCACTACGGCAGCGTTGTCGTGGCTCGGCCAAGGCAAGCAGTGCACCACATCTGGCTGGCTAAAAAAGACATGAGCTGTGCTACAGTATCGTCATCAAGTCGTCCATCTGTGTTCACCAAATAATACCACGTACTGCAGTCCGTGCCCATCTAGTTTCTGCATTTCTTATCCACCTCACACCTCGATGCCACTCATTCACGTGAACCCGATCGGTGGTCGAAATCATGCAATTGTTGTTGCCATCGTCGTCGTCTTGCTGCTGTCATCACACACATGCACTTTTGCATTAGTTCTGGTTCACTGTTCTCTCATCACACACACAATTACTGGTTTTACGCAAACACATTGGTCAACCCGATAACTGTTGCAACTTCACGTGTGTTTTCGAAGTGCACACACCTTTTATCGCCTCATCTCGCGATCCTTCAGAGTTCGGACTATCACTACTAACGCATACTACTTCCTATCTTCCTGCCACTCGGCTAGTTATAAAGAGGCTCTATACCTTTGAATAAATGTTCATTTTGTTCTACTGACTACGCTGATGCTTCACTGGTCTGGCGTTACTGCGAGCACGCCATGGCTATGCAACAGTGGCGATGAAGATGGACATTGCCCATGCAGTGAAAGTCGACACTGAACCGGAACCCACGCAAAACCGAGAAACCAAGGCCATCATGGCTCACCACCTTCCAGACTTCGAAGGCAAAGATAAGTGGAAGCCGTACCTTATTAAAGTAGAAGCATACTTCGAAGCGGATGTGATTGAAGACTCGACTAAGAAAAGAGCGTTGCTGGTTGCCACGTTAAATATGCATACGATCCAAGTGCTAGCAGGCAACGTGGTAGTGACATATAAAGAACACAGTAGCAATACTGTGAGAGACGAGTAACTTTTATTGGGCGAACCTGCGCCACAAAAACAGGCTACACTTAGAGAATGGCGTTGGAGATCTTCAAAGTTGGAGATCACACAGTTGGAGATCTTCAAAGTCAGATCAGTGGGTCAAGCGCGTCGGCTTTTACACATCAGTCGTCGAATGTTCCAGACTAATCGCTGGGACCCACGTGTTTTCCCCAAAGTTCTACACCATTCACATCATGCGGTGAAATCAGATAACACAAGGTTTGGTAAAAACAGACAGCAGATAGAACCATCAATAACTTTCGAGAAACTTCCGATACATGCAGGCGCGTCCTGGACTGTGCGATAACATTTGTTAGGCAGTGAAATGTGGTCACCCGATAGAGATATACAAGTACACGTGTCAAAAAAAAAAAGCATCAACCCAATGCTGTCAACAAGCGAGAGTAATAAACAAAAACACCCCTAGCAGAGAAACAACAAAATAAGGATGTTCGTCAGCGTGAGCAAAAGGGCTTAAGACGCACCACGTGGACCACTTCAGATCGTGCGGGGTGCCACTGAGAATGCAAAATGTCGTCCGGCACAACCTCATAGTCCAGTGCACCAACACGTAGGATGACCTTGTAGCGTCCGAAATAGCATCACAATAGTTTATCACTGAGTCCTCGTCGGCGTATCGGGGTCCAAATCCAAATACGGTCGGGGGGCTGGTACTCGCATAGCGTCGTCGGAGGTTGTAGTGTCGGCTGTCGTTACGCTGCTGGTTCTTGATCCGTAGGCGGGCGAGCTGTCGGGCTTCTTCGACGCTCTGGAGATAGGTGGCAACATGAAGATTCTCTTCATTGGTGACATGCAGCAGCATGGCATTGAGAGTCATCGTCAGGTTCCTGCTGTACACCAGCTTGAACTGCATGATCTGTGTTGTTTCTTGCACCGCCGTGTTGTAAGCGAAGGTTACGTACGGCAGGACGGCATCCCAGGTCTTGTGTTCGATGTCGACGTACATTGCTAGCATGTCGGCAAGGGTCTTATTCAGGCACTTCGCAAGACTATTCGTCTGTGGGTGGTAGGCAGTTGTCCTCCTGTGCCTTGTCTGACAGTACTGCAGAATGGCTTGGGTGAGCACCGCTGTAAAGACCGTTCCTCTCGTTGGTGGTGAGGACTTCTGGGGCGCCATGTCGCAGCAGGATGTTTTCGACAAAGAATTTCGCCACTTCGGCTGTGCTTTTTTTCGGCAGTGCTTTAGTTTCAGCGAAGCGGGTGAGGCAGTCCGTTGCCACGACTATCCACTTATTTCCGGTTGTTGACGTCGGAAAGGGTCCCAACAAGTCCATCCCGATCTGCTGACTTCAGATCGATGATTGCACCATGTTGGTTCAGGAAGTACATGCCGAGAATGACGTCTCGTGAACACTGTTGGAGGATAACGAAGGTGGCAGGGTAAGTCCAGTCTTAAACAGTAATTTTTGCCATGCAGATTCCAGTGGGCGAAATGAGATGTCCTCCAGCGGTCCAAATTTGAGGGCCTTCTCATGCAGTCTTAACTTTCTTCAACAGGGTGGCGATGTGTCCACTCATTACGGAGTAATCGGCCCCTGTGTCCACTATGGCAGTGACTGCGTGGCCATCACGAAGCATGTCGAAGCATGTTTTGCGTTACAGCTAGGTGTTGGCGTCGGACCACGGCTGCATCGCGTTGACCAGTGGCTGGTATGTGGCATCGTCAGGCCGTCTTTCGTCGGCGTATTCTTTACTTCCAGACTTCGTCGGGACAGCGGCGTGTCATTGTTATGTCGTAGAGATGTTCTCTTCGGCGGCGGCGGAGGATCTTTGTCAGTTCGATGAACAGCAACCGCACCTCCATCGGTTGCTGCTTTTAGTTTTCCGGATATGGGCTCACAGACCGGCCCCGGGCTGGGCCAGTGCATGGTCGGCGCTGCGGCGACAGGTAATGGCCTGGTGACAGCGAATGGGACAGTCATTGAGGGCTCCACTTAGTGACAGCAAGGTAGTCGGCAATATCGTGAGGTCGTTCGCCAATCTGTGGTCGAGGTGTGTCAACGGTGAACCCTCGCAGTCCCATCTCCCAGTATGGGCACCGTCGGTACACGTGTCCCGCTTCTCCGCAGTGGTAGCAGAGCGGGCAGTGGTCAGGAGCGTGCCAGACATCTGTCTTCCTCGGGTAGCTGCACTGGGCGACGGGTGGGCGTGCTGGTGGCGGCGGCAGTGGATGACGAAATTGCAGCATTACAAGGCCCTGGCGGGGTTGCGTAGGGGGACTTTGATGGCATGCGACGGCAGCGTAGGTCATCGCTTCTGACTGGGGCTGCAGTAGTTGAGGTTGCACCTCAGGAACTCCAAGCAATTGCTCAACCTCATCTTTCACGATGTTGGCGATCGAGGCCACTTGAGGCTGCGATGAAGGCAAGACTTTGCGCAGTTTCTCGCGCACAGTGGCCCTGATAGTTCCGCGCAGGTCGTCAGTGACCAGTGATTGAACTCCGGCGTAGTTTGTTGAGTTGGTGCGGCGGTCGAATTGCCGCTTCCGCATTTCCAGTGTCTTCTCGATGCTCGTGGCCTCGTGAAGAAACTCGTCGGTGGTCTTCGGTGGGCTTCTTACCATTCTGGCGAAAAGTTCCTCTTTCACACCACGCATGAGTAGGCGGACTTTCTTCTCTTCAGACATTTCCGTGTCGGCGTGGTGGAACAGATGGGTCATTTCCTCCACGAAGGTTGCGATAGTCTCATTTTTCAGCTGCGCTCTGGTTTCTAGTAGAGCTTGGGCTCGCTCTTTTCATATGACGTTTGTAAATGTTCGCAGGAAGCCGCTTTGGAACAGCTCCCACATCGTTAAGGTGGCTTCTCGATTCTCGAACCATGTCCTGGTGGCGTCTTCCAATGCGTAATAGACATGTCGCAGTTTGTCGTCGCTGTCCCAGCTGTTAAATGTAGCGACCCTCTCATACGTCTCCAGCCAGCTTTCCGGGTCCTCGAATGTGGAACCGCAGAACGTCGGTAGCTCTCTGGGCTGCTGCAGAACTATTGGCGATGCTGTGGCTGCCATTAAGGCTGTCTTGGCCACGATATTCTTGGTCGTCTCTGGTAGAAGTCCATGTTCCGGGGGCAGCTGCTTTAGCCGGCGGCTTGCTCGATGTTCCGGGACGACGTTGGTGTTGTCTTCGCGGTCTGGGTTTGGATCACGGCTTGTCGGGGCCGTCCAGTACATGAACGTAAAGCACCTCAACCAGAAGTCACGTGGTAGTGACGTACAAAGAACACAGTAGCAATACTGTGAGAGACGAAGCTAGCTTTTATTGGGCGAACCTGTGCCCTCAAAAACAGGCTACACTTAGAGAATGGCGACAACGGCGAACACAGTCTGCGATCGTCAAAGTCTGATCAGCGGGTTAAGCGCGTAGGCTTTTATACATCAGTCATCGAATGTTGCAGACTAATCGCTGGGACCCGCGTATCTTCCACAAAATTCTACACCATTCGCGTCACGCGATGAAATCAGATAACACAAGGTTCAGTAAAAAACAGACAGTGGATAGAACCATCGATAACTTTTGAGAAACTTCCAATACATGCAGGCGCGTCCTGCGCTGTGCGATAACATTTGTTAGGCGGTGAAACGTGGTTTCCCGATAGAGATATACAAGTACACGTGTCAATACGCATACAATCCAAGTGCTGGCAGGGAAGGTGGCTCCGCGCAAGCCAAATGCGTTGATGTATGACGAAGTCGTCAAAGTTTTGAGTGAGCACTACAGTCCCAAGAGACACGAAATCACCGAA
The DNA here is from genome assembly GCF_023375885.2 of Dermacentor andersoni. NCBI lineage: Eukaryota > Metazoa > Arthropoda > Arachnida > Ixodida > Ixodidae > Dermacentor > Dermacentor andersoni. The sequence continues at coordinate 185,826,541 of NC_092819.1, read as the reverse complement.
AGCTACAAGTTCTTCAGTCGTTGTCAAGTGGAGGGCGAGCTGATTAATGAATTCCTGGCAGACATTTGCCGAATAGCTGACAACCCCAATTTTGGCAGTGCTTTGCACGCTATGAGATCGCACGCTGAGATCACATTGTGTGAGGTATACAGTCAGGTGCCCTGCAGAAGCAGCTACTGGCAAAGCAGGAATTAACGCTACAAGACGCTGAAGCAATGTCCCTTGCAGCTGAGGTATTGGTATGAGGTACTGAGGATGAGGTATTGCAGATAGTGATGTAAAACACATGATCAAACTGGCAACGACATCCGTGTTAAAAATACAGGTGCATCAGAAGGAAACTCTGCTAGATGAGAGGAGGGCTGTCGCACGTCAAGAATGCGCTAGGTGCAGTAGTAACGCTCGCTGTTACCAATGTGGACGACATGGTCACCTTGCAAGGAAATGTCGAAGCTGCGGGGCTCAAGAACAAAACACAGCAAGGATGGGGCAAACTAACACCCTTTTGGGCATGGAAGCCTCAGCAGAAGAGGAACACGAATCTGCCCACACTAGGACTTTGGTATCACAACGAAAAAGCTGTCTGAAACTGCCGATCTGCCGAACATTTCCTTGATGCAGTGTGCAGCTGAGCATGGAAGTCGATACTGGGTCGCCTATTTGTGTCATCCCGCGTCAACTGTACGATAAGCACCGCGAGCAATGGCTGAAACTGAAACCGTCCAGCCTGAATTTATCCTGCTACACAGGACGCCTTCCAGTACTCAGGGAGCTTGCACTCCAGGTTTGTCCGAAAGGGGCGACAGTGGAGTGTGCGCTGACCGTGTTGGACTGTGCGATACCAGGCCTCTGCGGTCACGATTTAATTCAGCAGCTGAACAGCGCAGGTGCTCTGGTGGTTCGTTTTGTAGAGGACTCAGCGTAAACAAAAGAAGAAAGCGAAAAGAAACAGCATATTCAATGACTACCATGACATGTTCTCCAAGAACTGGGGCTAATCAAGGGTCCTCCAGCAAGCCTGCACATGAAGGAAGGTGCCGTACCCAAGTTCTGTAAGGCCAGACCCATTCCATACATGCTACACGAGCGTCACTTGAACTAGACCGTTTAGTTTCTCTGGGCGTGCTGTCGCCGGCGGCACACTCTGAACGGGCACCGGCGACAGCACGCCCAAAGTCGTAGTGCTTAAAAAAGGCGGTGCAGTAAGAACCTGCAGCGATTTCAAGGCCACAGTAAATCCAGCGTGTCCAACTGAGCAATACCCATTGCCAATCATTGAGGATATGTTTGCCCAACTACACAATGGGGACTGTTTCAGCACTCTGGATTTACGGGATGCATACAATCAAGTGGCACTAGACAATAATGTGAAGAAAGTTTGCATCATTAATATGCCAAAAGGACTATTTTTCTACAACAGACATCCTTTTGGGATAGTCTCTGCGCCCGTGATATTCCAAAGAAAAAATGGATGAGGTATTGGCTGGCCTTCCAGGAACAGAGGCTTCTCCTGACAATGTACTCATTTCCAAAAGAGCGACTGACAGCAGTGAAAGGCTGAAAAACGTCTTAGAGTGCTTCCGAGAGCATGGTGTAAAGCTAAGCTTCAATAAGTGCAACTTGTGCAGCCCAGCAGTAACTTATCTAGGGCATCGTATCGATCGTGATGGGCTTCATCTGTCAGAGAAAAACCTTGACGCTATCATGCAGGCACGGAGCCCTTGTAATGTCAGCGAGCTATGTTCATTTTTGGGTATGATTACTTTTTACGCGAGGTTTCTGCCGAACACATCCACCACACTTGCTCCACTGTATTAACTGCTTGAAAAGAATGCACGTTGGCAATGGAAATAGTCTCAAGAGCTCACATTTGATCTTGCCAAGCAAAACCTTAAAACAACCAAAGTACTCATTCATTACGACCCTTTGAAGGAATTTAAACTTGAATGTGATGCGTCTCCGTACGGTGTGGGAGCTGTCATGTTTCACACGACCAGTAACGTTCGCAGGCCCATCAGTTTCCGCTCGCAAACATTAATGCAGGCAGAGCGCAACTATTCACAGCTCGAGCGAGAGGCACTGGCACTGGTATTCGGCGTCACGAAATTCTGTGACTACCTTCTAGGTCGGGAATTTACCTTGGTGGCTGACCACCAGCCATTGCTAGGCCTGCTGAGATCAGACAAGCAGACGCCCACAATGGCCGCCGCACGGATACAACGTTGGGCGCTCCACCTGAGGGCCTACCGATACCGGCTACAGTGCACACCAGGACAGATGCTGAACGCTGACGCCCTGAGACGACTTGCACAATGATCTCCGGAATCTGACGACAACGGTTAGCTGCCTGATTATGTACTGTCGCTAAACCACCTGAACAATGGCGCCATAACAATGCGTGAGCTTAAGGCATTAACGTCTTCTGACCCTGTCCTGGTCGAGGTCAAACGGTACATACAGTACTACATGGGTGGCTCAGAAACACAATTGGAATGGCCCAGGCCGTACTGCCGTTTTTTTACCGTAAGCTCAAACTATCCGTAGCCCATGAACTGGTGTACTGGGGTAATAGGGTCATAATACCCACCGAAGCTACAGAGCAAGTGCTGCATTGTCTACATGAAATGCACCAGGGTTCACCGGCAATTACATCTGACACACGTTCTTCATTCTGGTGGCCAGGCCTCTACAGAAATATTGAACAGGTATCTGCTCAGTGCCAGAACTGTGTGCAAAATCTGCAGATGCCAACTACAGCCCGCGACGTTAACTGGCCTGAAAGAAGCGAAAGATGGTCCCATATTCACATTGACTACGCGGGTCCAATCTGCGGGAAAATGATACTCGTAGTAGTCGACGCACACACCAAATGGTGCAGAGGTGCAGCGGTGGCATAGAGGTATCCGCCTCGCGTGCAAGAGCAGCGCAATTTTCCACCGGATAAAAAAAAAGAAATCCATGTGTAGATAAAATTGCATAAACAGGCCTGGAGTGCGGCCTGATCCCGGTGACCAGAACCGGTAATGCAATCCCTCACCAGAGCAGGATTGGCCACCCTGGTGCAGTACTTGGCGACAACCTCCTATATGAATACAACAATCAAACCGCGGCCCTCAGTCCCCAGCAGCTGCAAAGCAACTGACCACAGCGGCGGTCAGACCTGCGACGCAGCAGAGGGTGCTAAGAATCCCTGATTCCGGACAGGCCGCCTTTGGAATCTGAACCTGGCAATGTTTAACGCTAGAATGTTATCCAGTGAGGCGAGTCTAGCAGTGCTATTGGAGGAATTAGAGGGCAGTAATTTTTTTTTATTATTATTTATGGTACCCTCAAGGCCCGAAGGCATTACAGAGGGGAGTGGGAAAACGGGAAGTATAACAATAAAGTACGGAAAATAAACAATGCAGTGTGTTAGTAATTACTAATTACTAATGTAATATCTTGCCCAACATTTGTAACTACGACAGACAATGTAAACAAAGTAGCATCTTGATAATTCCTGTTATTGCAATGTTAACCAGGGTCGTCCTTAGTCGCTTGTGTGTATGGCAAGTAAATAACATGTTAATAATTCCTAATTATACAATGTTAGCTAAAGCCTTACGAAACAGTTTGTTGTCGACAATAGATACTATTTCCCAGTAATGGATATAACAGGGCTCAGTGAAGTTAGGAGGACAAAAGAAGCATGCACAGTGCTAAAAAGCGGGCACGTCCTGTGCTACCAGTGCTCGGTGCTTAGCGGAGAGACGAGAACTAGGAGTCGGATTCCTGATTAATAAGGATACAGCTGATAACATACAGGAATTCTATAGCATTAACGAGAGGGTGGCAGGTCTTGTTGTGAAACTTAATAAGAGGTACAAATTGAAGGTCGTACAGGTCTACACCCCTACATCTAGTCATGATGACCAGGAAGTCGAAAGCTTCTATGAGGGCGTGGAGTCGGCGATGGGTAAAGTAAAAACAATATACACTATACTGATGGGCGACTTCAATGCCAGGATAGGCAAGAAGCAGGTTGGAGACAAGTCAGTGGGGGAACATGGCATAGGCTCTAGGAATAGCAGGGGAGAGTTATTAGTAGAATTTGCCGAACAAAATAATAAGCGGATAATGAATAACTTCTTCTGCAAGCCACAGTGGACATGGAGGAGCCCGAATGGCAAGACTAGGAGTGAAATAGACCTTATTCTCTTCACTAACCCTGGCATCATGCAGGATGTGGACATGCTCGGCAAGGTGCACTGCAGTGAACATAGGATGGTAAGAACTCGAATTAGCCTAGACCTGAGGAGAGAACGGAAGAAACTGGTACATAAGAAGCCGATCAATGAGTTAGCGGTAAGAGAGAAAATAGAGGAATCCCGGATCAAGCTACAAAACAGGTATTCGGCTTTAACTCAGGAAGAGGACCTTAGTGTTGAAGATATGAATGACCATCTTATGGGCATCATTAAGGAGTGTGAAATAGAAGTAGGTGGTAGCTCTGTTAGACAGGATGCTAGTAAGCTATCGCAGGAGACGAAAGATCTGATCAAGAAACGCCAATGTATGAAAGCCTCTAGCCCTACAGCTAGAATAGAACTGGCAGAACTTTCCAAGTTAATCAACAAGCATAAGACAGCTGACGTAAGGAAGTATAATATGGATAGAATTAAACATGCTCTCAGGAACGGAGGAAGCCTAAAAGCAGTGAAGAAGAAACTAGGAATAGGCAAGCATCAGATGTATGCGTTAAGAGACAAAGCCGGCAATATCATTACTAATATGGATGAGATAGTTCAAGTGGCTGAGGAGTTCTATAGAGATTTATACTGTACCAGTAGCACCCACAACGATAATGTGAGAGAGAATAGTCTAGAGGAATTTGAAATCCTACAAGTAATGCCGGAAGAAGAAAACGCCTTGGGAGCTATGCAAAGGGGGAAGGCAGCTGGGGAGGATCAGGTGACAGCAGATTTGTTGAAGGATGGTGAGCAGATTGTTCTAGAAAAACTGGCCACCCTATATACCAATGCCTCATGACTAAGAGCGTACCAGAATCTTAGAAGAAGACTAACATAATCCTAATCCATAAGAAAGGGGACGCCAAAGACTTGAAAAATTATAGACCGATCAGCTTACTGCCCATTGCCTGCAAATTATTTACTGAGGTAATCTCAAATAGAATCAGGAACACCTTAGACTGCTGTCAACCAAAGGACCAGGCAGGATTCTGTAAAGGCTACTCAACAATAAACCATACTCACACTATCAATCAGGTCATGGAGAAATTTGCGAAATATAACGAACCCTTATATATAGCTTTCATTCATTGCGAGAAAGCATTTCATTCAGTCGATACCTTAGCAATCATGCAGGCATTACGGAATCAGGGTGTAGACGAGCCGTATGTAAATATACTGAAAGATGTCTATAGCGGCTCCACAGCCACCGTAGTCCTCCATAAAGAAAGCAACAAACTCCCAATAAAGAAAGGTGTCAGGCAGGGAGATACAATCTCTCCAATGCTATTCCCAGCGTGTTTACAGGAGGTATTCAGAGACCTGGATTGGGAAGAATTGGGGATGAGAGTTAATGGAGAATACCTTAGTAACTTGCGATTCGCTGATGATATTGCCTTGCTTAGTAACTCAGGGGACCAATTGCAATGCATGCTCACTGACCTGAAGAGGCAAAGCAGAAGGGTGGGTCTAAAAATTAATCTGCAGAAAACTAATGTTTAACAGTCTCGGAAGAGAACAGCAGTTTACGACAGGTAGCGAGGCACTGCAAGTGGTAAGGGAACACATCTACTTAGGACAGGTAGTGACCGCGGATCCGGATCATGAGACTGAAACAATAAGAAGAATAAGAATGGGCTGAGGTGCATTTGACAGGCATTCTCAGATCATGAACAGCAGGTTGCCATTATCCCTCAAGAGAAAAGCGTACAACAGCTGTGTCTTACCAGTACTCACGTAAGGGGCAGAAAGCTGGAGGCTTACAAAAAGGGTTGAGGACGACGCAACGAGCTATGGAAAGAAGAATGATAGGTGTAACGTTAAGGGATAAGAAAAGAGCAGATTGGGTGAGGGGACAAACGCGAGTTAATGATACCTTAGTTGAAATCAAGAAAAAGAAATGGGCATGGGCAGGCCATGTAATGAGGAGGGAAGATAACCGATGGTCATTAATGGTTACGGACTGAATTCCAAGGGAAGGGATGCGTAGCAGGGGGTGGCAAAAAGTTAGGTAGGCAGATGAGATTAAGAAGTCTGCAGGGACAATACGGCCACAATTAGTATGTAACCGGGGTAGTTGGAGAAGTATGGGAGAGGCCTTTGCCCTGCAGTGGGCGTAACCAGGCTGATGATGATGATGATGACACCAAATGGCTCGAAGCAATACCTTTATTGCATGCTTCAACACAGACTACCATTAACTGTCTGCGCGACACTTTCAGCAGGTTTGGAATACCACGCACGATCGCTTCTGACAACGGTACCCAGTTTGCCAGTCAAGACTTCGCATTGTTCTTGGCTAACAACAACATTGTGCACCTTCGATGTGCTCCATACCATCCTAAGTCTAATGGTGCTGCGGAAAGGGCAGTGCGAACTATGAAAGATGGCCTTTGAAAAATGAGGAAAGGAAAACTGGAAGATAACCTAGCACGGTAGCTTTTTAACTACTAGAGGGCTCCGCGAAAATCGGGTAAATCCCCAGCAGAGCTGCTTTTGGGCTATTAAATACGCTCACACTTGGGCACATGCTTTCCTCCAGTACTTCCAGGACCAAATGAGAACCAAGGTGACTGGCCGCCGCTACCTGGAAGTGATGTGTAGGCCCACAGTTACGGTGCAGGGAGCAAGTGGGTGCTCGGCCATGTGAAGGCGACGTCTGGAGCGAGAATAGCGACCGTGCAAACATCGGGCGGAGTCGTCCAGCGGCACGTAGACCAGCTCCGCCCGCAGCAAGAAGCACCAGGGGATAAACCGACAGTAACTACAACCACCCCACATTGCAGTGAGCCAGACCAAGCAACACAACTACAGCATCGAGAGATGGTGAGCCCGGAAGAAGGAATGACTGCTCAGCACATCCCAAATGACACCGATTCTCAAGATTTTGCAGCACCAGATATTCCAGTGGCCCCGCTGAGCACAGGTGTAGCTCAACAAACTCTGAGACGCTCAACGAGATTATGCAAGGCAGTGCAACGCTTTCATTTCTGAGGAGGAAGGAATGTTGCAACTCCACGTGTGTTTTCGAAGTGCGTGCACCTTTTATCACCTCATTTGGCGATCCTTCAGAGGTCGGTCGGTCACTACTAACACGTGCTACTTCCTATCTTCCTGTCACTCGGCTACTTATAAATATGCTCTACACCTTTGAATAAACGTTCATTTTGTTCTACTGACTACGCTGATGCTTCACTGGTCTGGCGTTACTGCAAGCACGCCATGGCTATGCAACAGTAACAATTCGCAGAACCCCGAACAATGCTGTATAGCTAGCTGCCAGCAAAATGCTTCGCACAATTCCCCCAGTGTATGGGATCTGCACAATTTGTTTTTATCTGAAGAGCTGCTAAATTTCTCTAATCAGCCGATCAGTTGCTTTGGATAGTACGCTATTATCTTCCAACAAAGGTGTGCAACTGCAGTTTCTGCAACAGAAACTTAAATGTCCAGAGATTGCTTTTGTTGCGTTGTACTCGTGCTCTTTTCATCTGTCATTCAGGCATCTGTCCATTTGGCCTACATACGTCACACTGCATGACAATAGAATCACGTATGTCACTTCGTTGCAGTGTACCAAACCTGTCGTGATGTCTCTTCATGCACTGAGATTTGTTCGTGTTTTTCTTTATTAAATACCTTGCGCAATTTTGAAAGCTTGCCTGTAGTGGGCTGCACCGCCACCATTGGTGCAGCCCCCTCCCAGTGCAGAACCAGCACCAGGATTCCAGCTTTGAGATTTCTGTGCTCACCTTCGAGCATAAGGTGTGAGGCACTTTCCGTGCTTTAGAATATCTGCGCCTGGTCGAAGTGAGAATGCGCGGGTGGTCTCATTATTAGACCCAGAGCATGGTTTACATACATCCAAATTTTTCAAGCAAGCCGTCTATGTTAACTCTGTTGGGAACTTGACTGCCTGATAGCTCACCAGCACTGGTTACGCTCAGCACTGGCATCTAATTCATGTCAAATGCTTGCACTAGGCTTTGGTCCCTAAGGTTGAGACCAGAACACCCCAACACTGTTTTCACGGGATGCCTTCCACTGTATGGTCCTCCGAGGATAACATGAGCTTCAGCTGCTCTTGCACAGGCCAATTTCTGAGAACACAAGTCAGTTTCAGTGGTGAGTGCTGTAGCTTTGGCCAGGCAGCTTTGTGCTCTTTGTAGTTTGGCCAAGTGATGACCGACACCAATGATGACTGACACCAGTGATCCCCTGATGAGCAGCATCTTCACCATTACTCCGCCCCATACAAAAGATTTTACGAGCTGCTGCATAGTGGTGATGTTGCTGACATGAACGTCCATCGCTTGGACCATGAACAAGCCTTCCACTCGAGCGTCCAGCGCATTTCCGTTGAGTGTTTCCGCAAGGCTTACTGGTTGGTATTGATGTGCTGCGACACCTTTTCTTCCATTGCCTAAGCGGCAAGAACAAGTCCTGGTGACATGGCCCCCACACCACTGAGCTGAGTCGTGCCTCATTTCACCACACCTGAAGCAAGGTTTCCGACTGGCGGGACCCCTGAAAGATGGCAGCTGATCGCCTACTGTCTTCAGCTTGGGTTCTTTTTAACTCTGGTTTTGCCAGTAGCTGTTGCCATACTGCTGCACTCTGTATAGACTGCAAACTATGCTGCCACATAGCATCCGGTCCAGCATCATGCCAAAGTTACAAATGTCAGCTGATAGTCTAATAGCCACGATAAAGCCCTTCAAAGGTTCCCCTGGAAGTTGATCTCACATGGAAAACCTGTACGGCTGAACTATCTCGTTCAGCTTTGATGAAAACTGCTGCTGCAGGCATTCCACTGCCTTATTGTACACAAGGTTGTTAACTTTCTTGTGTGCACAACGCCCACTGATGATGTCCACAGTGTGGGTGCTTAGTTCGACCTCATTTCTTCACATCTGTCATGCCGTTATCTTTGCAAAATGCTTCCAGGCTCACTTGCCATGCTAGCCAGTTGTTGGTGGCTTCGTCGAAGTGCACTGGGCTTTCAAGACCCACCATGGTTATTGCCAACAGGGAGCAAAGCTATCAGTACCCTCGTCACCACTCTTTGCGACAGTGACAGTTGAGCAGAGACAGACGTTTATTTCAAAAGCGAGACCGTATTTATCAGCCGAACCAAAGATGAGGGAAAGGGGAAGAACCGATAGCGCATAATGCGCATTATGTCATCTTTCGTTACAACAGTCACTGACGCTGACATTTTCAAATGATGAACCATTCGGCAACTTCGTTAGGTCATGATGCAAGTCACAGGGTTAAGTCACGAAGCATGTGCGTGTACTTCTTTCTGGCTGTGGTTTTAAGCATTCAGTCTGTACAGTACACAGATTATCCTTTAGGCTGTATGCTTTGTGCAGAGAACTCCTTTTGTTAAAGTTGTTTTGGTATGAGTTGCTTTCAATTTGGTACTGTAATCCACTCCTGCCCATGGCCCAATGCCTACTGAAACCATCAATGGAAAACGAAGCTCTGCGACACTGTTTTACCTCTTCTGTGCTAGCTCCTTTTCCCTCCTTGTTTCCTCTTTTGAAGCCAAGGTACCACATGCTTGGCACAAGCTGGCCTTTAAAATGTACTGTCATGCAATATTTTTGCTTATAACAGTCTTTATTATATATAGACTATATTTTATAACTATATATATAATACATGTTTGGGTGCTTAAGAAATCTGAGTGCCGTACTATTTAATCCAAGAGACAACATGTTTAACCCAAGCGCCAGCAGCCTTAATCCAAGTGCTAGTCAATTTAATTCATGCAAGAAAAACAGCAGCATTGTGCATCAAAATGGCTGAAATACCGTTACCGGCAGACTAAAGTACTAATTCCTGTGGTCGCTGGGAAAATTTATCAAATGAATGACTGTGGTATTTTGTTTGGAAATAAATGTCATATAATTACCTAACTTTGTGGTCTAAACGTTACTGATACATTTTTAAAAAGCGGTTAGCTCACTTACTTAGACTGAATCAAGGCTGAAAGTGCCCATGGTTAGTATTTTATTGAACAATAAAGCTCTCCTTAGCTGAATTATTCATATCACAGAATTTTCGATAATCCGTATGCAGCCCGATTGCATTCTGGTACAAATTTATTCTTGGCTGCTAGCTAGCAAGCAGTTTTCAGGACTTCCAGTCTTTAGCTGGGCCGCAAAAACACAGCAATGTTTTACATCTTATAGAAAATTCATTCATGCTTCAAATCCAAGCAGAAATCTAAAGCTGCCAAATAAAAAGGTCATTGTTTTTATTTTGCATTATTTCTTCACAAATATTAACACAAAAAACCTGTTCTTCCATTCACATGTTGCTGAAAAGACAAGCAAACCCTTTAACACATAAAGCTCTTTATCCAACAAGCTTGGCAGGGCGTTTTTTATAACTGCATATTGATCACCTGAACTGAGAGCATGAAATTATTGACGCAATCCATTTTTTTCATGAATATTGATTTTTGTTAAAATATAAGCACTCCGTTTATGTCAAACAGCCTCAAGAAGAATGATGATGAATGTAGTGTCTTGTGGCGCAAGGGCCAATATGGCCAAATAGCACCACGCCGGTGTTAATGAGTTTGCAGTGGAGCTATGAATAACGAGAGGTAGATATTACGTGGCTGCAAAGAGGCCTAAAAGACAGTCGCTATAAAGTGCATAAAACCTATACAAGATAAAATTATGCCAATGGTTAATGAGCTGTACAATGGACACAAAAGGTACATTGTGAAATAATGATGATATAGTAAAATGTGTCAGATAATCTGCAAGAAGCACTACTGCCTTAACAGTGCCCTTGAGATGCAAGGGCCTGGAGGCATGTGCTATACCAAACTACTATTGTGCAACCACTTATAATATCAAGAATGAAAAATCCGATCGTTATAACCGATTAGTGGTATATCTGGGCTACCGTAAAAAAATTTTTTGAAAAAGCTGCCGAACATACCTTCGCAGCTCTGAAACCAAATTTGACACCTACGATAAAAAAATTGTCGTTGGAGAAAGAAGGCTGTGAAAAATGATATGTTTATTTATACCTCTAAACAGCGTGTCAAGGGTCAGGTATGCTGAAATAGTCAGAAATCTGCACTTGCTTTTGCGGGAGTTTCAGGTTCACAACCGCGGTGTGCATCGCATCCAGCGGCTGCGCAAACACTGGCGGCTATAATTTAGCATGCATGAGATCAGTGAGCGACTGTAGGTTTGTTCGATTCCAAAAAAAGGTGCACGGCACCACAAACGAAAAGGTGCAGGGGGTGCCAGTTATGGTGTGCCGGGCTGCACCCACTCGCTGCAAGGTTCAAGGGTGCACTGCACCGCGGTGGCACCTTGCCTTGCACCCTGTTCAATCGAGCACGGTAGTGCAGGGTGCATCTTGGGGAATCGAACGCCTAGGTGCAGAAGCTGCAGAGAAACTTGGCTGAATCAATTAGACCTTCTATAGACGACAGTACACACTTGCGTGTACATTGGGGTCGATGTCAAAGATGAGCCACTGTCAACCTCGTCGCCTCCGTCGCACAACGCCGCCGTCTGTCGCGACAATGTTCGCCCCATCGGATATCTTTTCGCAGAACGAGGCAGCGCTATCTGCACTCAGAAACTCCTCCATCGAAGCACTTCCTATTTTATCGCCAGTACCGACGTGCTCCCGGAGTTCAGTAATGTCAGCAGCTGCCACCGTGTTGTTTTCACACATGGGGGATTCGGCCAGGTGCACAAATCCCGCCGTTTCTGTTCATCAGCAAGGTCACTGGTTCTAGCATTCGTGAACTCACGGTTTTCAGAATCGTCAATTTCATTGACTGCGCAAGCCGGTACTTTGAGTCTGGTAAAATTTGCAGCTTCATCTCAAGCTACACAGCTTTACGCTTTGTCGGGGCATCTACCGCCACTACCACTGCTTCCGCGGCGCATTTCCGTGCTTGCCGAGGGAGAAAAACAGAAAAGGAGTACAGGCATGGCACAGGCTGGCCTCGGAAACTCCGCCGGTTCGATAGCACAGGTAATTGGCGCCGTCCATCAGAGGCGCAAGTAAGTCCACTTTCCTTGCACGAAAGGGCACGATCACAAGGCCGTGCCGTTTCACCCCTCCTCTCAACTCCTCTCCCCCTTGCGCTCCCTCACAACTCCCTCGCCTTCGACTGTGCGCGCCGGCCGGCCCGGCACCAGTTTAGCCCACTGCATGAAGTCTCATGTTTCGTTATCTGCTATTATTGGGAAGCGTGCGCTGCTGTGCACAGACCGCCACGGGCAGTTTCGTCAGTTTCATGGTCCTCGATAGCTGTGTGCTTGTGCTCCGCGATGTTTCACCCGTTTCACGACTCGCACCGCTCGTGCATCGTGGAGTGGTGCACGAATGCGTCAAAAACAGGGCCTGCGAGGTTCTTTCAGGTACCTAAAGACAACAAGTGAGCACGCAGAGCCAAGGACATCGGAAGGTGCATGCACACGAACACGGCCCTGTGCATGTGCGTGCTCCACGAGTCTCTTCATTGTGCTACACTTCCCTCTTACCAGTAGAGAAAGCTGACAAAAAGATCTTCCTCCTCATTGTCACCTGGTTATTGAATTCTGTTTTCCTGTGCCAAGTCTCATTCTTCAACTTCAGTAACTCGTCCAGCTTTCCATTCTGGTCTCAGTGATTTTCCTGTGTGTCACCATTCCACAAACGTACTAAGAGCTGAAAAATTACTCTTCCTGTTTATCTATTATCTCAGTAATTGCCGATGGGAAAGCCGCACAAACAACCTTCATGTGTAGGCATGATATGCTTTCTTTTTTTCTTGAGAGCATTAGCATTGCAAGTGTCCTATATGCAGATTTTTTCAGTTCATTTTTATTACACAAAGGGGTGCCCAGTAGGTATGACATAGTGCCTTAAGTGACATAATAAATGAGTTTTGCGCCAAAACCATACACACAAGAAAGGAGACAACACAGCTGCTTTTTGTGTCTGTGTGTGTGGTTTTGGCGCAAAACTCGTTTATTATGTCATGCTGCGGAAAGATCTGAAATTTCCAACCAAATGCCGTTTTTCTTTCTCCTCGTGGCCATCGCGCTCCAAGTCGGAGGATGACATACTCGTGTGCCTGCGCCTAAGTAGTGGTGTCCACAGTGTGACATCGCTCGTGGTGACACGCGACTTCGAGAATTAGTCAAGGCAACATTCATATCATTGAAAAATGGATATGGTTCAAACTTGCCGCTTAATTGCAAGGCCTGCGGAAATGAGGATGAACGGGTATGTGAAGCGAGGCTTCATGATACGACAATCATGTATAAAAGTAAAGATTCTGTTGCGCGGGAATTGTTGGAGGCCAACGAGATTAAGAAAAGAGGGGACAACTGTATCAGTACCCCGTCTTTGAATATATACTCGAATGAAAGCATGTTTTTAGATAAGTTTTAGATTTAGATTAAGCGTGATTCCCTTTATCTTCAGTGTTCTCGCACGTGCGCATTCACATATTTAGTGTCCCTCCTTTTTCATTCCCCTCTCCTCATGGCTATATAATCAGCCACCTGTCATTTCAATAAACAGTTGCAAGTAGCACCTTGTCCTGTCTGTATTTTTTCTTGTGTGCCGTCACTTTTGGCGCTTAATCTATTGAAAGCTATGCACCAACTAGCCCCACAACGTGTTTTATCGTTACTCTAGTTGTCGCCAAGTGCGAAATAATGTGATAATGTGTATTTGCGTTTTTAGTACAATGTTATTTTTGTTTTGCCATGTCTTTTTCATTTTGTTCAGTAGTAATAAACATGTCACGCATTTCATAAACTTTTGTTCAGGTATATAAGTTAGTTTTTTTTTTTTTTATGGCTGTCAATAAAACAATCTTAGCATTTTATTCTATTTTTACGCATTTTGCGTGTCATTGTTTTTGCCATCACCGGTGAATTTTCTTTTTCTTTAGTTGTCATAACTATGTCATACAAGTCTTCCAGTTTTGTGCAATATCTCAGTGAGTATATCAGCTCTCAGTGCGCATATCAGAAGCTATTCTACACTTTGGTCTTTAGGATATTATATAATATCCTTTTTTTATATATGTGCACATGAAACAGCCTTCGCGTTTTCTTGAGGTTTTTTTATTTTACTGTCTCTGAACTTTGTGTTTATTAGTCATGTACATGCCATGCATTTTTCACTTATATTCCTTTTCTGAGTGTGTGTCATACCAAGTTATGCGAAAATCTTTGTTTTCAGAAATGGAAGTCAATAAAACGAGACCAAATATCTGTTGTGTTGGAAGCGGAATTTTTATATGTTCTGGCATGCGCTGGCATTCTGAAAGTATGGACAAGACTGTGTGCGTGCAAACACATTAAGAACCCACAGCACGCCACGCGCCAGTTCACAATGCCAATGTCTGGCCTAGCACATGTGCAATAGAAAAAAAATATGCGCCACGGACAGTTAAAAGAAAGCAAAAGTAAAGGTGCGCGGGGCGTGGCAAAGGGTAGAAAGGGAGCGGAGTGGGTCGTCATAATAGAAAGGAAAAAAAAACAAGGAGCGCTAGGGTGAGGAGGCGCTGCGTGGCTGCTGTTCCTGTTGCCATGACAACACAAGCAATCATGTGTGCCACCATTTTACCAAAGTATCGCCCTCCTGCTAGGCCCGTAACTGAAGGGGACCTTGGCGCTAGCACCAAAAGAGCGTCTGCTTAAAAACACCCAATGGCAGCCACATAGAGATTCACCCCTGGGGTACAACAGTGAGCTAGAAGTTTACTCTGCCTGAGGCGCAGGCGCAGTTCGCTTCTCGGTTTTTTTTTCTCTGGACGCTTGCCGGCGACGTGAAGCAGCTGGCACCATCTAGTGGCATGTTGCGCCAACTTGCAATGTTCTCCATGGCTTTCGCAATCGGCGCACTGGCGGGACGGGCTGCCCAGTAATGGCAGCAGATACAAACTCGCATAGGCAAACTTTTCGTCCCGTCTCGGTTAAGGGGAACTTAGCAAAGCAAGTTACTAGATTATTCTGCATGGAAAACGCCACCCAAAAGGCAGAATTTTGATCATTATATCCAATATGCGGTGAATAAAATATTATATGTGGGTTTTTTTTCTCATAGCCCTAATGCACAAGTTGATACTCCGAAATCAACTCATCGTTATAATTGATATATTGTTATAAGTAGGCCGCACTGTATCACAGTGGTATCCTCTGGAAAGAGCATGTGCTATGAATTTATGGGTCTAAAAACATGCAAGTCGACATCATTCAGAGATCCGAGAACTGCTTTGGTGTCAAAGAACGGTTCTGCACCAAGAAACATTGCAGGATGGAGAGGGATGTGCTGGCGATATACAAGAGGAAAATGTTGCTTTCTCTCAGCTTCGGCTTCCCGACACTCCAGGAGGACGTGGAGGACAGTCAGTCTCTCACCACATGTACCACATGTTGGAGGCTCATTTCCAGTCAGTAAAAAATTATGGGTGCCATAGGTGTGCCCTATCCTGAGTCAACAGAATAGGACATCAGTTCCTCGTGTTTTTGTTTTCGGGGGCCAGAAATCTAACTTTGGCTTAATCAAGTGAAGCTTATTCTTAGTTTCCATGTCCCATAAGCGTTGCCAATGGCTTTGCAGCTTCTTTCCTAAGAAAGGCTTCATATCTGTGACAGGGACAGCAGCCGTAGGAATAGCTTGCGAGGTGAGTGATGTGGCCATTTAGTCAGCTAGTGCACAACCCTCGATGCTTCTATGGCCAGGTACCCAGCATATAATGACATGCTGGTTGGATATATACGATCTGAACTGAAGGCGCTAAAATGACGGTGGATGAAGAAAGAGCACACACACAGGGCGCCACTTCCAACAATGTCTAATCAGAAAAAAACGCCACTGATTTATACTAGGAGCACAATCACAATTTCTCAGTGCGCATTCGTGTATAAATCAGTGGCGTTTTTTCCTGATTAAACATTGTTGGAAGTGGTGCCCTGTGTGTGTGTGTTTTTTCTTTGTCCACAGTCGTTTTAGCACCTTCACTTCAGATCATGCTTAACCAACACGCCCAACTATCCATCCCAACATTAGATATGTATGTTCCACAGAGAATGGAATAGAGCTCAGTAAGTACCAGATCTTAGTGTTTTTGCAGAGTGACATCAAGGCTTTTATGATGCTTAAGGAGTCTGTAAATGTAATTGTTTTTTGAAGTTGTGATTTCCTTATACAATTCACAGCCGAAAATAGTGCATGGGCCTCAACTGTAAATATACTAGTTTCCGGGTGCAGTACACGGTACATTCTGAGAAGAATGGCCCAACGGCTGCATAAGACACCCCAGCATGCAACTTGCAAAAGCGTCTGTGTAAAACTCTGTGCACGAGTACTTGTACTGGAGTTCTAGGAAATGCATTTTAATATGTGCCTCTGGCGCATGTTTAGTGACCTCTACAAAGGATGTGTCACACTCTATCAGCTGCCACTGCCACGATGGTAACAGTTTCACTGGAGCCATAGGACGATGTTCAAGCACTGGAACACCCATTTACTCCCTAAGGTTCCTTGCACACAAAGAGAACAGCCTTCTCGCTGCAGGTTGGCTCTTGAAAAGTGTGGAAGCGGTCATATCATTCATGCATGAATAAGACAGATGTTCAGGGTTTGAATTTATTTTCAGGAAATATGTAAAACTGCTATATGATCTCTGAAGATGAAGCGACCATACATTTGCTTCTGCATAAAGGCTTTGTATGGGGCTTGTCCTGAAGACTCTGGTCGTGACGCAGATTCCTAAATGATGGACAGGATCCAATATCTTTAAAGCACTTGGTATAGCGGACTGAGATACTATCTGCCGTAGTAATGATATGAGCCGACAAGACACCTATACAAGTTCAAAAGACGTTTCCTGTCACTACCCCATGTTGTACTTGATAGAAGCTTCAATGAGTTCGCTTTGTGGCACTCAGCCTTCAAGTATTTCATATGCGGGATGAATGTCAGTTTCGAGCCTAATATGATGGCGAGAAACTTGTGCTTGGCACTTACAGGTAATCTGCTACCAGGGAGCTCAGCAGCAGGGTATGGTACTATTCCTCTTTTATTCATGAAAAGAACACACATACTTTTCTGTGGGCTCAACCTAAAACCATTTTCATCAGCCCATTTTGCCACTTTACTTAAGACAGGCTGGACATGTCGTTCGCAGATAGCAAGGTTGCATGATTTAAATCCGATCTGCACCACATCTACATACTATACAGAGTAGAACAATGGTTGTGGGATAGCCATATGCAAAGAATTCATTATCACAATAAATGGTGTGCAGCTTAGCACACCACCTGGCGGAACACCAGTTTCCTGGGTGAAATACCTCGACAATGCATGGCCTACCCTTACACGAAAGGTGTGGTTAGAAAAGTAACTTTCGACAATGCTCAACATACTGCCGCGGACACCAATAGTGGAAAGGTCTCTGATAATACCGCAGTACCATGTGGTGTCGTATGCTTTCTCCAAATCGAGAAATACGGACAGAAAAAACTGTATGTGTATGAAGGCATTCCTTACATTTGCCTCAATGCAGACAAGGTGGTCTGCAGTCGACCTACCTTCTCTGAAACACAGTCCGTTGCTCTCAAGGGGATAGACTAGGTGCCGGTGTATCATCTTTTCAAAGAGCTTGCACAGAATGCTTGTCAAAGTGATAGGTCTGTAACTGCTAGGTAAGGACGGGTACTTAGCTTGTTTGAGTATGGCGATTATTACAGCTTTTTTCCAAGATAGAATATACCCAGCAGTCCACATGACATTAAATAGTGAGAGGAGTGTTTCCTGTGTTTCAGGGTGGAGGTACTTGATCATTTCATATATGATAGAGTACAGGCAGGTACCTAGGGGGGGGGGGGGGGGGCAGGACCTCCCCCCCCCCATCCACGCCACCACTCCTAACACACATTCCTAAAGCGCCACCAAATCAATGTTGAGACTTGACAGCTATGTGGTGGTCAATATTTTGCTGCCTTTTTCACTCCTTTGGATGGCAGTAGTTATCGGCATCTCCTGGGGTGTGAAGGCCAGTTTCCTCATCGATTCGGTGCCCGCGCGATTAATTCGAGATGCGTTCAGTTGTCACCATGTATTCAACGGTCGCGCGCATCACTGTTGCTTCGTGAGTTCAACCTTCTTTGTTTAGACTGATCTAGGGACCAGGAAAGGGATTCGGTTCATGGGCAGCTGCTCCGTATGCTCGTGGAACGAGTTGCGGCTGGAGAAAACGCCAGCTGCGTTGAACTTTTCCTTTTGCTTCATAATTTCCTCGAGTGACGGCTCGCTGCAATGCTGGCAGATCCTCAGAATCAAATACCCGCGATATGGGTTGAATAAGGTCGAAAATAAATAATGCGAGACAGCATCCATCATCAAACCCTACAATAACCCTTAAACCCATAAGGAATATGACTGTCACCCGTTACCTCATCTGATTTTTTCCTACTCGTACAGCGCATTTCATGCAAAATTGGTAACTGGAAACAAGAGTCACAAGGAGTTGAGAAATTAGGCGATCTACAAAGGGAGAGAGCCAAGGCAACAGCCAAATATGAAGGAAAAGTTAAAATTAACAAATTTAACGGTTGTTTATGAAAAACTTATGGATCACATTTTTTTAATAGAAGGAAGTAGAGAAAACGCCGCCGAAAGTGGAGAACAATTCCGTATGTTTTGAATAACGCTTCTACAGTTACCGATCGAGCCGCTTGACGTAGCCACATTTGTGATGTGCTTATGTGGGTGTTTTTCTAACCTTCGGCAGTGGGCACAGTACATCTAGAACCACAGCGTCCTGCACTCTATACGCGGTTGTACGGGACTGGCGGCCATGCATCGTTACGCAGCTTCCCAAATAACAATACGAGTCAGTTTTGGTGCTTAACTTGCTAGAGCAGTAAACAAGGGATCCAAAAGAACTGCGATTGTTCCGTAAATATATATCTCTCTATAATTCTTCCAGGGCTAATTTTAAAAAAACACTACTATCGTCGGATACAACTTAAGTATGCAGTGAAGTCCCGCCCACACCCTCATAACCACCAGCCACTGCTTCTCTGCGAGGCTGCAAATAAGTCGTACTTCAACCTTTTCCTGTTACTCAAATAAGGCGGTAACTACAAAAATAAAATTATTAGCGCGCAAGTTTTTTTCTCTTGCCTATTATAGTGGAATGGCAAAAGCTAAATTTTTTATTGAACTGAAATGAAATGCTTGCTTCGCTGCAACTATTTATTGTCAAGTTTCACTTCAGTTGGCAGTAAAGTTTCACGAGTAAAGCGGGCTCAGCAGTGACATGAACTGCACCGCAGACGTTTGAAGAGTGAAATGCTCAGACTCCATACACTTTGTCCGTGTCTGTTGCACACTTCATTGGTCCGTCGATGAAAATACTCTCCAAGAACAACCGACGCTCCGGAGGTATCAAGTACGACACCATTTTGAAAAGGCCACATGACAATGATTTTCTTTGTTTCTGGGATTGTCTGGCAGAGTAACACAACTTCGAATGGTCCGTGTGCCTTGGCTGCCAACTGTTGTTTTTTTAAGTTGTATTCTACTATGGTAATCATTATTTTACACTTTCGCTTGTTTACTTGTACTTGGCAATGTTCTTCGTGTGCTTCTTTCCTGCGCGAGCCCATTTGACGTGGTTCCTCGTTTGCCAAGTAAAGGAGAGGTGTATCTCACAGGCGTACCTGTGAGATACACCTTACTTCGTTTTTCTTTTGCGAGTTTACACATATTTATGGCGAATGGTGGGCATTATTGACATTCTTGCTAGTAAAGGTCACCCCCCTCATTTGCATAGAAAAATTACCTTGGCTTGGGCCACCCCCTGATAAAAAATCCTGGGTACATGCCTGATACGGTCACCACCTGGTGATGAGATGTTGCAACAAGCAAGAGAAGTTTTAAGCTCAGCTAAAACTGAACGGGCGGTTGTAATCTTCATATTGGGTACATTTTCGACCAAGGGGCTGTCACTCTGCGCATTCTTTCATCCTCAGAAATGATTGTGTGTAATGAGATGCACTGGAGATACATTCAAAGTGTTCACCGAGACAGTCTGCCTGGTGGCCATCTCCCTGGGTACTTACTAAGGGCAGGGGGTTCGTCTCCTGGCCTTTTAATTTATTCACCCATTCAAGACCTTAGCCTCGTCTGTAATATATGAAGTTATCCCAGATATGTACAGCTCCCAGCTCTCTCTTTGCACATCGACATGTTCTCCTGCCTAGTGATTTGACCTTTTTGAAATTAATAAGGTTTTTAGCTGTTGGACTATTGCAAAGCAATCCCCAAGCTTCATTTCGATTTTTTTCGTGCTTTCCAACATTCATCATTCCACCATGGGATACAACAGTTGTCTGCCAGTCTATTAGTTTAATACATTTTGTTGCAGCGCCAATAATAAAACCTGGTAGGTATGTCACAGCATCATCTACATTAAAATCAGAAATGTCGTCCCCGCCCAAATATGTCAATTCTCGAAACAGTTCCCAGTTCGCTGATTAGAGCTTCCATAGAGAGAAATGTGGCGAGTATGCATCTTGTTTTGTTAGATTTAACATAATTAGGAAGTGGTCGCCCCCATAGGGGTTCTAGAGAACAGACCACTCCAGGTACGGAAATAGTGAGCTCGAAACTGTGCTTGTCTATGGACGAGTATGTGTTATGCGTAACACTGTAGTATGTTGGTTCTTTTTTGATCAATAAACATGTACTTGAAGAAAACAGAAAATTTTATATCAGGCACCCACGCATATTGCATTGCGAGTCACCCCACAGGAGGCTATGAGCGTTTAGATCACCAATCAGGAAAAATTTGCCTTCAACTATGAGGCTTTTCTTTCGAGAAACCTGTATGGGTTTCCTTTGTAGCAATTGCTACGAACGGGTGGATGTCTCATTTTCCCTCTATTCACCAACCACTATGTATGGCGGAGGAAGTTCATCGATAATAAAGCTTTGAAACTCTGTTCTAGAAAGTTGATCACATGGGTGAACATAAATCAAACTAATTGTGATTAACCTACCAAACAGCACAGCACGGACTGCCTCGAGGAAAGTTCGGAGTTTTATTTGCTGACATGCAACGCCCTTATCGACTATTACGGCTACACACCCCGAGGAGGAGAGTGCAGCATCACCGTCCTTGCGGAAAATGGCATATTGCCTTAAAAAGTTGATCTTTGTTAATTTTAGATGCGTTTCTTGGACACACAGCACCTTTGGAGTAAATGTGCGGAGGAGTTCTTTAACATCGTCAAGATTGTGGAGAAGTCCTCTCACGTTCCATTGTAATATTTTGGTACCCATAATGAGAACGAGGTTAGTGCTTTGTGTCTAGCAAGAAAAGTTACGTTACAGGGCCCTTTGCCATTCCCATAATGCAATGTTTCTCTTTTTTGGAGTGGTTGAGAGATTTCCGCCGCTCCTTGGGTGCTGGTGGCGCCGTTTGACTAGGTGTCGTGTCCATTGCCTCCTGAGAAGTGCTGGACACCCGCTCTTGTGAGCGATTTGTTTGTCGAGAAGGCCTCTTCTCAAGGGATGAGGCCCTTGAGGCCACCAGCCGGGAGATCGTTGGCCCCTTCTCGGACAGCGGAGCAGCGCCAGCCGCAGCCGCCAAGAGGGCGGGTGACATCACTGCCAGCTCACTGTGTGTGGCACTGCCCCCTAATGCGCCACTTTGGCAAAGCTGTTTTTTGGCAGGAAGAATATGTGCCTGCGTGCCTCCTTAAGCGAAATATTCTCTTTGATTTTGATTGCTGCTATATTTTTTTTCCAAGATGGGCAGGACCGCGAGTACATGGCGTGCTCCCTTTCACAATTCGCACAGTGTGGAGTATTCTCGCATGACTCGGACGGATGTTCATGGTCGCTACATTTGGCACAGGTTAGTTGGCCTTGGCAGTTCTGAGAACTGTGGCCGAACCTTTGACATTTAAAGCATTGGAAGGGATTTGGAATATACAGCCTGACCTTCACATAGCCTGCTCCGATTGTTTCAGGTAGAAGTGAGAATAATATGCTTAGTCGGTATTTCTTTACCATTGCACCTCATTTTGATTCGTTTTACACTGATCACATTGTGGTCACTCCAGCCTTCAAGTAGTTCAGCCTCTGTCAGATCAATCAGGTCACTATCAGATACGACACCATGGCTGGTGTACATAGTAAGATGCGGGGTCACATTCACTGGAACGTCCCCAAAAAAGACAACATTCGGCAGCCTTTCATACTGATTCTTATCTCAGAATTCCAGAAGGAGATCTCCACTTGCAAGCTTGGAAACTTTATAGCCTTGGCCTACAACATTGGTTATTGATTTCGACACCAAAAAAGGAGAGATCATTCTCGCTGACTATGCCGTTTCCTCAGAGTGCACAACATGAAATTTGGCAATATTTTCACTATGACGGCCAAAGAACCTAAATACTTTTTTGTTGCGCCCTCGTTTGTGAGGGTGTTCAGGAAGTGGGGGAAAAAAAACATGCCATAGATATATGCGGAATTTCAGCAGCACCACCCAGCCACCCACCATGGAGCCCAACATGGGAACGCTGCAGGACCGTGAAAAGGCACGTCCTGCATGCGCCAACTGTACGACACTATAATAACTAACTCTGTTATAACCAAGGTTGGCTATCCCACACAATGTTAGCCCTTGCTGCCTGGAAAAAGTGTAAGTCAGAGGAAGCCAAGAGAAGACCGGAAAGATTGAAAGAGAAAGACAAAGATTAGAGAACAGGATAGGAAAAGGTAACTACCGATTTGCCCCAGGTGGGTCAGTCGGGGGTTGCCGTCTACGTGAAGCCTAGGCCAAAGAGCTGCGTTGCCGCCGCCGAGGGGCCGTAAATGTCCAAACACCCGGCACTGGCTCAACACCCAGGATCCCCTTTTCCCCAGACACGGCTAAGCAAGGCACGGTTAAACGCGGGAGGGTCCAACCCTCATGTACTCAGGTACGTGGTGTTGCAACACACCATATGCCTGCTCACACAGACACCCCTGCGGGGCTCAAGCAAAATACCGGGGATGTTATTTATAATGTTAGCAGCGACAAAAAAAAAAAAGTTGTCTTCCCGTAACTGCATTTCGGCATTTTGGCCATTTGGACTCGCCATATTGTTTTTCTTGCTTTGATTAACTTGACTGGAGGGTTAAAGCTGCTGATGTTTGGATTAAGCATGCTGGCCTTAGGGTTAAAGATTTGGCACTTCGATTGATTAAATAGTCTTGTGTCCAGATTGTCTACATAGCACTTATGGATTAAAGTGAGCAGCAAACCTTCTAGAAGAAAAATATATAAAGAAACAGAGAGAGAGAAAAAAAAAGCCCTTTACTCTCTGCTGCTCTCATTTGGTAAGCTATAAACCAGCTAGAGCGCACGACATCATGAGGATGATGTGCCACTATACCTCTTCAAATTTGTTTTACTGAATGGCTCAGGACTATCAGAGAAGCTGCGTATGCCAATTAACTGAAAGCAGCGTCTCGGGCAGTCCTGGCCAATCCAGGAGGACAATCGATGAGGTCCAATGCTGTCACAATATGTGCAAGTAGAAAAAATAAAAGTTTTGGCCAACACTATTGGGCTGAATTTTCCTGGCAAGCAGGAAAAATAGATATGGTCAAGTTTGCAAATTTACCTCGAAAAGACCATTCTTCAAAGCACCATACAGTGATGAAGTGTCACTGTTGCTCTTTTTGCCTGTACTCATATGTCCTGTTTGAACACCATTGTGCAACCCAAACAGAATTCGCAATGCGCCAGCAATATGTTCGACTATTTGCGTGACGTTACGGCGAAACCGAGTCATTGTGTGACGTGCGCACGTCAAAAAAATAATTATCTAGTCAACGGGAAACAGAACCATAGGACGCTATAACAGAACCTACCTCCTTAAACTCCGCACTAACAGTCATCGCCGGGAGTTTTATACTCCCAGTGTCTGCTTTCACGTATTTAGGCAGTTGCGACTTGGGGTCGGTTTTTCTTATTCTTGGTCTTGCGGCAAACACATCGATCTCGCTCAGGTCAAGCTCTTCCTCTGTAGATCCCATAGCCACTGGATTCGCGCTGTTTGTTTATAACAAGTATAACAAGCTTGAGTTGTTCACAGCAACGTAGCACTTTTGACGAGCGCATTCTACGGTCGAGAACGCGTCATGGTAGGCCCATAGAATAAAGAACAACATTAGAGAAGGGAAACTGTACCTTCCACAGTGGTTCGAAAATAAGAAGCGGCAGCGCATGGAACTTAGTGGGGGGCCCGACAGATGGCGCTACTTAAACAGGAAGCGGAAATGTTTTTTTTTTTTTTAAGTACAATATTTAATATGGCCGCTTTATACCGGTGCCGTACGCTGGGTACGCGCCGTGCTCGCCTCGCTGGCTTTGCGGCATGCCTCAGCTGCCGCGTTTTAATGGCCAGGAGACTAAAGAGCCTCTACTGACGCCCATACAAACAAGCCACAAGTGAGTGAACAGGACGTGCGACTTTATTGGCAGAAGAAAAGCAGTGCACCTTCTCATACAAGATCAGAAATAAAATTTGCATGTCGAGATGCGCTGAAACCATTAACGCGAGCTCGTAAACTGCTCACTTTCGTCGCCGCACATGGCGATCTGGTAACGAGCGACAATCAGTAGCGCAAGCAAATTGGGCAGTGCACCACCTGTTTGCATTAACAGTCGCCGTAACTTACATTGCGAAGCAATCAGGTGACGCAAGGCATCTGCTACCGCGACCAACACAGCGACATGGACTAAACGGCATTTTAGCGTTCCCGCCTTTCCAACCTGCACGTTTCTTTTTGTTCTTTCGGGGGCCGCTAATGTGTAACTCATAGTTGGTGCCCCACATTCTATCAATGTGGGCATCACCATTTTGCAGCCACTTTTGCAGGCCTTCCCACCTATGTGGCTATCAACTTCGGACCACGTAATAACGTGTGCTGTCTCCGCTCACGCCACATCACGGCCGATGAAGGCCCACAAGCATAATTTGCCGGCGGCTGCAGCAAGAAATGTCGAATGGAGAGAGCACCAATTACGGTGCATGTAAATTGGGAGTCTTTGTCGCTGTGTGCACTGCAGGAGCAGATGGTTACCTCGGGAGACTGTTGCCCATGCAGCTAACCAGGTCGCCACATCGAAGAAACATAACACGGCGACCATTATCAAATTAGACTCTGCATTCAATCACCGCATAAGGTTCAGACAATACACCGTACATTGGCTAAGATCCATATGACAACAGTGGGCATTCACGCACTACAAATTGCATACAGCTTATTCAGCTATACGACTTCAGGCACAGTGCTTGCCTACGTCGCACATGGTGGTCTAGTAACGAGTGACAACCAGCAGCACAAGCAGATTGGTCAGTGCCCCACCTGTTTACACTGACAGTCACCGTAACTTGTACTGCGAATCAATCGGGTGATGCAGGCACCTGCTGCCATAGCCAACACAGCGACATGAACTGCCCGGCATCCTAGTGTTACCTCCTTTCCTACATGCACGTTTCTTTTTGTTCTTTCGGTGGCCACTAATGTGTTGCTCACACTTGGTGCCCCACCTGCTCTCAATATGGATGTGGTCTGTTTTGTGGGAATCGCCATTTCGCAGCCACTTTTACAGGCCTTTACACCCATGTGGATATCAACTTCATACACTTCAAACCATGTAATCATGTATGATAGTCTCTGTTCACGCCAAATCACGGCCAAAGAAGGCCACAAGCACACTTTAGCCATGGCTGCAGCAGAAAAGGACAAACAGGGAGCACCAATAGCAGTACATGTAAACAGGGAGTTTGTGTCACTGTGCGGACTGCAGGAGCAGGTGCTTACCTCGAGAGGCCGTTGGCCAATGCAACTGAACAGGCTGCCACATCCCAGAAATGTAACACGGCAACCATGACCAAGTGGGACAACATTGAAACAAGATTATGCAATCAAATCACTTCAGCATACTCTAACATAATGCTCAATCTATACATTGGCACTATGCATTGGCTACGATCTACATGACAACAGTGAGCATACACGCACATGGGTTGCTTGTGGCACATTCAACCGTCCGACTGTAGGCATAGTGCTTGCCTTCGTCGCACACTGCAGTCTGGTAACGAGCAACAACCAGCAGCGCAAGCAGATTGGACAGTGTGTCCCACATGTTTGCACTGACAGTCGGCGTTGAATATGAGCAGCTTGCATTGCGAAGCAATCGGGTGACGCAAGCATCTGCTGCCACAGCCAACAGTGACATGGAGTGCCCGGCATTTTAGCGTTACCGCCTTTCCAACCTGCATGTTTCGTTTTGTTCTTTTGCATGCCACTAATGTGTAACTCACACTTGGTCCCCCACATTCTCTATATATGGGCATGGTCGGTTTTGTGAACATCACTATTTTGCAGTCACTTTTGCAGGCCTTTCCACACATGTGGATATCAACTTCATGCACTTAGAACCATGTAATTATGTATGAGAGTCTCCGTTGACACCAAATCATGGCCGAGGAAGACCACAAGCAAAATTTGCACACGGCAGCAGCAGGAAAGGACGGAACGGGGAGCACCAACCACGGTGTGCGTGTAAATTCGCAGTCTATGTCACTGTGCGGACTGTAGGAGCAGGTGCTTGCCTCGAGAGACTGTTTCCCAATGCAACTGACCAGGCTCCCACATATGAGAAACGTAACACGGTGACAAGTACCAAGTTGGACAGCGCCGAAACCAGATTCTGCAATCAATCACTTCAATGTAGCTTGCACAAAAACACAGGCTGTCGAGCAAGAATAGCAATCCTGAATGAGACTAGGAATTCAATATGGGAATGAGAAAGCTTGCATTCAAGAAAGAAGCCAATCTACCTTGCAAGCATTGAAAGCCAAAAACATTAACAAAAGTTAAAAGCTACATAGCACACAGTGTAAAGGTTAATGCAAGACACACGCCAATGCTGCATCAGCTATTTCAGGAGAGGAATTGCACATGGCAACATACACTAGAAAGAACTGCTACACATATGTTATGCTACTATACAGTGACTGGCATTAAGTATGAGCAAAGAATCGGTTGACCTTTATTGTTTGTATGAGGAATAGGAATGATCTCTAACAAAAGTGTGGAATGAAAAATCTTGCATTCATTGAAACAAAATTATACTTGGCAAGAACTAGCAAGGCCAGGAAGCTCACTAAGGAAGGGCAAGCTGACAGAACACTCTTAGCCAGCGTCATCTGTGCTTGTTCAGAGGTTGCAGGTACATCTGAAGACAAATAATTTTTGTTGTTGAGGTACCTGGATGACTCTGCCAATATCCATGCTGGTGGAATGATGGCGTAGGCTCTTTTCACTCTTGAAACAGTCGTCCGTAGACTTGATATCTCATCCAAATAATTCTGGAATGGCTTCTTTGTTTGTGGTCTTGTGAATTCAGCTCCAGCCCCTTCCTGTTGGTGTAGATGGGGGCTCCCGTGATGACCAAGATGTACTTGGCACAGACTCTGTTGGGGCAGAACAATGGCACATGAGATACAGCAGAGATTATCCAAACTCATGTAGTGTTTTCTTTTATGTTCGAACTAATTATGCTGAACTGTAAACATGAACAAATGTTCATATTATCTGCTACAAACAACTGACATGTATCTCAAGACTAGCAAGCCAATACAGCATATATCAAGCATATTTATTTCTGAACCAGGTGTTGTTTACCTTGTAGTAGCAGCCAAAGTCCACACAATGACCTTGTTGTAGCAGGCAGCAGCTTCTGTTTAGTGCATGGAGTGTGTTGCTTTATACTGGTGCCATCCTCATTACTGCATGTCTGGAACAGAAATTTTGACTGCATCAGAAATTGAATAAGCACAATTTTGCAATATAAAATGCGTAAAGGTGCGACATATACATTGCAATGGTTTGTGACTACAAAACACATGCAAATGTACACTGTTTGTTCTAGGGTGCTTAAGCAGCATGGTAAATAAATATGGTTACTCTCCGTAAAATTGATGTCTGCGTAACTACAATGCATGTCAACAGCTTAAGTATTATTAAGATCACAAATAAGTACATTTGTGCGCTCGTTTATACACTAGAAGAGATCACACTGCTGATTTCACAAGCAAATAGATGAAAGACATGAAGCTATTAGAAATGATGCATTCTTTTTGTGCATGAACGTGATGCACCGCTTCACTACTGCAAAAATAGATGTCCTGAAGTAAGTCAAACTGAACAGCAAGAACATTTGGAACCAACAGGTACGAAATATGGGTGAATTATCATGTGTGCAACTGTTTAATACATTAAATTCAGTACTTTAGCTTCAGTTTATCAAAAGGTTATTCGGTTCTGTGAACGAAAGAAGTTGCCGGTGGACTCGAAAAAAAAAATATATTGATAAGGCAACTCAGTCACTTATGGCTACGGCTACAACGAGATGAAAAATGTGACGCGCGTTCCGATATCGTTTCTCTTCCGTGAATGTGTATATAATGATGGCCTCGCAACTGAAAGTTTATTTCGGAAACAGTAACGGAGGGTCCTGACTGCCCTTATACAATGCAGCATCTAGTTCGTTAAGTTAACGAGACGAATAAATGACATAGCGATTGAAGCAGTGATGTTAAACGACTCACCGGTATTGCTGTCCCCAGTTGCAGCAGGACCCGGCTCCCATTTCGATGCAGACGTGTTCCACATGGCTCACGACTGAAACCTAGCTTTCAGGCTTACACCTCAAATTAAATAACGCGAGACATCGAAGCGCAGTAAACTGGTGTTAGCACAAAATAACCAACCAATGTACGAACCAAGGAATCCGTACCTGCCGCGCACACGAAAATACCGGTAAAAATTTTAAATCCAGGCCAGAGGTCACGTGGGAGGTCGATGATGCTGAACGCTATTTTGCGTTTAAAATGACAAAAAACAACAAAGTTGGTAATAAAAAGTACAATGTAAAATTAGGAATTATAATTTTGTAGTCTTTATCATGCAATAAGAACGCTTTATTTACTGTTGAAGAAAGTTTGTAGGTTAAAATTGCGCTTACTACGGCGCCTCTAGCGGGAGATAATGTGCTCAACGGGGAACCTTTTTAATTGGTGTACTATGCCTGTTTCTTTAGCAGCGCCGCGCGGTCGATTTTTTCGCCCTCTGTGGCCATTTGTTGAACTTGAGAGTGTGCGGGCCCTGGTAGTAGGCCGTACCACGACCTACTGGAACTCCAGACCTGCACAGATATCCGGCTTCTATGGGAGCAGCTTGCGTCCACTTTCGTTCAACCGACGGCCGTAGGTGGCGCTTTTATAACCTGTTCGTCTGCTACGCGGTGGGCGGCTGTGCGGCGTTGTAATTAGTACGGCAGCTGTTGTGTTGTGACGAACTGCTTCTCTAGTTGATGATTTTTGCTAACACAGTGACAGTGATGTCACAAGGCTTTGATCAGTCACTTGGCTCCAAAAGTTGACTGCCAGAACCTAAAAAATGTCGGAGCGTGTAGTCCGCTGCTCTCTAAGGTCAACATCGAGGACAAAACTGCACCCTGCGCAGAGTGCTTGCATGCAGCGCTACTTTGCCCCTGGCGCGCAAAACGTGCGCGAACACGCGCACGCGCATATTTTATTGTTTGCAGATGCTGAGCATCTGCGGCAAGCGCTCGAACCTTGTCAAACTGCGTGCTCCGACATACCTGGTTGCAAGCAAACACCAATGAATTTTATAATTAATCCTGACGACCCGTTCAATGAACCCGTCCACTTTCGGCCGCTCTTCACCACACTGTTTTTGGACGAGGTCGAGCAGAATGTCGTCTTCGCTGTCAGACGAACTTGAAGAATGCTCATCGATTGCGGCAACTAGCAGCGCTTCCTTTCTCATCGCCGACAAATCCACTAGCTAACTCCGTCAACTCCGTTGCAACGTACCACAGCTATCGGGCCAGAGCGTCCGCGGTTCTGCAGTCGGCAGTACGCGCGCACGTCGCGCGTCCCGCAGTGCTTGCTGGGATTGCACTCCGCGCACCGCCGATTTTCTCGGTGCGAGACGGGGCAACGGAAAACCGCTCCAACAGGGTGCGCTTCCGGTGATCGAGGATGCTCAGTGCGCACCGGTGCGATTGATCGAGGATGAAAGTGCGCACCAAGGCGCCCCGGTGCGCACCGGTGCGGGTGATCGAGGACGCTATAATATAGCGTTAAATAGCCGCTCCTATAGGGAGTATGCACTGAAACTCGGCCGCAATGTGGCGCTGCGGTTCCCCGAGCCCGGCGCCATGCTTGTGGTTGTGCCGCAGCAGCCGACGCATGCTTGCAGCTGTGTTCCGTAAGTGTTGTGTGGTGTTCCCTAGCATTTAGGTTTCTCGTGTGTTGCATGTGGCGTTGGTTGTTTGCAATACTGCTGCGTTGGAAGCTTCCTCTACGGATACACGCTGTAAAGACTTGGAAAAGTGCCCACACCGGAGCACGTTGTTGCGCGCCGAGCCGCAATGGTGAACTGCGCCGTCTACGGTTGTTCCAACCGGTCAAAAAACAAACCCAACGATGAGAACTTTCAACCGCTGGGCTTCTATGTCGTGCCCAAAGTCAAAGAAGGACAGTGTCTTAGGACAGCTGAGCTGTCTTCAAGGCGCAGAGCTCTGTGGCTGAGCAGAATTCGTCGCAAAGACCTGGACGAATTGGCGACGCATTACCGAGTTTGCGGGGCGCATTTCATCACAGGTAAGCACGGCAGCGGCATTAAAGCTTAGTTTTTTAGCGCAATTCTTTGCATGCAGCTCTGTAACGTACCAGTGGGCTATATTTTTCAGGACGACCAGCTTATTTGATGGATGAGGCTAATCCCGACTGGGCGCCGAGCCTCAATCTCGGCTACAAGTCCACGACGCACGCTGGAAGAAGCGCAAGCGACAGGTGCAAATTAATTTTGTACGCAGTCAAACAAGTGATTATGAACTAATCGAACTAATTTTTTACAGGTATATGCGACTCAAGCAACGAAGGCGCGCGAGTTCTGCAGCCAACGCCTTTGAATTAAGGCAGCGACCGGAGAGCGCGAGCACGAACGCGGCGCCCATCGCTGCAGGAACGGCGGCCGAGGAGATTTCTTTCAGTACGAAGGCGTCACTTCACACTTACATTCTTCTACTTTAATTTGCATATTGCACTGGACCAACCTTAAGCTGTCCATTATTGAACCTTGTGTACTGCGTCTGTGTAATTTAATATACGCGAGCCAGCACGCATTTACTGCAGTGCACAACATTAAAAAAAAAAGGGGGGGGGGGGGCGAGGGTGCCGGGGGCAACGTCCAGTTTACGCTCTTGCTTTCACATAAATTACAGTGTTCATTTCTTGTGCAGGTGACGAAGAATCCCCCTCATCAGAACAAACTGCAATGCAACACCTTGTAGGCCATGCATGTAAGCTAAGTAAACATTTATGCATTCGTACTTAAGAGAGTATGGAGCTCTGGAGCATGGCAATTGCTCATTTAGGCTTCTGTGTTATGTGCGCAAGGACGTTTGTCTTTGAATTCTCACAGCTGATCGAATACTGCGTTTGAAGCTGTTAACAGTAACGGTGCATGCAGATGCAACACAAAATAATTTGTAAATGGAGAAACCATTTAGTCAGCCCGTTAAGACTTGCGCACGCAAGCAAAGTGTTTTGTTGCGAAGGTTCCACTGAAGACTGCTTTTTTTCAACTAGTTTGTTTCCTTTCTGCGTGCTTTCATTTTGCAGCTCCCGAGGAGCCTTCATGCTTGGAATGTCCAGTTCTACAAGAAAATCTAGCCACAGCTCAGTGCCACCTGCAAGCGGATCTGCAGAATAACCAAGCTTCTGCATGCAAGTATCGCACAGTTTTGTTTCTAGGGCTTGCAAATCCTGTGTTCCTGCATGTCCTGATTTTGGCCGAAGCGGTGTGAGCAGACGTAAAGTCTTTAATGTACTTGATTAAAACACAATCCTTTAAGCTGGAAATGTTTCAAATATTTAACAAAAATTATATTGTTGGTGTGGAAAAAACACAGGGAATGCGGGAGATGGAAATTCAACACGATGAACAAAACAGGATGAAATCAGGAGCCATTTCGACAAGTGGACTTGTCTTCTTCAAGGCAACATGTCACTTTTAGAAAGGCAAGTCCACATGTCGGCACATTGGCTCCGGCTTTCATCTTGTTCTCGTTTTGCTTATTGTTGGTGTAGGTGCGATATGTGCAGTACAATCTGACCATTATGGGTGTGAAAATTAGGGATGCGGTTTCTTTTGCACTGAAAGCTAATCGTATAACAAACAGTTCAGTCTGACAGGCAGATTCAAGGTCATTATTTATTACAATAATAAAAATCCTCATGTAAAGGTGCTGAAACAAGTAACATCATTATACATTGTGTTGACACCAGTGCTTTCCCTTCATATGGTCATCACACATTCAATTTATCATGCAGGCATGATAGACAAAGAGGTGACAGCTGACCTGCTGTCAGCCCACATCTCTTCACTGGAGGAAGAAAACCACCGCCTTCAGCATGACCTGGATATTGCACGCAGTCGCCTGGCAAAGGCAGCCCCTGGAGACAGGGATGTGCTCCGCAGCAACCCAGACATGGTTGTTTTTTACACAGGGCTGCCAAATTATGCAGTTTTGGAGGCTGTTTACATCTTAGTTGAGCCTCATGTAAGGCATACATTACGAAACCGCCTGAGCAAATTTCAGGAAATGGTCGTTTTCCTAATGAGGTTGCGGCTTAACGTCCCGTTACAAGATCTTGCATACAGGTATTTTATTCTGGGCAACAGCCATACCTATATTCATTTGTAACATTAAGGTTCCTGCACTACGCAGAACTGCAGTTGAGCATGCAATAGCCATTTTGTGCTGGTGAACTTTATTGCATTAGCTTCAATAACACTTACTAAAGCACATAACAACTCAGCAGTTTTATCTTACAGGTTTGGCATTCACCAGTCAACCGTAACGAGGACAGTAGAAAGGTGGCTTGATGCTGCTTACATTAGGCTCAGCAGTCTGATCAAATGGCCAGAACGTGAAGATCTTCAAAGAACGATGCCAATGGCATTCCAAGAAACATTTGGCAAGAAAGTAGCTGTGATTCTGGATTGTTTTGAAGTCTTTGTGGACAGACCTTCAGCCATGGAACCTAGATCATTAACATGGTCTACGTACAAGCATGCAAACACCGTGAAGTACTTAATTGGCATCGCTCCACAAGGTGTAATTACGTACATATCAAGAGGGTGGGGTGGGCGTACCAGTGACAAAATGCTGACAGAATCGTGTGGCATTCTTAGCAACCTGCTACCTGGCGACTCTGTGCTGGCTGACAGGGGTTTCTTGATCTCTGATGCCGTGGGCATGTGTGGAGCGAAGCTGGAAATCCCAGCCTTCACTAAAGGGAAGCCGCAGCTTACTGCATACTCTGTTGAGGCAACACGTAGGCTAGCAAATGTTAGGATTCATGTTGAAAGAGTTATTGGGTTAGTCAGGAACAAGTACTCCATTCTCAAAAGCACTCTTCCCACTGAATTTTTGGAGCCGAAGGTGCTTAACGGCATAAAAGTCAGCGCACTTGACAAGGTTGTATTTGTGTGTGCCGCACTTACCAACCTGTGCGACTCTGTTGTACCATTTGACTGACATGTGTCCTTAGTGCAAAGCATCTAGTAAATGTACAGTACTTTTTTTACACCCGCCGTGGTTGCTCAGTGGCTATGGTGTTAGGCTGCTGAGCACAAGGTCGCGGGATCGAATCCCGGCCACGGCGGCCGCATTTCGATGGGGGCGAAATGCGAAAACACCCGTGTGCTTAGATTTAGGTGCACGTTAAAGAACCCCAGGTGGTCGAAATTTCCGGAGTCCTCCACTACAGCGTGCCTCATAATCAGAAAGTGGTTTTGGCACGTAAAACCCCATAATAAGATAATAAGAATACTTTTTTTACGACTTCTTGCAGTCATTACAAAACCATTTCCGCGATTTAGGTGCCCTCTTCAAATTAACACACTGAAAGTGAAACCATTGTCGACTGCAATGCTTCCCATCACACCTAATCATGTCTCCATATTCTGGCTGCTGACAGTGGCAATATTTATCATCCTGACTGCCTGCACTTTGCTCCACTACTACTTCTTCAGCAGCAGTGGTCCAATAACGGAAACAAAGTTCAGGCAGGAGAACTCGTTCAAAATACAATGCACACTTATCCACAATTTCGTTGCAGAACTCCTTATCAAACATTACTCTTTCAATAAAAATATCTTTCTGTGTCCATACTACAAAATCGCAGTAGTTTCTTTTGCAGACAAACATCTGCATCATTACTTGCTTGAAGTAATGATGGTTTCTCAATAACTTTGCATCACTGCCATCAACTACAAGATAAGATCGTTGCCGCTCTGGAATTTCGCAAATAAGTGCATCTTTTGCAGAGTATGGACATTTTATCTCCAGAAGGCCGTCTCCACAACAATTGCAATGTACAAGGCCATCAGGAGTTGCAGCCAGAAATGGTCGCTCTATGCTTATGTGGAGGCCAGACATTTCACACTTAAAGCCTAGATGGTGCTTCTGCATTGCCTCTATGTAAGCTGCCCTCCCAGCAGCTTCTTTCTTCTTTCCCCACTGAGTTGCTGCAGTCTGGAATTTGCAGTCCTCTGGGTAGCACAGTCTCTTCAGCAGGCTCTTTGAAGGCTTGGTCAATGAAGTTGCAAATACCGCTCCTGCATTTGAAGCTGTGATGCGTCCAGTCCGAAATAAATGCCACTTCTCGGATGCAGATTGGGCCTTTGTCTGCTTCTCGATCAGTACACACACCTGCAGGAAATTGCAATTCATGTGCAAACAAACACAAATATTTATCCTTTCGATTGTTTTTTAGTTTTGCTGTAATGCTTTAAGGATGTTGTAGATTCATGACAATATTGCATACATTTGAAAAGTGCCCAGGCAGCATGTGCAGGTTTAGCATAAATTATAATTGTGAACAGATGCTGACACATGGATGCACGGCACATTACAACAACAACCTGCACAATTAGTTTTTTTGGCAAGGTATGGCTGTAAGCAAGCTACAAAGAGACGAAGAAACTTACATCAGGCTCAATTGAGAGGTCCTGCAAGACATTACGGCATTCTGCCTGTACATCCTCCAAGGAAATTGGGCACTGCTTCCTTTGCAGATTGCGGAGGAGGAGCTTAGGGTACTTCAAGCCCAAGGGAATGT
This sequence comes from Dermacentor andersoni, assembly GCF_023375885.2. Lineage (NCBI taxonomy): Eukaryota > Metazoa > Arthropoda > Arachnida > Ixodida > Ixodidae > Dermacentor > Dermacentor andersoni. The sequence goes on along the minus strand of NC_092819.1, from coordinate 185,791,020 downwards.
AGGGGTCAGCAAATTTTTGGGCAAGCGAGAGAAGTGCTGGCCTACCCTCAGATTTACTCAATGACGAGAAAAACTTTAACATCTCGTCCTCTCTCGGCTTGGGCATTTCAACACTTGGTGGGTCGCGGGGGGCAGCCTCAGTGTCGTCCAGGCGGCGTTTTTTCATTGCGGAAGACGCGAAGTCCATCTCTGCCACCGGTCGGCATTCCAGACTGACGAGATGAGGCGGTAGCCATGCATTTTGCCCATCTGTGCATGATTGACCATCCCGGCGTGTCACAACAGCCTCCAAATAAAAGAGCACTGCACCAACGTGTGAGCACGCCTCCCCGAGGCCGGCCATGCACGTACAGTGCGCGCACAAAACTTCCCCGTCAGCTTTAATCAACAGCCACGGCAGCAGCAGCTTATCTCTGAACGCCTGAGAGTGGCGGACCTGCGCAGGGAGAAAAGATACATCACAGTGTTTAGCTTACGCGATTAGACACTGTGAACACGAAATCAGGCGTATGAAGCACGAACAACATTACAGCAACTTCACCGACGATCTAGCGACAAGTGCGACGGACTGGGCGCCACATACATTGCTTGCTCCATCGCTATATTTCTGGACGACTGAAAAAATGCCCCAAGCCGCTGACATGCGGTACATTATATAATTACAGCCTACCTTTCCAACGACGACGACGTTGCCATCACGAACTTTCACTCTTGGTGGCTCCACGAGACCACTGGTGACGTAATTATGAGCCTCCAGGGATTTATAGCTCTTTAGCTGATCCCGCGTCACGAAGCTCGTCCCGTGGACTAGATAGTCTCTGATGTCCGCACGGTCGACACTTGGATAAAAAGCAACATCGTTCGTAAAGTGGTCATCGGACAGCGCCAACGGGTCATCTCCGCCGCATTTCGCGATTTTGATGATGTATCTGCTGCGCTGGGGGCAGGCAGCGACTTTGCGTAGTCGCTGAGTTGCATGTTACACTGCAGTCGCGCCGAATGAGACGTACACAGCAGCTTTTTGTCGCGCAACAACGTGCTCCGGTGTGGGCACTTTTCCAAGTCTTTACAGCGTGTATCCGTAGAGGAAGCTTCCAACGCAGCAATATTGCAAACAACCAACGCCACATGCAACACACGAGAAACCTAAATGCTAGGGAACACCACACAACACTTACGGAACACAGCTGCAAGCATGCGTCGGCTGCTGCGGCACAACCACAAGCATGGCGCCGGGCTCGGGGAACCGCAGCGCCACATTGCGGCCGAGTTTCAGTGCATACTCCCTATTGCCTTTTTCAAGCAGATTAGTATAAATCACATTGTGTATAGAGTTCGCAACGTACACAACAGTTTCATTGTACACGTTACAAAATTCGCGTCTGCGTTCTTTAGAAACTTGAAGCCACCGTAACGCTCCACGACAGAACGATTACCACTCATTTTAAAGGGCCCCTGAAACGGTTTGGACAAATTTTGTAGGCGCATAGGGTACAGCTTAAGTAGAACATTCGCACCACAATTTAAGTGAAGCGTTACGTATTAATAGAGTTACAAGCGATTAGAAGTTACCCTCCTCCCTAGCCATGCCTTTCCTCCTCAACTCGCTCGCCGAGCGAGCGGCGCTAAGCTCCGCCTTCACTGGTCCTGCGTCACGATGCAACGTCACATCGTCCACTTCCGGTTGTTGGAGCACGCCTCCTCCCGCGCGAGACCTCTCCGCTGGCCGCTTGGCCGTCGACCGAGAGCCATCGAAGCAGCGTGCGTTGCGAGCATTCTGTCGTAGCGCCGAAGGTGGCCGGTATTCCGGTAACCACAGGCAAGCTGGTCATTTCGGCAAATGACTGGAAGCATAAACTCAAGCTGATGAAGGAACTTCAGAGTAGACGGACGTGAGCAGCCTGATCGGTCTGCACGGTCCAGACACTTGTTGGCGCAGCGCTTAACCAGTCAAACGAAGCGCTAATATTGCTCTAACCAAGTGTAAAACATTTTAAACATTTATAAGAACAACGTGTTGATGATTACACTCCTGCGAAAAATACACACCAGCAGCAAAGAAGAATGCACTTCGTTGCTGCTACTGTGTATGGTTGAGCTCTGTGCCACCAGGTGGCTGCACCGTGCAGACCATTCACATTTACCTTTCTGCTCATCTCATGGCTCATCCCGGCACAGTCAAGCGGCCAGACCCTGTCCCCTTGCGCTTGTGTTTGCCCGAATACCGGACTTGCGAAACGCTATTGCATTAGTAATCTTCCGCTGTAAAGTGACGGCCACAAACGCGCAAACCCTGGCGCCTATCGGATAGCCGCAGTCCGATGCGCAGCAGCCAGTTCGCTCGTATGCTGCCTTGCAGAGGGACACGATTTCGCAACTTCACATCTTTCCAGTCGCTACGTCTGCAGCCCACAACGCAACAAGGGTGATTCATCGTGCTCACGAAAAGACTGATCGACACTGACGGCGGAGCTCTCGTCAAAGACTGCGCACGTTGTAACACAAGCAGACGACACTTGCTGTGTGCCGGAAGTGCTCAAGTGTACTAAAAAACTATTCTTGTGTATTCTCTTTAAGTTATTTTCTTTTTACAAAAACAAAGTAACTAACATTCCAACTATTACGAGCATCATTTGTTCACCATAAAGTTGGAAAAATTATCGACCACGCGCCCTGGTCAGCCAATCAGATAGCTCGCCCATGTGACGTCATATGGGTTATTTGCATCATATGGGTAGGGGCGGCTTAAAATTCCGCAGAGCAGTGCGCTGCAATCGACAGCGATGTGCATTTTTAAAACCTTATAATAAATTACACGCTTTACGCAGAGCACTTAGATGTGTCAATTATTGATCAGAAGGACCTACTCTAACGACTCAGTACGTTTGTAGAAAATCGCCAAAATCGTTTCAGGGTCCCTTTAACTCTTAAAAGTTGTCCGTGAATGCGTCGCGAGTTCAAAAAGTGAATTATCCACACAGCTTCACTGCGTACGTATCTTAAGCACCACCGTTATGCTGCCGCCGTTCCACGCAGAAAAGCTAGCTTTACAGTTTGAAAAGAGTTCCGTGACACGATCTTTAAGGCCTGCAGTGCAGCACGTTTTAAAGCACTGGGATCGCTTAATTTTTTGCAAGCTTTGTACTGAGCTAGACATCCAACGATATTAAAAACAAGATATGCTCACCTTCGCTTGAAACAGAATCGATCAGCCTATTGCACATATCGGGCGGAGGACTTGCTCGTAAATACTTTTACTATAACTTTTACCAATCATCTTCCTTTCACTACGGCACACAGCAGTAAATCCTGATGTCATCTACGACAATAGGCTGTCTGTAATCAACTAAAAAAGCTAGATTATCCTATGAATCTTCTTAAACAATTTTTCCAGTCTCTTAAGGAGGCTAGGAAAGGGAAATTTATGCCGTCGATCTAGCATTGCAGCGTCCACCTATGCTCGTTGTTTACATTTCTTGCACCGCTCATCCTCTTCTAGTTTCACTATTCAAACGCAAAGCATTCGCAAATATGTCTCCTTTTGTATATTTGTGAATTTATTCATTTACCGCCAATGCAAGCGCTTTGTGCCTGCCGAAATGGCAAGACAAGCTCTGAACAGATCGCAGAAGCAGACGACAGCGAACAGGTTATAACTAGCGCCACTCTGCTCGTACGTTCTTTCCCTAGCGGCAAAAGGGGCGAACTAGACTAGGCGTGCTGGAGGAGGGAGATCTGTGCAGGTCTGGAGTTCAGTAGGTCGTGGGCCGTACGTCACACATGAGAAATTGGCATCGAGATGGAGTCAGTGATGCCACGGCTGCTGATTTATCACTAAATCTACTGATTTTTCTAAATTTTTTGCTGATTCATTGATAAAGCGCTTGAATCTACTGATCTTCTTGCTTTTATACAAAAACGAAAGCAAAAGCTGCTACTTTGTTTTAGTGCAGAGTTGGATCAATGGATGGATGTTATGGGCGTCCCCTTTGGCACGGGGCGGTAGTTGCGCCGCTAAGCCCTTGCTACACTCTACACACTATAGAGTTTCTCACTACATTACCTAGAGGCACGGAGGAAGGAAAGATTTCCCTCCGTGCCTAGAGGGAAATCTGGCGCTGCTGCGCTGTGGTATGCATGGACCTGAACATCGCCCCCGAGGGCTCCGTGGTCGCTGCGCATGCGTTAGCTGAGAGAAGGTGAGAAAGGAGGACAAGTTGACTTTACAGGATGTGACGTCGCATTGATTTTTGTTTTTGCTTTTATGACATAACTACTCTCGAACTCAGATGGCATGGCTCGCGTCTTGTTCGCGCGCGTACGTATGGATGTGGTCTGCTTTTTGTTTTTGGCGAATGCTTAGAAGCTTCAAGTTGCGAACACTGCGGTGGGCCAGGGCTTGATGACATTTGTTGCCCAGCTGCTGGTGCTACCGCGACGTACTTGGAGCCGGTTGCGCATTCGAGCTGTGGTCGATGTGATCTCGAAATTCGAAGGAACACGAAACGGTTGTCGCAGGTCCCGCAGTGATCGCAGAATAATTTATTCGTTCGTGCCTTCAACACTGCAGTTCCTACGCGTTGCACCGATGTAAAAAAAGAACAAAAAAACAGCGACATCTTCCACGCGCCAGAAATGCATGCACTCAACTAGCGTGGATGTCGTCCTGTGACGTTTATCGCGTTCTTAAGTCTATCTTTCTCCATCTCTATAGGATGACTACGCTATGCCCTTCTTATTTACCCATGCAGCGCATGGCTGCATTTAATTACCTTTCTCACAACTGACCGCGGTATGGGCGTCAGAGGCTTTCATTCGTTGCAGTGAGATAATTAAAGCGTATTTCCTTCACTTAAAGCTTCTTAGTAGCTCCTTTGCGAGCCGTGGAGTTAAATCATACAATGCGTACGCTGTGAGCGAGCTGGTAAACGAACCTACTTTACTGCTGCTGCTACTATCGCTTTTACGAGAACTTTCAAAATTAAACATATATTAGTATGAATCGGCTCACCAAGCTTTATATGCACGTCCGTTGCCTTCGTTCATAGATCATGTGCGTAGCTCTGCAACCGTGACCGATATTGTAAAAACAGCAAGAAGACAGATGACACAAGTAATGTGTCTGCTTTAATTGTTGTCTGTGCTGTTTTTAGAATTGTTGCATGAGGAGCATTTGCTTCTAATTGTGGCAGTAACGTTGTGAATTGTCCTCGGCCCAGATCGCTGAATGTGTGCAGCCTTGTCTAATTTGTTTCACTTTGCTGCTGTCTTTACAGCTTCTGCTTATTTCCTCTGCCTACACCTTATATTTGTTGTGTTTATTGAGACCTGGCCTGTCTCTGCCTCGTTGAAGACAAATGGACACAAGTACTGGTTGCTGTTGGTTTGCTCAGTCTGAGCGTGGTATGTATATCCCTTTGCTAAAAGGGTATGCTGCTGCGTCTAATGCAGGTACTGCTCATCTAAAGGTAGATTTTTAGTAGTGGTTTGAGTGAGAATTAGTTGGTTTGAGTGATGTATGACACCAGAGAGTTATTGTTCTAGAAAGGTGACAAAGCTGGTCCACAAATTTAAATTATGGAGATGCTTAACCATTTAAGTTTTCTAAGTTGCCATGGCATATTACACAAATTTAAAATTTCAGTTGCAAAAGACATAGTAGAAGAAGAATCCAGAGGATTTGCTGCCAGATGTCTTGAGACAATAAATTGTAGAGAAAGCATTATAATATGTGAGCTGCCAATGATTGTCGTCAGCTCTAAGCCATTTTTCTATATAGTCACTGATGCTTCATTGTCTGTTGCCATCACATGCTTGTTATAAACAAAAAATTGAGCTGCATGGTTCCCCTGATTTTTCTCGCTCATAAGATACAAATGTTTTGATTTCGGCTGCCTTGGGGCCTCATGGTAGAAAGCGAGTGTTTATTAGCCAGTTGCCAGCTTCTAAGATCATGTGCTTTGTAATGTGGGTGTTTTAAAGGATACTACACATTTGCCATCATAACTGTGAGTGCTGCTGCCTAGCACTCCCAGGGCTATGCTTAGTACATATGCGCAGCTATCCAAGAAAATTGACATTGGGACAACTGCCGTTGAAACTCACTTGGTAGAGCGTTGCGAGCACAAGGCAGAAAACATGGGTTCAGCTTCGTTGTCTCTTATGCAAAGCATTATCATGAGCTGTCTCCTGGCTTCTTCGTACATCCAGTCAGATGGGCTCAACAATAGTTAGTAATGTGCCTGATGGTGGGTCGTTAATCTGGGTCCTTAGTGCAGCAGCCCAAATCTTTACCCATTAGGCTAAACATGCATGCATAGCGCATGCATAGCGCATCCTCATTGGTTCTCTCGTAGCAGCTAATTCTTTCAGATGTTATGTGACACAGGGTTTGGGATTCACCCGTTTCAGCTCGGATGCAACAAAGCAGGTGTCGTGTCTATTTCGCTGAGAAGTGTGTGCAGTTGTTTTGGTTTCTCTGTGTTTATTGTGCTTTGTATTTCATGTGGTGTTAGGCATTACCTCAATTGCAGCTTCAATGCTGTGCCCATAAAAACAGTTGAATTGAATTGAATTTTTATTCTCCTTGAACAAATACACAAGGAAGGAGTAGCCACAAAAAGCTACTGAGATTAGTAGCTTGACGAGGTGGCTGCCCCTTTACACAGCAGCAGCAGCAGTTATTAAAAAATTTTCATACAAATGACTGCTTTCATACAGATGCACGGACAATGATTGCACAACGGAACATAAGCATTTTGCAAAATACAAAAGTGAGCTTCACATTTATGAGCAAAATATATGAAAATAGATAAATAAATACATCATAATTCACAGGAACTGATCTCGCATTGCTTTTTTAGACAACTGTGACACATCTACACATTTGTTGGCAAGATTATTGAGCAGAGCTGGAAGAGTAAAAGCGATTGATTGTTTCGCATAGTTGTTTTGAGGAGTAGGTATGTGCCAAATATTGTGGTGATGCATAGTGTATACGGCAATATTTTATCTTAACTCTGAAATTTCGCTGTAAAAAGAGTTGTTCTTTTTTGTGGCCGAGCAGTATGTCTGGAGTAAATGATAATTATAAAAATCATGGACATTTATAACATTAAATTGTTTAAAGAGTAGCTGCGTGTGAAAATCATATGGGACGTTTGCAATTATTTGCATAAACTTCTTTTGAAGTAGGAACAGTCGGTTTAGATTCGTTTTTGTTGTGCCCCATACTAGGTGGGCGTAGGATAACCGAGAAAGGGCTAACGAGTTATATAGTAGTAGTTTTATACGTTGAGGAATGATATGTCTACATTTGTTTAGCATACCCGCAGCTTTGTACAATTCTTTGAGTTTCTCGGATATGGTCATCCCAAGTTAAAGTACTTGAAAAATATACGCCCAGCACTTTCATGCATTCTACTATTTCAATTACATTGTGACCAAGTGTAATCAGCGGCAAGCTTATAACCTTATTTTTTGGTCTGAAGAGTATTGCTTTTGTTTTTGCGGTACTAATAAGTAAAGAATTCCACTTTGTCCATTCCAGTAACAGCGGCACTGTTTCATCAGATATCTTTTGTATATCGTCAGTTGTTTTACCGGTGATTAATAATGTAGTGTCATCAGCATAGCAAATTGATGTTACATGTGGATTTAAGCTAAAAGAGTGTAGGTCGTTAACGTAAACACAAAATAAAAGTGGCCCCAATATACTGCCCTGGGGTACTCCCATCTTTATGCATTTAATATCTGAAGAGGATGTTCCTATTTATACGTACTGCTTACGATGTCTTAAGTAAGAAGCTAGGAGGTCATATGCAATGCCGTGTACACCGTATGACTGCAATTTATCAAGTAGTATTTCATGCTGTAGTGAATCAAAGGCTTTCGATAAATCTACGTATACTGCCAGTGTTAAACTATGGTCTGAAAAATTTTTTAAGATTATTTCCTTTTGCTTTAGCAGCGCAGTTTCTGTCGAACAATGCTGACGAAATCCATGCTGAAAATTGTGTAGTAATGATTGCTTAGAAAAATAGTTAGACAATGTTATATACAAGAGCTTTTCTATCGCTTTGAAAAAAACGATAAAATCGATATGGGTCTATAGTTCTTCAATACATTTCTGTCACCGCCCTTAAAAATTAAAGTTACTTTTGCAATCTGCATGTTTTTTGTAAATACACCAGTGGAGAGGATAAGATTAAAAATGTGCGTTAATGGAAGCGCTATCTCATGCACTACATACTTTAGTGGTCCTAGTTGCAGGTTGTCTACGTCGCAAACGCTACTGTTTTTAAGGTTTATAATTGCGCAAGCTACCTCTTGAGCGTCTGTTGGGTAAAAAAATATGGTGTTTGGGCTTGTGCAAGGTCTGTGTATACTTTTGTGTTGTTGTACTGCATTACTTGTGAATTGGTTAATGAAAAAATTGTTGAACAGATTGGCTAAAGCAGAACCAGAAACATAATCGTTACCGTAACATATTGAGTCAATTTCATTAGATTCTTGGCTATGCCAGAGAACAGTGTTTATTTTTTTCCAGGTCAGGTCGGTACGCTTAGTGTCATGTGAAAATAGATTAGAGTAATACGCCGACCTCGCTTTCCGGGGCAACTTCACAATGTTGTTTCCAAGCCGCTTAAATTCAGCAAATACATTTAGGTCCTTGGTTTTAAGGAAGGTAGCGTAGAGTTGTTCTTTGGTTTTAATTTTATCGTATTGTCACGTGGCAGTGACTGAAGAAAGCAGCCAAACTGAGAAAGACCAAACTAGCGTTTTATTGGGCGAACGTGTGCCCTCAAAAACAGGCTACACTCAAAGAACGGCGACAGCGGCGAACGCAGTCGGCGATCGGCGAAAATCTGATCAGCGGGTCAAGCGCGTCGACTTTTATACAGCAGTCATCGAATGTTCCAGACTAATCGTTGGGACCCGCATGCCTTCTACAAAGTTCTACAGAATTCGCGTCAAGCGATGAAATCAGATAACGCGAGGTTCGGCGACAACAGACAGCTGGGTAGAAGCATCGATAACTTTCCAGAAACGTCGGATACATGCAGGCGCGTCCCGCGCTGTGCGATTACATTTGTTAGGTAGCGAAACGTGGTCGCCCGATAAAGGTAAGTACACATGTCAATACCCCCCCTCTTAAAAAACATCGACCCGATGCTGCATACAAATGAAAGTAATAAAGAAAAACACCCGTGGCGAAGAAAACAATAAAATAAGGAAGTTCGTCAGCGTCTGTAAAAGGGTTTCAGACGCACCACGTGGACCACTTCAGATCGTGCGCAGCGCCGCTGTGAATGAGAAATTCCGTCTGGCACGACCTCATAGTCCAGTGCGCCAATACGTCGAATGACCTTGTAGGGTCCGAAATAGCGTCGGAGTAGTTTCTCACTGAGTCCTCATCGGCGTATCGGGGTCCAGACCCAAACACGGTCGCCAGGCTGGTACTCGACGAAGCGTCGTCGGAGGTTGTAGTGTCGGCTGTCGGTCCTCTGCTGGCTCTTGATTCGCAGGCGGGCGAGCTGTCGGGCTTTTTCGGCGCGCTGGAGATAGCTAGCGACGTCAACATTCTAATCGTCAGTTACGTGCGGCAGCATGGCGTCAAGCGTCATCGTCGGGTTCCTGCCATAAACCAGCTTAAACGGCGTGATCAGTGTTGTTTCTTGCACCGCCGTGTTGTACGCAAAGGTTACCTACGGCAGGACCGCGTCCCACGTCTTGTGCTCGACGTCGACGTACATTGCTAGCATGTCGGCGCGGGTCTTGTTCAGGCGCTCCGTGAGACCATTCGTCTGCGGATGGTAGGCAGTTGTCCTCCTGTGGCTTGTCTGGCTGTACTGCAGAATGGCTTGGGTGAGCTCTGCTGTAAAAGCCGTTCCTCTGTCGGTGATGAGGACTTCTGGGGCACCATGTCGCAGCAGGATGTTCTCGACGAAAAATTTCGCCACTTCGGCTGCGCTACCTTTTGGTAGAGCTTTAGTTTCAGCAAAGCGGGTGAGATAGTCCGTCGCCACGACGATCCACTTATTCCCGGATGTTGATATCGGAAACGGCCCCAACAAATCCATCCCAATCTGCTGGAATGGTCGGCGAGGAGGTTCGATCGGCTGTAGTAATCCTGCTGGCCTTGTCGGTGGTGTCTTGTGTCGTTGGCAGTCTCGGCATGTCTTGACGTAACGGGCGACGTCGGCGGTCAGACGCGGCCAGTAATACCTTTCCTGTATTCTCGACAGCGTCCAGGAGAATCCGAGGTGCCCAGCGGTTGGATCGTCGTGTAGGGCGTGCAGTATTTCTGGACGCAGCGCTGACGGTACAACAAGAAGGTAGCTGGCGCGGACTGGTGAGAAGTTCTCCTTCACGAGCAGGTTGTTTTGTAGCGTGAACGAAGACAACCCGCGCTTAAATGCCCTAGGGACAACGTCGGTGTTCCCTTCCAAATACTCGACGAGGACTTTTAGCTCCGGGTCTGCACGTTGCTGTTTAGTGAAGTCTTCCGCGCTTATTATCCCAAGGAAGGTGTCGTCGTCCTCGTCGTCTTGCGGCGGGGGATCGATGGGGGCGCGCGATAAGCAGTCGGCGTCGGAGTGTTTTCTTCCGGACTTGTATATTACCGTGACGTCATATTCTTGTAGTCTGAGGCTCCACCGCACCAGCCGTCCTGAAGGGTCCTTTAAGTTAGCTAGCCAACACAATGCGCGATGGTCACTGACGACTTTGAATGGCCTGCTATAGAGGTAAGGGCGGAATTTAGCTGTAGCCCAAATGATGGCGAGGCATTCGTTTTCAGTCGTAGAATAGTTGCTTTCTGCTTCTGACAGTGACCGGCTAGCATACGATATCACCCTTTCAAGTCCTTCTTTCCTCTGGACTAGGACGGCACCGAGGCCTAGGCTACTGGCGTCAGTGTGGACTTCGGTATCGATGTCCTCGTCGAAGTGTGCAAGTACTGGCGGCGACTGCATGCGTCGTTTGAGTTCTTGAAATGCCTTCGCCTGCGGCGTTTCCCACTTGAATGCGACATCACATTTGGTTAGATGTGTTAGTGGCTCCGCGATGCCTGAAAAGTCCTTGACAAAGCGCCTATAGTAGGCACACATGCCAAGGAATCTGCGCACTGCCTTCTTGTCGGTTGGCTGCGGGAACTTTGCGATGGCAGCTGTCTTCTGTGGGTCGGGGCGTACTCCTGATTTGCTGATCACGTGGCCTAGGAACAAAAGCTCATCGTATGCGAAGTGGCACTTTTCCGGCTTCAGAGTGAGCCCTGATGACTTGATGGCTTCTAACACTGTCGCAAGCCGCCTAAGCCCACGAAACACAGAACCTCTTAAAAACTTCTTGAAACGGCTACAAACGGCTATAGACGTCTTGGTCTATGATACGACTGAAAATAGAATTTCTTCTAAACATAACCTCAGCACTTGGAATATGCTAGTATATATTCTATCTGCGGCAAAACCCACTACTGGTGTCACTAGAGTCTGTTTTGGTAAACGCATTCAGAATGTCTAACTCAAGAACTTTTCTAGATCTTTTTGTCTAAAAGTGCATAATATGCCAAACGACGTGTTAAATGTGCGGCTACCGTCGGCCGTCGGCTTTAGCGAATAAAAGACGCCACAGACAAATCGAACTCGTTGGAAGCAACATAAGTTAATTGGCTTTAATATTAAATAATTTCACACCAGAACTTCAACAAACAAGGGCGTGTTATTGTTTCCCATACGGGGCGCGCACACGACGCCTGGAAACCATTCTATGCTCGCGCAGCAGGTATTGACAGCAGCAGGAGCGAAACGCCGGTGTTGCACAGCGGTGTCACAGAGCCACCGCGCTGCGATTACTTCGGCGGCATAATCCAAATTTGTCGGACATCTCATTCTGTGCTGGAAACACTGGCAGGCAGGAAGTTTGAAAAAACGGCCACTGCCGCCCGCTATGTCTCGGTCGTGGGTTCGTTATCCAGTTGTGCGTCATTCTAAGCCGTTCTGTACATTTATACTGGATATTAACTGGAGTCATTTAGCTGTGCTGATGCTGTTTGCCGTGTGTTTTGCATCAGTGCTTCGGGACATCGGCTGTATTGCGTGTTTTCGCCGACGGCTTACTACCACAATGGCGGGATCTGCGTTCGCCGCCTTCGTGTGTCGGTGCGTCTTTGTACGTCGCACGTTCGGATAACACTTTTTCCGGTAAGTAAAATACATGGCACTTCGTTTTTCGTCAGCAATGTGAATATTTTTAGGTGTTACCCGCGACAATTCTTGATATATGGGCTCTTCTGCCCTGCGAGTTTTCGTCATCACTTTTATACAAGGGTTCTGCTTGTGTTCAGCACTACCGCGCTCCACAACTTCCGCAACACCAGTCAGAACTTTGCCCTGCTTGTTAGTCTTTGTGGTTAACGTAGCACGAACCAACCGAAAGGAGTGCATTCGAAGACGACGCGCTGGCTGTAATGCTGAACCAGACTGAACTCGCCCTATTTTGTGTCCTTTTTTCTTACGTGTGTGCGCGTGTGTGTCAGTGACTATGCAGTTTGTAGCGTTCCCACTTTATAGCAAAACAAAAGATATAACTGCAATATTTACTTCATCTATACAATTCCAAATTAAATCGTCTGCTGATGTACAAATTTCACTTGTGTTTTGTTCTTAATAAGCAGCAAAACCTTTAACCTAGTAGGTGCTTCATCTGGGAGTGAAATCACGACAGCTTGGCATTTATTAATGAATGACTGTGACTGGGTCACCCTATTTGTAATTGCAAATCTGCCTTTCAACTGACTTCATGCTATCTTATTTTGTACCTTTCACTCAATAGACGGCTGGACATCCTTCTTGTATCTTGGCGCTAGCTGGATGACGGGACCTCATCATGATCAGTGTAAGCCAATGTACTGTACCCTCTCTGGTCCTCCCAGTGCTTTTTATATGGGTTAAGGCCAGCGAGCGCTTCGTGGTAGAATAGCTAGTTGGTGTCTCACAAACGGGCATTTTTTTGCACTGGTCCATTATAAGCTGCCACTATTATAACCAATTTCTCAGTGCCAGTGTACATACACAGTTCTGCTAATAATTAGTTTCCCTAAGCCTTACAAAATTTACCTGTAGGTAGTCATTGCTATGTAGGAACTCACAAATTAACTCTGCTGTGTCATACAAGTATTCCATACATGAGTAAAAATTTTCTACAACAGTGTACAACACCTTGCTTCCCTAATGCACAAATAGATTCAAGCTAGTATTTCATTAGCTTGGTATTCTAAATGTTTTCTGTGTGATTTAGTTTCTTTATAGGAACTTACTGTACAGCATCAGCAAGCAGTCTGATTTAAGATTTATGTGTGCTGTAAAAGGTGTGCTTTGCCGCTACAATTGATAAAACATGGGCCGAGGCTTCTATACAAGGACAAACTTCAATTTCGCTCTACCGCCCTCAGCAATTGGCTGGCGCTTGCAAAATGAATTACATCAAGTAGCTTGTGCCGGACTGTTTTTTAACCTTGTTGTGAGGAGATCACAAAATGATTTGTGGAGGCGCCAGCGTCTGAGATATAGATTGCGCTGCAACATATGTGCGTGTAGAACAGGCATGATGCTGAAGGTTCCAGCAGTTTGCAGAGGTGCTTTTAAAATTTTGTCATAACTGCAATTTTACCTGTCCTGTATTTTATCACTTATTTCAATAATCTCATTGGAGGTATCAGAATTTAGCAGTATATTTGCCCTGGCCCATTAGCCTGCCACATTTGCCTTTTCACTAGGTGGGGAATTATTCAGCATGGACCATTACTTGAATACACCTTTTTGTGTGCAGTGGCTTCTCAGTTGCAAGTCAACATAGATGCTCAGAATTACCTGAGGCTATAGATGCACTGATGACTTTGCCACCTATACGAATCGCTTTGCACTTTCTCACGCAAACAGCATGTTAACACTTCCAAGTCAGTGGGCAATGTTATCGTTTGATTACATCATGAGATACTTTCAATTTTGTATGACGCATCATCCAAGGTGTTGAGTCATTTGTGTGAGGTATTGCCCTAAGCCAATTAGGGTCACATGAAAATATATGAACAAAAGTGATTGATCCAGCTAGGAGTGTTGCTTTGGAACACTACTTTATCACCAGTCCTTTGCATGCTACCTGCTTACTCTGTACTGTGTCATGTTTAAGTTTGAAAGAAAGGCAACAGCTAGGCAGCGCAAAATGCCCCAAACTTGCTTTTAGTTGAACAATATGAAACGCTATATAACTTTTTAATTAAGTTAGTACATCATTTACCTGCACAGTGAATTACTGTTTTAAACTGATTATATTTTGCAGGAAGCTTCTCAGACTTGTTTGACAGGTTGATAAGTGGCTTTTTAGCCACAAAACACCATACAATAATTTAAAGGTTGACTTTGACTCTGCTATGCAACTTAATGACTATATGCCAGGAACAAGATCTCTGAGTTGTGGCGCTGGCTAACACTCCCAGGGTTCTGCTAGGACGCATAAATACCCAAGAAAGTGGATGGGGAAACGACGCCGCAGTAGCTCAATTGGTAGAGCATAGCACGCGAAATGCGAAGGTTGTGGGTTCGGTTCCCATCTGCGGCAAGGTGTTTTTTCATCAGCTTTAATTTCCATTAACTTATCGTTTCTTTATTTTTTTATTAAGCACAAGTAATTTCCCCTATGTTGTCCTTGGTGTCAGTGTTTGTTGGTTTCTTATGATAGAAAATATACTAGTCATTTTAAACATAATCGCATACATACCTTAAGATACCTGTAATTTAAGAGAAAGGAGTGCTTAAATTTATTTTTAATGTGAGCCAAACTTTTTACTTAGCACATATTGCTAATTGAAGTTCCAATTTCAACATTCCCATTTCCTCCCTTGCCCTTTTTTCCCTATTCTGTGCAGGTATTGCTTGCCTATGTCTACAAGAACCGTCACATGTGGCCTGTGACAGCAAGCTTTTGTGGGCAGCCAGTGCTCTCCTACGAAGGCTGGCCTACTCTGGCAGCGGCGGCAATCATCTTCGAGATTTATCCCTGATCACCTTTGCTGCTATTAATCACTCTTGTTAATTACACTTTCTGCATCTTTTCTAATTTATTAGGTAATAAAGTATGAGTATGTGACATGGTGTGAAGCTGATGTCTTGCTGCATTTTCGCTTGCAATCACCTTTTATGCATGAAAAGCTCATCGTGCAGTTTATGAAAAAAAAAAATAACAGCATATTATGATTTATCTTTCAGTTCTGGCAACATGCAACGTACAAGGAATTTACTAATGGATGGTATGCCGAAGAACTGGCCATTATTTCTGCGTGATGCTGTGCGAGCATGTGGAGTTACCTTACAAGAGGCACCCAGAAAGTGAGTTACAATTTACTTTTAAATGAAGCATGGACATCAGAAAAAATATATTTATATTGCTAGTTAGAGTGGTTTGCAGAGTGTTTTTCCAGATGTGTACTATCCTTTATTTCTTAACTCATTGCAGCACAGTGGCTATTGTGCCCCCTGTAGCTGGAACCAAGATGTAATTTTTGCCTGAACTGCAGCATCACTGACAAAATTTTTCTTTGCTATAAACTATTTCAATTTGGTGGAGACCCAGCAGGGCGAAGTTTTGTCATTAATTACGTGTTTCACGCCGAGATGTTCTTGTTTAGGTCAATGAGTGAACATTGGAATTATATCAGCATACAATACAGATCTTGTTTTATTTGCAAAATAATTCTGACAGGCGGCATTCAATTGATTGGTCTAATTAAAAAGCACATATTGACCAATGAGGCTGTACTACACTATTCCCATGGTTCACATCTGGAAAAACTACCTCTGCATCACTCTATATGACAATATAAACTTTTCTCTGATGTCCATGCCTCGTTTAAAATAAATTGTAACTGTGGGCAAACGTCGTGTTACTGTAACAGCTGCCGCAAAAATTTGAGGGAATGTCTAATAAAAGTCTTCAGTTGTTCTTGTCAAGCTGTCCATTAGCCAACTTTTAGCGTAACGTTAGCAGGGCTTACTGAAGTACTTCTAGACGTCCACGGCTACAAAATGCCTTGATCAAGACAGCTACTAGGCTTTTGAATTAGCCGTTCAAGACATCTTTTAGACATCAAATAGCTGCTTGCGTGTTTCGTGGGAGGTGATCGTCGAAATTTCAGGCGAAGACAACGACGTCATCCAGGTAAACAAGGCACGTCTGCCACTTCAGTCCGGCTAACACAGTGTCCATGACGCGCTGAAACGTAGCAGGCACCGAGCACAGTCCGAATGGCATGACCTTGAACGCGTAGAGGCCGTCTGGCGTGATGAAGGCAGTCTTTTCGCGATCTCTCGTCGACTTCTATTTGCCAGTAGCCAGACTTGAGGTCCATCGACGAGAAGTATTTAGCGTTGCAGAGCCGATCCAATGCGTCGTCTATCCGTGGAAGGGGATACACATCCTTCTTCGTGATCTTGTTCAGTCGACGATAATCGATGCAGAAGCGTAGGGTTCCGTCCTTTTTCTTCACCAGGACTACAGGAGAGGCCCACGGGCTTTTCGACGGCTGGATGATGTCGTCGCGCAGCATTTCGTCGACTTGTTGCCTAATAGCTTCACGTTCTCGCGTCGAAACTCGGTAAGGGCTCTGGCGGAGTGGTCGAGCGCTCTCTTCGGTTATTATGCGATGCTTTGCAACTGGTGTTTGTCGAATCCTCGATGACGTCGAAAAGCAGTCTTTGTATCGTCGGAGAAGACTTCTGATCTGTTGCTGCTTACTCATAGGAAGACTTGGATTCACGTTGAAGTCTGGTTTCGGGACTATGCTCATCGGGGTAGATGCGGCTGAATCCGAGAGGACAAAGGCATTGCTGGTTTCCACAATTTCCTCGATGTATGCGATTGTCGTGCCCTTGTTGATGTGCTTGAACTCAAGTTGGTTAGCATAACTTCCACTTGCCCTCCGTGGAGTCGAGCGATCCCTCTTGCGACGCAAATTTCACGGTCGAGCAGTAGATGTTGGTCGCCCTTGATGACGCCTTCTACGTCAGCGGGTGTTTCAGTGCCGATGGAAATAATAATGCTGGAGCGCGGCGGGATGCTCACTTGATCTTCGAGCACACTCAAGGTGTGGTGACTACGACAGCTCTCCGGCGGTATCGCTTGATCTTGTGACAGCGTTATCGATTTCGACTTCAGGTCGATGACTGCGCCATGTTGATTCAGAAAGTCCATGCCGAGAATGACGTCTCGTGAACACTGTTGGAGGACAACGAAGGTGGCAGGGTATGTCCGGTCATGAACGGTAATTCTTGCCGTGCAGATCCCAGTCGGCGTAATCAGGTGTCCTCCAGCAGTCCGAATTTGAGGGCCTTCCCATGCAGTCTTAACTTTCCTCAACTGGGCGGCGATGGGTCCACTCATGACGGAGTAATCGGCTCCTGTGTCTACTAAGGCGGTGACTGCGTGGCCGTCGAGAAGCACGTCGAGTGGTTCTTTGTCTTGCGTTACAGTTAGGTCTTGGCGTCGGATCACGGCTGCGTCGTGTTGAACTGAAGTTGGAACGTCGCGTCGTCAAGTCGTCTTTCATCGGTGTAGTGTTGGCTTCCTGACTTCGTCGCGACGGCGGCGTGTCGTCATTAGGTCGTCGAGATGGTTTCTTTGTCGTCTTCGTCGGTGGCGGTGGATCTTCGTCAGTTCGACGAACAGCAACCGCACCTCCATCGGTTGCTGCTTTTAGTTTTCCGGATATGGGCTCGCAGAGCGGCCCCGTGCTGGGCCGGTGTACGGTCGGCGCTGCGGCGACAGGTAGCGGCCTGGTGACGGCGAACGGGACGGTCGTCGAGGGTTCCACTGAGTGGCGGCGAGGTAGTCGGCGATGTCACGAGGGCGTTCACCTTCCCTCGGGCGCTGTGCGTCAACGGCGAAGCCTCGCAATTCCAGGTCGCGGTATGGGCATCGGCGGTACACATGGCCGGCTTCGCCGCAGTGGTAGCAGAGCGGGCGGTGGTCGGGGGCTCGCCAAATGTCCGTCTTCCTCGCGTAGGTGCGCTGGGCGACGGGTGGGCGTGCTGGCGGCGGACGACGGTATTGCGGCGTGGTCGTGGAGGGGGACCTTGACAGCGGGCGACGGCGGCGTAGGTCATCGCTTCTGGCTGGGGCTGCGATGATTGTGATTGTACCTCAGGAACTCCGAGCGATCGCTGAACTTCTTGTTTGACAACTTCGGCGATTGAGGCCACTTGAGGTTGCGATGAAGGGAAGATCTTCTGAAGCTCCTCTCGTACGACTGCCCGGATGGTCTCGCGCAGGTCGTCGGTGGCCACTGATTGAATGCCGGCGTAGCTTGTTGGCTTGGTGCGTCGGTCGAATTGCCGGTTCCGCAATTCCAGTGTCTTCTCGATGTTCGTCGCCTCACGAAGAAACTCGTCGACGGTCTTCGGTGGGCTTCTTACCATTCGGGCGAAAAGTTCCTCCTTTACACGACGCATCAATAGGCGGACTTTCTTTTCCTCTGACATTTCTGGGTTGGCTTGGCGGAACAGACGGGTCATTTCCTCAGTGAAGATCGCGATCGTCTCATTCGGCAGCTGCGCTCTGGTCTCCAGTAGAGCTTGGGCTCGCTCTTTTCGCACGACGCTCGTAAATGTTTGCAGGAAGCCGCTTCGGAACAGGTCCCACGTCGTCAAGGTGGCTTCTCGATTCTCGAACCACGTCCTGGCGGCGTCCTCCAATGCGAAATAGACATGACGCAGTTTGTCGTCGCTGTTCCAGCTGTTAAATGCGGCGACCCTCTCATACGTCTCGAGCCAGGTTTCCGGATCCTCGAATGTTGAACCGCGGAACGTCGGAGGCGCCCTGGGCTGCTGCAGCACGATGGGGGACGCTGGGGCTGCCATTGGGGTTTCCTTGGCCACCATCTTCTTGGTCTTCTCAGGTAGAAGTCCGTGCTCCGGGGGCAGCTGTTGAAGACGGCGGCTTGCTCAATGTTCCGGGACGGCGCTGGTGTTTTCTTTGTGGTCCGGGCTTGGATTACGGCTTGTTGGGGGCGTCCGGTACATGAACGTAAAGCATCTCCACCAGATGTCACGTGGCAGTAACTGTGAAGAAAGCAGCCAAACTGAGAAAGACGAAACTAGCGTTTTATTGGGCGAACGTGTGCCCTCAAAAACAGGCTACACTGAAAGAACGGCGACAGCGGCGAACGCAGTCGGCGATCGGCGAAAACCTGATCAGTGGGTCAAGCGCGTCGACTTTTATACAGCAGTCATCGAATGTTCCAGACTAATCGTTGGGACCCGCATGCGTTCTACAAAGTTCTACACAATTCGCGTCAAGCGATGGAATCAGATAACGCGAGGTTCGGCGACAACAGACAGCCGGGTAGAAGCATCGATAACTTTCCAGAAACGTCGGATACATGCAGGCGCGTCCCGCGCTGTGCGATTACAGTTGTTAAGAGGCGAAACGATGTCGCCCGATAAAGATAAGTACACGTGTCAGTATATATCCTTGCTTACCCAAGATTTTCTTATTTTGTGTGTCCGTTTAGCAGTTTTTGTGGGAAAACTTGCGTGATAAGCATGTTTCACTACATTAAGAAATTCGTCATATGCCTTATCTGCATCTTTGATTTCATATATGCACTCCCATGTAACATCCTGCAGGAATTCTTTCAATTGCGTCAAGTTTGCATCCGAAATATCTTGATAAACGCGTTGACGTTTTGCTTTTTTACGGCGAACTGTGTCTAAAAGAAGAAAAACGGGTAAATGATCGCTGATATCACAAGCTATGGTGCCAGCGGTAGTTTTTTCAAGCATGGTATTCGTTATGAACAAATCTAACAAAGTCTCTGATGTGTCTGTTATTCTTGTTGCGCTTGTCGGAACAATATCATAGCCATACACACTAACAGTCGATAACAAAGTCATTTGCTTGGAATCACGTTGAAGTAAATTAATATTAAAATCACCTCCGACAACAAGTTTTAGATTCTGCTCAGTTGAAAAACATAATAAACGTTCCAAAAAACCAAAGAAATTGTCAGAGCGCCCAGCGGGCGGCCTATACAAGCCAACAAACATGTTTTCATTTGCACGGACTGCTACAGCTTCATAGTCATCAGTTACACATGTGTACTTTCTTTCAAGGTGGCAATCGATGCATTTTTGCGTAAGGATAGATACACCGCCCCCTATTTTGTTGTTTCGCGTCACGAAGAAATGAGCATACGGTGGTGGCGCATACATTTCCGAGTCATTTTCGTACCAGGGGCGCGATCGGAGATATTCTGTTCGATACGCGTTCTGTTCAGTTGCTGTAACGTCACAAAGTTGCAGTATGCAAAATTTGTCACAGCGGGGCGGAGAGAGCAGCCAATCAGGAAGCGGTGACCTCCCCGGAAGTTTACTTCCGTCGTTTGTCGTCTGCTTGCAAACGGTATACTACAAAACCAAATGTTTCTCGTCTTCCAAATGAAATAAATCTTTATCTAAAAAAATGTATTTTTTCTTCTCAAGCCCAAACACGTTTTCAAATAGTAGTACGTGTGACTACTGCAATTTATAACTATTAGGTTCTTTGCGTCGTCCCTAGGTGGTGTCGCGCACAGCGAGAAGAAAAAAGAAAAAGAAAACGACGGGAGGAGTGGCGCACTTTTCAAGGGGCAGCGACAACATTCCAGTGGCTCGCTGGCACCAATGATGTTGTCGATTTATCTGTACAACCAACGAATTATTTGTTTCGAGAAACAAAAACGACGCTGAAATTCACTTTCTGCCATTTCTTCAAACGCGTTTCGCACCGCCACCCGCTCTCCTCCTTCCTCTAGAAACGCCAACGCAACAACCTAAGTTCCCAACGGAAGCGCCATTTTCTCGAATTAAACTATGGATTGGATTCAAACGTGCTATTCCGCAGCCGAAAAGGCCGCCTGTTGGATCCAATCCAATCCACCAGACGCGCCATGCGAAGCCGTATGATCGCTCCAGTCTTCTCGTTTAAACTTCTCAACTCCCGTCGCGTTCGGACAAAATGCTCGGTGGGCGGATGATTGACAGGAGCGTGTCGTCATTTTGACGTCACCAAAAACGGGGCGGTGCCCCGCGGCTGGCGACGTCGGCGCGGAGTAGGCCAATCGCGCGCGCCGGTAACCGAACGAACGCGCTGAACAACCATCTCCGATCGCACCCCAGGTTTCTGTTAGTATAATCACAGAGAAGGGGAAGCTTACGCGATGAAAAAAAAGTTCCAGGTCATCTATTTTTTATTTTGCAGACCGACAATTGAGAGTAAGAAAAGACAAAGAAGAATTTCGTGGTTTTACTTTTTCAGAGAACTGGTGGGGTAAGACAACCATATCAGATAATCACACAAGCAATGCTACTAAGTCAACGATTGCAACCGCGTGTCTTTCTTGACAACAGTCGCTCGATCCCCAGTGGCCTTCCGCATAAGAATTTTGCCGTTCGCATGCCAGACAAAACGGAAGTTGTTCGCCGCTGCCCAGTCTTTTGTTGAGCGTAGAAGTTCTTGGTTCTGTTTCGTTATATTTTCTAGGATTGAAGCGCGGTTCCTGACGTCTCTTAGCCTCTTACGTTTAGCGTACCACAGTTCTCGCTCTCTTTGACGACTGAAACGAACAATTATACCGGGGGTTTTGTCTGGCGTTGCGGGAAGTCGGTGTATGGCAGTAATATCATTATCTTTCAGGCAAGGTACTTCAAGAACAGGTGCAAGTTCATTTACTTTACTGAGCAAATCTTCACCAGGTGTCACAGGAATACCATGGAACTCTAAATTTAGGCGCCTGCTGCGCCATTCGAGTTCATTGATGGCCTCCTGTAACTGTATCTGTGTTTCGCTCAATCGCGCTTCGTCAATCTTGTCCACTCTTTTCTTCAGTGACTGTATATCCTTGTCCTGTTTATCTAGACGTTTCGTGATGTCATCAAACGTTTGTGACATATGGTGAATCGATTCTTCTATTCCGAGAACAGATTTCCTTAGCGGTAATAGGTTCTCTAGCTTTTCTCCTATCATCGCTAGCTGTGAGGCAACATTGGTTGCTTCGTATGCTGAACTGGAACTTTTTGCCGATATGCCAGCGGATTTTGCTTCCCGACAAGATTCGCACTTCCATGTTTTCCGATAGGTATCACTTTTCGAGCGGAGTACCTTTTGTGTTACATCGCAACAGCTTCCAGCATCGAAAATGTTGTTGCACCCAATACAAGCAAGAGTCAATTCATCGCGTGTGGTAGGCTTTTCACAGACAGAGCACTCTGTACTAGACATAACCACAAGGGTTCAATGGCAGCAGCGGCAGGCGAGACAGATTAAGGGCACCAATAGTACAAAGCTATGGTTAACTGACCTGCGTAAAGCAGCAAGCAGGTCAGGTAGAGCATCTGCCTCACCTGCAAAAGGACTGTGGTTCAAATCCCGGTGCCACGCAATTTTCCACTGGATAAAAAAAAAATCCACATGTTGATACAGCTGTATAAACAGGCCTGGTGGCCTGACCCCGGTGACCAGAGCCGGTAATGCACTCTCTCACCAGAGCAGGATTGGCCACCTTGGTGCGGCCCTCAGTCCCCAGCAGCTACAAAGCAACTGACCATTGCGGCGGTCAGACCTGTGACGCAGCAGAGGGTGCTAAGAATCTCTGGATCCAGACAGGCCGCCATTGGAATCTGAACCTGGCAATGTTTAACGCTAGAACGTTTTCTAGTGAGGAGAGTCTAACAGTGCTATTGGAGGAATTAGTGGGCATTAAATGGGATATAACAGAGCTCAGTGAGGTTGGGAGGACAAATGAAGCATATACAGTGCTAAAAAGCGGGCACATCCTGTGCCACCAGGGCTTAGCGGAGAGACGAGAACTACGAGTCGGATTCCTGTTTAATAAGGATATAACTGGTAACATACAGGAATTGTATAGCATTAAAGAGAGGGTGGCAGGTCTTGTTGTGAAACTTAATAAGAGGTACAAATTGAAGGTCATACAGGTCTACGCCCCTACATCTAGTCATGATAACCAGGAAATCGAAAGCTTCTATGAAGATGTGGAATTGGTGATAGGTAAAGTCAAAACAAAATACACTATACTGATGGAAAACTTCAATGCCAGGGTAGGCAAGAAGCAGGTTGGAGAAAAGTCAGTGGGGGAATATGGCAAAGGTTCTAGGAATAGTAGGGGAGAGTTATTAGTAGAGTTGACAGAATGGAATAATTTGCGGACAATGAATACCTTCTTCAGCAAGCGGGATAACCGAAAGTGGACATGGAGGAGCCCGAATGGCGAGACTAGAAATGAAATACACCTCATACCCTGCGCTAACCCTGGCATCATACAAGATGTGGACGTGCTCGACAAGGTGCGCTGCAGTGACCATAGGATGGTAAGATCTCGAATTAGCCTAGACTTGAGGGAATAGAAAATACTGGTACATTAGAAGCCGATCAATGAGTTAGCAGTAAGAGGGAAAATAGAGGAATTTCGGATCAAGCTACAGAAGAGGTATGCAGCTTTAACTCGGGAAGAGAACCTTAGTGTTGAAGTAAAGAACGAAAATCTTATGGGCATCATTAAGGAGTGTGCAATAGAAGTCGGTTGTAACTTCGTTAGACCAGATACCAGTAAGCTATCGCAGGAGACGAAAGATCTAATTAATAAACCAACCCTTATACATAGCTTTCATTATGGAATTGGCATTATGGAATTGGGGTGTAGATGAGCCATATGTACAAATACTGAAAGATATCTACAGCGGCTCTACAGCCACCGTAGTCCTTCATAAAGAAAGCAACAAAATCCCAACAAAGAAGGGCGTCAGGCAGCAAGATACGAACTCTCCAATGCTATTCACAGCATGCTTACAGGAGGTATTCAGAGACCTGGATTGGGAAGAATTGGGGATAAGAGTTAATGGAGAATACCTTAGTAACTTGAGATTCGCTGATGATATTGCCTTGCTTAGTAACTCATGGGACTAAATGCAATGCATGCTCACTGACCCGGAGAGGCAAAGCAGAATGGTAGGTCTGAAAATTAATCTGCAGAAAACTAAAGTAATTTTTAACAGTCTCAGAATAGAACAGCAGTTTACGATAGGTAGCGAGGCACTGGAAGTGGTAAGGGAATACATCTACTTAGGGCAGGCAGTGACTGCGGATCCAGATCATGAGACCGAAATAATCAGAAGAATAACAATGGGCTGGGGTGCGATTGGCAGGCATTCTCAGATCAACACCAGGTTGCCATTATCCCTCAAGAGAAAAGTGTATAACTGGTGTGTCTTACCAGTACTCACCTACAGGGCAGAAACCTGGAGGCTTACAAAAAGGGTTCTACTTAAACTGAGGACGACGCATCGCGCTATGGAAAGAAGAATGATGGGTGTAACGTTAAGGGGATAAGATGAGAGCAGATTGGGTGAGGGAACAAACGCGAGTTAATGATATCTTACTTGAAATCAAGAAAAATGGGCATAGGCAGGGCATGTAATGAAGAGGGAAGATAACCGATGGTCATTAAGGGTTATGGACTGGATTCCAAGAGAGGGGAAGCGTAGCAGGGGGCGGCAGAAAGTTAGGTGGGTGGATGAGATTAAGAAGTTTGCAGGGACAGCATGGCCACAATTAGTGCATGACCGGGGTAGTTGCTGTTTATTCAAGCATTTTGCAAATGCAGCTCGCTTTTAAACACCCCTTCTTATGTTTAAGAAAAAACAGAAATGAACATCCAGTATTCTTTTTTAACTTTCACTAAGCTTATCATATAGCTCAGTGTAAACATACAGGTTAACATACAGTATTTACAGGTGAGGTTACAGAAAGTTGTAATAATTTACAGTAAACACTGCTTGGGTGGTGAAAAACATGGGAATCAGGTCATTTTATTTTTGACAACCTTTTTTGGCATAGGAGGCTAAGCCTCTTATGCCAAAAGCAACACTGTAAAGACTGAATAAGATGGATGTGGAATGCCTTGATGACTTCTCTTTCTGTTTTTGATTTTGCCTTCGAAAGGAATTTATTCTGTTCCAGATAAGGGAGGCAGCTTTTGCATCTGCAACAGAACATCGGTGGATGTTGTGTGAAGCACTTTTTCCATGCTTTTTCACTACCTGAGCAAGGTAACTTTCTTGGTGCTTCATCATGCAAATTATACAGTCAACTTCCATTAATTCTATCCTCGCGAGACTGATGGGTCGAATTAAGACGCAAAAACCTGCTGAAGCACCGTTGATTCATTTGGCAATATGTGCTTGAGTAACACGCCTCTGAAACGAATGTGCATCATATTTCTATTTGTCTACAGTATAAAACTAAAGTAGAAATGACTTAACTCCAAACCAAAGTAGAAACCTACGCGTACCTGATTATGTAGAATGGCAGCTGATTTTCTAAAGCCAGCTTCGCCGTATTACAGCCATGATATGCGGTAAAGCATATGAATGCTACAAGCACTCGATTGCACAGCTAGGCAATTTTTGTCTCAATGTCCTTCGAAAACAAAAAATGTTCGTTAGAATCAGATAAGTACCACAATCGGACATTGTCAGCTACCGTTACTGCTTGAAAATCTTTCTCAGGTGGGTCAAAAATAGGCATTGCAGAGAGGAGATGGCATTTGTTTAACGCATTCACTGTCCCCTAAGCTCTACTGAGACATACGCTGCCACTAAAAGGGGTCATTATTGTGGTCTTGTCAAGTTTGCATTATCCGGCGAATGCCAGTTTTAGGATATAAATAATGAATGTTTAATCCCATACAAATGCATGGGCGTCGGCCAGGATCTCATTAACTGAAA
Source organism: Dermacentor andersoni (assembly GCF_023375885.2). NCBI lineage: Eukaryota > Metazoa > Arthropoda > Arachnida > Ixodida > Ixodidae > Dermacentor > Dermacentor andersoni. The sequence goes on along the minus strand of NC_092819.1, from coordinate 185,765,188 downwards.
AAATTAAATTAACCGGAGCCAGATTATTGGAAGCTTACTGTACACCCTTTCCGGTTCTCCAAGAAGTTGCCATTTTAATATGTAGTTTTCTTCTATCAGTGTGGCAATGGTGCTAGATTTAGCATTGGTTTGAATCGTCCATTGTTCCAAGGACAAGCTACAAAGTAGGGGCACACTTTGAGACTTGAAACATTTCCACATATAAAGGCAGGGCGTGTTAACATCTGTACAATTAACATTAGTTGGCTGTATTGTCTGCATAGCATGTGGTTGCTTTTTTGGAATGTGGTCTTTCTGTAAAACAAAGTTGCATTTGTTTCAAATAAATTGCTTAACTATTGCTTGTGTGTTTTCCTGTGCTCTCTGTACTGATTGCACTTTTGAAAGTGCAGTGAGCAACTGCAGACTGAAATGCACAAGGCTTCACTTTATCATGCCAGGAAGCATTTCGGCTTGACAAAGGAGCCTTAACCCCTTCCATGCACACACTTTTTTTTGTATAAACACATCAAATGAAAGACAGTGACCTCTTCTCATGTATTTTAAAGCCAGGCAGTGTTAAAGACAGAGTGAAGTTGTACAAATACAATTTACTGTTAAGTATTGCTGCTAAAACCTCATGCTTGTGTATAGTATGTGCATGCAGTGCTGGCTATGCCGTGGTAGAGCCCTGAAACAGCTTTCACCACACTGCTTGCTGTAGCATCGCTGTGTTCGGCAACCTGAGGTCAAAACTATAAATCTCTAGAAGTTCAGCAGCACAATTGACAGCTATTTCCGTATGTTCGATGCACTCCTGGCCAGGGACTTTTCGTCCTGTAGGCAAAATAGATGGCTGCCTCGGACGCTGTTTTGGAAAGAGCACAGCGTACCTCGAAAGCTTCCTCAAATGCGTCACCGGCAGGTTTTGCCAGCGACTGTGGAGGGGGGCACAATAATTTGACTTTACATGGTGCGGCACAATACCTTAAGATGCTGCTGCTTCTGGCTTCCATTTACTATGACATGCTGGTGCACCTCAACATGGAGCAACCCCATTTTACTAAAATTCTGAATTCTTCTACCAACATGGTGTGGTGTGGCTATCTATGATCACTGTATAAAACCGGGGCAAACAGCATGTCTAAATAGTACAAAAGCTGGTATAACTGTACTGAATGACCTGCAGTCATCAGAAATGTGTAAAATCGCAAGAATTGGTCAAACTCAAACAGTGCAGAGTTTAAGTAGTCCTGGCACAATTTTTTTTTTATGCGTGTGTAGCTGTCATTCAGTTAACTACACTACAAAACTTCAAATTGCTTCTATGTGCAACAAATATATCCTTAACGCAAACATTTAAACATGTGCCAAAGGCAGTGTGGCCCCATAATCTGGTGACAAAATTGCATGGTAGGTCACAAACAAATGATGCATGCTGCAGTTGTTCATGAGTAAGCCACGCCATTATTAGGTCATTGAAAACGGAGCATGTTAGGACCACTATGCAGCACAACATTGGTCTTTCTGTCTTGGTGCACACTGTGGAGTGGGTGCATGTTAAGAACCTCAGGCGATTAAAGTTAAGCCGGAGTCCGCAACTATGGCATGCCTCGTAATCGTATCGTGGTTGTGACTTATAGAACTCTAGAATTAAATTAATTTTAATTTAGATGTTTGAGAAGAGTCGTAAGAAAATTTATTTAGTGAAGCAAGTCTTAGCACACCTCAAGAATCGCTCAAAGCACATGCAGCTTTCAGTGGCTTGGTGTGGTCATAAAAGCTGCCATTTTGAACCAGATTATTATAAAAAAATTCAGTCCAAAAGTTTAATGTCAGTGCTCCTTTACATGTAAGCATGAGGGACACATCTTTAAAGGCATCATCTAAATCCTGTGTAAGTATGTATTGGTGCACATCAAATGGCCCTACATCTAAGGAAGTTATAGGGTGTTATGATAACAGGAAGCCACAAGATTTTTGTTGTGCACTCTTCCTATAGAGACAATATAGGGCAGCAACAAAATAGTTGGGCCTAGTGAAGAATTCATTCAATGTCTTTGCCAATTTGGCAGGTTCACTATTATTAGAGATAATGAAGGCCAAGCACCTTAAAATACATGCCCAAACCTCATCAGCATTGCATCACTTATTTCAAATAACCTTCATTTTGTCATTTTGCCAGATTAAAACTTCTTAAAAACCTGCTTGACTGGTTTCAAGAACTTTCCGAGAACAGTTTGGTTCCATTCGAATGCAGCATTGTCAGTCTTCAGTGAACTAAATCCATCTTTACTGATATGCAATTAGGTAGATCAAAGCAGATGCTGTCAAAGTGCATGTGACAGTGTTTGGAGTGGGCATTCCTGGGTGATGTTGCCAAGAAGGGAGTTTTGAGTTTAATGCACACAGCAGCTATAGCATATGAAAAGCAGCACTTTACTCATTTTTTAGATACCGCAGGGCTTGCGCTAATGCTGGTCATGGTCTACTATAATTTCTACCATATATGGGCATTGTCATGACAAGTTATTTTTATTGTCCTACAATATATTCCCTCTCTGTACAATCAACATCTCTGCCAAGGACAACAGAAACAGTATGATTGGAAACTGCAGAATTCTCCATCTGCGAGGTGGCTGGCTGATTGCCGTATTAGATGCTTTGTGAGCTGGCATTGATGTGTAAATCTCAAACCATCTGCAAACATACAAAATAGGCTTTGGGATACTTTTACCACATGAAGAGAGACTAGAATGACTGTTGCCTGTGACATATGTCACATACCCATGACGAGGGATCGGCTAGGATTCCCCATGAATACATCACATAGCTTAATATTCCCGCTAACTTGATAGTACATAATACTGATATGTAAGAAAAATAAACAACAAAGTAACTGAAAAACGAACAGGTATACTACGATTGAGCCACAAGGGGAAAGATGGAAATATTTGTGTTAATTGTATGAAAAAAATGTGCCTAAGATGTCATCTTCCCAGCAGCAACAATATGATCATGCCCAAACTAGCATTGCTCTTCAGGCACACCCCAGGCTGCTCACACCATTTTCTACAAGATTTGAAGCCCAACAGGCAAAAGGGGTGAATACCTTCAGCATAAAAGAAGAAAGTTATTCTATTCCATATCCTCACATGAAACACAGCAATATTGTTACAAGCCATTTTCACACATTGAAGGCATCAGCAATGTGATGAAGACAATTGAAGAAGCACTCGTTCTTATTTCCATTGCAATACAAACCTACACTTGGTAATATGAAGGTGCATGTGCCAAATTCAACCGTGTACTGTTATGAGGCACATGGAACAGACATTCCAAGGAAGTGAAATATTTGTAATGCAGTTACTTAATTTGTCCAGTCAAAGGGCAATGCGCTAAATACAAAAAAAAACCTACAGGCCCACTATGCAATGCTTTTGCCAAACTATCCAAAACTTCAATGTGTGCAAGTCCACAATGACCAGGAAAAGAAGTAAACAAATTTCTTGAAGATGGAATGAAAAAGAAATGTTGCGACAATTGAGAAATGAGTTCTTTACTTTCTAGTGGCACACGGATAGAGAGTCGGTGGGCACAATTTGAACTTGAACTCATAGCAGTGCTGCAGGGGCAAATACCACACTCATTTTTCCGAGAAGCGTCGGTTACAATGCTGAGTTGGAAGGGAAACATTGCAAATACTTCTTCGGAAGTTCAAGCATCTCACCAGTAAGTATATATAGTTGAGCATGACTAGGGGAAATATAATCAATTTCACAAATAGCACCATTCCAAAAGAACTGGCACACTGCATTGATTTCTCAGGTGACAACTATTTTTCTAAAAGCCTCTGCGCGCGTTAATACAACCTGAGGCAGCTTAAATCTACGTCACATGGAATCGAAAAATACAGCAGCGGGCGTAACATTTAAATTTGCTATCTCGCGAACATTAGCGAAAACTTCAATTTGAAAAGGTTTGCTCGAAAGGAAAACTCACGGCCATACGCTGCTGCCCATCGCCAGTTGTGTGAATAAAAAAAAAAAAAAACATCTGCACGATCAATAGACACTTCGTCGATATTTGAAGAAGATCGTTAGTGGATATCAAGAAACGTGCACTGGATAAGAGCGAAACATCTAACCGACTGACTGACGGAAGTAAGGCTCACAGGATAAGTTTTCTCTATCTGCACCGATAATGCAGCACGTATTGTGCAATTAAATCGCCCGTAATGCGCAGCAATTACCGCACTCGAATGAACTCGCCATCGCAGCGACGCGCTATTTATTTCAGGACCGCGAAAAACAAGGTATTCACCTAAGTACAACGGCGGTTTACCTGTCGGCAAGCCCCTAACTCGCATATGACGAAAGCAAATGTCACGGAGTCCAAGCCCACGATTGCTCAAGTCAAACTGCGCTCGCGCGAATATTGCGCATGTTATACGCTTTCGACACGCACAAGAGCGCGCCAAGCGCGCGCAGAACGTCTTGCAGCCGACACGATGGCAATGGCTAATCTACGTTCGAGAGTAGCTCTTTCAAAAAAGTAAAATCAAGCAACAATGTGACGTCACATCCTGCGAAAAAGAGTTGTTCTCCTTTCTCACCTTCTCTCAGCTCACGCATGCGCAGCGATCACGGAGCCCTCGAGGGCGATGTTCAGGGGCCGAACCTTATAACAGTTCGGTTGGGGAACCGTTCCTTTGGCCTCACCTGATTGGCCAAAATTTTGAATACGTCACAGATCGTCAGAGGCAGCGGGGCGGTATCACAATTTTTGAATACGTCACGCATCTGTCAATCATCTTCAAAGCGAACCGGTCGTAGGAACCGCGTGCGTCTATTTGTCGTACAAAAATCCCTCACGTGACCGATCCTAGGTGCCTAGGGACAGCATCGTTTAGGGATTTTTGAGAAAGCGCGATGCTGGCGCCGAGCGACGCCGTGTTCGTTCTCTGGACCGCGCGTTGTTCAACACCTGAACATCGCCCCCGAGTGCTCCGTGATCGCTGCGCATGCGTGGGGTGAGAGAAGGTGAGAAAGGAGAACAACTCTTTTTCGCAGGATGTGTCGTCACATTGTTGCTTGTTTTTACTTTTTTGAAAGAGCTACTCTCGAACGTAGATTAGCCATTGCCGTCGTGTCGGCTGCAAGACGTTCTGCGCGCGCTTGGCGCGCTTTTGTGCGTGTCGAAAGCGTATAACGTGCGCAATATTCGTGCGAGCGCAGTTTGACGTGAGCAATCGTGGGTTTGGACTCCGTGACATTTGCTTTCGTCATATGCGAGTTAGGGGCTTGCCGACAGGTAAACCGCCGCTGTACTTAGGTGAATACCTTGTTTTTCGTGGTACTGAAATAAATAGCGCTTCGCTGCGATGGTGACTTCAATCGAGTGCGGTAATTGCTGCGCATTACGGGCGATTTAATTGCACAGTACGTGCTGCATTATCGGTGCAGATAGAGAAAACTTATCCTGTGAGCCTTACTTCCGTCAGTCAGTCGGTTAGATGTTTCGCTCTTATCCAGTGCACATTTCTTGATATCCACTAACGATCTGCTCCAAATATCGACGAAGTGTCTACTGATCGTGCAGATGTTTTTTTTTTTTTTATTCACACAACTGGCGATGGGCAGCAGCGTTACGGCCGTGAGTTTTCCTTTCGAGCAAACCTTTTTAAATTGAAGTTTTCGCTAATGTTCGCGAGATAGCAAATTTAAGTGTTACACCCGCTGCTGTATTTTTCGATTCCATGTGACCTAGATTTAAGCTGCCTCAGGTTGTATTAACGCGCGCAGAGGCTTTGCGAAAAATAGTTGTCACCTGAGAAATCAATGCAGTGTGCCAGTTGTTTTGGAATGGTGCTATTTGTGAAATTGATCATATTTCCCCTAGTCATGCTCAACTACTTACTGGTCAGATGCTTGAACTTCCGAAGAAGTATTTGTAAAGTTTCCCTTCCAGCTCAGCATTGTAACTGACGCTTCTCGGAAGTATGAGTGGTATTTGCCCCTGCAACACTGCCATGAGTTCAAGTTCAAATTGTGCCCACCGACTGTCTATCCGTGTGCCACTAGAAAGCAAAGAACTCACTTCTCAATTGTTGCAACATTTCTTTTTCATTCCATCTTCAAGAAATTTGTTTACTTCTTTTCCTGGTCATTGTGGACTTGCACACATTGAAGTTTTGGATAGTTTGGCAAAAGCATTGCATAGTGGGCCTGTAGGGTTTTTTTTTGTATTTAGCGCATTGCCCTTCTGACTGGACAAATTAAGTAACTGCATTACAAATATTTCACTTCCTTGGAATGTCTGTTCCATGTGCCTCATAACAGTACACGGTTGAATTTGGCATATGCACCTTCATATGACCAAGTGTAGGTTTGTATTGCAATGGAAATAAGAACATGAGTGCTTCAATTGTCTTCATCACATTGCTGATGCCTTCAATGTGTGAAAATGGCTTGTAACAATATTGCTGTGTTTCATGTGAGGATATGGAATAGAATAACTTTCTTCTTTTATGCTGAAGGTATTCACCCCTTTTGCCTGTTGGGCTTCAAATCTTGTAGAAAATGGTGTGAGCAGCCTGGTGTGTGCCTGAAGAGCAATGCTAGTTTGTGCATGATCATATTGTTGCTGCTGGGAAGATGACATCTTAGGCACATTTTTTTCATACAATTAACACAAATGTTTCTATCTTTCCCCTTGTGGCTCAATCGTAGTAGACCTGTTCGTTTTTCAGTTACTTTGTTGTTTATTTTTGTTACATATCAGTATTATGTACTATCAAGTTAGTGGGAATATAAAGCTATTTGATGTTGTATTCATGGGGAATCCTAGCCGATCCCTCGTCATGGGTATGTGCCATATGTCACAGGCAACAGTCATTCTACTCTCTCTTCTTGTGGTAAAAGTATCCCAAAGCCTATTTTGTATGCTTGCAGATGAGTTGAGATTTACACATCAATGCCAGCTCACAAAGCATCTAATACGGCAATCAGCCAGCCACCTCTGCAGATGGAGAATTCTGCAGTTTCCAATCATACTGTTTCTGTTGTCTTTGGCAGAGATTTTGATTGTACACAGCGGGAATAAACTGTAGGACCATAAGAAAACTTGTGATGACAAGGGCTATATATGGTGGAAATTATAGTAGATTAAGACCAGCATTAGCTCAAGCCCTGCTAAAGGTCTGTGGTATCTAAAAAAATAATGAAGTGCTGGTTTTCATATCTATAGCTGCTGTGTGCATTAAGCTCAAAACTCCCTTCTTGGCAACATAACCCAGGAATGCCCACTCCAAACATTCTTGTACATGCACTTTGACAGCATCTGCTTTGATCTACCTAATTGCATATCAGTAAAGATGGGTCTAGTTCACTAAAGACTGACAATGCTGCATTCGAATGGAACCAAACCGTTCTCGAAAAGTTCTTGAAACCAGTCAAGCAGGTTTTTGAGAACTTTTAATCTGGCGAAATTACAAAATGAAAGTTATTTGAAATAAGTGATGCAATGCTGATGAGGTTTGGGCATGCATTTCAAGGTGCTTGGCCTTCATTATCTCTAATCATAGTGAACCTGCCAAATTGGCAAGGATCTTGAATGAATTCTTCACTAGGCCCAACTATTTTGTTGCTGCTCTATATTGTGCACTCTTCCTATATAGGAAGAGTGCACAACAAAAATCTTGTGGCTTCCTGTTATCATAACACCCTATAACTTCCTTAGATGTAGGGCCATTTGATATTCACCAATAAATACTTCCACAGGATTTAGATGATGCCTTTAAAGATGTGTCCCTCATGCTTACAAGTAAAGGAGCACTGACATTAAACTTTTGGACTGAATTTTTTTATATTAATCTGATTCCAAATGGCAGCTTTTATGGCCACACCATGCCACTGAAAGCTGCATGTGCTTTGAGTGATTCTTAATGTGTGCTAAGACTTGCTTCACTAAATAAATTTTCTTATGACTCTTTTCAAACATGTAAATTAAAATTAATTTACTTCTGGTGTTCTATAAGTCACAACCACGATACGATTACGAGGCATGCCATAGTTGCGGACTCCGGCATAGCCAGCACTGCATGCATATACTATACACAAGCATGAGGTTTTAGCAGCAGCAATACTTAACAGTAAATTGTATTTGTACAACTTCACTCTGTCTTTAACACTGCCAGGCTTTAAAATACACGAGAAGAGGTCACTGTCTTTCATTTGATGTGTTTATACAAAAAAAGTGTGTGCATGGAAGGGGTTAATTAAGGCTCCTTTGTCAAGCCAAAATGCTTCCTGGCATGATAAAGTGAAGCCTTGTGCATTTCAGTCTGCAGTTGCTCACTGCACTTTCAGAAGCACAATCAGCACAGAGAGCACAGGAAAACACACAAGCAATGGTTCAGCAATTTATTTGAAACAAATGCAACTTTGTTTTACAGAAAGACCACATTCCAAAAAAGCAACCACATTCTATGCAGACAAAACAGCCAACTTATGTTAATTGTACAGATGTTAACATGCCCTGCCTTTATATGTGGAAATGTTTCAAGTCTAAAAGTGTGCCCCTACTTTGTAGCTTGTCCTTGGAACAATGGATGATTCAAACAAATGCTAAATTTAGCACCATTGCCACACTGATAGAAGAAAACTACATATTAAAATGGCAACTTCTTGGAGAACAGAAAAGGGTGTATAGTGAACTTCCAGTAATCTGACTCCGGTTAATTTAATTTTTTCAGTTAATTCGAACCTGGCTGACGCCCATGCATTTCTATGGAATTAAACATTCATCACTTCGATCCAAAAACTGGCATTCGCCGGATAATGCGAACTTGACCAGACCCCAATAATGACCCCTTTTAGTGGCAGCCCATGTCTCAGTAGAGCTTAGGGGACAGTGAATGCGTTAAACAAATGCCATCTCTCTGAAATGCCTATTTTTGACCCACCCGAGAAAGATTTTCAAGCAGTAACGGTAGCTGACAATGTCCGATTGTGGTACTTATCTGATTCTAACGAACACTTTTTGTTTTCGAAGGACATTGAGAAGAAAATTGCCTAGCTGTGCAATTGATTGCAAAACTAAAACCGTGGTTGCACCATTCATATGCTTTACCACATATCATGGCTGTAATACGGCGAAGCTGGCTTTGGAAAATCGGCTGGCATTCTAAAAAATGAGGTACGTGTAGGTTTCTACTTTGGTTTGGAGTTAAGTCATTTCTACTTTAGTTTTATACTGTGGACAAATAGAAATTTGATGCACGTTCGTTTCAGAGGCGTGTTACTCAAGCACATATTGCCAAATGAATAAACAGTGCTTCAGCAGGTTTTTGCATCTTAATTCGACCCGTCAGTCTTGTGAGGGTAGAATTAATGGAAGTTGATTGTATAAATTGCGTGATGAAGCACCAAGAAAGTTACCTTGCTCAGGTAGTGAAAAGCATGGAGAAAGTGCTTCACACAACATCCACCAATGTTCTGTTGCAGATGCAAAAACTGCCTCCCTTATCTGGAACAGAATAAATTCCTTTCGAAGGCAAAATAAAAAACAGAAAGAGAAGTCATCAAGGCATTCCACATCCATCTTATTCAGTCTTTACAGTGTTGCTACATCACCATTTGCTTAGCCTCCTATGCCAAAAAAAATTGTCGAAAATAAAATGACCTGATTCCCATGTTTTTCACCACCCAAGCAGTGTTTACTGTCAATTATTACTGCTTTCTGTAACCTCACCTGTAAATACTGTATGTTAACCTGTATGTTAACACTGAGCTATACGATAAGCTTAGTGAAAGTTAAAGAAGAATACTGGATGTTCATTTTTTTTTTAGACATAAGAAGGGGTGCTTAGAAGCGAGCCACATTTGCAAAATGCTTGAATAAACAGCAACTACCCCGGTCATGCGCTAATTGTGGCCATGCTGTCCCTGCAAACTTCTTAATCTCATCCGCCCACCTAACTTTCTGCTGCCCCCTGCTACGCTTTCTCTCTCTTGGAATCCAGTCCATAACCCTTAATGACCATCGGTTATCTTCCCTCCTCATTACATGCCCTGCCCATGCCCATTTTTCTTGATTTCAGGTAAGATATCATTAACTCGCGTTTGTTCCCTCACCCAATCTGCTCTCATCTTATCCCCTTAACGTTACACCCATCATTCTTCTTTCCATAGCTCGATGTGTCGTCCTCAGTTTAAGTAGAACCCTTCTTGTAAGCCTCCAGGTTCCTGCCCCGTAGGTGAGTACTGGTAAGACACACCAGTTATACACTTTTCTCTTCAGGGATAATGGCAACCTGCTGTTCATGATCTGAGAATGCCTGCCAAACACACCCCAGCCCATTCTTATCCTTCTGATTATTTCGGTCTCATGATCCGGACTCGCGGTCACTGCCTTCCCTAAGTAGATGTATTCCCTTACCACTTGCAGTGCCTCGCTACCTATCGTAAACTGCTGTTCTCTTCCGAGACTGTTAAAAATTACTTTAGTTTTCTGCAGATTAATTTTCAGACCTACCATTCTGCTTTGCCTCTCCGGGTCAGTGAGCGTGCATTGCAATTCGTCCCATGAGTTACTAAGCAAGGCAATACCATCATCGAATCGCAAGTAACTAAGGTATTCTCCATTAACTCTTATCCCCAATTCTTCCCAATCCAGGTCTCTGAACACCTCCTGTAAACATGCTGTAAATAGCATTGGAGAGTTCGTATCTTCCTGCCTGACACCCTTCTTTATTGGAATTTTGTTGCTTTCTTTATGAAGGACTACGGTGGCTGTGGAGCTGCTGTAGATATCTTTCACTATTTTTACATATGGCTCGTCTACACCCCAATTGCATAATGCCTGCATGACTGCTGAGGTTTTGACTGAATCAAACACTTTCTTGTAATCAATGAAAGCTATGTATAAGGGGAGGTATTAAAATTAGATCTTTCGTCTCCTGCGATAGCTTACTGGTATCCTGTCTAACGAAGTTACAACTGACTTCTATTGCATACTCCCTAATGACGCCCATAAGATTTTCGTTCATTGCTTCAACACTAAGGTTCTCTTCCCGAGTTAAAGCCCTACACCTCTTCTGTCGCTTGATCCGAAATTCCTCTATTTTCCCTCTTACCGCTAACTCATTGATCGGCTTCTTATGTACCAGTTTTTTCCATTCCCTCCTCAAGTCTAGGCTAATTCGAGATCTTACCATCCTATGGTCACTGCAGCACACCTTGCCGAGCACATACACATCTTGTATGATGCCAGGGTTAGCACAGGGTATGAGGTCTATTTCATTTCTAGCCTCGCCATTAGGGCTCCTCCACGTCCACTTTCAGTTATCCCGCTTGCGGAAGAAGGTATTCATTGTCCGCAAATTATTCCGTTCTGCAAACTCTACTAATAACTCTTCCCGACTATTCCTAGAACCTTTGCCATATTCCCCCAATGACTTTTCTCCAGCCTGCTTCTTGCCTACCCTGGCATTGAAGTCGCCCATCAGTATAGTGTATTTTGTTTTGACTTTACCTAGCTCAATTCCACGTCTTCATAGAAGCTTTCGACTTCCTGGTTATCATGACTAGATGTAGGGGCGTAGACCTGTATGACCTTCAATTTGTACCTCTTATTAAGTTTCACAGCAAGACCTGCCACCCTCTTCTTAATGCTATACAATTCCTGTATGTTACCAGCTATATCCTTATTAAACAGGAATCCGACTCCGAGTTCTCGTCTCTCCGCTAAGCCCTGGTGGCACAGCATGTGCCCGCTTTTTAGCACTGTATATGCTTCATTTGTCCTCCCAACCTCACTGAGCTCTATTATATCCCATTTAATGCCCGCTAATTCCTCCAATAGCACTGTTAGACTCTCCTCACTAGAAAACGTTCCAGCGTTAAACATTGCCAGGTTCAGAATCCAATGGCGGCCTGTCCAGATCCAGAGATTCTTAGCACGCTCTGCTGCATCACAGGTCTGACCGCCGCAATGGTCAGTTGCTTAGTAGCTGCTGGGGACTGAGGGCCGAGGATTGATTGTTCTATTCATACAGAAGGTCAAGTACTGGCCAAGTACTGCACCAAGGTGGCCAATCCTGCTCTGGTGAGGGAGTGCATTACCGGTTCTGGTCACCGGGGTCAGGCCACCAGGCCTGTTTATACAGCTGTATCAACATGTGGATTTTTTTTATCCAGTGGAAAATTGTGTGGCACCGGGATTTGAACAACAGTACTTTTGCACGTGAGGCAGATGCTCTACCTCTACGCTATTGCATCAGGGCGCAAGTAGTAAGTAATTATACAGAAAGCGTTTTATTTACTGTAATTGGAGGATTGGAGCAGATTAGTTCGACCACTCAAGGAGTGGGAACGGTTCAACTGTCAGAACCCCAACAAAAGGACTGGAATCACATAAACCACAACTCTGAAGGAATGAAGTGGGAATAGAATGGAGCGCCCCCACTCTGCAATTCTGCACCATGCTGATATATCCTGTTCTTGGGCAATACCAGCGCAGCTGGCATTGCCCTAGAACAATATATATATATATATATATATATATATATATATATATATATATATATATATACACACGCGCGCAGTGCACAGACTGGTACCCTAGGTAGGGGCTAGGACTCGCATAAACTATAGTGTTCTCCACAAATGTGACGAGTACCAGGCCACCGAACTCCTTGCCCTGTGCACGTTGCTGTCTATCTTCATGAGCCTAGATCCTGATGCAACCACTGGTGCCACACTGCTATTTTCAAAGGCCACCACTAGGTGAAGCGCCAGGGACCGCCCAGGCCAGGGGACATCGGCTTGGTCGGATACACAAATGACAGTAAAGTTCATATTGACAGGACTACGAACTGGATTAGTAAATTCTTATCTAACCGGTACCAATTTGTAACTACTAATTAACTTTCTTCTCCGCGATCGCTAGTAAGATCTGGTGTGCCACAAAGCTCTGTATTGGGACCAATTTTATTCCACCACAAACATGGCTCCACACAATAGTTTTGTTTGAAAACATATGTGAGTGCATATGCTTGTATTGGACAGCGAGAATAATTAAGAGTCAGTAAGCACTGTCAAATACATGCAATCTGGCTTACAAAACAAAAGGAACTGGTCACTATTTAGTAATAGTTTTCCTTTGTGTGAAACAACTTCACCCTTGAAAAGTTCCTCATTCTACAAAGGTTTATAAGTGAAATATAGAAATATTTGGATGTATTTGAGTTATCACCTGGCCCAAGGAACTTCTAGTGGCAGCCTGTCTCGATCTCTCAATTCTTGGCACTGCCCAATATACAGCATGCTTGACTGCTGCAGTAGTCAAGTGCTCTGCAGCTGTAGGAAACCGAGGGACAAGGGTTGATTGCACAATTTATGGCATTTCCAAATTTTTAACTTAGTACCATCTCTATACTATGTCGACACTATGCCACTAGACCATTGGTGTGCTGCAGTCATCATAACTTTAATTACTCATCGTATACACAAGCTAGACAACTGTTTAGGCAAAATTTTAAACTGCGCGAGGAAGACAGAACGTGAACTGAAACATAGACACACACAAAGCACAGGCTTCCAACTGGTTTTATTTTGTGAAAGCAAAGAATATATAAGGTACTTCAATATAGCAAAACAAGGAGCAATTGCAAATAATTTGTGCACGAGGTATTGACGAAAAATATCAAGGCCATGTATGCATTAGGAGTGCAGGAGAGTCTTAATGTGCCCATCTAAGACTTCAATTCTTTCCTTGAGAATCTCCTCTTGCAGTGCAAGAGCTGCGACAGCAAAAGCTGCCTGCCTTATGAGGAACAGAATAAATTCCTTTCGAAGGCAAACTCAAGAACAGAAAGAGAAGTCATCAAGGCATTCCACATCGCTAAAAGGTGCGACACCTAAGTTAGCTCACCTTCTTGATCCCTATCAAGGAAAGAAATAGAATTCTTAGATGGGCACATTGGGACTCTACTGCGCTCTTAATGCACAGGTGGCCTTGCTATTTTTTGTCACTTCCTCGTGCACAATTTCTTTGCGAATGTTCTTTGTTTTGCCATTTTGAAGAACCTTATCAACTCTCTGCCTTCACCAAACAAAGCCAGTCGGAAGTCTACACTTTGTGCATGCATCTGTGTTTTTGTTCATGTCCTGTCTTCCTCGCAGAGTTTAAAATTTTGCTGAAGCTACGAGCTGACTAGCCCAAAACATGCCTTACTTCAGTGTACAGCTGGGCTTGTTGGTAAAGCTACACAATGCAGCTGAAGTGTGTGTCTGCTCTTCTGTGTTCTCATGATGTGGCTCAGCCTTGAGTGCATGTGTAGTTTCAATACTGGCTACTATATTTTGATGACTAATACAATTTCTATCTTCAACTTCCAGCCAGACAGAGTACTTCATACTACATTCTGAACATTGCTGCAGTGTAGCAGGATTTCTGTCTAATGCATTGGCCTCTACCACCAAATGCCTGAGAAATTAAAAAAAGTTACGTAGATTCCAAGCACAGTGGGGATTCATGTTACAGGAGGCATACTGCAGGTAAATGGCTACATAGTGTTGGTTCGGGTTCTTCCAAACATTGCAGTGTTGACCAATGTGTTTGTGTATGGTGAGTGATTGCATATATGACACAAGCTTTGTGAGGAGAGTACGAATGCAAAGGCATGGTTTCTTTGCCTCTTTCCTAACACTTTGTGGCGGCTGCTGTTCTGAAGAGTGGAAAACTTGGCTTATGCAGTATGCGCAAATGGGTTTGAGACTTTTAAGACCAATTTCCTTGAGGCAAAGTTTAGCATGGAGTCAGTTTTGTCACAAGGAAGTTATTCCTATTCACACATGCCTGTTTTGTTTTTTGTTTTTTCATTTAGTTTCAGGTCCACCTAAATTATTGCCGTCATGACAGCCGTCACATATTATATGGTAGCATCAATCTTTGTAGTAATCATTCGAGTATTGAAATCTAAAAGTTTGCAGCAGTGTAAAAGGACAGGAGGACAAGAGGAGAGAGGAGAAGAGAGGTTGCAGTGTAACAGAAATAGGCAAGCACTAATTGAGCGACAAGACCACTGGACTCAGGAAAAGCAGATTTAGCTGAAACACAGCAGCCTGTAAGGAAGAGACGGAACATAATTCTTTGTGAAGCTTAGTCTGCATCAGTTTTATATACCATTGGAGATCAAGAACATGCCAGAGGCAAAGCATACTGTTACGGGGATGTTGGGAGTATAGAAAGACTGTATTTACAATATATATTGTCACGTGGTAGTGACGGTTGAGAAGGCAGCAAAACTATGATTAACGAAACAAGCGTCTTATTGGGCGAACTTGTGCCCTCAAAAGAGGCTACACTCAAAGAAGAATGGTAGCGGCGAACACGATCGGCGGTCGTCGAAAATCTGATGAGCGGGTCAAGCGCGTCGGCTTTTATACATCTGTCGTCGAATATTCCAGAGCAGTCACTGGGACCTGCGTGCCTTCCACAATGTTCCACATTATTCGCGTCGCGCACACATGCAATCAGATAACACAAGTTGCAGTGAAAGACAGTGGACGGAACCATCGATAACATTCCAGAAACTTCTTTTACATGCAGGCGCGTGCTGTGCTGTGCGATAACATTTGTTAGGCGGCGAGAAGTGGTCACCCAATAAAGATAAAGAAGTACACGTGTCAATATACAAGATGAGGCAGAGTAGTTAAGATGGCTGACCACCAACAGCACGCAGCAGCCAGCGTGCTGCGGTCTTCTTCCTCTCTTTTTTCATCCTTCCGTAACAGGACCCCCGGGTGGTGAAGCGCCGTCTTGGCTCATGGTAGGCAAAGAATCGCGAGCGAAGTATGGCTTCAGCCGCGAAACATGCACGACGTCAACAGGCGTCAGACTTGAGGATTCATCAAACTGAAGTGGCGAAATCTCGTAATTTATGTTGTTAACTTGACTTAGGACTTCATAAGGCCCTGTGTAGTGAGAGAGAAGCTTCTGGGAGAAGCCAACCCGACGACATTGTGACCAAAGGAGCATCCAAGCACCTGGTGCGAACTTAACATCGCGATGGCATCAGTCATAACTCTTTTGGTATATGCTGCGGGGCTAATAAACGAGATCGGGCGACTTGACATGCCCTGTGAGCGCAATCGATGACTTCATGAGCATGGTCAGTTGCAACACGTGGCACAGAAGGGATTATGATGTCAAAGAGCAAAGTGGGGTTGCAACCATACAAAAGATAAAAGGGTGAATATCCTGCAGTGTCACGTCGAGACAAGTTATACACAAACGGCAGTAAGGCCAGCGTGGTGTCCCAGTCGCGGTGATCGTTGGAGACCTACATCGACAGCATCTCTGTGATTGTTCGGTTGAGACATTCCATAAGACCGTTTGTTTGCGGGTGGTAGGCGGTGGACAGCTTATGCTCAGTGGCACAAGAGCGGACGAGGCCGTCAACAAGTAGAGACAAGAATGAGCAGCTGCGGTCTGTAATAACTGTCGAGGTGCACCATGGTGGAGAATGACGTCGTGGAGGAGAATATCGACGACGTCTGTTGCACAGCTAGTCGGCAACGCCTTTGTAATCGCATAGCGTGTCATGTAATCAGTAGCGATGGCAGTCGACTTGTTAGCTCTAGTCGTCGTCGGAAAAGTGCCAGGTAAGTCAAGGCCTAAGCGAGAGAACTGTTCACAGGGAACTTCAACTGGATGGAGTCATCCGACAGGTGGTAGGGGAGGTTTCTTCCGGCACTGACACAATTCGCAAGTTGCGACATAACAGTGCACAAAGCAGTAGAGACCTGGCCAGAAGAACCGGCGTTCTACATGATCATATGTATGCAAAACTTCAAGGTGTCCCACCGTCGGTGCATCGTGAAGTTGTTAAAGAGCAACAGATTGCAGATGATGAGGACGGCCAAGGAGCAACTCAGGGCCATCAGCGTTCATATAGCGGTGGTAGAGGATGCCGTTGCGCGGCAAGAACATGTGGCATGTGCCGTCAGTGCTGTCGGAGTGATTGCACTCTGGCAATGTATGGACTGTAAGGACTCGTTGCGTTGTTGTTCGGTGCGCATGTCAGTCATGCCAGTGAAAGCCATCACGCAGGTCACCGGATCATGCACAGAAGGATCAAGTGGATCCACGGGGTGGCAAGAGGCAGTTAGTGTCCTTGTGGAGGCATTCAGTCTTGTAACTGACAATAAATGAAAATTCCTGGAGCCACAAAGCCCAGCCACCAAGCCGTCCTGTCGGGTCCCGGAGGGAAGACAGCCGGCAGAGTGCGTGGTGGTCTGTAACGACCGAAAATGTACGGCCGTACAAATATGGCCGGAACTTGACGACAGCCCAAACTAAAGCGAAGCACTCCCACTCGGTGATGGGGTAATTTCTCTCGGCAGGTGACAGCAGGCGGCTGGCGTAAGCTATCACGCACTCCGTACCATTCTGTTGTTGATCGAGAACAGCGACGATGCCATGGCCGCTTGCGCCAGTGTAGACTTTGGTCGGTGGATCAAAGTGGGCAAGTATGGGAAGGGTGGTCAGAAACCTGATGAGAGCGGCAAACGCATGAGCCTGCTCCGGGCCCCATGAGAATGGTGTGTTCTTCTTTTTGATCTGTCAAAGGCCGAGCAATGTTGGCAAGGTTTTTGATGAAACGATGAAAGTAAGAACACAGGCCGAAGAAGCAGCGCACGTCAGAAGCAGAATGTGGCACAGGGAAACTGCGTATGGCACGAACTTTTTCCGAATCTGGTTGGACACCGGATGCGTCAATGAGGTGCCCCAACACGGTAATCTGACGGTGCCCAAATTGACACTACGTGGAGATGGAGGCCAGCTTTTCAGAAGACCGCAATAATGGCAGTGAGTCGGGTAAGGCAGCTGCCCAACATGGGAGAAAAAACAGCTTCGTCAAGGTAACAAAGACAGGTGGTCTATTTGTAGCATCGCAGAAGAGAGTCCATCACAAGTTCAAATGTCGCAGGAGCATTGCATAGGCAAAAGGGAATGACTCTGAATTGATATAAGCCATCCAGTGTGATGAAGGCTGTCTTCTCCAACCATTTCATCAACCGAAATCTGCCAGTAGCTGGATCGAAGATCGATGGACGATAAGTATTTAGCTCTGTGCAAGCAGTCCAAGGCGTCATCGATGCATGGTAGTGGGTAGACGTCTTTTCGCATGATCTCATTTAAGTGGCAATAATCGACGAAAATATGCCAGGCACCATCTTTCTTTTTTCACACGGACGACAGGCGTAGGGCTGGCTGATGGCTCGATGACCCCTTTGCGGAGCGTTTTGCCCACCTCTGATTGGATGACTCGACGTTCAGCATGCGATGCACGATAGGGACGCTGACAAATAGGATTTGTGTCTCCAGTGTTTATATGGTAGTGAACAACAGATGTTCAGCCTAAAGGCCTGTTGCCGAAATCAAAGATTCCACTGTACGATTCAAGCAGGAGACGTATGTCCCTGGCCTGTGCAGAGGTGAGGTTAAGTGCAGTCATTTTCGCAAAGTCGTCCGTAAAGGAACCAGAGCTGGACGCTGCGATTGGCACTAATAAACCACTCTCAGAATTCAGACTCACAATATCAAATTCAGAACCACTAGAAACACTGTCCAAGAACATGCTGGCCGGAATCACTTGACGGCACAGGCTCAAATTCAGAAGAGGTAAAACAATGTCATTATTAGTAACCGTGACCGGTTCAAAGCACATTGATGATGAGGCGAAGCACATATTCACCATCAGGAAACTGTGGCTGGGCGGTCAAAGTGACGTAAGTAACTGCTTCGAGTAACAGACGCACATCATGACGCGAGCACAAGTGCGGTGGGGCGGTGCTCGGAGCATCGGCGAGTTGAGGCAGTTCTAACTGAAGAACGTCGGCCGTGCAGTCGAGGAGAGCAGAATGAGTGGATAAAAACTCAAATCCTAGAATAACATTGTGAGGGAAGATGTTGCTCACAGTAAAGAGAACAGAAGTAGGGCGGCCAGCTATACTTGCAGTATACATTCCAAGAACCAGCATTCCACCGTCAGCCATATGAAGCACTCGGGCAGCTGCTGGGGTGAGGACCTTCTTTAAACGACTACGCAGGCTAGCACTCATCACAGATATGTGGGCTCCACTGTCGATGAGTGCTTGTACAGCTATGCTGTCTATTTTAACGCCAATTACACTTCTCCTTGTGTGCCTAGACAGAGGATTTGCTGCAGCATTAGGCAATGCAGCACCACCTCCGAGGGCTGCATTTCTTAGTTTTACGAACGGGTGCGGCCAAACGCCACAGGGGACGAAAGGCGACATGGTTGTGGCGAACGCGAAGATGGGCGACGTGTTTGCGGTGAACGAGACTGGTGTCCGTGCGGCGATGGTGAGCGACTGTACCACATGTTCCTAGCAGAGTTGGCGCTGTTAGATTCAGCGGTGAGCGAAACATTGCGGGCATTTTCATCACAATGGCTCAGGTTGGTCGGCATGCGAAGTGTTAAGGGCCACGAGTTGTGACAGTATCAGGCGACATGACCAATGCAGCAGCAGGTGAAACATATCGGCTGGTCGTCCGCAGTTGTCTACTCAGTCGGGTTGCGATAACGCGGAGAGAAGCGTCAGGGTGGAGCAAAAATAGTAGAAGGGCGTTTGTTAGCTCTGGGATTGGCAACAGCACAGACAGAACGTAAGCCAATGTTTTCAAGTTCCTGGTGAATGATGGCTTGTAAGAAGGGGACTGAAAATGTTGTAGCATCAGGGATAGGCAAACAGAAATGCAGGCGCCATCGCATCCAGTTCACGTCAACGATTCGCACCACATCCTCCGATGGCGACGCATGCTGTTGTGTGGGTTGATCTTCACACGTTGGCGTTGCAGCAGTAGTGGGAAGTCTGGCGAATGGTTGCAAGACGCATCGGCTTTTGGCGTGCTGGAATTGTTGGCACTCTTTAAAGATAACATCACCTGTAGCGCAGCTTTTGCACATGAGCAGATTAAAGGCGTCGTCAGCAATGCCCTTAAGCACATGCCAGACCTTCTCAGCTTCTGTCATGTCATGATCGGGTTTGCTTTACGACAAAGTGCTAGCATGTCCTGGATATACAAGAGATATGACTCCGTGGGGGATTGGGCACAGGAGGCCTATTCTTGTTTTGCGTCAATTTTACGGCCGGCTGGTTTGCCAAACAACTCTGTCAACTTCTCTTTGCATTGGTCCCAGCTGGTTAGCTCCTTTTCGTGGTTTTCACACCACACCTTTGCTGTGCCTCTTAGGTAGAACAACAGGTTAACTAGCACACGCGTGGGGTCCCATCTGTTGATTCCACTCACACGTTCGTACATAGCCACCCACTTTTCAACATCGGTGCCATTGGTCCCACAGAAAGTTCCAGGATCCTTGGGTTGCGCAACCACAACCTTGGCTATGCCCGATGACAAGGTACAGCAAGATGCTACTTTACCCCCAGATGTCACCTCTTATGACATTTCAAGGCAGCGAGACTGAGACTGCACTGTATTCAGCGGCACTGACAACCATGATGTAGAGGATTGACTTTCCCCCTATGTACAACACATCAGCAGAATAAGAACGAGGAAATGCCCCACACAGGTGCATGGCACTAAACTGGACGCACTACCTGCTGTATGCAAGAGAGAATGAGGAAGAATGAGCTTCCCGTTACTCCTGAGCACCTACCTACAATTGCTTTTATGGGCACAGCATTGAAGCTGCAATTGAGGTAATGCTTAACACCACATGAAATACAAAGCACACTATGTCAACACAGAGAAACCAAAACAACTGCACACACTTCTCCCCGAAATAGACACAACACCTGCTTTGTTGCATCTGAGCTGAAACGGGTGAATCCCAAACTCTGTGTCACATAACATCTGAAAAAATTAGCTGCTACGAGAGAACCAATGAGATTAATCTGGCGCACTATGCATGCATCTTTAGCCTAATGGGTAAAGAATTGGGCTGCTGCACTAAGGACCCAGATTAACGACCCACCATCAGGCACGTTACTATTATTGAGCCTATCTGACTGGATGTACGAAGAAGCCAGGAGACTGCTCATGATAATGCTTTGCATAAGAGACAACGAAGCTGAACCCACGTTTTCTGCCTTGTGCTTGCAATGCTCTACCAAGTGAGCTTCAACGGCAGTTGTCCCAATGTCAATTTTCTTGGATAGCTGCGCATATGTACTAAGCAAAGCCGTGGGAGTGCTAGGCAGCAGCACTCACAGTTATGATGGCAGACGTGTAGTATCCTTTAAAGCACCCACATTACAAAGCACATGATCTTAGAAGCTGACAACTGGCTAATAAACACTCGTTTTCTACCATGAGGCCCCAAGGCAGCCGAAATCAAAACATTTGTATCTTATAAGCGAGAAAAATCAGGGGAATCATGCAGCTCAATTTTTTGTTTATAACAAGCATGTGATGGCAACAGGCAATGAAGCAACAGTGACTATATAGAAAAATGGGTTAGAGCTTACGACAATCATTGGCAGCTCACACTATAATGCTTTCTCTAATTTATTGTCGCAAGACATCTGGCAGCAAATCCTCTGGATTCTTCTTCTACTATGTCTTTTGCAACTGAAATTTTAAATGTGTGTAATACTTCATGGCAACTTAGAACACGTAAATGGTTAAGCGTCTCCATACCTTAAATTTGTGGACCAGCTTTGTCACCTTTCTAGAACAATAACTCTCTGGTGTCATACATCACTCAAAGCAACTAATTCTCACTCAAACCACTACTTATTAAATCTACCTTTAGATGAGCAGTACCTGCATTAGACGCAGCTGCATACCCTTTTAGCAAATGGATATACATACCACGCTCAGACTGCGCATGGATATACATACCACGCTCAGACTGAGCAAACCAAACAAAGCAACAGCAACCAGTACTTGTGTCCATTTGTCTTCAACGAGGCAGAGACAGGCCAGGTCTCGATAAACACAACAAATATAAGGTGCAGGCAGAGGAAATAAGCAGAAGCTGTAAAGACAGCAGCAAAGTGAAACAAATTAGACAAGTTTGCAGACAGTCAGCGATCTGGGCCGAGGACAATTCACAACGTTACTGCCACAATTAGAAGGAAATGCTCCTCATGCAACAAGAAAAAACACGTTTTAGCTGTAAACAGCACGACTGCGCGGGGTTGGTTGATATTCTAAACACAGCACATACAACAATTAAAGCAGACACATTACTTGTGTCATTTGACTTCTTGCTGTTTTTACAATATCGGTCACGGTTGCAAAGCTACGCACATGATCTATGAACGAAAGCAACGGACGTGCATATAAAGTTTGGTGAGCCGATTCATACTCATATATGTTTAATTTTGAAAGTTCCCGTAAAATTTTAGTGATAGTAGTAGCAGCAGTAAAGTGGTTTCGTTTACCAGCTCGCTCACAACGTACGCATTGTATGATTTAACTCCAAGGCTCGCAAAGGAGCTACTAAGAAGCTTTAAGTGAAGGAAATACGCTTTCGTTATCTCGCTGCAACGAATGAAAGCCTCTGACGCCCATACCGCGGTCAGCAGTGAGAAAGGTAATTAAATGCAGCAATGCGCTGCATGGGTAAATAAGAAAGGCATAGCGTATTCATCCTATAGAGATGGAGAAAAATAGACTTAAGAACGCGATAAACATCATAGGACGACATCCACGCTAGTTGAGTGCATGCATTTCTGGCGCGTGGAAGATGTCGCTGTTTTTTAGAGCGCAGCTCTTTGGCGTCCGTTCCTGGGTTTCGCGTCGTCGTCGGCCTCGTAACCAGCTCCGCCCTCCTTTCATCCCCCCAGCGCTAGCAGCGACCGACTGATACCGCTGGATGCCGCTGACGCCGCTAGAGAGTCAAGATAACGTGACTGCATAGAACACAGTCGCCGCCATGCAGAAAGAGGAGGAAAGGGTTCCCCCCCCCTTGTTCTTGTGTGGCGGATAGGGTGCTCTTCAGTTGCCGACGCGCCGGTTATTTCACGTAGGCCCCGGCACGTCGACGAATACGTGCCCACCTTCCCACGGCTAGACCTGGTTCTTAGCGCTGCGGAAGCGAGGGTATCATATTGTTTGTGTCGGCATCGGCGGCGTTGTCCCTGAAACCAACTCCGCAGCTGGGGTTGACTCACTATCGGCGTCAGCGGCATCAGTCAGTCGCTGTTATATCTTCCCTCCTCCCTTTATCGTGTTGTCCACTTGCTGCGCGCGCTTCTGCCCCCATCGTTTGCCGCTGGGTGTACACGCCGCCCCCTCCCCCCTCTTCCTGCGAGTCTCCGGTTGTCAAAGCGCCGGCTCGAACTTAATTCCTTTCTTCGCTCCTCCTCCAATGCAACCCCTGTGCGGTGGCAATCAGAGAGCCAGATCGGTGGCGGCGGATGTGTATATGTGCACCGCCCGAGCCGAAATTGCCGCTGCCGTTCGCCCTGTGCGGTGGCAATCAGAGAGCCAGATCGGTGGCGGCGGATCTGTATATGTGCACCGCCCGAGCCGAAATTGCCGCTGCCGTTCGCCACTGCGAAATTATCTTGCTGGTAGTAGCTGCCTACTTCGCCCCTACCGCACTCACGAAAGACGTCGTGCACTTCCTGCAACTCGCATTAACCGTCCATCGATCCACACCGATGTTAGTAGTGGGGGACTTTAATGTTGACATAAAGACAAACAGCAATTTCCTAACACTTATGCGGGAGAACATCCCGTTCCTCTCGCTCGTAACGCGTCCCACGGCTGTGACAACCTCGCGAGGCACTTGTATAGATCTCGTCTTTGAGAATCAAGCATTCGTGTACCAAGTCGAACATATATCAGTCCATTTCTCCGACCACAAAGCTTCCTTCATGACTGTCAAGAACTGTTAGTGGAGTCTTTGTTAAAGGAATACGTGTGAAAAATAAAAAAAAAATTCTGTGATAGCGCATACATGTGTTGCTCGATTTCTTTGCCTCAATCTATCGAAAAGGTGAAACAGCTTATTTGCTGTGCTCAAATTTCGCATTAGGAAGTAACGTAATCGTTGGTAATTTTTGTTCATTTTTTTACATCGGTGCAACGCGTAGGAACTGCGGCGTTGAAGGCACAAACGAATAAATTATGCTGCGATCACTGCGGGACCTGCGACAACCGTTTCGTGTTCCTTCGAATTTCGAGATCACATCGACCACAGCTCGAATGCGCAACCGGTTTTTTACGTGTCAGCAAGAGAACGGGTAATCGCACAACACTTACCGTTGTTCCAAGTACGTCGCGGTAGCACCATCAGCTGGGCAACAAATGTCATCAAGCCCTGGCCCACCGCACTGTCTGCAACTTGAAGCTTCTAAGCATTCGCCAAAAACTAAAAGCGGACCACATCCATACGTACGCGCGCGAACGAGACGCGAGCCATGCCATCTGAGTTCGAGAGTAGTTATGTCATAAAAGCAAAAACAAACAACAATGTGACGTCACATCCGGTAAAGCCAACTTGTCCTCCTTTCTTACCTTCTCTCAGCTAACGCATGCGCAGCGACCACGGAGCCCTCGGGGGCGATGTTCAGGTGTTGTTCAACATTTCTTATGTGATTTTACGTGCGTTGCTTGTGTGTTGGTTGTAGGTTCTGCGTTACTTGGCGGAAAGCCGTGAGTAGTGGCGGTGCGGCAGTGCGGCTTTGGCCTCGGTGAGCTCTGCTAGTACAGAATCTGCGTTGTGTGACCCGTGCTTTCTTGAGAACCCGGCGGTGGTGACAATTGAAATATCGAAGTGGCCTAGCGCTTCGGCAGCGAAGTTCTGCGAACCGCGATGTGGCGTCGCCGTGTCTGACTTTGCTTAACGGACATCGAGGGATGTGCTGCTCGCTGCAGGTCATGTAAATGCAACTGCGTCGACCGCCCACTGTTTAGCGCTGAGTGCGTGTTTGGTGTGCTGTGCTTGAAACGAGTGGTGCAGCCGTGCAAAGGGGGTGGCGAAGGAGCAGAGTGGCTTAGGGGCTCCGTTTGCGTGTTCACAGACACGTGCTCCTGTCTTGGTCTCATTAGCGGCTGTCGCGGGATTGTGGTGTGCTAGCTCCTTGCCTAGTATGAAGTTTACGACGCTAACACACAGCATGTTCGCGTTTTTCCGCGCTATATGTCATTTGCATGACGGCCGAGTTGAAAACGAGACGTATGTCTGTGTTCTTTGCGTTTGTGTGTTGTAAATTACGTTCTATTGTGGAATTTCTGGGAGTCTTATTACGCAAGGAGTGCGAACGTAAACATAAACACATGTCTGTGTGAATCAGCTACCGTATGTTGCGACGCTCTTCCGTGTGGTAGACTGATGCATGGTGCGATTTTATTGCTGTACTGTTTAAAAACCATTTGTTTATTCACTCAATAAAAATGTACGGCTTCTTCGCCGCAGTACAATTTAGTTACGCGGTGAAGCATACTAAAAGTGGGAGGGGGCCGCTATCAGTCAGCATGGTATGTCAACTTAGGCGACCTGTGAGGCCGCGGGTGCGCGAGTGTATAATTAAAGAACTCTTATTATGTCCAGTGACAGTGGCCCCTTTTCACTTTTAGTATGTTTCACCGCAGTACATTGCTTAGGCTTCACCGCGAAATATTAGTGTATTGCGAGAAAGATAATCATAAAAAGCCTAATTATGCAACGTTTCTTTTGTAGCTTGCTACACCGCAGTACAGGGGTGTAAATAAGCATCATGCAGTAAAGCATACTAAGAGTGAAAAGGGCACATAGGTTTACACTGTGCTCATTATTTTCAGTTGTGACATAATTTGCAAGTGCATCTGTGCTCGTGGTAAGCTTCATTGACAATTCTTTGTACATTACAAATTAATATTGCAGGGAAGCTTAATAAAGTACATTCGCCATTATGGTACGTGTTATTCACCTTCAATGCAGGAGCACAATGCGGATTCTTGCTCCTGCTTTTGGCTGGACTGCACATGCTCTTTGAGAAATGATTCATTTCATTGATTCATTCTTTGATTAAGCGCGAGACCTAGCAATCGGTAGCCCAAATATATATTTGAGAACACCAAAACGAATTCAGCAGTAAGAAGCTAAAGGGTTGTTTCGGTGTAGAGCAGTGGCCAAGTCCGGATATGAACGAGGAGGAAGAAAAGCTGAGTCTTTCCACTACAACACTGGGAAGAACAACTCCCAGAAATAAATACGACTCTTACTTATTTTACTTTTGAAGATTACCGACTTGCATTGGCTAGTGTTCAACAAACGCTGCATGAAGTAAGCTTCCTGCGCATATTTCACCAGCTACTGCATCATTGTTTCACATTATGAGTGAAACTGCAATTTTCTTTATGCCACAACTTGCCCACTTTTGTGTTTTGCAGTAGGATGTTAGCAGTGCTATTAAGGCACTGAAATACTCATGCATAGTAGTAGAGAGAAAAAAAAAGTAAGAAAGCAGTGGCTTTTCGTGCGTAGACTATGCATACACCTGGTGCTCTGATGGTCATTTTTTCCCTATCCGCTAAACCATTCTAAACAAGAAAAGTTTATACACAATTTGTTTATACACAGACCACAACTAAACCACAGGTATCGTTGGTAAGCAAAGTATGCTTATTCGGTGACATTTTCTGCAGCCCTGCTATTGGGCTTTCCTTTTCAGCTGTGCAGATTCATTTAGAAGTGATGAGACAGTTTGACAATTTTAATCGCTGAAAGCCTTAACGAAGCCTTTTTCGGGTTGTTTATTCTTGGTTTCAGAGTCTGCACATTGCATTTAAGGCGTGTTTTCTGTTTGTTGCTTTTTCTTTATGGGTAGGGCATGTCAACATTTTTTACACCATGTCAAGTATGTGGTGCCATAGACTGTTCTTAGGTGGAGTCTTGCCCTTTCATTCTGTCCCATATGATGTCGTTTTTTTGTGTCGAAGGCCGTTTTACAGCGTGATTGTAGCATTTTGCTAAGTTTTGCCTCTGTCACCCAAGCTTGAAAGATTGCTACTCACTGCTGGCGGCATGACACGTGACATTTCTTTTTCAATAAAAGGAAGTCTGTCACTTATCCTGTGCACTGGTTCTCTCTTTGAATTGCAATTTGTTGCCTATATTTGCTCTTTTGTTGCATTTCAGATTAGGAATGGCTATCATAATTGACATTTAACCATATTGCACACAATGTGGATGATATGTAATTGCTATATATGGTCACCATAAATATAATAGAAGTTAATAATTCAAGAATAGTGCATTTGCATGGTGATGCAGCCATGAATTGTGGCTATAAGGTACCAGCACTGCAGGTAGCACTGCTTGTGCAGAATATAGTTCAACTCTGCTACTTTCAAACATCATTGTTTCTATCTGCATTTATAGAGCTCCAGTTTCTGTGAACAACACACATCTGGTGGAAGAGTGGCTTGTACCTGCAGTTGGGCCCACTTAATAGCCAAATTTCTGCCCGTTTTCATGTTATTAGCATATTAGTAAAGGCAGTCGTTTTTATAGTAGCCTGGTTGACCAGTGTAGAAGCCGCTGCAGGGTGTCAGGATCTCATACACATCTTCAGCTTTGCAGGGGACACAGCATGTGGCACATAGTTTGTCACAGGCCATGTATTCGCGGCAAGTTGAGTTTACTCACTAGCAAAGGGAAAACCAAGCTTGTTGGATATGAAGTAAACCGCCTGTATACTCAGTGGCCTTCTTCATTTCGTGTGACATATGTGGTTACAGCGACCCTTGTTTTAAGCACTTCTTGTCCAGCAGCGGTCGTTTGCTTTTGAAACACTCAGGATAGCTTTCAGCAAGCTGCACAGGAATAACACTGAAAAACCAGCAGATGTTAATTGTCGCACTTATCATGCGAAGCTTCGTACAGTATGATGAGAGCATAAATAAATGAGGGTGTTCCTCAAGGCCTTGTAGCACGTCACGAGTTTGGAGGAACATGATTTATAGCACTTTTTTGATCGCATGCTATAGGTTTAGCAGGTGTGGCCATGGTCGAAGTGTAGTGCAAGGTCAAGAAAACAGATATCTATGAGCAGCACCCTGGTAAAGGAGGCTCTGGGAAAACTAGTGGGAAGCCTGTTGAACATCTGGTTGACCCACTTGCTGGCTCCATCAGGCAAAGTATGATAAAGAGAAGGAAGTCATCAACACGTCAGAAGGTTTTTACATCTAAACACTGTGCTAAGGCCATAACATGCCAACAAGTCTTAGTGCGCAGGCTAAGCATGACCAACTACATATGCCTTCTGTTCAGACATTGCTCATTGTAACTAACAAGGATGGAGTGGACAAAAAAAGAACAGCAGCTCCATTAATTTGGTTTCACTGGTATCAACAGTGTTTTGTAAGTGTACATTGCCATACTCCCCAATGCCTTCTTGGGTGACATCAGCAAGGACCAGCTTGAGGCAAGGGGTAATAGACGTCTTTACAAGCTAAACATGTATGCATGCATGGAGAGCACATTGTGTCCAAAAAGTAGGCACTTCACAGGGGCGCTGGAGAAGGAACAGATTATTAACAGTGGGCAAAGACAAGCTACTAAACACCCAACACTGTTGCATGTAACGACCTCTGAAACAATCCCTCTCAAAGAGGAAATCATCTTTGTGTATCCATAAAGAGGGCAGATGGGCAAAGCCCCTTCAGTAATTCTCCAGCTTCAAAAGCCCACTTTGCACATCCTGAATGCTTCCTTCTTACGATTTTGCTTGGTGCAAGCATTCTACTGTCCAAAAGCTGTCATTGAGCGCACTGTTGGTTTGGTGGCAATACAGTTCAGAAGCGATTGCAACAAACCTCCCTTCCTAGTTGGCCTGGATGCTCACGGTGCTTATGAAACAGCACCATGAGGCAAGCAAGGTGAACGGATGCCTCGAAGCCCTTGTTTGTTTATCACACTGTTCTGTTAGTAACAACCATGAGACTTGAAACCAATAAGCTCAATTTCAGCACTCGCGTGGTTACTGCGGAGGATCCATAAAAAGCACAAAAACAGAAAACTCGGGGAAAGGATAAAGCACCATTTAACACTTAGTATTGCTGCAGCCCACCCCCTTTTTTTATTTTGTCTGGTCGTGCTACATCTTTTTACTATAGATAGGCATGAACTTAGGTGATGTTCCCAATCAGTGTCCAATTTTATATACACTACGTGCTGGTTCAAAGAGGCTCGAAACACTGCAATGGAAGCTTCAAGTAGAAAAGGTGCCTGGAAGAAAAAAAAAGCTGTGCTGCAACCATCTCGGCAACATCTTGTCCCCTTAATAAAAATTGTGCTTTCACATCACTTCATACTAGGCAAGGAGCTAGCACACCACAATCCCGCGACAGCCGCTAATGAGACCAAGACGGGAGCACATGTCTGTGAATTCGCAAACGGAGCCCCTAAGCCACTCTGCTACTCTAGACGCACGCGTAGGAACCGGCGAAGGCGTGCGTCTATTTGTCGTACAAAAATCCCTCACGTGACCTGATCCTAGGTGCCTAGGGACAGCATCGTTTAGGGATTTTTGAGAAGGCGCGATGCTGGCGCTGAGCGACACCGTGGCGTGTTCGTCCTCTGCGTGATCGTTCTCTGGACCGCGCGTTGTTCAACATTGCTCATGTATCGTGCGTGCGTTGCTTGTGTGTTGGTTGCAGGTTCTGTGTTACTTGGCGGAAAGCCGTGAGTAGTGGCGGTGCGGCAATGCGGCTTTGGCCTCGATGAGCTCTGGCACTACAGAATCTGCGTTGTGTGACCCGTGCTGTCTTGAGAACCCGGCGGTGGTGACAATTGAAATATCGAAGTGGCCTAGCGCCTCGGCAGCGAAGTTCTGCGAACCGCGATGTGGCGTCGCCGTGTCCGACTTTGCTTAACGGACATCGAGTCATGTAAATGCAACTGCGTCGACCGCCCACTGTTCAGCGCTGAATGTGCGTTTCGTGTACTGTGCTTGAAACGAGTGATGCAGCCATGCAGTGGGGGTGGCGGAGGAGCAGAGTGGCTCCGTTTGGGTGTCCACAGACATGTGCTCCCGTCTTGGTATTATTAGCGGCTGTCGCGGGACTGTGGTGTGCTAGCTCCTTGCCTAATATGAAGTTTACGACGCTAACACACAGCATGTTCACGTTTTTCCGCGCTATATGTCATTTGCATGACGGCCGAGTTGAAAACGAGACGTATGGTGTTCTTCGCGTTTGTGTGTTGTAAATTACTTTCTATTGTGGAAGTTCTGGGAGTCTTATTACGCAAGGAGTGCGAACGTAAACATAAACACATATGTGTGTAAAATTTTGAATTACCCATAATACCCTTTACGACTGATAAGTGGGCTACACGGCCTGTGTGAATCAGCTACCGTATGTTGCGACGCTCTTCCGTGTGGTAGACTGATGCATGGTGCGCGTTTATTTCTGTATTGTTGTAAAAACCATTTCTTTATTCACTCAATACAAATGTACGGCTTCTTCGCCGCAGTACGTTTTAGTTACGCGGTGAAGCATACTAAAAGTGGGAGGGGGCCACTATCAGCCAGAATTAGTATGTCCTCTTAGTTGACCTGAGAGGCGGCGGGTGCGCGAGTGTATAATTTAAGAACTCTTATTATGTCCAGTGACAGTGGAGATCATTAACTGTAGCACCAAAGTAGTGGACCACTACCAGAACAAAGGCATGTAGTATGCCCATCTCAATTCTTGTGCTTATGCCAGTCTTATTTTTTACATCAATAGCTGCTATGGGCTAACTCCCCTGGTTGTTCTGATGTCTACTGGTGTTGTCACTGGAATTCCCGAATTTCTTGCTAGAGTATTGCAAATAAAGTTCTCATTGTGCTGCGAGGATTTAAACATGCGATCAAAAGAGTGGCAGTCCACAATTCTACATTTCAGCCACTCTGCTGAAGGTACAGTCGTGGTGAATACTGATCCCGGAGAGCGTGATCTAGCCAACAGGTGCCTAGATTGGCTAACACCTGCTCAATGTCTGCATACTGTATATAGAGCTGGCATCCACACCTTCAAGTTCTTGCACATCACCTTCCCACTTGTGAAGGCAGTCCTATGTTAAGTTTTCTTCTTGCATGTGATGACAATGATTGGGTGCATCTGCTTCATTAATCTTCTTCTAGTGCTTGGCTTCTCAGATTTACTGGATGGAGCTGTTGGTGTCTTGTTTTCCTCAAGCAAAGCGCGAGACATAGCAATGCGTAGCCCAAATATAGATTTGAGAAAACCAAAACGAATTCAGCAGTAAGAAGCTGAAGGGTTGTTTTGGTGTAGATCAGTGGCTAAGTCCGGATATGAAAGAGGAGGAAGAAAAGCCGAGTCTTTCCACTTCAACACTGAGGCACAACTCCCACAAATAAATAGGACTCTTACTTATTTTACTTTTTTAAGGAGATTACCGACTTGCATTGGCAAGTGTTCACTTCAGCAAACACTGCATGAAGTAAGCTTCCTGTGCATATTTCACCAGCTACTGCATCATTGTTTCACATTATGAGTGAAACTGCAATTTTCTTTATGCCACAACTTGCCCAATTTTGTGTTTTGCAGTGGGATGTTAGCAGTGCTAATAAGGCACCTAAATACTCCCATGAATAGTAATACAGAGAAAAAAAAGTAAGAAAGCAGTGGCTTTTTATGCGTAGACTATGCATACACCTGGTGCTCTTATGGTCATTTTTTCCCTATCCGCTCAGCCATTCTAAACAAGAATAGTTTATACACAATTAGTTTATACACAGACCACAACTAAACCACAGGTATCGTTGGTAAGCAAAGTATATTTATTCGGTGACATTTTCTGCAGCCCTGCTATTGAGCTTTCCTTCCTTCCTTTTCAGCTGTGCAGGTTCATTAAGAAGTGATGATACATATACAATTTTAATCATTGAAAGACTTAGCGAAACCTTTTTCAGGTTGTTTTTTCTTGGTTTCAGACTCTGCACATTGCATTTTAAGGCGTGTTTGTTGCTTTTTCTTTATGGGTAGGGCACGTCAACATTTTTTACACCATTTCAAGTATGTGGTGCCATAGACTGTTCTTAGATGAAGTCTTGCCCTTTCATTCTGTACAATATGATGTCGGTTTTTTGTGTCCAAGGCCGTTTTACAGCGTGATTGTAGCATTTTGCTAAGTTTTGCCTCTGTCACCCAAGCTTGAAAGATTGCTACCCACTGGTGGTGGCATGACACATGTCACGTTTCTTTTTCAATAAAAGGAAGTCTGTCACTTATCCTGTGCACTGGTTGCGTTTTGTCTCTTTAAATTGTAATTTGTTGCCTATATTTGCTCTTTTGTTGCATTTCAGATCAGGAATGGCTATCATAATTGACATTTAACCATATTGCACACAATGTGGATGATATGGAATTGCAATATATGGCCACCATAAATATAATAGAAGTTAATCATTCAAGAATAGTGCTTTTGCATGGTGGTGCAGCCATGAATTGTGGCTATAAGGTACCAGCGCTGCAGATAGCACTGCTTGTGCAGAATATAGTGCAGCTCTACTACTTTCAAACATCGTTTTTATCTGCATCTGTATACCTCCAGTTTCTGTGAACAACACACATCTGGTGGAAGGGTGGCTTGCACCTGCAGTTGGGTCCAATGAATAGCCAAATTTCTGCGCGTTTTCATGTTATTAGCATATTAGTAAAGGCAGTCGTTTTTATAGTAGCCTGTTTGCCCAGTGTAGAAGCCGCTGCAGGGTGTCAGGATCTCATACACATCTTCAGCTTTGCAGGGGACACAGCATCTGGCACATAGTTTGTCACAGGCCATGTATTCGGGGCAAGTTGAGTTCACTCACTAGCAAAGGGAGAACCAAGCTTGTCGGATATGAAGTAAACCGCCTGTATACTCAGTCGCCTTCATTTCGTGTGACATATGTGGTTATAGCGACCCTTGTTTTAAGCACTTCTTGTCCAGCAGCGGTGGTTTGCTTTTGAAACACTCAGGATAGCTTTCAGCAAGTTGGACAGGAACACTGAAAAACCAGCAGATGTTAATTGTTGCACTTATCATGTGAAGCTTCATACAGTATGATGAGGGCGTAAATGAATGAGGGCGTTCCTCAAGGCCTTGTAGCACATGTTACGAGTTTGGAGCAATATGATATATAGCACTTTTTTGATCGCATGCTATAGGTTTAGCAGGTGTGGCCATGGTTGAAGTGCAGTGCAAGGTCAAGAAAACAGATATCTATGAGCAGCACCCTGGTAAGGAGACTCTGGGAAAACCAGTGGGAAGCCTGTTGAACATCTGGTTGACCCACTTGCTGGCTCCACCAGACAAAGTATGATAAAGAGAAGGAAGTCATCAACACATCAGAAGGTTTTTACATATAAACACTGCGCTAAGGTCATAACATGCCAACAAGTCTTATTGCGCAGGCTATGCACAACCAACTACATATGCCTTCTGTTCGGACATTGCTCATTGTAACTAACAAGGATGGAGTGGACAAAAAAAGAACAGAAGCTCCATTAATTTAGTTTCACTGGTATCGACAGTAAGCGTACATTGCCATACTCCCGAATGCCTTCATGGGTGATATCGGCAAGGACCAGCTTGAGGCAAGGGGTAATAGACGTCTTTACAAGCTAAAAATGCATGCATGCATGGAGAGCACATTGTGTCCAAAAAGTAGGCACTTCACAGGGGCACTGGAGAAGGAACAGGTTATTAACAGTGGGCAAAGACAAGCTACTAAACACCCAACACTGTTGCCATGTAACGACCTCTGAAACAATCCCTCTTAAAGAGGAAATCATCTTTGTGTATCCATAAAGAGGGCAGATGGGCAAAGCCCCTTCAGTAATGCTGCCAGCTTCAAAAGCCTATTTTGCACATCCTGAATGCTTCCTTTTTAAGACTTTGCTGGGTGCAAGCATTCTACTGTCCAAAAGCTGTCATTGAGAGCCCTGTTGGTTTGGTGGCAATGAAGTTCGGAAGCAATTGCAACAAACCTCCCTTCCTAGTTGGCCTGGATGCTCACGGTGCTTATGAAGCAGCACCATGAGGCAAGCAAGGTGAATGGATGCCTCCAAGCCCTTGTTCGTTTATCACACTGTTCTGTTAGTAACAACCATGAGACTTGAAACCAACAAGCTCAAGCTCAGCACTCGCATGGTTACTGCGGAGGATGCATAAAAAGCACAAAAAGAGAAAACTCAAGGGAAAGGATAAAGCACCATTTAACACTTAGTATTGCTACAGCCCACCCCCTACTTTTATTTTGTCTGGTCGTGCTACATCTTTTTACTATATATAGGCATGAACTTAGGTGATGTTCCCAATCGGTGTCCAATATTTATATACGCTATGTGCTGGTTCAATGAGGTTCGAAACACTGCAATGGAAGCTTCAAGTAGAAAAGGTGCCTGGAAGAAAAAAAAAAGCTGTGCTGCAACGATCTCGGCAACATCTTGTCCCTTTAATAAAAATTGTGCTTCCATATTAAGTTGAGCCCTCCAGTTTAGAGTAAAGTACCAGTGCACTTATGAACAATGAATCAATTCTCAAAAAGCATGTGCAGTCCAGCCAAAAGCAGGGGCAAGAATCTGCATTGTGCTCCTGCATTGAAAGTGAATAACACGTACCATAATGGCGAATGTGCTTTAGTAAGCTTCATTGCAATATTAATTTGTAATGCACAAAGAATTGTCAATGAAGCTTACCACGAGCACAGATGCACTTGCAAATTATGTCACAATTGAAAGTAATGAGCAC
Source organism: Dermacentor andersoni (assembly GCF_023375885.2). Classification (NCBI taxonomy): domain Eukaryota; kingdom Metazoa; phylum Arthropoda; class Arachnida; order Ixodida; family Ixodidae; genus Dermacentor; species Dermacentor andersoni. The sequence goes on along the minus strand of NC_092819.1, from coordinate 185,730,471 downwards.
AGTGTAAACCTATGTGCCCTTTCCACTCTTAGTATGCTTTACTGCACGATGCTTATTTACGCCCCTGTATTGCAGTGTAGCAAGCTACAAAAGAAACGTTGCATAATTAGGCTTTTTACGATTATCTTTCTCGCAATTCACTATTATTTCGCGGTGAAGCCTAAACAATGTACTGCGGTGAAGCACACTAAAAGTGAAAAGGGGCCACTGTCACTGGACATAATAAGAGTTCTTAAATTATACACTCGCGCACCCGCCGCCTCTCAGGTCAACTAAGAGGACATACTAATTCTGGCTGATAGTGGCCCCCTCCCACTTTTAGTATGCTTCACCGCGTAACTAAAACGTACTGCGGCGAAGAAGCCGTACATTTGTATTGAGTGAATAAAGAAATGGTTTTTACAACAATACAGAAATAAACGCGCACCATGCATCAGTCTACCACACGGAAGAGCGTCGCAACATACGGTAGCTGATTCACACAGGCCGTGTAGCCCACTTATCAGTCGTAAAGGGTATTATGGGTAATTCAAAATTTTACACACATATGTGTTTATGTTTACGTTCGCACTCCTTGCGTAATAAGACTCCCAGAACTTCCACAATAGAAAGTAATTTACAACACACAAACGCGAAGAACACTATATGTCTCGTTTTCAACTCGGCCGTCATGCAAATGACATATAGCGCGGAAAAACGTGAACATGCTGTGTGTTAGCGTCGTAAACTTCATATTAGGCAAGGAGCTAGCACACCACAGTCCCGCGACAGCCGCTAATGAGACCAAGACGGGAGCACATGTCTGTGGACACCCAAACGGAGCCACTCTGCTCCTCCGCCACCCCCACTGCATGGCTACATCACTCGTTTCAAGCACAGTACACGAAACGCACATTCAGCGCTGAACAGTGGGCGGTCGACGCAGTTGCATTTACATGACTCGATGTCCGTTAAGCAAAGTCGGACACGGCGACGCCACATCGCGGTTCGCAGAACTTCGCTGCCGAGGCGCTAGGCCACTTCGATATTTCAATTGTCACCACCGCCGGGTTCTCAAGACAGCACGGGTCACACAACGCAGATTCTGTAGTGCCAGAGCTCATCGAGGCCAAAGCCGCATTGCCGCACCGCCACTACTCACGGCTTTCCGCCAAGTAACACAGAACCTGCAACCAACACACAAGCAACGCACGCACGATTACATGAGCAATGTTGAACAACGCGCGGTCCAGAGAACGATCACGCAGAGGACGAACACGCCACGGTGTCGCTCAGCGCCAGCATCGCGCCTTCTCAAAAATCCCTAAACGATGCTGTCCCTAGGCACCTAGGATCAGGTCACGTGAGGGATTTTTGTACGACAAATAGACGCACGCCCGGCGAAGGGGTAGTACAGTGGCTACAGTACAGCCACTGTAGGGGTAGTCCGCTTTGGGTTCCGTTGCTGTGGCTTGGCTTTGGCTTGTGACCCTGGCCGCGCGCGCCGTTCGCGCGACCCCGGAGACACGCGGGCGTTGCGCGCGCGTGCGTTGGTTGCTTCGGAGGCTATTACTTGCCTTCGTCGTCTGCTTGGCGTTCCTCTTTCGGGGCGCTATTCTGGACATTCCGCCATTTTCTTCGGTGCGTGACGTAGGCGCGACGCAAACAAAATGGCGCTGGTGGCCCAGTTTTGCTTATGTAACGTGACGCCAACTTGACGTTTCGCCTAAGAAACTGAAAAGATGGCACTGAATGTAGCGTTATCAGTAAAGCAAAACAGTTTTCCTCCGCAGTAAAAATAAAGCAGCTATCTCAAAGCATATGATTATTCCGTCGAAAACGCTTCTCGCTTCTGTCGTCTGCTGCGTACAAGCCGTCGTCTGCTTCAATAGCTAGGATGCGTGTCCCCGGAAAATGGAATGAGTCATCGCATGGTTGGCGCCAACGCGCTTGTTTTCTTGCTTGAGACAACATACGCGACCTACCAGTGGTGATGCGCGCACGTTCTAGGCCACGTCATCGCTATCTTGTGAAACTCAAGTGACTCAGCCCGACTCGGCTGGCTGAGAAACGGCCGAGTATCACCGATAGCGTTGCGCGCGCCAGAGATATCCACTAGCGCGACGCAAGCGCCGGCGCTGCCATCTCTTGTTCATTTCGCTGGTTACTCGCACCGAGGGAGGAAACTTCAAGGCGCCGCCTTGCGTACATTTCTTTTTATAAATTAGAAAGAGGCCGTTGTTATAGCTTTTGATTGTGCAAAAAGGCATTAATCTTGATTACAATACAAATGCAGCAATGAAAAGTGGACAACATTGCCGAAAGTTTGCTATGTTCAACCAATATTATTTCGTATAAACGCGTTCTTTTAAAAAATGATGGCCCGAAACACAAATGTCAACACCACCCGAGAGCGATGCAAATACTATGAGCACGCTTTATGAACAAAAGATTTTCGTGGTGCCAAACGACGGGGAAAATGTGGCGATACGCATTCCTCTAGGCTGCCATTGCATATGGCTGCTCATTAGCATAATTCGCGCGGCTCGTCGCAGCAAAAATTATGGCGGAAAATCTCAGCAATGGCGGCTCAGCGCAACGTCACGCATCGTCAAAATGACCTTTACGAAACAGCCCTTCCTGTGACGCTCCTCACGAGATATTCCTTCAGCCAATCAGCAAGCTGGCATGGCGCACATCTTGGATCGCCACCACATATTCGCGCAATTGCAGATGCATTGCACTGGCTTCTGCGCGCTACCGCTCCATTCCTTTTGAAGCGCTAACATCGCAATATAGCCGCCAAGGACCAAAAAAATGTATTAGTCCATAAAATTTGCAGCTCCACGTCACGTTTCGTCATCTTGATGAAAACGCAAAATTGCATTTTGCAATACTTCCGCTTCCCGGCACAAATTTCAAAACACGTGACCTCTCGACAGCCAATCAGAGAGTAAACATGGCGGATAATGGCGGCCGTGCAGCCGCCATGCGTGTCCAGAATAGCGCCCTCGGTGTCGACCACGGCTGGAAGCGCGATACGCGTTCGAAGAAATGACGGATAATGAGTTGCACCGCCCTTGCTGGCTTTCTAAGTAAACCTTTTGCAGGCTACGCTATCAAATGGAGGGGACTCAGGTGCAAGCGTACGAGTGGCCATTTCACGCAGAGGAAGGAATATTGCGCGCTGCGGTTCATCGCCACCGGCCTGCAGCTCCCAGAGGTAGGTCGGACGTGAAGCATTCATCGGAATGACCTAGATCTCTGCTGCTGACACTGTCCACAAAGTTGCTCTCGCAATTACTGTGTTGGCCGGTTGAAGGGCTGGGTCAACTTTCCCGTGACCTCAGCTTCAAAGCCAATGCCAAGGAGATATTTGCATGGTGAGATCGAATTCTCAGTGCTATCGCCAGCGTGAATAGCTCGCAGATCGCCGTTCAGCAATCAGAAGGGTTCAACCTAGGCTGGTTCAGCACTTCCTTCGTTCGGCTGATAAAACTATACAGTCAGGACGGGAAGATATTGTGGAGATCTCTTATTTGGCTGCCTTTTTTTTCTCTGGTTCGGGAGTGCCGCACTTTGTTACTCAATTTTACGGCACAGCGCGCACCGTCAGCACCACACTCTTCGATTTGACTTCGCGCAGGCAATGCAGGGCCCGTGTATAGTAATGTTCGATTTCAAGTTCCCTTGCTTTTATCACGCGACGCGCCGTGGGGCTTATCGCAGGGACAGCGGCAGCGCGGCGGCGAGCGAGTCATGTCCGAGCCGATGATGAAGGGCGAAAAAAGATGGAAAATTGATATAGTCGGCTAGAAAGGTGTCCCTAAGAACCAGTTCACGGTTTTGTCGCGCTCGCTACTTGAGAAGTGCCGGCAGTGCGTTCCTGTTGCGCGCATCGTGCGAGCTCCTGGTAGCAGACGACAAAGCGCTGCGCTCTGCCAACTCATTTACGCTTGCGATACCGCCTGTCGGCTGAGAATAAAAAAGGATGGCATTAATAAATTACTTCTGCATTGCGTAAACGCCCGGCACCACACGTTTATAATTCAGAACTTGGCGTATAATATTTAATTTATATTTTACATTTATTTAGCAAGCAGAAACATTCTGCAATTCCTCGATTAGCTCGTCATATAATGACGTACACTTCAGAGGTGGCACCCTCTCATCTATTGGTCGCGTCCTCCCCTTCTTCCACCGCCGGCTTGGGAGTGGCACATCTAGTGACGTAAGCGGCGAAGCGAACGGTTCGTATTCCGAACCCATAGAGTTACTATACTGACTCTAGAGGACAAGCTACCCATAGGGCCCATGCATTGAAATCGGCATAGAGTTAGAAGAACGAAATCGGGAACCGCAAGAGCGCCGCCATGTTGCTACGCGCCGAGGTTGCCAGCTCCTGAGACGCTTGCTAGACTTGGTGACAGTAGTCAGTTTCAATCCGGCAACCGTAGCAGCGTCTCGCTTGTAGTGCCGTGATGTGTGCGTGCAGCCGTGTGTTTGGGCTTTATAAGTTGGTTCTTTATTCTATGTTGCGGGACGGTGTAGGTGTGGTCCATGTTGGCCGTCCATGTGGCAGTTATGCAACCGAGGGATGATCCTGTTGAAGTTTCCGGCGATATGCGGTCTTCAGCGGTCACTCCTGTTGCAGGAGTGTCACTCGACGAGGTTACGAGCTCGAAGCTGTGGTCAGATTCTTCGTTGGCGTTCCGTAATTCTCTTCGCACGGGCGCGGTATGTTGCAAAAGCCGCTTTCGCGATCTATCGTCGCGACGGTAGATCGGGTTTCTTTATTTTAAGTACTGATCCAGGTTTAGGGCACATGTAACCGACAAACGGAAGTCTCAGGAGAGCACCTGGGATTATAATAAAGCAGGCGGCGCGGGAACTCCAGGGCACCCAAGGGACAGTGGGGGGATCAAAGCTCGAAGCAGAACGGCACGTAGGTTGGGGCCGCCGAGGCAGGTGTGTGCCAGGGAGTTCGCACGGACAGCTCCCCTGGCATGCGCAGCAGTGCCTCGCAAAATCGAGATACTTTAAAGCCACCTGCGCCCGTGACCTTTCTTTTGCCTCGGTGCAGTGAGCACGATTAACGAGAATAATATGGAGGGCATCCGGTGCAGTCGCGAATGCGTCATGGCAAATGTAGCTCGCGTCGCCTGGCGTGTATGGTAATATCAGAGTTGGTTGTATGAACGTTATGCATAATACGCTTTGTTACGGTACCTTAACGGAATGGGTCTAGAGGACGGTGTTGGTACATATTTCGTACCGCCCTAATCCTATACCCCCCCCCTTTTTTTATGTATAAATACAATTCCTTGCCATGACGGATCATAGCCTCCTTTATTTTTGAAAAATAGAGGAGGCTATGGACGGATTGACCAGTTCAAGTTGTCAGCTTGTCAGTAACTGCCATAGGAATCACTGTAATAAACACAATTCCACGATCGGATTGTTTACTTTCATTTTTTCTTGTAACACTGAGGACTACATAGAACTTTATTTTGTATATGTGAGAGAAGTATGCGGATGTCACGAGCTTAAGACAATGTGCGATACACAGACAAAGCAGCTGCTACATCAACTGCATTGAGGGCCACACAACACATATGTCATTAAAGGTGCAAAATATAGGGGGAAGCTTCAAAATACGCTCTGTAGCACTGCAAAGTATAACATATATTGTATGTGTCCAATAAATGTTCAAAAAAACAATGTATCAATGTCCCATTTGCCTTCAAGTATATTATCAAGTTCAAGTTTACTGATGTTTATTACGAGCATATGTACAAGAGGAATCTACTGACACACCCGCAGTCAAGGTGGCTGTTCGAGGTGTGCTGGCTGCCTTAGTGTAAGAAAAAGAAAGTGGGTGAATGTCGACACCAGTGCCACTGCTTCTTGCCTCTGAACTGCACGTGCCTCCGCAGCATCTTTATGCTCAAGTGTGCTGGCGTGGCGAGGCGTAGGAGTCATCCGAGAGAAAGATTATTGTTTACATGGAGAAGTGGCTGTTCACATTGCCTGTCGCTTTCCCTCAAATGTTTCCTTGGCGACTAGGGTGACACGCCCGCAGTCAAGGTGGCTGTTCGGGGTGTGCTGGCTGCCTAGACAAAAGAAAAAGAAAGAAATTAGATGAATGTCGATACCAGTGCTATTGCTTCTTGCCTCTTACCTGCATTTGCCTCCACGGCCTCTTGGCTTGTGGAGTCTGTATGAGGGAGCTGCTGTAGCTAGGTGTCGGCATTGTCTAAGCAAAAAGAAAAGGCCATTCAAATGGGGAATTATGGAAATAAATGCAGTTATGTCTGCTTCTTGCACTGTTCTTGCCCAAAAGTTTTCAAACATAGTGTCCAGTACACACCACCACTTTGACTGCTTCTGCTTTTTACCTCCAGATGTAGCTGCGAGATCCTTAGTATGGCTGCGTGCAGCATTGTAACACTTGGTGGAGGCACTTGAAGTGGTAGCCAAAAATATAAAGAATCATCCTTGTCTGCATGAATGCGTTCTATTTCTAAATGCAGTGGTAACTATCACTATTAGTGCAAGGCCCCCCACATCTATGCGGCAAGTGCCATAGCTCGAAACAGAATTTTTCCTGTAGTGTTTCACAAGGTGTCTGATATGTCCACATTAGATGTGATGTGTTTGTTTTTATTTATCCCAATGTGGAGAGAGCATCATTATATTGTTTTTTTATTTTTGCATGTCTTGTGTTTTGGTTTATTTCTGAATTGATCAAGCAGCAGTCTCATGATGCTGAAGTGACTTATGTAATGGCAATCAGCTTTTGTTTTGCAGAAAAACAACGCATTTCCTGACCCATTGTTTGACATCCCCTCACTCGCAAAAATTTGCAGAGTATTCTACCTATATTGACTTGCTTGACCTCCACTAAAGAGTCTTGCATTTTCAAATACGACTTTTTCCTTAAAATCACTCGACACTTCTCATAATTTCTGTACCTTGGGCTTCCGATACTCTGCATTCACCATTTTTGCTTGTTTCTGACTAGAAATGTCTTCTTTAATTTAGAGCTTAAATTTTACCTTTGGAACACACGGAAAAGCTTGCCATTGCATATCTGCATAAAATGGAAACATGTTTCATAAAGCATTTGCAAAATCCAATTGAAGATTGATGAATACAGCTTGCAGTGTGATATGGCTGAATGAGCCATAAAAGTAACTAATCTCACTTGGTAAATTAGAGCACATATTAGTGCGATGTACATGATACATTACACTAATGTGGAAAGTTCTCTTGCTTATACAGCAAAATAATCGGTGTGCGAGAAAAAAATTATTTTTGCATACCCCTTGTACACACTGATTTAAGGAAAATGAGCTGGAGCTGTCCACATGATCTACTTATTTTACCTGAGAGTATGGTCAACAAAAATGTGTCCCAGCTGATTAGTGGTATTTGAGATTATGTCAGTATTGCATATGTGCCTGTTGTCTAAAATAATTGAATTTTGAAAATACTCGCAGGGATCTGATATGCATATCTGCAGTTTATGGATACATGTTAAAGACTCAGCATCAAGTGCAAGTGAACGGTCCCACAGGCCCGGAGTCGATCATGCAAATAGATTCGCTGCACAAATTTGTGACCAGAAAAGATATGCCACATGAAATGGCATGCAAGGAAGTGTTGAAAATATTGCACAGTTAATAAAACGCCTACGCTATTAATATGTGGGTTGATGCAGTCGTTATGCAAAACGGAGGTGAGGCGTGCAGACAGGACACAAGAGTAGAGTATTTACAAGCAAACAACACGAGCGCCGCCCACTTCTCTACTCTTGTGTCCTGTCTGCACGCCTCACCTCTGTTTTGCATAATGAATCCTTACCAACTAGCTCAGCTTTCTGTCGTTATAAGTCTCGATGCACTCGATTTCGTCCGCATTAGGCACTCGCCTCTTGATTACTTCGTGGCACAGAAATACTCGGCATCAGGCTGTTTTTCTGCTGTGGCCTTTGTAAAAGCGTGATTGTTCAAGGTTTAACAATTAAACAGATTCTTTGAGTTGCTTGTGCCTTCGCCAGTACAATTCCGGTGCGCTGGTCCGCCTGTCCAGCAATTTCTTACTGAAGGGAAACCTGCAAATAAAAACACCGCTCCGCATGTAGAAAAATGCTCTACTGTGACGCTTCTCAAACGATTGTGATGCACCACAAGAGCTACCTACTCGCGTGATATTCTCAACAAGGAGATACATTCGTTTACTTACATGTGAAGGTATATGCCAGAGCACTTCGGGGCTTCGGTGGCACATAAGGCATGAGTGTGCCATAGCGTCCGATGTCGACGCGCGATCGCATGTCAAACCTAAACTGTACGAAACTACTACGTATCGAAAAAAACAGATTCGAAACCGAAATTCGCGTCATCCTTTATTGCATGAATGCGTACATCGTTATTTACATAAGTCATGGACTTAGCGATCGCTTTCTGTGAACTTAATATTAACGCACCACCTTCATAAAGCCATCAGGTATGCGTTTTTAGATGACAAAGCATAAGGTGACCTGTACTTGTTTTCAGCTCTTTCAATGGTAATTGCGCTGGCCACATTGACCAGTAGCAACAGGGCGGCGCCCTAGAGGTTCCCACTTTTCCGGCCCAGCTTTTTCTCTAGAGTTGTTCTACTAACTCTATGTCCGAACCGTTATAAGATTCGGCCCCAGGTCACCTTGAAGACGCGCTTGGTAAGTACCGTTCCGTCTGTCACAATCATTCATTTTCTACTAGAACAGCACGTGAAAAGCTGTGTTAGCTTTATTATTACGCGAAAACATGTTTTGTTTAACTATGAGAACTTGTTATTGCGTGTACGATTATATCATAGAGTTACTATACTGACTCTAGAAGACAAGCTACCCATAGGGCCCATGTATGGTGGCTAGAGGGGGGTAGTGTGACGGGCGCCTCATCCGCGCCATGGAGGAGGAGCGCGCGGAACGCGGTGAAAATTTAGCCACCGCTAGGGGCACTGCTGTGTTCAAAGGTGCCACGCTTGCGACGGCCGGGCACTGACAAGGCTTCGCCGGCTGCGTTGACGCTTCGCTGTCGCCTCTGTCGTCGTCCGTGAAATTTCTCTGCAGTGTTGGGTCGTCGCGTTGCCACACGAGGAATGGACTCTTCAGATTCAGACTGTTGGATGTAATTAACCCTGCCGTAAAGCCGCTCAAGCACGTGCTTTATACCTGGATGCAAAGGCGGGTATCGATCTTGCTCGCAAAAGCTTTCTGTGTTTAAAGCCCCAACTGATGTCTTGCGAAGGGAGCAGTGGGCCTGAAATATTAAACGGGTTGAAAAAGCGCTTACTAACGACAGCGTGGTTTGTGAACGGCACTTCGACGAAAGATTCGTCGAAAGGACCTACCGGCACACAGTCAGCGGTGAGGTTGTGGAATTGCCGCGCGATCGTCCGCGTCTGAAATAAGACGCCGTGCCCGCTGTGTTCCCTGAGGCACCTAAGTATTTCACGGAGAAAGCTCCGATGAAAAGGAAAGAGAAATATATGTGAGCAGCTTGGACCTGCTGCAAAACGGCAAAAGCTGAACGCAATCAACAGGCAAGATGCCCAGCAAGAAAACACCGTAGCGCAGTGCGCGCAGCTACGCCAGGGACCAGATATGCCAGATATCATTGCCTCAAATAAACAGCACGCCGTGCAACTTGAGCGTGCGTGTCATAATGTCTGCCTACCTGATGCAACATGGATTAAGGTAACGTTTCCAAGTGAACGATACAGTGAGTTTTTCGGAGCCAGTAAGCTCGAGGGCGAGCAGGTTGACCACATCTAGGTGCCGAATTTAGTGAAATTCAAGTCAGAAAGCAACCAACCGGAATCGTTGTGTTGCTCTGTATTCCTCAGGGGCCAATTGCGCTCACAGTGCACTGTTTCTTCTCCGGAGGAAGCGCAGTCAGTGCTCGACAGCACACATGCACTTATATTGTGTGGAGGCTGCGGCGTGAAACCAGAGAAGCAAGAAACATATATATCGTTTGCTGGGTGTTACTTTTCCATCAAGTGCACTTACGTATGTGAAAGTAACGGCCCCTGAATTCATTGAAAATACTTGAGAAAACTGCTGCAGAATCAATTTTCACGAAAGCGACAGAACGGGAGAGAAACAGTTAAAAAAATAATGAATGAAAATGTTCGGTGCAACAGAGCCCTGACTACAGCATTGCTATTTCTACTCTAAAAATATAAGCTCTCCAAGGAAAAGAGAAAATTAAATTTAAATGATTTCAACACTGAACCTTCGAGAGCGAAAAATAAACAGGCGAACCATTGCTTCTTATAAGAGAAAATATTAAGCAGTTTACACTCCAAAGCCCATATATAAACAAACACTCAAGACACAGTGACTGTGCGCTCACGTAAATGGATTAATTCACATAAAGTTGGCGAAAGATGTGAAATCTGGTCAATGCTGAGAAACATTTAATTATAACCTAAACGCCGCTTGCCAGTTTCGTCTATCAGAAATATTGTGATTTTCGTTTATGTTAAGTAGCACCATTTAAAATTTCAAACGCACGGTTTTCAGCGATCTAACGAAATTACTAGTTGATGTCCTGTTAACACGGACGCGGCGTGTAATTATTGGAAACAAGGTGAAAGTAAAAACACGCGGCCCAACGCGATACCGGCCAGCGCCGCTGGCACCTGTCGCGCAGCCAGCGCCATCTACTGGGACCGCCATTTTTCATCACAAATTTGTGCACCCCTCCGCTCCCGCCCGTGACACTACCCCCCTCTAGCCACCATAGCTCATGCATTGAAATCGGGAACCGCAAGAGCGCCGCTATAGACAAGAACGGCACCGAGAGCGGCGCTGCTGCGCCGGCGTTGAGAGCGCCGCATGCGAAGCAAAATTCTATTAGCGGGTGGTACCCCTCTCCCATCTCTCGTTCGCGTCGCCTTGATTGCCTCCTGCACTGCGCGTGTTTGGGCACGTTTCGCGCCGCGCGCGGTGTGTGCCTACGTGTGTACGCGTGAAGGGCGGTGTACAGTCTGTTTCACATTTAGGGGAAAACTCGGAGCGCATTGCATCGCGATGCGGCGAGCGCTTGAGTCAGGCGGCGGCAGCAGCTCGCGCAGGTGCTCGAGGGGCGGGATCTTGAACGGCGTCGTCTGCTACGGCGGCGCGCGCTGGCCGCATTGTCGGTAAACGTTCTACTATCAGTTGCAGGGCACCGATCTCATCTTTACGGCGTGAAATGAGCCGGTATTCTTTACTATGCGTTGTGCGACGCCAACTGATACGCCTCGAAGGTAAGTTCATCGCTGCAGGGCAGTCATAGACGACGTACTGATTCCATACATTTTTGACGGCCCGTTTCTGGAAGGCGACTATATATTCTAACGCGATAGGTCGCCGATCCACACTGCTCGTGTGGTGCAACAGCTGCTAGAAGAGCGCAAAGTCACTCTCTTGGAGTGGCCGCCTCAATCCCCGGGCACCAACATCATTTAAAATGTCTGGGGCTCGTTGAAAGTATCGCTGGCGCGCCATCCCCTCTATCAGTCGCCCGAGGATAGGCTTCGATCCACCATCGTCAGCGACTGAGACGTGCTGCGAATGAACACATCCCTGATCAAGTCATTCTGCACTTCACTGCCTTCCAGGATGAGCGCTGTCATCGCTGCCGCCGGGGACATGACGAGATACTAACTGAAGTCGCGAGCGTTACGTATCCGATTCCCCGCCGGCGGGCACGGTCTGTCTGGTATAGTGAATGATTGTCGAGAAAAATCACTTCCAGTTCATTGTCTTAACCTAAAACATTCCTGTAATCGTATCCGTTTGTTTCATCGTGTTCGACCCCCATAGTTATTATTGAGTGCTTTGTTTTCCTTTCGAGTCAAACAAAGACTGAAAAAGTTGCGCGCACATCTTGGTGCGTCTTGTCGCTGCTTATTACGGTAGCACACACAGTGAAGAAATATGCGCGCACTGCCCCTGACAGTAGCACGCTTCCCGACAATGCGGCCAGCGCGCGCCGCCGTGGCAGACGACGCAGATCACGACTCCGCCCCTCGAGCGTCTGCGCCTGCTCGAGCTGCTGCCACCGCACGACTCCATTGCTTGCCGCATCGCGATGCAATACGTTCCGAGTTTTCCCCTAAGTGTGAAACAGACTGTACACGTTTCTATTTGCCTTTAAGAAGATCAGTACGCTTGACGATTATTTTTATGGCTGCAATGCGGCGAAATGGCAGCGTCTGCTTAACCATGTAAGTGACGCTGAGCAGGTGATTGGAAACGACATCGTATGTACCGCCGGAAAAATCGTCAGCACATACGATGCCGCACATACATACGGCACATACGAGCTAAAATCATTTTTGCAGTTTCTCACAATATGTTTGCTACAAATCCGTGTTGTCTCTGATGGCGACAACGGTCTTCCATCGACACTGTGCGGAAATAAACAAAATATATCGATTACTTAAATGATATTGCGCGACAAAAAACGACACGGACGTGAGAGACGACACACCAAGCGCATGTCGTCGACACACCAAGCGCTTGGTGTGTCGTCTCACGTCCGTGTCGTTTTTTGTCGCGCAATATCATTTAAGTAATGGATTACCAACTTGCCCGGAATGCTGCTCTCAAAAATATATCGCTGCATAGCACAAGTACGACATGCGCACACAACTTTAACTAGTGCGTCCCCTACAATATGGAATAGAGGCAGCAATGTAGACAGCTTGGTCATATTTTAACAGTGCTCACGAGACGGAAGTTGGAAGTAATAGTAATCATTCCTGCTTCAGCAATGCCGGCGCGACCAAGACGCGGGCGTGTATCGTCCAGCAACTCGATCGATCGGTGCAGTGGTGAAGCGGGAATGAACTCCGGTCATGTTCAATGCATCGTGCACATATTCAATTTCTCGGCACGCGTGAACTTCGGCCACTGCTAGCGCATAGAACAGAAGTGGTTTCCATTCTTAGGCAGCGCACACATAAACGAAACACGAGAAAGAAGACAGGACAAGCGCTCGTCGAACAACTTAAAGTTTTTATATGAATAAAAGGATTATGTACCGAGTAATTATTAAATTCATGTGGGTTACATATAAAAACCGTCATACACTCAGGAGTGATCAATGAACGAGCTCGCTTCGTTTGCCAGTTGTTTACTTCGCTCGGCGCACCGCAGTAATCCATGTGTGTCGTCTGCTTATTTCGTACCATTTTCTTGTGAATCGGCAGAATTTCACTGGTGGCATCAACCATTTCGTGTTTACATTGCTGTCGTGACAGTTAACAACACAATCATAATTTCCGGTCATCCGAAGAGGCGCCGTCGCAAACAAGAGACGTTTCGCGCGCAGCGCGAACTGAACGCGGGCGCGACCGCGGAAGCGTCGGAAGCGGCGGCGGAACCCTACACCCGTTGGAGATGAAATCGTTCCGCCAGGGGAGAAACGAGCGCTGGCGTCTAGGATGAAATAAAGTCCCTCAATCATTTAAAAGTACCGCCAGGCTTTGATCCAGCCGACAGCGCCTGCGATAGGCTGATCGGTGACATGTGACCTTGCTCCGCCCCTTTGCCACCATGAAAGTTCCTGCGCGCCGGGCGAAGAGCGCGCGTTTCGCCTGTTGTGATTTGCACATCGCTGCGATAATTTCGTTCCGGGAGGTCCGAAATGCCTTGTTGCTGTGCGGTTGGGTGCCGAAACCGGACGAAGGATGGCAAGAAGTTATTTTGCATCGCGCGCGGCAACCAGAACCTAACCAGACGAAAAGTATGGTTACGCAGAATTGCACGGACGGACTTTGAACCGTCGGTAACAGCACGACTATGCGAGGCAAGTAACATACAACGATACAAAGGTGCCATAGAAAGTATACACGTGCGTGTGTCGAGCGGTGATAGTATTTCACTCGCGTGCATGAATGTTGAGGGCCAGAGTTTGTGGAGATTACTTATTTTAGTTCGCTGTGAGCCCGCTGAATAGATCGGCATGACCTAGGATGCGAAGGACCGAAATGCCTTGTTGCTGTGCGGATAGGTGCCGAGATCAGACGGAGGACGACAAGAAGTTATTTTGCATCCCGCGCAGCAAACAAAACCTAACCAGAAGGTAATTCTGGTTGCATAGAAATGGACGGAAAGACTGAACCGTCGGTAACTGCACGACTATGCGAGGAAAGTAACGTAGAGCGATACGAAGGTGCGAGAGAAAGCATACACCTGTGTGTGCAGAGCTGCAGTATTATTTCATTCGCGCGCATGAATGTTGACGGCCGAAGTTTGTGGAGATTGAATGTTGACTTAGATTGAATGTTGACTTGATTGAATGTGATTTTAGTGCATTACGAGCCCGTTGACTTAGCAAGTGCAGTATGACCTAGCATACAAGTAAATAGTGGGGCAGAAACGCATTAACTCGCTGACAAATATCCGCATTGCGTTACGTGCGATAAAAAATAAAATTCAGCAGCGAATTCTACTTTTACACTTTCCTGTGTTTGTGCGCGCGTTCTTAACTGCGCTTTACAACATGTCCAAAATGTAATTTCCAATATCCTAATTGTATTTTGTGCATTGCATATGTGAATAAATATATTGCTAAGTGACTGCATTACTCTGTTTTTAAAAACGAATACTGCATAGCCACAGCTACTGGCCGTCAAATAATAAAGCGTAATACAGTATATCAAAGTACATTACATACAGCTGCGAGCTCGTTCCTTCCAAGTTTCCCTTACACTCGAAGATGTTTCAGTAATCGGCAATGCCATTTTACTGATGAAAAACACACAACTGCAAATGAACATAAGAAAAACGCCACAAGCGATACTCGGATTGCCAGCAAAACACAATGCAGTAATAGCTGGGTCAATCCGCGTGCGTTTCGTATAAGGGCCGTCTAATTCTTACGGGGATTTAGCGGTGCACGGAGGCGAAAAGGGATAAACACAACAATGCGCGTCATGATTCGAGTTTACGCGGCGACGTCGCACGGTTCACGAGAACAGTCAACCACATTCACACACGCGCACATACTACGCTCGATGTTGGTGTGCCGCGAGATCAGATCGCGCTGGCAGCCCGAACACGATCGAGGAGACACGCTGACACGATCCATACCACCTCTTCATCATGTCACCACAGTTGCACTGGCTCGTAGCATTGAACCACAAGACACAGCAGTCGTCGTGTAATCGCTACACGACAGACACACTCAGCGACAAGAAGACTGTTGGCGCACTCGTTTCCACAAACACACAGGATGTTGTTTAGTTGCCGTGAGGGTCGCGCGCTTTGAGAATCGCACGTTTGAGCGACGTTATGTCGAAAGCTTTCCGGTCCAAGCGACTGTCAGCCTTCATTTTTACACGACTTCTTCGTTCAATGCAACCGCTATGTGTACGCAACACACTTACATGCAAAAGATTTCACAGAGCATACGGGATTAAGCGTAAGCAATCACCAAGGCTCGCGCGGCGATTGAGCGCAAACGAACGAAATGTAAACACGCGGAATCGAGGCGATCAAGCCCTCATTACGCTCTCTTGAGCTATTTTCTTGGAGCACTTATTTGAAATTAAAGGACTAAATTTAGCAGTTCGGGTCCTTCTTTCGTTTTTCACCACAGTCAGGCACCAGAAGGTTTTATTTCCGCGCGTATGCAGATATTTTTTCACCTCACGAATGCCGCGGCGCCGCGGTTTAGCGTGGGCGCCGTCTGCTACAGGAACTTCCTAGGTGGCGCGCGCGGCAGATGGCGCTACCTTAGAAATTATAGAGGGACCTTAGGATGAAACTTGGCGTGCGGTCGTCCATGGGGAACCAGCGCTGGAGTTTTCACGACGCCTGCAGCGCCGCCCTGGCGGTCAGAACGTGCACAATGCAGCCTCCCCCGCGGACGAAAATTGCTACTGGTAGTGGCGTTGCGTGCCCTGAAAGTCGAAGGAAAACAAAAGGACGCCGACAATACTGTTGCGTATACAAGTGCCACAACCACGTCGGGATGAGGGAGGATGTATCCTGCGTTTTCCCATCTAAACTCTACGAACAAGAACGGAGGCGGCATTGGATCCAAGCAGTCAGGCGAGCGGAGTAAGTTCCCGTCTTGTCGCCCGGTCTCAGCGGTGTCGGGCTGGTTTCTAAATCGAATTTCGTGTGTTTGCTTGGTTTATTCGATAGTTAAGACGGTAAGCCGTGGCAGACAGTACCAAACAGCAGAATCTGCAGTCGGCATTTCGTCGGAAACAAAATTAGCAATAGCATGCACCATCCGGCATATGTACCAACCATTTCTCCTTCGTAATACCACCGCCAAGCCCCTTCCAACGCCACCGCACCAAGCGGAAGATACGAAAGGTACATATTATCCATTCATTGCCAAGAATTATGTGCGAGGGAAGCTGCCTTGTAATACGAGTTGTGTGCGCGTACTGCCGGCGCACGCGCGACTAAGCTGCCTATGTGTTTTTAAAAATGCGCATGCGGATGAGGACTCGGAGCTGAGATGCATCCGGTAAATTTATGTAATTAATGCTAAATGTAGCCAGCGTTGTTACGTATCCAGCAGCGGAGCACTCAAACCTTTGCTTGCGCGAGTCACCTGATGCGATAAAGCTTTCTTCTCCATTGCCACGTAATATATGCACCCCGAGCATGACAAAGGGCGCCGCAAAGCCCGTGTACGATACATTGGCCGCATGCTTGCAAACATCCCGCTAACACACACTTTATACACGGACACATCACGCACTCAAGAGGGCTATGGGGCTCTTGCATTGCCCAGGGGGCGCTGCGAAAAAGGTGCTAAAAAGCGCCCTCTGTCCTAAAATGGGTCGTACCAAGCTCGGTCGTCTGCTTCGGAAAGCACGTTTACAATATGGACCCGCCACTTTCGGTTGTGTTGTATCACGGCCTGCAGCGAATATCGGGCGCCGGAGATATTTTTCAGGGGTGGCACGCTGCGTAAAGGCAAGAAATTATGCAGTGCCGAATACGTGTATGCCGTTCAAGAATTAAGCGGCGAAGTTTTAGCGCGGTGTCAATCGCAAGTGAAGCGAGTCGCGTACGAAGTGGAACTTCAGGTAAGGTTTGCACGCTGCTAGATTCAGGCGCACAAACGCGAGGAAATGCTTGCTATAAATGAATCCACAGCAGCGATAAGCAGACATCATGTGTACGGAACTGCTCGAGCACACGACGGTACGCGCCGCGACGGCAGCGGTCTTTCCACATGCCGCGAAACGGCGGGTCTCCTGCAATCTTTGTTGACTGCATGTCGCTAAACAAGTAGTTATGCCTGCGTTGTAGTAGCGGCCATCTGTCCCTTTTAGTAACTGGTAATAACTGATGCAATGCATATGAGCTCGCACGTACGTGCGAATCGCGCTGCAGCGCGAGCTTGTGCGCTGCTCGCTTGATGTAGCTTTTAATGACAACGCTCGAACATCGATCTGCTGTACTCAATACTGTCTAGCTGCGCTGCCTCAACATGCTGGCTTGAGGTCAAGCATGAGCACATTTAACTCTCTAACCTGTGCTGCTCGTAGTGGGGTAGTGAATTGTCACCTAATCAGCCCGGCCATTTGTGGGCATTTGCACACACCTGGGCACTTCACCACTTCGCACCGGTCGAATTGTTAATTGTCACTGTGGCCGGGTTTCGAATCGTGAATCACCAGCCATGCCTGCTGCTATGTCGGTCTGCCGTCGGGACTGTAGGTGCAAAAGACCTAATTTTAGAACGCAGATCTATAATCAAGCAAGCTTCAAGACAAGGTGAAGCAGTCAGCATGGCGCGAAGTTTCGCTTACCCAGCGCGACGATCGAACTGCAGTTATCCAGCGCGCCCGACGCTCCGCTTCGTGAGGCCTTGAAGAGAAACGATAGAATCGGATGTTGGGATTCAGGCCTTCTTGTTCATGGCAGCCCACGACGCAGCAGTATCGATGGTGACGCTTTTTCGATGCTGAGCTAGGTCCCTCCGGATCGGCGTCGCCGATTCCTTCTGCTTCCAGCATTACGTCTCACGGAGAGTCCGTTTTCGTGAAACTATAGGCTGCGGCTAGCTCGCAGCGTGGTCGACGTGGTCTGTGAGAAGTGACGAGCCTTTTCGCACTTGCAACAGGGCAGAAAAAAGTGCGAATCGACGCAAAACTCGGCCTAGAAACGTGCTTCGCCACAGCCAGGGCTCAATACGACCCAAGCTGGTACGACCCAGACGTCGTTTCCCGCGCCGCCACCAGGCGCCGCTACTATACCTCAAACTCCAGCGCAAGACGCCCATACCTCGGTAGTTTTGGATGGCACCGAATCCCTGAGTGACTCTGCTGCAATGCGCGGAACAAATGCCGCTTACGGAGAAATTCTCGGTGTTGCTATTGCAATTCGATACGCCATCCGTGTTCCTGAGGTAGTGTATATATTGACGGACTCGCAATAGGCATGCGGGGCGTTCCTATCAGGACATGGCATCCCGAGAGCGGCGCACCGAATTCTCAAACAGATCCCGCAAAATACACCAGCCACAGCTCCCCGCATCCACTTACTCTAGACCCCTGGTCATACCTCGCTGCCGGGTAACGAACGCGCACATGCGGTTGCCCGAGAAATTTCCCTCCGGGCGACTCGGCGTGGTGAGGCGACTAGTTCAGAGGGGGGGGATCCCTTGCTCCGTTATAAAGACATACTCCGTCATTATACACGCATTCGTCGCACCCACGCCGCACCACCGCCATCCTTCTCGCGGGAGGAAGCAGTTGCATTACGCCAGTTACAAACCGCAACATTTCCTAATCTTGTCTCTCTCAATAAATTCTACCCACACTGTTATGCAGATCGTTGCCCTGGCTGTGGCAGCTCGCCCACAATCTTCCACGTCACGATTGAGTGCACTGCAAATCTCTTTCCTCCCTTGCCAACTCTCCTTTACCCCCTACGCAACAAAGAGCTGTGGGACGATGCCCTCCGCGACGGACCTCCCGAGGTCCTCCGAGCAGTGATACAACGGGCTCGAAACATCGCCGGAATCATCTTAGGGACCCTGGACTGAGGGTTCCTCCCACACTGCTCTCGCCATTCAAATATTATTAATAAAGATGTTTTACTCTCTCTCTTCTCCATTGACTGCTGTGGCGAAGTAACATTAGAATTTTTTATGTCTAGCCAGAGAAATATGGAATGTCTTCAGGCCAACTAATACTTCCGAAAGCATAGCGCAGCACGACCGGAGCCGTAACTGCTAGATTTGCGAGGCAGCTAGGCGCAACCGTTAAAGAAACGCACGTGCTCGCCGCGACACACTGTGAAAAATATATAAAGCTTAAAAAGCTTCTTTCGTCATTTCTTCACTTGATGGCGCTAGCTTCTTTACGAAAACTGTCCACTTGAAGCGGCGCGAAAACGGAAATATACGAACTATAAATACGGCCGCGCACGTGTGTGTCGTCTGGTCGGGAGGCTGGATTATGCCGCGTCTCGTCGCCAGGGCGGCGTGCAACGCACTCTTTTCTTATAGCGTCCTCGATCACCCGCACCGGTGCGCACCGGGGCGCCTTGGTGCGCACTTTCATCCTCGATCAATCGCACTGGTGCGCACTGAGCATCCTCGATCACCGGAAGCGCACCCTGTTGGAGCGGTTTTCCGTTGCCCCGTCTCGCACCGAGAAAATCAGCGGTGCGCGGAGTGCAATCCCAGCAAGCACTGCGGGACGCGCGACGTGCGCGCGTACTGCCGACTGCAGAACCGCGGACGCTCTGGCCCGATAGCTGCGGTACGTTGCAACGGAGTTGACGGAGTTAGCTAGTGGATTTGTCGGCGATGAGAAAGGAAGCGCTGCTAGTTGCCGCAATCGATGAGCATTCTTCAAGTTCGTCTGACAGCGAAGACGACATTCTGCTCGACCTCGTCCAAAAACAGTGTGGTGAAGAGCGGCCGAAAGTGGACAGGTTCATTGAACGGGTCGTCAGAATTCATTATAAAATTCATTGGTGTTTGCTTGCAACCAGGTATGTCGGAGCACGCAGTTTGACAAGGTTCGAGCGCTTGCCGCAGATGCTCAGCATCTGCAAACAATAAAATATGCGCGTGCACGTGTTTGCGCACGTTTTGCGCGCCAGGGGCAAAGTAGCGCTGCATGCAAGCACTCTGCGCAGGGTGCAGTTTTGTCCTCGATGTT
The DNA here is from genome assembly GCF_023375885.2 of Dermacentor andersoni. Taxonomy (NCBI): domain Eukaryota; kingdom Metazoa; phylum Arthropoda; class Arachnida; order Ixodida; family Ixodidae; genus Dermacentor; species Dermacentor andersoni. The sequence continues at coordinate 185,710,296 of NC_092819.1, read as the reverse complement.
GACCCTCCGCAGCGCGGCACCACGGCGGGGCAAAGCGCACCATTCTGGTTTCGGGGCAACCCCGGGGCAAGGTGATCGAGGACGCTATTAGTGTTCCTTTATATGCTCCCGCAGGGAGCAGAGTTGCACATACCTTTTCCGGCGCCGCTCGCACCGCTATTGGCCGAGTGCGAAAAATGACGTCTAATGATCCGCGCCGCTGCGAAGCCAACTTTACGGGCGCATCGCCGACTCATGCGAACTCGTCGTTTCCGTCAGTACCATCGCCATTGCAATCAGTGGACCGTCGATCGTGCGTTCGGTGCGTTCAGAGGAGCAGCTAGAAGCTCTTGCATCTGGAATCTTTTTCTACTTGCAGATTTGCTGCTACTAAATAGTAAGCACTACTAAATAGTAAGTACTACTAAATAGTAATAGTAAATAAAAGTAAGCTTTGCTTAAAATGTGCGCATGTCAACATTTGAAATGCGCTTAAATCTGTGTCTGCACCGCATGTATCGAAAACGTGCAGCTGTTGTGAACGATGGTTAGTGATAAATGGCGCTCTGTTAACGGTCACTGACGTAACTGCAGGCACGATAGCTCTCTTGGCGACGGTCATTAATCGGCTGGTTTCGGCAGCCAAAATGCGCGAAGTGTCCACCTTACGTGTGTGAAGTTCTAAACACTCTTTAAAACATTTCTTGCTTTCTGACCATGATAAGACAACTTCGTATGCATGCTGAAAATCATTGCACCGATTTTTGTGGCAATGTACTGCGCGTTTGCGAGCGAAATTTGGAGCTGTTCAAGCCACGGGAATACTTTATTTTGGGGAATCGAAGGCGACCGGTCCTACCCCCTATTTGTACGTTCGTGTGTGTGTTTGTATATGCGTGTTTACATAGGTACATACAAAGTTTCGGTTGGTTGGAAGCCCACCCCCTCCGGCTGCACGAATGACTCATTCGAGCGTAGCCTGTATTAAGAAGTGCCCTTTGCTAAGCGCCTGCGAACAATTGGCGCTTGTAGCTCGCGACCACTAGAGAAAAAGGCGGAACACCGCACGGCATTTGGCTCCTGCGCGCGCGAGGAGTGGCTTCGCTGCAGAGCTGGATCACGGCGGCGGACCTATGCGCAACTCTGCTCCCTGTGGGAGCATATACAGGAACACTAACCCGGGTCGGCTGCGAGCGCTAGCTGCGGTGGCCGCTGCAAGCCTAAATCACGTAGCCCAGCCTCCGAGATTTTAGCGGCGTCTGTTGCGATCCCGGAGGTACAGGACCCGCGGTCTCTCGTCAAGCCATTGGTCGAGCGCGCGCCAGCCTAGTAATCGTCACTTCTTCCGCAACAGGAAGTGGGTCGGCTGCGAGCGCCGTCTCTCCGCGACTACCCTGAACTACGGGAACCTCCACTCCAATGGGAAGACTAGCGACGCGGCAGGCATCTAGTAAAGGAGGCATTGACGCAACGCACCCGTTCTAACATGTGAACAACGACCTACTGAACTCCAGACCTGCACAGATCTCCCTCCAGCACGCCTGGTCTAGTTCGCCCCTTTCGCCGCTAGGCAAAGAACGTACGAGCAGAGTGGCGCTAGTTATAACCTTTTCGCTGTCGTCTGCTTCCGCGATCTGTTCAGCGATTGTCTTGCCATTTCGGCAGGCACAAAGCGCTTGTATTGGAGGTAAATGAATAAATTCACAAATATACAAAAGAAAACATATTTGCGAATGCTTTGCGTTTGAATAGTGAAACTAGAAGAGGAGGAGCGGTGCAAGAAATGTAAACAACGAGCATAGGTGGCAGCTGCAATGCTATATCAACGGCAAGAAATTTCCCTTTCCTAGCCTCCGTAAAAGACTGGAAAAGTTGTTTTAAAAAAATCATAGGATAATCTAGCTTTTCTGAGTTGATTACAGATAGCCTAATGTTGTAGATGACATTAGGATTTACTGCTCTGTGCCGTAGTGAAAGGCAGATGATCTGGTAAAAGTATTTACGTGTAAGTCCTCCGCCGATATGTGCAATAGGTGGATCGTCCCATATACACAACAATTCTGTTTCAAGGAAAGGTGAGCATATCTTGTTGTCTAGCTCAGTAGAAAGCTGGCAAAAGCGATCCCAGTGCTTTAAAACGTGCTGCACTGCAGGCCTTAAATCGTGTCACGGAACTCTTTTCAAACTGTAAAGCTAGCTTTTCTGCGTGGTACGGCGGCAGCAGAACGGTGGTGCTCAAGATACGTACGCAGGGAAGCTGTGTGCGTAATTCTCTTTTTGAACTCACAACGGATTCACGGACAACTTCTAAGAGTTAAAATGAGTGGTAATCGTTCTGTCGTCGAACATTACGGTGACTTCGAGTTTCTAAAGAACGCAGACGCCAATTTTACAACGTCTTCAATGAAACTGTTGTGTACGTTACGAACTCTATACACAATCTGATTTACAATAATCTGCTTGAAAGAGGCAATATGAGCGGCTATTTAACGCTATTTTAGAGAGCAGCGCGCGGACTACACGCTTCGACATTTTTTAGGTTCGGGCAGTCAACTTTTGGAGCCAAATGACCGATCAAAGCCTTGTGACATCACTGTCACTGTGTCAGCAAAAATCATCGGCTAGACAAGCAGTTCATCACAACACAACAGCTACCGTACTAATTACAACGCCGCACAGCCGCCCACCGCGTAGCAGACGAACAGGTTATAAAAGCGTCACCTACGGCCGTCGGTTGAACGAAAGTGGGCGCAAGCTGCTCCCATAGAAGCCGGATATCTGTGCAGGTCTAGAGTCGTGGTTCGAACAACCGGGTACGCGCAACGCCGGCCCCTGTCTTTACGAGAACGATGCCAATCCGAAGTCACAATATACCGGCCTTCCCGTGCATCATAGAGTTTCTCACTATAACACCTAGAGGGTAATCTGGCGCCACCGTCTATGGGAGTTTCTTAAGGGGGCACCGTGCCTCCATGGGAATGACGGTATATGTGTCTGCGAGGCTCGTGTTGGTTGGTGTTGTAAGAGGCTTCGTCTAAAACGTGGATATGGCTACGCAAATAACGCGTTCTCAAAGTAATATCTTCATAAAATGTTTCCATTCACGCATATTACATCTTTACTCACCCACGATGCATGACCAAGCGAAGAAAAGCAAGAACAGACGACCAACTGTTTCAAAGCGAGCGTGAACCTTGTCGTCTGTCCTCCAACTTTAGCGGCCCGCTGATACTTTTTACGTAACATCTAGTAGTACACACAATAACAAGTTCTCATAGTTAAACAAAACATGTTTTCGCGTAATAATAAAGCTAAAACAGCTCTTCACGTGCTGTTCTAGTAAAAAATGAATCACTGTGACAGACGGAACGGTACTTGCCAAGCGCGTCTTTGAGGTGTCCTGTCTCTACGAGAACGATGCCAATCCGAATCCACAACATACCGGCATTCCCATGCATACCACAGCTCAGCAGCGCCAGATTTCCCTCTAGGCATAGAGTTTCTCACTATAACACCTAGAGGGTAATCTGGCGCCACCGTCTATGGGAGTTTCTTAAGGGGGCACCGTGCCGTCATGGGAATGACGGTATATGTGTCTGCGAGGCTCGTGTTGGCTGGTGTTGTAAGAGGCTTCGTCTAAAACGTGGATATGGCTACGCAAATAACGCGTTCTCAAAGTAAAATCTTCATAAAATGTTTCCATTCACGCATATTACATCTTTACTCACCCACGACGTATGACCAAGCGAAGAAAAGCAAGAACAGACGACCAACTGTTTTAAAAGCGAGCGCGAACCTTGTCGTCTGTCCTCCAACTTTAGCAGCCCGCTGATACTTCTCACGTAACATGTAGTCGTACACACAATAACAAGTTCTCATAGTTAAACAAAACATGTTTTCGCGTAATAATAAAGCTAAAACAGCCTTTCACGTGCTGTTCTAGTAGAAAATGAATCATTGTGACAGACGGAATGGTACTTGCCAAGCGCGTCTTCAAGGTGTCCTGTCTCTACGAAAACGATGCCAATCCGAATCCACAATATACCGGCATTCCCATGCATACCACAGCGCAGCAGTGCCAGATTTCCCTCTAGGTAATGTAGTGAGAAACTCTATGCCTCTAGGTAATGTAGTGAGAAACTCTATGCCGTGCATGAATGAATGGATGGATGGATGTTATGAGCGTCCGCTTTGGAACGGGTCGGTGGGTTGCGCCACCAAGCTCTTGCTACTATATATATATATATATGCTGCTTAATATCCTACCTAGGTTAACCAATGAAAAAAGAAAAAAAAAACACTATGAACTACCACGTCCAAACTTTCTGATCCCCTATTGCGAACTGTGCTTTTGCACGTCTCCGTCTTTTGCCGTTTCCCTACTTTTTCCTTCCACCAATCCTCCAATCGCCTCTTACTAATGTCTGTTGCGGACCTGTTTGCTTTACCACTGCTCCTGCTGAACCCAAGGGCTTCAAGAAGGCCAGTGGTGCGTAAATCGACCACTGGGTAGACGTCTTCACATTCTAATAAAATATGCTCCGTCGTTTCCCTAGCTTTACAGCAGCAAGCACATGCTTCTTCTTCCTTCTTATATCTCGCTTTATAGGTGCGTGTTCTAAGGCATCCCGATCTCGCTTCGAAAAGTAATGAGCTTCCCTTTGGGTTATCATAAATGGTTTCTTTCCTGGTTTCGTTTTTTCCTCTTAAGTAGTTACTCATGGCAGGTTTCTTTTCCATTGCCGCCACCCATGAGATTAATTAAGCCTCTCTGACTTTCCGCTTGACCTTCCTTGTTGCTGTGTTGCCCACCCCACAGGCCGCATACTTGCTGATAAGCTTCCTACTTCTTTTCCTCCACTGTGAATCAATGTTTTGCCCGTACATATACCTGAACACTCTCCCAGCCCATTCACTTTCTTCCATATTCCTCAGCCGTTCTTCATACTCAATTTTACTGCGAGCTTCCCTCACTTCAAAACTAGTCCAGCCCATATCCCCGTGCACAGCTTCATTTGTAGTCTTCCCGTGAGCGCCCAATGCGAGGCGACCCACTGATCTTTGGTTCCCGTCGAGTCCTGATTGTACCCCTGATTTAAAGCAAACAACCCCATTTCCAAAAGTAAGTCCTGGAACCATTACCCCTTTCCACATATCTCGGAGGACCTCGTACCTATTGTATCCCCATAGCGCTCTGTGCTTCATTAAGGCTGCATTTCTCTTCCCCTTGACTATTGTGGTTTTTTTTCCTGTGTTTCCATATATCCATTGCCTTCGTTTATCCACATACCAAGGTATTTATATTCTGTTACCCGAGGTATTTCTTGGCCCTGTATCTCCACTGTCTATTCACTGTTTTCATTGAATTCCATAACACCTGATTTTGTAACACTAAATTTCAAACCTAAATTGCGGCGCTGCTAAAGAAACAGGCATGGTGCACCAATTAAAAAGGTTCCCCATTGAGCGCATTATCTCCCGCTAGAGGCGCCGTAGTAAGTGCAATTTTAACCTACAAACTTTCTTTAACAATAACTGAAGCGTTTTTATTACATGACAAAGAGTACAAAATTATAATTCTTAATTTACATTGTATTCTTTATTACCAACTTTGTTGTGTTTTGCCATTTTAGACGCATAATAGCGCCCAGCATCATGGACCTCCCACGTGAGCTCTGGCCTGGATTTAAAATATTTACCGGTATGTCGTGTACGGCAGGTACGCATTCTTTGGTTCGTACATCGGTTGGTTATTTTGTGCTAACACCAGTTTATTGCGCTTCGATAGCTCGCGTTATTTAACTTGGGGTGTTAGCCCGAAAGCTAGGTTTCAGTCGTGAGCCATGTGGAACACGTCTACATCGAAATGGGAGCCGAATCCTGCTGCGACTGGGGACGGCAATACCGGTGAGTCGTTTTACATCGCTGCTTAAATCGTTATGTAATATATTCGTCTCGTTAACTTACAGGCGGAGGCAAGTTACCGAAGTGGATGCTGCATTACATATGGGCAGTCAGGACCCTCCGTTGCTGTTTCCGAAATAAACTTTCAGTTGCAAGGCCATCGTTATACACACATTCACGAAAGAGAAAGCGATATCGGAACGCCGTCACATTTTTCATCTCGTTGTAGCCGTAGCCATGGGTGACTGCGTAGCCTTATCGTTATATTTTTTTTCGAGTCCGCCGGCAACTTCTTTCGTTCACAGAACCGAATAACCCTTTGATAAACTGAAGCTAATGTGCTGAATTTGCGTCCATCGTGCGTTTGCGTCCATCCGTGCTCTCGCTGAAAATGCTTGCTGCCCGTGCGTGCGGCCGGCCACGGGGTTGGGGTAGGTGGGGGTGAGCACTAGGGCCACTGTTCGCGGCGGCGGTTTGGAAAACTAAAAAAAAAACCACACAAGCAAAAGGTTTGTTCGATTCAGAAAAAGGTGCACGGCACCTCAAACGAAAAAGTGCAGGGGGTGCCGGGCTGCACCCACTCGCTGCAAGGTTCAAGGATGCAGTGCACCGCGGCGGCACCTTGCCTTGCACCCTTTTCAATCAAGCACGGGAGTGCAGGGTGCACTGCTGCACCTCGGGGAATCGAGAGTCTAGGTGCAGTGCACCGTGAATAGGTGCAGAAGCTGCAGAGAAACTTGGCTGAATCGAATAGACCTAAAAGCAAATCAGCGGCGCTGGCGCGGCGCCGAACGCGCAGGTCGCCCCTTATACAGTAGGTCGTGACATAGAGTTTCTCAAACTCTATGACGTAGTGAGAAACTCTATAACCAGCGTAGTAGAATCACTTCGAGATGCTTACGTTAGTACCAACATTTCCCGGTAGAGGCGTCGTATAAGCGCAATTGTAATAAGCGTCGTAATAAGGCACCCCTGCCCGGTGAGGCAGGGGTGCCCTTTATCCCCGCTGCTGTTTATGATGTACATGTTGAGGATAGAGATGGCGCTAGAAGGAAGTAATATCGGGTTTAATCTCTCATACAAACACGCAGGTACAGTAATAGAGCAGCAACTCCCAGGTTTATTTTATGCGGACGACATTGTGTTGCTCGCTAACAAGCAAGCAGATTTGCAACGTCTGGCTAATATCTGTGGACAGGAAGGCAACAATTTAGGTTTGAAATTTGAGTTTGAATTTGAGTTGAATTTGAGTTTTGAAGTGAGGGAAGCTCGCAGTAAAATTTAGTATGAAGAACGGCTGAGGAATATGGAAGAAAGTGAATGGGCTGGGAGAGTGTTCAGGTATATGTACGGGCAAAACATTGATTTACAGTGGAGGAAAAGAAGTAGGAAGCTTATCAGCAAGTATGCGGCCTGTGGGGTGGGCAACACAGCAACAAGGAAGGTCAAGCGAAAAGTCAGAGAGGCTGAATTAATCTCATGGGTGGCGGCAATGGAAAAAAAACCTGCTATGAGTAACTACTTAAGAGGAAAAAACGAAATCAGGAAAGAAACCATTTATGATAACTCAAAGGGAAGCTCATTACTTTTCGAAGCGAGATCGGGATGCCTTAGAACACGCACCTATAAAGAAAGATATAAGAAGGAAGAAGAAGCATGTGCTTGCTGCGGTAAAGCTAGGGAAACGACGGAGCATATTTCATTAGACTGTGAAGACGTCTACCCACCGGTCGATTTAGGCACCACTGGCCTCCTTGAAGCCCTTGGGTTCAGCGGGAGCAGTGGTAAAGCAAACAGGTCCGCAATAGACATTAGAAAGAGGCGATTGGAGGATTGGTGGAAGAAAAGTAGGAAACGACAAAAGACGGAGACGTACAAAAGCACAATTCGCAATAGGGGATCAGAAAGTTTGGACGTGGTAGTTCACAGTGTTTTTTTTTTTCATTGGTTAACCTAGGTAGGATATTAGGCAGCATAGTAGCAAGAGCTTGGTGGCGCAACCCACCGCCCCGTTCCAAAGGGGACGCTCATAACATCCACCCATCCGTCCATCCATTTTATCTTACAAACTTTCTCTTACAATTACCGAAGCATTTTTGTTACATAAAAAACAGGGCAGAATTATCATTGCTAATTATATATTGTACTCTTTGTTAGTAAGTATATTGTTTCTTGGTCATTATAAACGCAAATAGCGTTGAGCATCATCGATCTTTCACGTGACCTCTGGCCTGGATTTAAAATCTTTACCGGTATTTTCGAGTGCACGGCGGCACGGATTCATTCGTTCGTACACTCAGACTGGTTGCTTCTTTGTTTCTAAAGCTTGTTTATTGCACTTCGATGTCTCGCGTTATTTAACTTGGGGTGAAGTGACATGTTTAATCAGACATGTAAGCCCGAAAGTTGGGTTTGGGTCGTGAGCCATTCGGAACACGTCTGCATAGAAACAGTCGCTGGATTTTGCTGCGGCTGACAACGGCAATAACGGTGAGTCGTTTAACACCGCTGCTTGAATCGTTATATAATATCCGTCTCATTACCTTCCAGGCGGGCACAAGTTAACGGACTAGATCCTGCATTACATATGGGCAGTCAGGATCTCAGTTGTTGTTTCCTAAATAAACCTTTACTTGCGAGGCTGTCGTTCTGCACACACAACCAGGAAAGAAAGAGCGATATCGGAACGCGCGTCTCATTTTTCATCTTATTGTAGCCGCGGTCGTGACTGAGTAGCCTTATCAATATACATTTTAAACTTTTTTTTTCGAGTCCGCCGGCAACTTCTTTCGTCCAAAAAACCGTATAATCCTTTGGTAACATGAAGTGAAAGTACATAATTTAATGTATTAAACAGTTGCAACCATGATAATTCACCCATATTTCGTACTTGTTGGTTCTAAATGTTCTTGCTGTTCAGTTTGGTTTACCGTAGGGCATTTATTTTAGCAGTAGTGAAGCGGTGCATCACGTTCGTGCAGAAAAATAATGCATCAGTTCTAATAGGTTCATGACTTTCATGCATTTGCTTGTGGAACCAGCAGTGTGATCTCTTCTAGTGTATAAATGAACGCGGAAATGTTCTCATTTGTGATCTTAATAATACTTAAGCTGTTGACATGCATTGTAGTTAGGCAGACATCAATTTTATGGACAATAGCAATATTTATTTAACACGTTGCTTAAGCACCCTAGAACTAACAGTGTACATCTGCATGTGTTCTGTAGTCGCAAACCATTACAATATATATGTCACACCTTTCTGCATTTCATATTGCAAAATTGTGCTTTTTCAATTTCTGATTCAGTCGAAATTTCTGTTCCAGACATGCACCAATGAGGACGGCACCAGTATAAAGCGACACACTCCATGCACTAAACAGAAGCTGCTACCTGCTTAACAAGGTCATTGTGTGGACTTTGGCTGCTACTACAAGGTAAACAACACCTGGTTCAGAAATAAGCATGCTTGATATATGCTGTATTGGCTTGCTAGACTTGAGAGACATGTCATTTGTTTGTAGCAGATGATATGAACGTTAGTTAATGTTTACAGTTCAGCATAATTAGTTCAAACATAAAAGAAAACACTACATGAGTTTGGATAATCTCTGCTGTATCTCATGTGCCACTGTTCTGCCCCAACAGTCTGTGCCAAGTACATCTTGGTCATCACGGGAGCCCCCATCTATACCAACAGGAAGGGGCTGGAGCCGAATTCGCAAGGCCACGAACGAAGAAGCCATTCCAGAATTATTTGGATGAGATACCAAGTCTACGGACGACTGTTTCAAGAGTGAAAAAAGCCTCCGCCATCATTCCACCAGCACGGATATTGGCCGAGTCATCCAGGTACCTCAACAACAAAAATGCTGCGTATTCAGATGTACCTGCAACCTCTGAACAAGCACAGACGACGCTGGCGAAGAGTGTTCCGTCAGCTTGCCCTTCCTTAGTGAGCTTCCTGGTCTTGCCAATTCGTGCCAAGCATAATTTTGTTTCAATGAATGCAGGTTTTTCATTCTACATTTTTGTTAGAGATCATTCCTCTTCCTCATCCAAACATTAAAAGTCAACCGATTCTTTGCTCATATTTAATACCAGTCACTGTCTAGAAGCAAGCATTTCTGTAGCAGTATTTTCTAGTGTATGTTGCCATGTGTAATTCCTCTCCTGAAATAGCTGATGTGACATTGGCATATGTCTTGCATTAACCTTTACACTGTGTGCTATGTAGCATTTAACTTTTCTTAATGTTCTTGGCTTTCAGTGCTTGCTAGGTAGAGTGGCTTCTTTCTTGAATGCAAGCTTTCTCATTCCCATATTAAATTCATAGTCTCATTCAGGATTGCTATTCTTGCTCGACAGCCTGTGTTTTTGTGCAAGCTACATTGAAGTGATTGATTGCAGAATCTGGTTTCGCTGCTGTCTGACTTGGTACTTGTCACCATGTTACGTTTCTCATATGTGGGAGCCTGGTCAGTTGCATTGGGAAACAGTCTCTCAAGGCAAGCACCTGCTCCTACAGTCTGCACAGTGACATAGACTGCGAATTTACACGCACCGTGGTTGGTGCTCCCTGTTCCGTCCTTTCCTGCTGCTGCCATGTGCTTGTGGCCTTCCATAATTTGGCGTCAACGGAGATCTCATACCTGATTACATGGTTCTAAGTGTATGAAGTTGATATCCACATGTGTGGAAAGGCCTGCAAAAGTGGCTGCAAAATGGTGATGTCCACAAAACCGACCATGCCCATATTTAGAGAATGTGGGGCACCAAGTGTGAGTTACACATTAGTGGCATGCGAAAGAACAAAAAGAAACATGCAGGTTGGAAAGGCGGTAACGCTAAAATTCCGGGCACTCCATGTCGCTGTGTTGGCTGCGGCAGCAGATGCTTGCGTCACCCGATTGCTTCGCAATGCAAGTTGCTCATCTTCAACGGCTAGTGTCGGTGCAAACACGTGGGACACGATGTCCAATCTGCTTGCGCTGCTGGTTGTTGCTTGTTACTAGACTACCATGTGCGACGAAGGCAAGCACTATGCCTACAGTCGGACGGTTGAATGTGTCGCAAGCCACACGTGTGGGTGTATACTCACTGTTGTCATGTGGATCGTAGCCAATGTACATTGAGCGCTACGTTAGAGTATGCTGAAGTGATTTGATTGTAGAGTCTTATTTCAACGTTGTCCCACTTGGTCATGGTTGCCGTGTTACATTTCTCGGATGTGGCGGCCTGGTCAGTTGCATTAGCCAACGGCCTCTCGAGGCAAGCACTTGCTCCTGCAGTCCGCACAGTGACACAAACTTCCTGTTTACATGTACACGATTGGTGCTCCCTGTTCGTTCTTTCGTGCTGCAGCCGTGGGTAATGTGTGCTTGTGGCCTTCTTTGGCTGCGATTTGGCGTGAACGGAGACTATCATACATGATTACATGGTTTGAAGTGTCTGATAACCACATGGGTGGAAAGGCTTGCGAAATGGCGATTCCCACAAAACAGACCATGTCCATAGTGAGAGCAGGTGGGGCACCAAGTGTGAGCGACACATTAGCGGCCACCGAAAGAACGAAAAGAAATGTGCAGGTAGGAAAGGAGGTAACGCTAGAATGCCGGGTAGTTTATGTCGCTGTGTTGGCTATAGCAGTAGGTGCCTGCGTCATCCGATTGATTCGCAGTGCAAGTTACGGCGACTGTCAGTGCAAACAGGTGTGGCACTGTCCAATCTGCTTGCGCTGCTGGTTGTCACTCGTTACTAGACCGCCATGTGCGACGTAGGCAAGCACTGTGCCTGAAGTCGGATAGCTGAATGTGCTGTAAGCGACCTGTAGTGCGTGAATGCCCTTGTTGTCATGTGGATCTTAGCCAATGTACAGTGTTTTGTCTGAAACTGATGCGGTGATTGAATTCAGAGTCTGATTTGATAATGGTCGCTGCGTTATGTTTCTTCGATGTGGCGACCTGGTCAGCTGCATGGCCGACAATCTCCAGAGATAACCGTCTGCTCCTGCAGTCCACACAGCGACAACAGACAGACAAAGAACTTTAATTACAAGGTCCTGTGAAGCTTTGCCCTAGGGCAGAGCTGCGGGTCGCTCCCACGTGGGAACGGGTAGGCCTGCCTAACCGCCGCATCGTGGGCTCTCTGGACAGCCCAGGTTTGACGTGAAAGTTCTGAGCTCTGGATGGCAGAGCTCCATTCTTCTTCTGTGATGCGATTGAGTCCCTGTAACGAGGGGCATCGCCAGAGCATGTATGCGAGATTGCTAACAGCCCCACAGTCGGGGCAAGTAGAGCTAAAAGCCTCTGGAGTGATCATGTGGAAAAGGGCCAGGTTTGGATAGCACTTAGTCTGAAGCATGCGTAAAGTGGACGCCAGAGGTCTAGCCAGTTTGCTGTTAGGGGGAGGATAAGTCCTCCTACCCAGGTGATAGTGCGTAGTAATTTCGCTGAAAGTAGTGAGAGTGTCCCGAAACTCGAGAACCCCGGAGTCTGAGTTCGATCCTGCTCCCGCGCAGTGGGTTGTGCGCGCGCTTGGGAGTGGGCGATGTCATTGAGATTGGGAAACGAGTCAAGCTGAGGTTCGAGGTGAGCCAGAAACCACGTGATGGTGTGCGGAGAGATGATCTTGTTCTTGAGAATCTTGGGGGCCTCCTCAGCGATGGATCCTGAAGCGAAAGTCCTGACCGCCGATCTCTAATCAGTGAAGATTTTTGATCTGCTGTTGTCTAGGAGTGCTATAGCAACTGCGACCTGCTCCGCTGTGGTTGGTATTGAGCATTTCAGGGAAGCCGCATTCACTATCTGTCCGTTGTGATCAACGAGGGCAATGGCGAAGTTAGACGACTGTCCATATTGGGCGGCGTCGACAAAACATGCCGAGTAGGGATCGTCCTTGGTACGCTTGAGGAGGGCGAGGGCTCTTGCCCTGCGTCTGCCTACGTTATGTTGAGGATTAACGTTACGGGGAAACGGTGCAACTCGTATGTTGTTCCTTTGATCTCCTGAAATTTCATATTTCCGCTCTTCCATGAGGATAGGGTTGATCCCAAGAACCGCCAGGATCTTCTTTCCAGCCGGGGTACAGGATAGACGGGCCAGTTGGGCTGACTCCTGGGCCTCGATTATCTCGTCCAATGTGTTGTGCACTCCTAGTTGCATAAGGAGATCCGTACTCGCCCGTAATGGAATGCCTAGTACTTTATACTTTTTCTGATAAGCGTGTTTAATCGTTTCTTCTCGGAGTTATACCAGTTGTGCATGGCTGCCATATAAACTACTATATGACTCATGAGGAAGGCGTGGAACAACCTGATGAGGTTGTCTTCTTTTAAGCATCCACGCTTATTCGAGGCTCTGTTGATAAGTCTGATCATGTTCTCAGTCTTGGCTGTGAGCTTGTTGAGCGTCGTATTGTTACTGCCATTGGATTCGATGAACATGCCAAGCACCCGAATGGTGTCTACTCTGGGGATGGTACAGCCGCTTTTAGTGTGGAGTTTGATGTTTATTTCTGACAACGGTTTCCAGCCCCTAGGTTTGGGACCTCTCCTGACTGGCCTGTAGAGGAGGAGCTCAGACTTGCTCGGGGAGCATCTAAGCCCCGTATTTTCCAGGTACATCTCTGTTTGATCTACAGCCTTCTGTAAGCCTAATTCAACAGCTCTTTCGCTTCCTCCGGTGCACCAGATTGTGATATCTGCGTAGAGCGTATGATTGATCCCTTCTATGTTGGAAAGCCTTTGCGATAGTTTCTTCATGGCGATGTTAATAAGCAGTGGTGAGACTACCGCTCCTTGTGGCGTGCCTCTGGGGCCCAAACTGAAATTGTCGGACTTGAGGTCACCGATTTTGAGCGTGGCCTTGCGATCCCGTAGGAACGAGCTTATGTATCTGTGGAAGGCGTCTCCCAAATTGAGCTCCGAGATGGAGTTGAGAATGTGAGCATGGCATACATTGTCAAAAGCCTTCTCCAGGTCTAAGCGTAAGATGCCTCTTACATCTCTTGTGGTGTTGTCAATGATTTGACACTTGATAAGCTTCATCACGTCTTGCGTTGACAGGGCCGGACGAAAGCCAATCATGTTGTACAGAAACAATCCTTGTTTCTCAATGTGCTTGCAAATTCGATTGTGTATATAACATGTTCCGCTACTTTCCCCACGCAGGACGTGAGGGAAATGGGTCTGAGGTTTGAAAGACTCGATGGGCCTTCCAGGCTTTGGAATGAGGATGACCGAGGCCATTTTCCAGGACTCCGGGACAACCCCTCGTTCCCATATTCCATTAATCTCCTCTGTCAACCATTCTATAGAGCAGTCGTCCAGGTTTCTGAGGGCCCGGTTGGGGATGCCATCAGGACCAGGGGCCGACCTGCCATTTAGATTCTGGAGAGCTTCCCTTCGCATGCCTCGAAGGGGTTATCTAGCTCGGGGCAAGATGAGCCTTTGTAGGGGGGATAGTCTTCGTCACTCGAGTTGCACAGTGGCAGATACTTGCGAGCGAGTCTGTCGAGTACGGTCTGCAATGTATCTGATTGTGATGCCTGGTGTAGAACCTTCGCTATCACTTGACTTTGGTTTGACTTGGTGTTGGTATCATCGAGCAGATGCTTGAGGAGGTTCCATTTAGCTCCAACTCTCATCTGGCCATCCACGGAATTGCAGACCTCATCCCACTGTTGTCTGCTCAAGGTTTGGCAGTGGTCTTCTATAGTTTTGTTGAGCTCCGCGATCTTTTTTCGGAGCCTTCGGTTGAGTTTCTGCCCTTTCCATCTGTTCAACAGTGACGTTTTAGCTTCTAGAAGATGAGCGAGGCGGCTATCCATCCTGTCTACCTCCAGTTCAGTCTGCATTTTCTTTGTCGCCGCGCTGATATCCTCCTTTAACAGCGACAAAGACTCCCAATTTACATGCACCGTAATTGGTGCTCTCAGTAAAGTGGAAAGTTGGGCTAGTTGGTGAGTAATCATCATACCTTGCTGGTGAAGCAGCGCACTGACACGGACACAGTGAAGACACACAAGAAAAGACAACACTCGCTGCACTCGCAACTATTTTTATTTCAGAACACATACTTCATATTTATATACCACATTAAGGGGCACTGCTCAGATGGGTGCTGGCCGCTTTACAATTATACCACAGTTTTATCGCACCATAAGGATCAGCTAACCAGGGAAAAAATCGAAGCCTTTCATATTCACAAGAGGGTAGAGGGTTGTATCAGTCAGCCATCTGTACATCTAAGCCACGGTGAGGTTGCCTTTTTGGAAGCACACTAAAAAGAAGGGAAAAAATTGTGTAATAAAAATGGTTGTTAGGGTTGCAACAAATTACGATAGGATTGCACACCATGATAGATAGGTGCCATATCTTTGACGCCCGAGTATGCGCGGGCAAATGATTTTTAAAAAATGCCTTTAATCTTGCCTTGATCATCTTTGACGCCTGAGGGTGCGCAGGTATATAAATATGAAGTATGTGTTCTGAAACAAAATAGTTGCGAGTGCAGCGAGTATCGTCTTTTCTTGTGTGTCTTCACTGTGTCCATGTCAGTGCGCTGCTTCACCAGCAAGGTATGATGGTTGGTGCTCTCCCCATTCGACCTTTCCTGCTGCAGCCACGGGCAAATAATGCTCGTGGGCCTTCATCGGCCGTGATGTGGCCCATATGGAGAACGTGGGGCAACAAGTATCAGTTACGCATTGGCGGCGCCCGAAAGAACAAAAAGAAACATGTAGGTTGGAAAGGAGGTAACGCTAAAATGCCGACTAGTCCATGTCGCTGTGTTGGTTGCGGCAGCAGATGCCTTGCGTCACCCGATTGCTTCGCAATGCAATGTTACGGTGAATGTCGATGCAAACAGGGGGTGCACTGCCAAATTTGCTTGTGCTACTGATTGTCGCTCGTGACCAGATCGCCATGTGCGACGACGAAAGTGAGCAGTTTACGAGCTCACGTTAACGGCTTCAGCGTATCTCGAAATGTAAATTTTTTTTCTGCTCTTGTACGAGAAGTGCACTGCTTTTCTTCTGCCAATAAAGTCGCACGTCCTGTTCACTCACTTGTGGCTTGTTTGTATGGGCGTCAATAGAGGCTCTTTAGTCTCCTGGGAATTCAAACGCGGCAGCTGAGGCATGCCGCAATGCCAGCAAGGCGAGCACGGCACGTACCCAGCTGTGGTAGCTAGAAGGGAGAGGTGACGCCAACGGCGGATGGAAGCCGCTCCTCCATTTCAAGCCGGGCGTAGGTGGCGCTGTTGGCCGTAATGCGATGCATGGTACGCGCTGCTGGCTTTGAGCATACGCAAGGACGCAGGCTGCCGTGCTCGCAACGCGTCAGCCTTTCAGTGATGTTGTTGCAAGCAATGGTTTAGCTCATTAAACGCTAGTCGAACGTGACTTGGAAAAAGTCCCGATAGTCCGTACCGGAACCTTGGAAAAACGCTAACATTATCCTAATCCATAAGAAAGGGGACGCCAAAGACTTGAAAAATTATAGACCGATCAGTTTACTGTCCGTTGCCTACAAAGTATTTACTAAGGTAATTGCAAATAGAATCAGGAACACCTTAGACTTCCGTCAACCAAAGGACCAGGCAGGATTCCGTAAAGGCTACTCAACAATAGACGATATTCACACTATCAATCAGGTGATAGAAAAATGTGCGGAATATAACCAACCTTTATATATAGCTTTCGTTGATTACGAGAAAGCGTTTGATTCAGTCGAAACCTCAGCAGTCATGGAGGCATTGCGGAATCAGGGTGTAGACGAGCCGTATGTAAAAATACTGAAAGACATATATAGCGGCTCCACAGCCACCGTAGTCCTCCATAAAGAAAGCAACAAAATCCCAATAAAGAAAGGTGTCAGGCAGGGAGATACGATCTCTCCGATGCTATTCACAGCGTGTTTACAGGAGGTATTCAGAGACCTGGATAGGGAAGAATTGGGGATAAGAGTTAATGGAGAATACCTTAGTAACTTGCGATTCGCTGATGATATTGCCTTGCTTAGTAACTCAGGGGACCAACTGCAATGCATGCTCACTGACCTGGAGAGGCAAAGCAGAAGGGTGGGTCTAAAAATTAATATGCAGAAAACTAATGTTTAACAGTCTCGGAAGAGAACAGCAGTTTACAATAGGTAGTGAGGCACTGGAAGTGGTAAGGGAATACATCTACTTAGGACAGGTAGTGGCTGCGGATCCGTATCATGAGACTGAAATAATCAGAAGAATAAAAATGGGCTGGGGTGCGTTTGGCAGGCATTCTCAGATCATGAACAGCAGGTTGCCATTATCCCTCAAGAGAAAAGTTTATAACAGTTGTGTCTTACCAGTACTCACGTATGGGGCAGAAACCTGGAGGCTTACGAAAAAGGTTCTACTTAAATTGAGGACGACGCAACGAGCTATGGAAAGAAAAATGATAGGTGTAACGTTAAGGGATAAGAAAAGAGCAGATTGGGTGAGGGAACAAACGCGAGTTAATGATATCTCAGTTGAAATCAAGAAAAAGAAATGGGCATGGGCAGGACACGTAATGAGGAGGGAAGATAACCGATGGTCATTAAGAGTTACGGAATGGATTCCAAGGGAAGGAAAGCGTAGCAGAGGGCGGCAGAAAGTTAGGTGGGCGGATGAGATTAGGAAGTTTGCAGGGACAACATGGCCACAATTAGTACATGACCGGGGTAGTTGGAGAAGCATGGGAGAGGCCTTTGCCCTGCAGTGGGCATAACCAGGCTGATGATGATGATGATGATGATGAACGTGACTACGGCTTACAGAATGCAATTTTAAGCTGTGGTGGTGCAGTGGTTAGGGCGCCCGATTGTTGTGCAGATGAGGGATGGCATCCCGGCCGCAGCGGCCGCTTTTCGATGGAGGCGAAAAACAAGGCGCCCGTTTGCTGTCTGATAGAACACGTCAAAGAACCCCAGGTGGTCGAAATTTCCAGAGTCCTTCATGCCTCCACTACGCCATCTCTCATAGCCTGAGTAACTTTGGCACGTGAAACCCCAAAAACAAAACCATTAAAATCGAGTGGTTACTTCTGCAATACATCTGCTGCGTAACACATCGGCGTGTCTAAAGAGTTATTCGCGAATCCTTTCAGTTTCAGAAATTGAAGGGTCCGAATGAGTCCCGTATGGTCAAGATAGTGCATGACGACAGTGGGAGACACAGACCAAAAGAATTAGGATGGAAATATGTTTCGGGTCCGTGCGATTGCATTTTTTAAATAACGTTGTTTATTGCCTCAGGGCATAAAGGAATATGTAAAAAGGAAATTAAAAGGGGTATTAAATGAGAGAAAAGAAGGTTGGCTGTTCTTTGGCCGGTGTCTTCCACTCCTTAAGTTTCAGTAATATGAAGCGTCAGCTTACTCCTAAAAATGTGAATGGGGTTCAGAACAGGTAATACAAAGCATAGCAAAAATTTATTGCACATCGAAGTAATAGCAAAGCACTGCACATCATACATTCAGGGTAACTCAAAGTACAAGATATAACATTTACATATGCTTCTGTGTAATTTGAAAGGAAAGCATTGAACACCCACGAAGAAATGGGGAGGCAAGGATATCACTTTCCACTAAATAAGAAATTAAGACGTTCCACCTTGAACAAATATGCAACTTCGAGCACCCTCCTAAGTTTAGAGCACCCTCCCAGCTGCCTCGACGACACATAGCCGGACGTGCAGCCAGGGGCGAAGAAGTGACGGTGCTTCGCGTTTTTTGCGTTGGAATTCATCTGTTCGGCGAAGTCCGGCACTCACATTAACATGTAAGCAGCGAAACACATATTGCCATAAACGAGAGGACACTTTAGCAGCCGCGATGAAACAGGAACGCTGTCGCGCCGGCCAGACACCGCGGGAAGCTGCACACGCGCGCAACCGCGTGACTGCATCGCCAAGTAAAACCCCTCAATTTTTGAAAAGTAGCGCCATTCTTGGATCTTTCCGCCACCCCGCTCACCCTGGCGCGTCCTCCTCCACGCCTCCTGGCGCCCCAGCCTCCTCCGCTCCCCTATTGGCCAATCTGTGTCACGTGGAAGCAGGCGCCGCGCTTTTGTATATTTTTTATTTCGAGCGCGGAGCAGGCGCCGCGCTTTTGTATATTTTTTTCTTCCCAGCGCGCGTCGACCTCCATTGTTGGGCTTGCGCGACGAAAGTACGGCAGGCGGACTAACGGTGTGCGTTAGCGTAATAGAATGTGTAGGACCGAGAACTTAATTGCGATGCCATGCTGCTGCGCCTTCGGTTGCCGCAACAGACACAGCGAGGGCAAACAGCTTTTTGCTTATTCGCAGGAGCGGCGGGCTGACTTCGAGGAAGTGGCAAAAAACGCACGGCTTAGTGAAGTAAGGACCACGGCTACTCACAACCTCTTACTTTGAGCCTAGTTCACGCCTTCCGCTTCGAAAAAGTATGTGTTCATGCTCTGCGTGGTTTTTAGCGCGTTGTTTGACTTTTTTTTTCGAATGTGCTCTCTTTGTGTCATGTAGTTTCGTCTTGCGGTGAAATGCACGCATATGCAGCTGGCCTGTGACATAAAAGCGACTTTATTCAGGGTGTGTTTTGAACTCCACCAGAAGCTAGCACATTCTCGACGCTTTTGCAAGGCTCCATATGACTCAAGATGCAGTCTTTTAGCTTCGAATGTACGCCCGCATGTATTGATTTGGTTTGTGGTGATTAACATGTTTAACGTTCCGAAGCGACTAAAGCTAGGATGCAGGTCGTAGTGGATGGCTCACGATAACTTTATCTAGCTCGCCTGGAGATGTTTAACGTGCACTTTGATCGTAGAGTCGTAGGTGGGCCGGTAAATTCCTCGTTGGCGTATCACAATACTCGCGCGGGCGCGCTAGCGCTGCTTTAGAAGTTGGCGCCTCGGCGCTATTGTATTTCTTCAATAAATTTTATTTACTAGTTGTAACACCTTGTCATTATTTCGTATTATTGACGGCGCCTCCAGGGCACCAAAGCGGCAACGGGAACACCAAAGCTAGAACCAGGACGGGATGGGGCTCGCCAAAGCCTGTGCATGCCAAGGGGGTATAAGATCGCGGACAGCCAATTTTGTATTCGAACACTCCCTGCGATGCCTGCATTATTGCAATGCCACGTGCTCTTCAGAGGCCTCCGTTAGCCATTACATGCGCCCTCCTGGAGCAGTACTTGTAAAAAAAAAACAATATATCGTCACGATTGCCAAAGCACCCCTCAATGAAAAAAACGGCCCTGTTGCCAGGCGTTGCTGACCGCACACAGCCATACCGGCAGTGTGCGGTCAGCAATCTCTCACACGCTGGCCGAACAAAAGTATCCTGCAGGTACGTAAATGAACCTACGAAACCACTAACACATACTTTCACGCTGTCAACACCTGAAACTTTGGTAATTACGAGCGTGTTTGAGTACACCGCGTGCTTGCGTCGTGTTTCAGCAACACGAACTCTCAACGTCGCGCGCTTTGCGCCTTAAATGCGCCTTGAATAATGGTCCTTTTCTCTATTTCTTCCGTAATTCCAACACGGAATTCTAAAGGCCAGTTACCGACTGACGAAGAAAGATCTCGATTGAAAAAACTGCTCCGCAGGGCTCGAACGAACTTTTATGCGGATTTCCTCCCATAGCGTGTTAGCCGTCGTCTGCTACGGCAGGCCCACCACCGGCGGCGCCACCGCTGAGGCCGCGCCGAGCGGAGGAGGAGGGAAGTGAATGGCGCTACTTTGGGAGATTGAGGGGCTTTATCGGATGGATGGATGGATGGATGGATGGATGGATGGATGGATGTTATGAGCGTCCCCTTTGGAACGGGGCGGTGGGTTGCGCCACCAAGCTCTTGCTACTATGCTGCCTAATATCCTACCTAGGTTAACCAATGAAAAAAGAAAAAAAAAGAAAAAACACTATGAACTACCGCGTCCAAACTTTCTGATCCCCTATTGCGAATTGTGCTTTTGTACGTCTCCGTCTTTTGTCGTTTACCTACTTTTCTTCCACCAATCCTCCAATCGCCTCTTACTCATGTCTATTGCGGACCTGTTTGCTTTACCACTGCTCCCGCTGAACCCAAGGGTTTCAAGGAGGCCAGTGGTGCCTAAATCAACCGCTGGGTAGACGTCTTCACATTCTAATAAAATATGCTCCGTCGTTTCCCTAGCTTTACCGCAGCAAGCACATGCTTCTTCTTCCTTCTTATATCTCGCTTTATAGGTGCGTGTCCTAAGGCACCCCGATCTCGCTTCGAAAAGTAATGAGCTTCCCTTTGAGTTATCATAAATGGTTTCTTTCCTGATTTCGTCTTTTTCCTCTTAAGTAGTTACTCATGGCAGGTTTCTTTTCCATTGACGCCACCCATGAGATTAATTCAGCCTCTCTGACTTTCCGCTTGACCTTCCTAGCTTGTTGCTGTGTTGCCCACCCCACAGGCCGCATACTTGCTGATAAGCTTCCTACTTCTTTTCCTCCACTGTGAATCAATGTTTTGCCCGCACATATACCTGAACACTCTCCCAGCCCATTTACTTTCTTCCATATTCCTCAGCCGTTCTTCATACTCAATTTTACTGCGAGCTTCCCTCACTTCAAAACTAGTCCAGCCCATATCCTCCTGCACAGCTTCATTTGTAGTCTTCCCGTGAGCGCCCAATGCGAGGCGACCCACTGACCTTAGGTTCCCGTCGAGTCCTGATTGTACCCCTGATTTAAAGCAAACAACCGCATTTCCAAAAGTAAGTCCTGGAACCATTACCCCTTTCCACATACCTCGGAGGACCTCGTACCTATTGTATCCCCATAGCGCTCTGTGCTTCATTATGGCTGCATTTCTCTTCCCCTTGACTGTTATGGTTTTTTCCTGTGTTTGCATATATCCATTGCCTTCGTTTATCCATATACCAAGGTATTTATATTCTGTTACCCGAGGTATTTCTAGGCCCTGTATCTCCACTGTCCACTGTTTTCATTGAATACCATAACACCTGATTTTCTAACACTAAATTTCAAAGCTAAATTGTTGCCTTCCTGTCCACAGATATTAGCCAGACGTTGCAAATCGCTCTGCTTGTTAGCGAGCAACACAATGTCGTCCGCATAAAATAAACCTGGGAGTTGCTGCTCTATTACTGTACCTGCCTGTTTGTATGAGAGATTAAACCCGATATTACTTCCTTCCAGCGCCCTCTCCATCCTCACCATGTACATCATAAACAGCAGCGGGGATAAAGGGCACCCCTGCCTCAGTCCCTTGTTGATATGAACTTTCTCCGCGCTCGTCATCCCTTCCCATTCAACGCAAACGGTATTTTCTAGGTAAATCTCTCTCAAAAGCTGTATACAATCGTTACCTAAGCCTTCCCCTTCCAGAATATCCCACAAAATGTTGCGGTCTACGTTGTGGTAGGCTCCTGTAATGTCTAAAAAGGCCACATACAACGGTCTGCATCTGAAGCCATTCTGAAGCGCCATCTGTCGGGCCCCCCGCTAAAGATCACGCGCGCACGGCCCGTGCGCGCGTGATCGAGGCGGCCGTGCGTGGCCGCTTCTTATTTTCGAACCACTGTGGAAGGTAGAGTTTCCCTTCTTTAGAACAGCCGGTTTGCCTTCTTTTGAGAATCTTTTTAAACAAATCGTAGTACTTAAATATTTTTGGAGCAGTGCATACAGGCACATAAATACGAAACCGGTACCGTTGAGACATGTTCCTCGTTATCTTAAACCGAGAGTGCGCAGTCACTACGGTAAAGCAACAAGACGCTATTATGTTCCTGCTATCTTCAACCTGCTATCTTCAACATCTCTGTAAGGTGCCTTGTGGATGTCTCGTGCTGAAGATGCCCTCTCGGTGAGCGCATATTTCACCCCTCATCTTTTAAGAGGTTCAATACATACAAGCATTTGTCTAGCAAACCAGATTTTTTTTTTCAAGGGAATTTTCCACGTCTCAGTAATTTCTCTCGTCGTATTCGAGTGCTGATTGCCGTGTTATAGTTTGTTAACGAAGCTTTCCCTCAAGTCTAAATATTTTAAGGCAGTTTTCCTAGCCTCTAAAGCCGCTCGAGTTCGCTCTTCTCCTTGAGCGGCCATTTTTCCTAGAAAGTATGCCTTCCAACTACTCCGCCCTTAAACTGGCTCTCTCAACTACTACACGCAGAGACAAAGAAACAGCGCGCGCATTAGATCCCATAGATGAGATGAATATTTACAATTAGTATCAGGGTTATAATTATATTCGAGTGCTGATTGCCGTGCTATCGTTTGCTAACGAAGCTTTCCCTCAAGTCTAAATATTTTAAGGCAGTTTGTCGTGTGCGTATCATGGCTACGCACGCTTATATCGCATTCCGTTTCTCTACCACGGGTGCGCTTTAAAACCACGGCGCTGCAGTTTTTGCTTTTCTCTTCTTTCTTCTTCTCCGACCTTAAACTGGCTCTCTTAACTGTACTACACGCAGAGACAAAGAAACAGCGCGCGAATGCGATCCCATAGATGAGATGAATATATATATATATATATATATATATATATATATATATATATATATATATATATATATATATAGAAAACTATCAGTCATAGCTCTCGTAGTATAGCCCTCTGGGCCGTTTCCTTTTTTTTTTCGAAAGTAATCCTATTAGAGTTATTATAATTACACGAAGGTACTTCGCCCTCATCAGCAGCAGTCCTTGGTATAGTTATTCTGGCGGCTAGCTTCCCACGCTATGCGTGCCGCCATCGCACCTGGTTAAGCTTTTCCTAGACGCTAGAACTATGCTTTGTCCGCGCAACCTTGAGCGATCGGAAAGCGCGTTTCCCCCTCTTGGCCGGCGGAGAAGGGATGCTTCGTTCCGGCCGCGAAGCTCTCCACATCTCTGTAAGGTGCCTTGTGGATGTCTCGTGCTGAAGATGCCCTCTCGGTGAGCGCATATTTCACCCCTCATCTTTTAAGAGGTTCAATACATACAAGCATTTGTCTAGCAAACCAGATTTTTTTTTTTCAAGGGAATTTTCCACGTCTCAGTAATTTCTCTCGTCGTATTCGAGTGCTGATTGCCGTGTTATAGTTTGTTAACGAAGCTTTCCCTCAAGTCTAAATATTTTAAGGCAGTTTTCCTAGCCTCTAAAGCCGCTCGATTTCGCTCTTCTCCTTGAGCGGCCATTTTTCCTAGAAAGTATGCCTTCCAACTACTCCGCCCTTAAACTGGCTCTCTCAACTACTACACGCAGAGACAAAGTAACAGCGCGCGCATTAGATCCCATAGATGAGATGAATATTTACAATTAGTATCAGGGTTATAATTATATTCGAGTGCTGATTGCCGTGCTATCGTTTGCTAACGAAGCTTTCCCTCAAGTCTAAATATTTTAAGGCAGTTTGTCGTGTGCGTATCATGGCTACGCACGCTTATATCGCATTCCGTTTCTCTACCACGGGTGCGCTTTAAAACCACGGCGCTGCAGTTTTTGCTTTTCTCTTCTTTCTTCTTCTCCGACCTTAAACTGGCTCTCTTAACTGTACTACACGCAGAGACAAAGAAACAGCGCGCGAATGCGATCCCATAGATGAGATGAATATATATATATATATATATATATATATAGAAAACTATCAGTCATAGCTCTCGTAGTATAGCCCTCTGGGCCGTTTCCTTTTTTTTCGAAAGTAGTCCTATTAGAGTTATTATAATTACACGAAGGTACTTCGCCCTCATCAGCAGCAGTCCTTGGTATAGTTATTCTGGCGGCTAGCTTCCCACGCTATGCGTGCCGCCATCGCACCTGGTTAAGCTTTTCCTAGACGCTAGAACTATGCTTTGTCCGCGCAACCTTGAGCGATCGGAAAGCGCGTTTCCCCCTCTTGGCCGGCGGAGAAGGGATGCTTCGTTCCGGCCGCGAAGCTCTCCACATCTCTGTAAGGTGCCTTGTGGATGTCTCGTGCTGAAGATGCCCTCTCGGTGAGCGCATATTTCACCCCTCATCTTTTAAGAGGTTCAATACATACAAGCATTTGTCTAGCAAACCAGATTTTTTTTTTCAAGGGAATTTTCCACGTCTCAGTAATTTCTCTCGTCGTATTCGAGTGCTGATTGCCGTGTTATAGTTTGTTAACGAAGCTTTCCCTCAAGTCTAAATATTTTAAGGCAGTTTTCCTAGCCTCTAAAGCCGCTCGAGTTCGCTCTTCTCCTTGAGCGGCCATTTTTTCTAGAAAGTATGCCTTCCAACTACTCCGCCCTTAAACTGGCTCTCTCAACTACTACACGCAGAGACAAAGAAACAGCGCGCGCATTAGATCCCATAGATGAGATGAATATTTACAATTAGTATTAGGGTTATAATTATATTCGAGTGCTGATTGCCGTGCTATCGTTTGCTAACGAAGCTTTCCCTCAAGTCTAAATATTTTAAGGCAGTTTGTCGTGTGCGTATCATGGCTACGCACGCTTATATCGCATTCCGTTTCTCTACCACGGGTGCGCTTTAAAACCACGGCGCTGCAGTTTTTGCTTTTCTCTTCTTTCTTCTTCTCCGACCTTAAACTGGCTCTCTTAACTGTACTACACGCAGAGACAAAGAAACAGCGCGCGAATGCGATCCCATAGATGAGATGAATATATATATATATATATATATATATATATATATATATATATAGAAAACTATCAGTCATAGCTCTCGTAGTATAGCCCTCTGGGCCGTTTCCTTTTTTTTTCGAAAGTAGTCCTGTTAGGGTTATTATAATTACACGAAGGTACTTCGCCCTCATCAGCAGCAGTCCTTGGTATAGTTATTCTGGCGGCTAGCTTCCCACGCTATGCGTGCCGCCATCGCACCTGGTTAAGCTTTTCCTAGACGCTAGAACTATGCTTTGTCCGCGCAACCTTGAGCGATCGGAAAGCGCGTTTCCCCCTCTTGGCCGGCGGAGAAGGGATGCTTCGTTCCGGCCGCGAAGCTCTCCACATCTCTGTAAGGTGCCTTGTGGATGTCTCGTGCTGAAGATGCCCTCTCGGTGAGCGCATATTTCACCCCTCATCTTTTAAGAGGTTCAATACATACAAGCATTTGTCTAGCAAACCAGATTTTTTTTTTCAAGGGAATTTTCCACGTCTCAGTAATTTCTCTCGTCGTATTCGAGTGCTGATTGCCGTGTTATAGTTTGTTAACGAAGCTTTCCCTCAAGTCTAAATATTTTAGGGCAGTTTTCCTAGCCTCTAAAGCCGCTCGAGTTCGCTCTTCTCCTCGAGCGGCCATTTTTCCTAGAAAGTATGCCTTTCAACCGACTATCGCGGACAACATGAGTCTCTTTCCACGTAAGTGTGAGGCTCGGAGGAGGAGCTGTGGCGCTTGAAAGTAGCCTGGGGCCTGACGAACCAACCGACTGAGCTATCTTTCCGGGCAACATCGAAGGGTCACGAGTTCAAATCACCTGTTATGTTCCTTTTTTTTTTCCGCGCCTTTTTCTTTCTTTTTTTTCTTTCTTTTAATGTCTTTTCCTTTATTTTATCACTGTACGGGAACCCTCCTAAAAAAAAAAAAAAGATATATATCTTCAAATATGTATGGCCTCACACTCACATGTGCAGGTCATAAATACCAGGTTCTCTAGCCGAGTGCCATCCATGCGGTATAACCGAGCTCAGATTGGTCCACCTTGACTGACCAAGTAGGGCACCACTGTAGGTTAAATGAGGCGTACAACTCCTGCGGGACCCGCCGTGGTTGCTCAGTGGTTATGGTGTTAGACTGCTGAGCACGAGGTCGCGGGATCGGACCCCGACCACGGCGGCCGCATTTCGATGGGGGCGAAATGCGAAAACACCGGTGTACTTAGAATTAAGTGCACGTTAAAGAACCCCAGGTGGTCGAAATTTTCGGAGTCCTCCACTACGGCGTGCATAATCAGAAAGTGGTTTTGTCACGTAAAACCCCATAAATTAATTTTTATTTTAACTTCTACGGGGACGGTAGAGTATCCGTCTCCAGTACAAGAGGACCGTGATTCAAACCCCGGTGCCGCGCTATTCTCCACCGGAAAATAAAAAAAAAAAACCGTGTGTTGAGAAAATTGCACAAACAGGCCTGGAGTGCGGCCTGATCCCGGTGACCAGAACCGGTAACGCACTCTCTCACCAGAGCAGGATTGGCCACCCTGGTGCAGTACTTGGCCACAACCTCCTATATGAATACAACAATCGAACCCCGGCCCTCAGTCCCCAGCAGCCGCGAAGCAACTGACCACGGCGGCGGTCAGATCTGTGACGCTGCAGAGGGTGCTAAGAATACCTGGCTCCGGACAGGCCGCCATTGGAATCTGAACCTGGCAACGTTTAACGTTAGAACGCTATCTAGTGAGGCGAGTCTAGCAGTGTTATTGGAGGAATTAGAGGGTAGTAAATGGGATATAATAGGGCTCAGTGAGGTTAGGAGGACAAAAGAAGCATATACAGTGCTAAAAAGCGGGCATGTACTGTGTTACCGGGGCTTAGCGGAGAGACGAGAACTAGGAGTCGGATTCCTGATTAATAAGGAAATAGCTGGTAACATACAGGAATTCTATAGCATTAACGAGAGGGTGGCATGTCTTGTTGTGAAACTTAATAAGAGGTACAAAATGAAGGTTGTACAGGTCTACGCTCCTACATCTAGTCATGATGACCAGGAAGTCGAAAGCTTTTATGAAGACGTAGAATCAGCGATGGCTAAAGTCAAAACAAAATACACTATACTGATGGGCGACTTCAATGCCAGGGTAGGCAAGAAGCAGGCTGGAGACAAGTCAGTGGGGGAATATGGCATAGGCTCTAGGAATAGCAGAGGAGAATTATTAGTAGAGTTTGCAGAACAGAATAATATGCGTATAATGAATACCTTCTTCCGCAAGCGGGTTAGCCGAAAGTGGACGTGGAGGAGCCCGAATGGTGAGACTAGAAATGAAATCGACTTCATACTCTACGCGAACCCTGGCATCATTCAAGATGTAGACGTGCTCGGCAAGGTACGCTGCAGTGACCACAGGATGGTAAGAACTCGAATTAGCCTAGACTTGAGGAGGGAACGAAAGAAACTGGTACACAAGAAGCCAATCAATGAGTTAGCGGTAAGAGGGAAACTAGAGGAATTCCGGATCAAACTACAGAACAGGTATTCGGCTTTAACTCAGGAAGAGGACCTTAGTGTTGAAGCAATGAACGACAATCTCATGGGCATCATCAAGGAGTGCGCAATAGAAGTCGGTGGTAACGCCGTTAGACAGGAAACCAGTAAGCTATCGCAGGAGACGAAAGATCTGATCAAGAAACGCCAATGTATGAAAGCCTCTAATCCTACAGCTAGAATAGAACTGGCAGAACTTTCTAAGTTAATCAACAAGCGTAAGACAGCGGACATCAGGAACTATAATATGGATAGAATTGAACAGGCTCTCAGGAAAGGAGGAAGCCTAAAAACAGTGAAGAAGAAACTAGGAATAGGCAAGAATCAGATGTGTGCGTTAAGAGACAAAGCCGGCAATATCGTTACTAATATGGACGAGATAGTTCAAGTGGCTGAGGAGTTCTATAGAGAGTTATACAGTACCAGTGGCACCCACGACGATAGTGGAAGAGAGAATAGCCTAGAGGAATTCGAAATCCCACAGGTAACGCCAGAAGAAGTAAAGAAAGCCTTAGGAGCTATGCAAAGGGGGAAGGCAGCTGGGGAGGATCAGGTAACAGCAGATTTGTTGAAGGATTGTGGTCAGATTGTTCTAGAGAAACTGGCCACCCTGTATACGCAATGCCTCATAACCTCGAGCGTACCGGAATCTTGGAAGAACGCTAACATAATCCTAATCCATAAGAAAGGGGACGCCAAAGACTTGAAAAATTATAGACCGATCAGCTTACTGTCCGTTGCCTACAAAGTATTTACTAAGGTAATCGCAAATAGAATCAGGAACACCTTAGACTTCTGTCAACCAAAGGACCAGGCAGGATTCCGTAAAGGCTACTCAACAATAGACCATATTCACACTATCAATCAAGTGATAGAGAAATGTGCAGAATATAACCAACCCTTATATATAGCTTTCATTGATTACGAGAAAGCGTTTGATTCAGTCGAAACCTCAGCAGTCATGGAGGCATTACGGAATCAGGGTGTAGATGAGCCATATGTAAAAATACTGGAAGATATCTATAGCGGCTCCACAGCCACCGTAGTCCTCCACAAAGAAAGCAACAAAATCCCTATAAAGAAAGGCGTCAGACAGGGAGATACGATATCTCCAATGCTATTCACAGCATGTTTACAGGAGGTATTCAGAGGCCTGGAGTGGGAAGAATTGGGGATAAAAGTTGATGGAGAATACCTTAGCAACTTGCGATTCGCTGATGATATTGCCTTGCTTAGTAACTCAGGAGACCAATTGCAATGCATGCTCACTGACCTGGAGAGGCAAAGCAGAAGGGTGGGTCTGAAAATTAATCTGCAGAAAACTAAAGTACTGTTTAACAGTCTCGGAATAGAACAGCAGTTTACGATAGGTAGCGAAACACTGGAAGTGGTAAGGGAATACATCTACTTAGGGCAGGTAGTGACCACGGATCCGGATCATGAGACTGAAATAACCAGAAGAATAAGAATGGGTTGGGGTGCGTTTGGCAGGCATTCTCAAATCATGAACAGTAGGTTGCCACTATCCCTCAAAAGGAAAGTGTACAACAGCTGTGTGTTACCAGTACTCACATATGGGGCAGAAACCTGGAGGCTTACGAAAAGGGTTCTGCTGAAATTGAGAACGACGCAACGAGCTATGGAAAGAAGAATGATGGGTGTAACGTTAAGGGATATATAAGAGCAGATTGGGTGAGGCAACAAACGCGGGTAAACGACATCTTAGTTGAAATCAAGAAAAAGAAATGGGCATGGGCCGGACATGTAATGAGGAGGGAAGATAACCGATGGTCACTAAGAGCTACGGACTGGATTCCAAGAGAAGGAAAGCGTAGCAGGGGGCGGCAGAAAGTTAGGTGGGCAGATGACATTAAGACGTTTGCAGGGACAACATGGCCACAATTAGTACATGACCGGGGCAGTTGGAGAAGTATGGGAGAGGCCTTTGCCCTGCAGTGGGCGTAACTAGGCTGATGATGATGATGATGATGATCTTCAATGAACTACCGGACGATGTATTTTCTCTGTCCACCCGCAAAACACTGAGAGTCTGTTCAAGCGTTAGAGAACCTTTAATATGTACTGATGTTATCAGTGCATCTTTGATAATGTGTGATGGTTGTGCCAAATGCACAACCAGCTTCTGATGGAGTTCTGGTGTGGCGCGTAGATTGCCGCGGCTGCCGGTTGTCGCCGCACAAGCCCTCTTGTGGCTTCGGCGCTTCCGTTTTGTATACTGTTTTAACTATACTGAATAAAGATTATTATTATTATTATTATTATTATTATTATTATTATTATTATTCTCTAAAGTTGGTTCTTTATTCTATGGTACCAGCTTGGGTCGTATTGAGCCCTGGCTGTGGCGAAGCACGTTTCTAGGCCGAGTTTTGCGTGGATTCGCACTTTTTTCTGCTCTGTTGCGACTGCGAAAAGGCTCGTCACTTCTCACAGACCACTTCGACCACGCTGCGAGGTGGCCGCAGCCTATAGTTTAACGAAAACGGACTCTCCGTGTGCCGTGGGACGTAATGCTGGAAGCAGAAGGAATCGGCGACGCCGATCTGGAGGGACCTAGCTCAGCATTGAAAAAGCGTCACCCTCGATACTGCTGCGTCGTGGGCTGCCATGAACAAGAAGGCCTGAATCCCAACATCCGATTCTATCGTTTCCCTTCAAGGCCTCACGAAGCGGAGCGTCCGCAGTTCGTCGCGCTGGGTAAGCGAAACGTCGCGCCATGCTGACTGCTTAACCTGTCTTGAAGCTTGCTTGATTATAGATCTGCGTTCTAAAATTCGGTCTTTTGCACCTACAGTCCCGACGGCAGACCGACATAGCAGCAGGCATGGCTGGTGATTCACGATTCGAAACCCGGCTACAGCGACAATTAACAATTCGACCGGTGCGAAGTGGCGAAGTGCCCAGGTGTGTGCAAATGACCACAAATGGCCGGGCTGATTCGGTGACAATTCACTACCCCACTACGAGCAGCACAGGTTAGAGAGTTAAATGTGCTCATACTTGACCTCAAGCCAGCATAGTATTGATTACAGCAGATCGATGTTCGAGCGTCGTCATTAAAAGGTACATCAAGCGAGCAGCGCACGAGCTCGCGCTGCAGCGCGATTCGCACGTACGTGCGAGCTCACATGCATTGCATCAGTTATCAGTTACTAAAAGGGACAAATGGACGCTACTACAACGCAGGCATAACTACTTGTTTAGCGGCATGCAGTCAACAAAGATTGCAGAAGACCCGCCGTTTCGCGGCATGTCGAAAGACCACTGCCGTCGCGGCGCGTACGATCGTGTGCTCGAGCAGTTCGTACATCGCGGCATGCTGAAAGACCGCTGCCGTCGCGGCGCGTACCGTCGTGTGCTCGAGCAGTTCAGTACACATGATGTCTGCTTATCGCTGCTGTGGATTCATTTATAGCAAGCATTTCCTCGCGTTTGTGCGCCTGAATCTAGCAGCGTGCAAACCTTACCTGAAGTTCCACTTCGTACGCGACTCGCTTCACTTGCGATTGACACCGCGCTAAAACTTCGCCGCTTAATTCTTGAACGGCATACACGTATTCGGCACTGCATAATTTCTTGCCTTTACGCAGCGTGCCACCCCTGAAAAATATCTCCGGCGCCCGATATTCGCTGCAGGCCGTGATACAACACAACCGAAAGTGGCGGGTCCATATTGTAAACGTGCTTTCCGAAGCAGACGACCGAGCTTGGTACGACCCATTTTAGGACAGAGGGCGCTTTTTAGCACCTTTTTTCACAGCACCCCTTGGACAATGCAAGAGCCTGGACAACGCAAGAACCCCAGATGACATGGCTCAATCCGGAAGCGGAAGTGCACTTTTTTTTTAAGAGCAAAATCCAATATGGCCGTTTTTTGCCGGTCGCGTACGCTGGTACTACAGTGTACTAGAATAGGGGCAGTGTGTTCAGGCAGCGCTCGCCGCTGAGGCGCTTCATGTAGATAGCACGAGATGGCGCTGTAGGAACATGGGCTGTACGGAACTGACAGCGCAGCGCTAGCGCTGCATGTTGATATTTTGATAATCATTTTCTGTCGCAGTCAAATAGACGTGCAAATGCTCGGCGGATGTTAAGATGCATCCCCGAAACTCACTTCATATAACAGACGAATTATATGTGCACTCCTAGCACATCTCAACGCGCAGTAGACGGATTTATTAACCTGACAGCAAATGTTTTGCAGACACCGAAGTAGTGGCGTAAAGCCGTTAAATATGTTTGGAGCCACGCTGTCACGTAACCTGAAATTATTCGGACGGAATACTTGACTGGAAATAACGCCGTAGTAAAGGACATCGAATTGATTATAACCAACCTGGATTCCAGGTGCCCACATTTTCTTTTGCGGTTCGCATTCATAAAAAAGCGGCCGCTGCATCCGCGACCCAACGTCAAGCGCTTAATTCCTCAGCCGCTGTTGTAGAAGAGAAGGCAAAACAATATTTATGTACATAGCCCAAAGCCAAAGAGCTTACCTGCTTGGCATTTACCTTTTTTCGCGATAAACATTTGTCCCTCGTTCTTTCATTCTGTTTGGCGAACCCCCCGCAACTACACTTGCACAGTTTATTCGTGAATTTTTTTTTATTTACACGATGAAGTGCTCCCGAACGTCAGACTCATGTGCGAGTATGAGACACAACGACATCCTACATTTCTATGAAAGGAATAAAACAGGTAGGAAAGACGCCAAGTAAAAGGGATCTCTGCAAAACAACACACAGTATGCCAAAACACAGAAAAACAGTGCGAGTACATTCCATTCCAAACAATGGAGACCTACAGTGGAATTAATATGCGCAAATGAATTCCTTAATTCATTTCTTAATTATATTCACAAAATTAGCTTTTTGAATGCACCAGAAAAAGTTGTGCATTCAGATAAAACAGACAAAGATCAGCATACATGTGTTGCACAATTGCAGCCGAATTTAAAGTGCAATTTCTTTTTTCGTCGTGTTTCTCTTCACTGATTAAGCCCTTTAACATAAAAGTGCAGCCTTGTTAGGACATAAACACGCACAACTGCTGATGTGAAATTATCAGCGTGTATTTTGCAGCCTATGGCATAGCCAATTAAATTTAAAGCTTTCACTAGCTAGAATCATGATATCAACTATGCTGTCGCTGCAAGGCTCCTCTTTGCTGGAGAAGGTTGTAAATATATTCCCTCAAGTTTCTTCAGTACTTCAAAAAGCAACTTGGAGGGATACAGCAATACTCCCCCAGCTGTAACAAACTTGTGAATTTTGAGACTCTGCTACTGACACTAGAGTTCTGCAAAAGAAGAGAGCGGCCGTCCTCACATTTGTTGCGAGTAAAAATGTCTGCGCGACATACCCTGCCATGTATAATGGATGAGGCGGTCATCGCTCCTTTTCTCCACATAAGCCCGGTGCTCTGCCGGAGTACTGTTCAGCTCTGCTCTACCAGCGTTAGATTTCCAGCTTCAACTAACTCAAGTGACGCAACGTCCCCTTCCTTGTCATAATTATCAGGCGAGTGAAGTTGCGATACCAAATCTTCACTGACCTCTTGTGTTACCTGTTTGCATTGCCTTTGCAAGTTATAAAAAGACAGGCAATTCACAACAATAAAAAATTTAGACGGCGCTGGGTGACTGTTAGATCCTTACGATTACCTCACAAGAAGTTCTACAATTTATATTGGCTTAGTCTAGATATCAATAGGTATTTAAAACCCTCTCTTCCCAAGTATTATAACAGAGCCAAAGTGCTGCACAATGTCACACGGAGCCCATCTGCCGTCGACTGGCTCAAGAAGCCGCAAAGTCCTTTTACACTGGAAAGAATATTTAGCGCCAGCGAACAAGGACAGAAGAGAGACGTCACCACAATGCGCTAACTTCAACAACTTGATTTTCAGGAAACACCCACCTATTTAACCCATGCACAGTAAAATAGGCGGGGGTTTCCTGAAAATCAAGTTGCTGAAGTTAGCGCATTGTGGTGTCGTCTCCCTTCTGTCCTCATTCGCTGGCGCTAAATATACTTTCCAAGTCAGTTTACCAACACGCCCAACAAATGGCAATCCTTTTGCATGTGACTCCCAACGAGACAGAAACTCAAGGAATTCCTTCAGAGCAAGCACGCTGCAACCGGGCGCAACACACGGTGAACGGGTCCGCATGCGTCCGTACAGCCCGTGCGACTGCAGCGCCGCCGCATACATCCGGGACCTGTCTACGCTCCCGGCTTCAAAGCAGTGCATGGCGCGCTCCGCCGTCTGAACACACTGCCGCTATTCTAGTACACTGTACTGGTACGCGCCGTGCTTGCCTTGCCGGCTATGCAGCATGCCTCAATGCCTTCGCTGCCGCGTAGCTGGTGCGTTCTAATTGCCAAGAGCCTCTACTGACGCCCATACAAACAAGCCACAAGTGAGTGAACAGAACGTGCGACTTTATTGGCAGAAGACAAGCAGTGTACATTCTCGTGCAATAGCAGAAATAAAATTTGCATGTCGAGATACGCTGGAATCATCGACGCGAGCTCGTAAACGGCTCACCGTCGTCGTAGCACGTGGTGGTCAGGTTAACGAGCGACAACCAGCAGCGGAAACATTGGACAGAGTGTGCCACCTGTTTGCAGCGACAGTCGCCGTTAAAAATGCCCAAATTGCATTGCGAAGTAATCGGGTGACACAGGCATCTGCTGCCGCAGCCTCCACAGCGAGATGGACTACCCCGGATTTTAGCCGTTCACTCCTTTCCAACCTGCACGTTTCTCTTCTTTCGGGGGCCGCTAATGTGTGGCTCACACTTGGTGTCTCACATTGTCTCAATATGGACAAGTTGCTTTCGTGGGCATCGCCTTCATCAACTACTTTTGCGGGCCTTTCCAACCATCTGGCTATCAACTTCATACGCATCGGACTATGTAAGCACGTATGCTGGTCTCCGTTCATGCCTAATCGCGGCCGACAAAGGCCAGAGGCACAATTTGCCCATGGCTGCAGCTGGAAAGGGCGAACGGGGAACACGAATCACGGTGCATGAAAATTGGGAGTCTATGTCGCTGTGCAGGCTGCAGGAGCTAATGCTTACTTCGAGAGAATGCTTCCCAGTGCAACCGACCAGGCCGCAATATTCGAAAAACATAACACTGCGACCGTAACCAAGTGACATAACAGCAAAATTAAACAGCAATCAGTCACCGCATAAGCTTAAGACAATACATTATACATTGGCTACGAACCATCTTACAGGCATAATGCTTGCCTAAGTCGCATGTGGTGGTCTAGTAACGAGCGACAACTAGCGGTACAAACAGATTGGACAGAGCCTCGCACCTGTTTGAACCAACAGTGGCCGTTGAAGATGAGCAACTTCCGTTGCGAAGCAATCAGGTGACGCAGGCATCTGCTGCCGCAACCAACACAGCGACATGGACTACCCGGCATTTTAGCGTTAACTCCTTTTTAACCTGCACATTAATTTTCTTTCGAGGGCCGCTAATGTGTGGCTCACACTTTGTGTCCCATTTTGTCTCAATGTGGACAAGTCGCTCTTGTGGGCATCACCTTCGGCAGCCATTGTTGTTGGCCTTTCCACCCATACGGCTATCAACTTCATACACTTTGAACCATGTAAGCACATATGCTGGTCTCCGTTTTGAGCAAATCGTGGCCGAGGTAGGCCACAAGTACAATTTGGCCATGGCTGCAGCAGGCCAGAACGAACGGGGAGCACCAGTTACGGTGTGTGTGTACTGGGAGTCTATGTCGCTTTGCGGACTGCAGGAGCAAATGCTTACCTCGAGGGACTGCATACCAATGCAACTGACCAGGCCCCCACATCCGAGAAGCGTAACACAGTTACCACAACCAAGTGTGGCAGCAAAACCAGATTCTGCAATCAATCACTTTAGTGTAGCTTGCGCAAAGACCCAGGCTATCGAGGAAGAAGAGCAATCATCAACGAGACTAGGAATATGGAAAATGAGAAAGCTTGCATTCAAGAGAGAAGCCACTCTGCTCTGCAAGCATTGAAGGCTAAAGACATCAAGAAAAGTAAAATGGTGCATAACACATGGTGCATAGGTTAATGCAAGACACATGCCGATGCTGCATCAGCTATTTCAGGAGAGGAATTGTGCATGACAACATACACTGGAAGATACTCCTACTAGAAGATACTGCTACAGATATGTTGGGCTACTAGACAGTGACTGGTACTAAGTATCAGCGAAGAATCGGTTGACCTTTATGTTTGCATGAGGATGAATGATCTCTAATAAAAATAGGCAATGAAAAAGCTTGCATTTATAGAAGAAAAGTTACACTTGGCACAAACGGAATGGACATGGCCAGGAAGCTGATTAAGGGCGAACTGACGGAACTCTATCTTTTGGCCAGGGTCGTCCGTGCTTGGTCAGATGTTGCAGGTGCATCTGAAGATGAATTTCTAGAAAGTCCTTTTTTGAGTTATCTGGATGACTCAGCCAAATGTCCGTGCTGGTGGAATGGTGGCTGAAGCTCTTTTCAGTCTTGACACAGTCCTCTGCAGACTTGATATCTCATCCATATTCTTCTGCATGTGCTTCTTTGTTCTTGGTGTAAGAGCCTTGCAAATTCGGCTCCAGCCCCTTCCTGTTAGCGCAGATAGGAGCTCCTGTGATGACCAAGATGTGCTTGGCATAGACTCTGTTGGGGCAGAACGGTGACACATGAGATACAGCACAGATTAGCCAAACTCACGTGTGTTTTCTTTTATGTTCAAACCAATTATACTGAACCATAAATATGAACAAACATCCATATCTGCTGCAAACAGCAAGCCAATACGGCCTATATCAAACATATTCATTTCTGAACCATGTGTTGTTTACCTTGTAATAGTAGCCAACGTCCACACAATGACCTTGTTGTAGCAGGCAGCAGCTTCTGTTTAGTGCGTGGAGTGTGTTGCTTTATACTGGTGCCGTCCTCATTGGTGCATGTCTGGAACAGAAATTTCGACTGAATCAGAAATTGAAAAAGCACAATTTTGCAATATGATATGAGGAAAGGTGTGACATATATATTGTAATGGTTTGCGACTACAGAACACATGCAGATGTACACTGTCAGTTCTAGGGTGCTTAAGCAACGTGTTAAATAAATATTGCTATTGTCCATAAAATTGATGTCTGCCTAACTACAATGCATGTCAACAGCTTAAGTATTATTAAGATCACAAATGAGAACATTTGCGCGTTCATTTATACACTAGAAGAGATCACACTGCTGGTTCCACAAGCAAATGCATGAAAGTCATGAACCTATTAGAACTGATGCATTATTTTTCTGCACGAACGTGATGCACCGCTTCACTACTGCAAAAATAAATGCCCTACGGTAAACCAAACTGAACAGCAAGAACATTTGGAACCAATAAGTACGAAATATGGGTGAATTATCATGGTTGCAACTGTTTAATACATTAAATTATGTACTTTCACTTCATGTTACCAAAGGATTATACGGTTTTTTGGACGAAAGAAGTTGCCGGCGGACTCGAAAAAAAAGTTTAAAATGTATATTGATAAGGCTACTCAGTCACGACCACGGCTACAATAAGATGAAAAATGAGACGCGTGTTCCGATATCGCTCTTTCTTTCCTGGTTGTGTGTGTAGAACGACAGCCTCGCAAGTAAAGGTTTATTTAGGAAACAACAACTGAGATCTTGACTGCCCATATGTAATGCAGGATCTAGTCCGTTAACTTGTGTCCGCCTGGAAGGTAATGAGACGGATATTATATAACGATTCAAGCAGCGGTGTTAAACGACTCACCGTTATTGCCGTTGTCAGCCGCAGCAAAATCCAGCGACCGTTTCGATGCAGACGTGTTCCGAATGGCTCACGACCCAAACCCAACTTTCGGGCTTACATGTCTGATTAAACATGTCAGTTCACCCCAAGTTAAATAACGCGAGACATCGAAGTGCAATAAACAAGTTTTAGAAACAAAGAAGCAACCAGTCTGAGTGTACGAACGAATGAATCCGTGCCGCCGTGCACTCGAAAATACCGGTAAAGATTTTAAATGCAGGCCAGAGGTCACGTGAAAGATCGATGATGCTGAACGCTATTTGCCTTTATAATGACCAAGAAACAATAAACTTACTAACAAAGAGTACAATATATAATTAGCAATGATAATTCTGCCATGTTTTTTATGTAACAAATATGCTTCGGTAATTGGAAGAGAAAGTTTGTAAGATAAAATTGCGCTTATTACGACGCCTCTACCGGGAAATGTTGGTACTAACGTAAGCATCCCGAAGTGATTCTACTACGCTGGTTATAGAGTTCCTCACTACGTCTTAGAGTTTGAGAAACTCTATGCCACGACCTACTGTACACAGTAGGTCGTGCTCTATGCCATAGAGATTCTCACTATAACATCTAGAGGGAAATCTGGTGCCACCGTCTATGGGAGTTTCTTAAGGAGGCACCGTGCGGAATGACGGCATATGTGTCTGCGAGGCTCGTGTTGGCTGGTGTTGTAAGAGGCTTCGTCTAAAACGTGGATATGGCTACACAAATAACGCGTTCTCAAAGTAAGATCTTCATAAAATGTTTCCATTCACGCATGTTACATGTTTACTCACCTACAATGCATGACCAAGCGAAGAAAAGGAAGAACAGACGACAAACTGTTTCAAAGCGAGCGCGAACCTTGTCGTCTGTCCTCCAACTTCAGCGACCCGCTGATACTTTTTACGTAACCTATAGTCGTACACGCAATAACAAGTTCTCATAGTTAAACAAAACATGTTTTTGCGTAATAATAAAGCTAATACAGCTTTTCACGTGCTGTTTTAGTAGAAAATGACTCATTGTGACACACGGAACGGTGATTGCCAAGCACGTCTTCAAGGTGTCCTGTCTCTCCGAGAACGATGCCAATCCGAAGTCACAATATACCGGCATTCCCAACGTTACTAGACTAGGTTCAGTTGTCAAACTCTCCTTAGGCACCGTACATCGCGGGTGCCCCCGTTTCTTGGTTTGCCGCCAGAAGGCGGGAGCACCGCAGGTAGCTCTACGCGGGCGTAGCTCCGCGTTTGCGAAGGGGCTCGGGTCCTCCGGCTTCGCAACTTACGTACTCGGCAAGTGTTTTCACCGATGCGGAGTTCCAATCGGTCGGCCGAAGTTAACGGACGTGTCGTCGGCACGCTCCGCAACCACCGAGACTACGCGACCTTCACCGACCGCCCTTGACCGCCCTCGCCAGGGCCGCTTTCGCCGGGAGTCACACGGGAAGCGGCTTTCTCGCTGTTTCCCACCGACCGCCTTTTCTTCCCGGGACTTTGTTGCCGCTCCCCGCGCCTCTACAGCTCTGAAGCAGTTCCAACGCGGCTGCCCTTGCCAGGGCCATAGCTGCCTTGGCGTGTTTTCGACACCATGAACCAAGAGCGCGAAGCGGCCAGCTCTTCCGAGGCCCATGTTCTAAACGGGCGTGCAAAGGCCTTCGGCCAATTCACCGGTCCGTTTCGATGGAGAATGTATCTACCGCAACGTCATTTTCCAACGAGCAGGAGACGCATTCGGCGATAGAGAACGCCGGCGCGCGTTCCTCAACAACAACGAAGACGCCCGAGGTGGATACCGCGGGAGTGGCCGCCGAGACCATCGTCGCCAATTTTCCCTCCCAACAGCGAGAGGTGGACACTCCGACCGGGGAAAGGATGGAGGAAGATGCTGCCCCGAACATTTTCGACGACACAGGTGGCTGTTGGAAGACAGTCATACATAAGCGACGCATCCGTCAAACGCGCGCTAAGACGCAACCCTCCGAGAACATCTTGGGCATTCCGGACGCCTCCCAGCCTACCGTACGCAAGCGCATTCGGAATCAGAACCTGCCTCAACTTCCTTTACACGATGAAAAGATAACTCTGCGGCCTCACGGATGACTTTGTCTCGATAAGTGGACGCGCCCAGAATTCGCCAGTGCTCTATGGAGTGCAGCCGGCTTGACCACCGATGATCGTCAGGGCATCATATTCCGACTGCGACCTCAGCAGAACTTGGCAATCATCAGCACACCCCAGTCACACGTAGCCGACGCATTGTACAAGGTGAGGGAGCTGAACCTTCGTCAGCGGGTCTATCCCATCACGACATATCTTTCGGCCCCAGACAACTCATGCAAGGGAATTGTTCCTGGCCTTTTTCCCGTACACCGTCTTCCAAGCTAGTGGATGAGCTTGTGGCTCCTGGAACTCAAATACTTCAAGCACGAATGATGGGTCAAACCAACGTTGCGTTGGTAACATTTGAAGGACTTAAAGTGCCTCGCTACGTGCGTTTCTATGGTGCAGAACTCCCATCGACCCCGCCAACTGGTTTGCACGATATGTCACAAGCTCGGCCATTGGGCTGATTACTGTCCTACGCCGCACGTGGTCATTTGCGCGACGTGCGGGACTGACAACCCCACCTCGTCACATCCGTGCACCCCACACTGCAGATCCTGTGACGGGACCCACCCTACAGCGGATCCAAACTGCCCGCGGCGTGCTAGGCAGACACTGAACAAAGCTTGGGTTCGGAAAGCTCTCGAGAAAGAGCAGCGTGAACTCCAACGCTCCAGCGACCCGACCACTACCACAGATACGGCGGAGACCCGAACATCGCGGGCCCCAACGAAGGAGACCAGACAAGACCGGTCGGAGACCCGTTCGAGATCCCGTCGCAAGTTCCGGACCCGCTCCAAGTCTCGGTCCCGATCCCGCAAGGCATCGGTGCGCCTTCCAGAGAAGCGCCCTCCTTCCCCATCTTCCCAACAACCCTACAAGAAGGCCCTGCAGACCAACGCCCCAGCCAAGGTGACCCTGGTCCCTTCAGGGGTGCAGCGGACCCCGGAGAAGAAAACAGCAATGGATGCGCCTCGGGAGGTAGGTCGGGCGGAGGGTCCCCCACAGCTCGCTCCGCCCCGTAAATCTCTCCCTACCCCTTCCCCTGTCACTAATTCGTTATCAAATCCCGACCCTCTAATAGAAATAGCCCGCCTACGTCGTGACATGGAGGCGCGCTGTGAGCGCCTGCAAAAACAAAT
The DNA here is from genome assembly GCF_023375885.2 of Dermacentor andersoni. Taxonomy (NCBI): domain Eukaryota; kingdom Metazoa; phylum Arthropoda; class Arachnida; order Ixodida; family Ixodidae; genus Dermacentor; species Dermacentor andersoni. The sequence continues at coordinate 185,669,125 of NC_092819.1, read as the reverse complement.
GGACGCGCTGGTGGCAGACATGAGCACTAGTATGCAGGCGGCTCTGGACAGGATAGAACGCCAAATGGAGGTCCTTCAAATAGGGATTACGGAGCAAGTGAAATCATGTATAGAGTGCACTTTCGCACGCATGCAAGTTCCTGAGCTTAGCGGTAACAACGAAAGCACGCTTTCCGACCAAGGGTCTCGGCCGCAACCTTCAAATGTGGGCACCCGGCGCCCGCATCCCTATGCACGACCGCCTGCTTCCTCTCGCGATGATGATGGCGCCGCGTAACGCAGGTCAACTAGTGGTGTGGCAGTGGAATTGTAGGGGATCCCGCCGAAAACGAGGTTCCCTACAGCAGTATATCGCCACATCCACGAACCCTCCCGATGTCATCCTCTTACAGGAAGTCAATTGCACCCCTTCTTTATCCGGCTACAGCACGCTCTCGGGTGTCTCTCCTCTTGTGGGAGCCTTAGTTTCGAAACATGTTACATGTCGCATGCATATCACTAACATTGACATTCCTCACCAAATATTGGAAATAATTACGCAAGGTAAACGCAGCGAGAGTCTGTTTATACTCAATGCATACAGTTCCCCCCGTTCGCGAACGCACTGTTTTCAGCACCTACTAACAGAATTTGGGAGGTTTGGACGGGTTTGTGTAGTGGCCGGCGACTTTAACGCTCCGCATACTTACGTTAAATCGCAGGCTAAAGGGACCCGCTTATGGAATGCCATCTGTAACATGAGATACACACTGCTCACCGGCCCAGAGCACCCCACTCGGATGAGCAACAGCGTATCTCGTGACACCTGCCCTGACCTTACCTTCGTGCGCAATACTGGCCAAGTAGTTGCGCACGGGCCTTTAGAGGAGCACCTTGGTAGTGACCACTACATTGTAGCAACCACCTTGTCATTACGGGGTGCGCGCAGGCCCGAGCGAAATGTGCGTATAACGGATTGGGCGAAATTCAGGGAACGTCGCCAGGACCCACCTGAGCGCCAAGGGTACGAACGCTGGCTTGACTCTCTCGCACAAGATCTAGAGGCCACCACGACCACACTGCGCACCACAACCGAGACACCAGACATAGACCCGCATTTACTTCATCTTTGGAACGCCCGCAGAGGGTTGACACGACGATAGAAACGACAACGCCTCAACCGAAAACTTAGGACACGTATAGATCAAATTACACGGGAATCTCAGGAGTACGCAGAGATCCTTACGAGGAATAACTGGCGAGGATTTCGCGATCGCCTCTCAGGCACATTGAGCACAGCAAAAACGTGGTCGATTCTTCGCTCACTCACAGATCCCACCACAACAAAGGCAAAAACATTTAAACAGCTGCACATATCCTAATGCACGAGTATAGGGACGATGTCTCGACACTCCTCAGAGAGCTAGAGAAGCATTTCATACCCACAGGCCCGCCGCCGCAGTACCCTGACTATCCTTACGTAGGCGAGGCGAACGAATTGCTCGATGCAGACATCACATCTGACGAGGTGCGGGTGGTCCTACAAGACCTACGCCGCAACACGGCACCGGGAGCCGACCACATCCGTTTCGCCACCCTTCGTAACCTCAGTGACGCGGATATTAACCACCTCACCCATATCTTCAATGATTGCTGGCGCAAGGGCATGCTTCCCCAAGCATGGCACATCACACTGATCCCCAAACCGGGCAAGTCTGTTAAGGTTGAAAACTTACGACCCATCTCCCTAACATCCTGCATTGGTAAGCTCATGGAGCATGTACTCTTGCGGCGTCTGCAGCCCTTCCTCGAAGAAAAATCATTCTTTTCTAACTCTCAATTCAGATATCGGGCTCATCTGTCTGCCAAAGATGTGCTCTTACAATTGCGGGAGGAAGTCATAGGACCTCCGTCGTCCGCCCAAACGAGAGCACTCGTCGCCTTAGACCTAAAAGGGGCATTCGATAATGTTGAACATGACCTCATCCTCCTCAATGTTGCACATTCACACTGTGGAATTCGTATGTACAACTATATCCGCGCATTTCTTCGAGATCGCACAGCCACCGTAGGAATGGGACCGCATCGATCCGGTACGATTCGCCTTGTAGGACGTGGGACACCCCAGGGCTCAGTTCTTTCCCCTACTCTATTCAATATCGCGCTCGCAGGGCTCCCCCGGCTACTTGACCAGATCCCTGATGTCGCCCACGCTATTTATGCGGACGACATTACTATCTGGTCGACACGGGGTTCCGACGGAGCCATACAGGACCGACTGCAGCAAGCAGTCGATACAGTTTCCGAGTACGCGAGAAAATGCGGCTTAAGATGTGCTCCGGAAAAGTCGGAGCTCATAATCATTCGCCCCCGGAGCCGTTCCTCTACTCCCCCTATCACTGTGCACGTGGATGGCACACCGATACCACAGGTTAATCGTGCTCGTATCCTCGGCCTACACGTCCAAGCGGATGACAGGTCAAACTACAGTGTTTCCCTTCTATCCAGACAGATTGAGCAAATTCTGGCCATGATCCGGAGGGTCTCCAACAGGCGCTCGGGCCTTCGAGAAGAGGACCTGCTGCGCTTGGTGGAGGCATGCGTGATCAGCCGCCTTACATACCATCTCCCATTTCAGCGGTTGACCCAAGCGCAACAACTTCGCATAGTCGCAATGATTCGCAAAGCGACGAAGCTGGCCCATGGCCTCCCGAACTATACTTCCACACACCGTCTCCTTAACTTAGGGACACATAACACACTAGGCGAGCTGCTAGAGGCACATTGGGTCAGCCATCGCCAGCGCCTCCTACTCACTCCTACTGGCCGCCATCTTCTCACACGGCTAGGATACTCTGTCCCACCCCTCGAGTCTGAAACCCGTCCAACGATCTTGTCGTCAGCGATACGCCAAGCAGTTAGTATTCATCCATTGCCACGTAATATGCAGCCCGAGCTTGACAAAGGGCGGCGCAAACCCCGTGTACGATACATTGGCCGCATGCTTGCAAACATTCCGGAATCACATACTTTATACACGGACACATCACGCACTCAAGAGGGCTATACCTCGGTAGTTTTGGATGGCACCGAATCCCTGACAGACTGTGCTTCAATGCGCGGAACAAATGCCGCTTACGGAGAAATTCTCGGTGTTGCTCTTGCAATTCGATACGCCATCCGTGTTTCTGAGGAAGTGTATATATTGACGTTTGACATAAAAATTGTTACAGCGCAATCACATGCAACCACAAGTATGAAGGACGGGACACTGTGTCCCGTCCTTCATACTTGTGGTTGCATGTGATTGCGCTGTAACAATTTTTATGTCAAGTATGCACCAACTCGCCCAGAAAGAAGTTTTAATGAATATATTGACGGACTCGCAACAGGCATGCCGGGCGTTCCTATCAGGACATGGCATCCCGAGAGCGGCGCACCAAATTCTCCAACAGATCCCGCAAAATACACCAACCACATCTCCCCGCATCCACTTACTCTGGACCCCTGGTCATACCTCGCTGCCGGGTAACGAACGCGCACCGGCAGTTGCCCGAGAAATTTCTCTCTGGGCAACTCGGCGTGGTGAGGCGACTTGTTCAGAGTGGGGGGATCCCTTGCTCCGTTACAAAGACATACTCCGTCATTATACACGCATTCGTCGCACCCACGCCGCACCACCGCCGTCCTTCTCGCGGGAGGAAGCAGTGGCATTACGCCAGCTACAAGCCGCAACTTTTCCAAATCTTGTCTCTCTCCATAAATTCTCCCCACACTGTTATGCAGATCGTTGCCCTGGCTGTGGCAGCTCGCCCACAATCTTCCACGTCACGATTGAGTGCACTGCAAACCTCTTTCCTCCCTTGCCAACTCTCCTTTACCCCTTACGCAACAAAGAGCTGTGGGACGATGCCCTCCGCGACGGACCTCCCGAGGTCCTCCGAGCAGTGATACAACGGGCTCGAAACATCGCCGGAATCATCTTAGGGACCCTGGACTGAGGGTTCCTCCCACACTGCTCTCGCCATTCAAATATTATTAATAAAGATGTTTTACTCTCTCTCACCGATGCGTCTTTAAATGTTTCTATAGTCTCGCGTTTAGGAGATTGATTAAAAAAAATTACGTAACTGGGAAAATGCTGCTGCGCTACCCCAGAATGCGCTGTAGAGTCCTTAGTCGAGGGCCGCAGCAGCCCTGGCCGTCCACTGCGCTCTGTTAATCAGCTGTTGCTGATGAGTAGCTGATTAGTAGTTGTAATAAGCTGTTGCTGCTTATTACTAATTAATTATTAATGCGAACGCATGGTATGACTCATGAGGCGATGTTAGCGCGACCACACGATGATCCAAAAAAATCACGGGAGCCCAAGCGGCAGTTCACGACGCCAGTTAAGGCAGCGTGGATTAAGGCAGAGTGAATTAGGCGAAGTTAATTAAGGCACAGTTAATTAAAATAGAGTTAAGGCACTCGAACCCACGACCATTGGGGGAACCTTTCGAACCCGCGACCGTTGGTGTCAATTAGGGCGATGTTAATTAAGGCCCAGCTTGTAAGATATAGTTAAGGCGCTCGAACCCGCGGTCGTTGGTGAGAGTTGAAGCCTCGACCTTTGGTGGTGAAATAAATATATATATATATATATATATATATATCACGAATTAACTACGCGTTACATAACTAGGCGGATTTAAAATAATTTGAATATCTCCAAGCTACGGCAAACAACATTACCTTAGTTTTGACCACCTACGCGGCATTCGCATATATTAAAACTCTGGCTGAAATTAGCTGGGACACACGGTATATACGCACTCTCAGCACTTCATTTCGGGATGAAAAAGAATGAAGCTAACACTATTTCTTTCATCAGAGCACCGCATTCACAAGTGCAATGTTGAAACCTACGTGAGCTTTGCTCCCTTGCGAACAGACTTGCACATTCAAAGTAGGTTATCGCTGCAGGAACGGAGCATAAATATGCGTTCGCGTCACCAAGTAAAATTGGATGATACGACCCGTAAACTCTTCAAAACGCACACGGCACTTAAAAAGCACAAGAGTGTCGCAACTTCTTCTACGCAGTGGGTCTGGCGGCAGCATCGCAAACATGCACTACAAATTTGCCTACTTCTTCTTACAGATTGCCGCAAGTACCTGTTTCCACGATCTTCAATGTTGTGCTCCTTCGGATTGCCGGCTCGTCGGTCTGCCCGACCGGACGGTCGACGCTTGCTCAGGAAGCTTCACGTGTCCGTTGCCAACGAAGGCACTAAACGCAAACGTGTCAGCCTACGTGGACTGTTTCCTCCCCTGTTGGCCAGCACTAACCTGGCGGTACTGCGCATGCTCCGGCACCTCAGCGACATCTACGTGCTCGCAGCAGGATAAAGAACGGACGCCTCCGGGGTTCCACTTCAGTGGGTCTGGTGGCAGCATCGCAAACATGCACTACAAATTTGCCTACTTCTTCTTACAGGTATGCAATTGGTATGGTTGTAAATGCTATAGGAATGATGATCGCTTCTTGTTGCTGCTGCCAGACCCTCCCACGTTCTTTTTCCCGAAAAGTGCTGCCGGTCTTGTGCACATGTTGAAAAGCCTGTTGATTCTTTCAGGCGACATAGAAACTAATCCGGGTCCCATCACTGAAAAAATGTTCGCCGAATTGCTATCAGGACAGGCTCGCATAAACAACGAAATATCTGCACTAACCTCCAAAATTGCCTCTTTCGATGATCGTCTATCTAAACTAGAGTCACTTGTCGCCAACACCAAAGATGCCGGTGAGCGCGTGCAGGAACTAGAAAATACTGTTTCTGGTCTCTCAGATATGATCCAAAAGCTGGAGCGTAAGAATGACGTCCTTGAAGATCGGTCGCGCCGGAATAACTTGGTTATTTATGGATTATTTGAAACACTGAATGAGACACCTGAGGCACTTCTTACTTCAGTACTAAGCATGCTAACGACAAAGCTTGACGTCACGTGTGATAACATCGAGCGTTGCCACAGACTTGGGCAAAAAAGGACAGGTAAAGATAGACCAGTAATTATCAAACTGTTGGATTTTCGAACTAAAGTAGATATCTTAGCTAACGCACGCAAACTGAAAGGTTCAAACATTTACATCAGTGAAGACTTTTCTGCACGCGTGCGATAGGTGCGCAGAAGCCTATGGCAGAATTCAACGGAACTCAGAAAAGTCGCAAAGAAAGTGCGGTTACAACAAGAGCACCTGATTATCGACAGTGTTCGGTACGAGTGGAGCGATGCCAGAAAGTGCGTTGTCAGGGCGTCTGATTACACCGCTCCCAGGAATTCCAACTGACTTCCACATAAAAGGAAACTAACACTTCTGAACTTTAACGCGCGCAGCTTGATTAACAAATATGTTTCTTTCAACTGGCTTGTAGAATGTCACAAACCATCAGTAATATGTGTTACTGAGACTTGGCTTCATGACTCCATTTCTGAGAATGAATTTTTGCCGCCTGGTTACTCGGTGTTGAGAAATGACAGGACTGTTGGTCGCGGTGGTGGCGTAGCGCTTTTTATTTCTAAGGATATTAAATACGTTTTGCTGCCGAAGCTTAATGATAGCGAATCGGTTTGGTGCAAGATTGACTTTGGCGGCTTTACTACTGTGATTGGCGCTGTATACGGACCGCCAAATGATGTCAATTCAATCCACGCTGTCACGGATTATATTGCAGTGAACAGGCTACAAAAAAGCCAGTTAATAATATGTGGCGATTTTAATGCCCCCTACATTGACTGGCGTTCTCTCTCTTCTACTGGACGTGATCGACCCATCTGCGACGCTCTAATCAATCTCGCTGTGTCATATGATTTGACACAGGTCGTTAGCTCGTGCACCCGAGAATCTGCTATTTTGGATTTGGTCTTCCTTAGTGATGGGCTCCTGTATAGCGAATGTGACGTTGTGGAGGGCATCTCCGATCACAAGGCGGTAATTGTCCACCTAGATATTGCTCTACAGCCCAATAAACCAACATACAGTACTGTCCATGACTTTTCCCGAGCTGACGACAATTCTATTGTCGCCTTGCTTGCATCACACTTTGATGAGTTTATGTTTTCGAGGGATGCCTTAGGTTTTGACTTGTTAGTTGAAATGTTTCACAACATTGTCAAAGAGTGCATAGCTAATTTCGTACCAAAAAAACGTGTAAAGCGAAACCCGAAGCACCCTTGGTACACTAGAGAGATTATACAGTTGATTCGCCGGATAAAGCGCTTCCGCCGTGGCTCTCGCACTCAGAATGTCCGAGAAAACTCAATGCTCACATCACTCAAACAAACTCTTAAGACTAAAATGCAGCAGGCAAGAGACTACTACTATAACAACACTCTGACGACATTCCTAAAAGACAACCCATCCAAATTCTGGAAAACGGTTGTTCCTCCTGTGTCCAACTCAACTTCTATGGTCATTAACGGACAGTCGTGTTCAAATGCTGTCATGATCTCTGAAGCGTTCAATACATATTTTAAATCTGTTTTTATTGAAGATAACGGCATTATCCCTACGTTTCAATGTGGTAGTGCTTCGGCATGCTTTCCAAAACTTCAGATAACGCTTAGCGGAGTTCACGGCCTCTTGTTAAACATTGATACTAGTAAAAGTGCAGGACCAGATAACATTCCAAACACGTTTTTAAAGAGATACTCAGAATACTGTGCGCGGTATCTCACTATCATCTTTCAAAAATCTGTCGAATCGCAAACTGTTCCCAGTGTCTGGAAGGTTGCTCAAGTTGTACCGATACACAAATCTGGCAATAGGCAATTTCTAATTATAGACCAATTTCATTATTATCTACTTGTTGTAAACTACTAGAACACATAATTCATAAGCATATCATACAGTACCTCAACGATAACAACATTCTTTCACATCATCAGCATGGTTTTAGATCGGGTTTTTCCACGGTTACGCAACTAATTGAATTCACTCAGGACGTTGCTACTACACTTAACAATCGTGGCCAGATTGACGCCATATTTGTTGACTACTCCAAAGCATTTGACAAGGTATGTCATGCTAAGTTACTTATGAAGCTTGACTCTTTATTTAGAGGCATACACGGCAATCACTTGCTTGGCTGGATAAGAGACTACTTGCATCTGCGGTCCCAGTTTGTCTCATTTAATCAGGCGCACTCATCTTCAGTCGGTATTTCTTCCGGCGTACCACAGGGCTCCGTATTGGGACCACTTTTATTCATTATTTACCTTAATGATGTCGAGAGTGTTGTTAATAACACTGCTGTTAAGCTCCGTTTGTATGCAGACGACTGTCTTGTACTCTAACATCGTCAGCGTCAATGCCCAGGATCGAGATGCTGAATAACACGTTCAATGCCTTCTGCAACTGGAGCAAGACCTGGCAAATGGAAATCAACTTCGATAAAACGGTATCGATGACCTTTTCGAACAAAAAGGAACCCCTGAAATTTGCCTACAGTAATGACAAGAAGATTTTGACTTGTGTCACCGAGTTCAAATATCCTGGCGTAATTTTTTCTTCCAACTTAAAATGGCAGAAGCACGTCGACTTCATTTGTTCCAGGGCTCTAAAATGACTTGGATATTTAAAAAGAACACTACAACCAGCAACCAAGGAATCCAAACTAGCAGCTTACAGATCCCTCGTGAGGCCCACTCTAGAATATGCATCTGTTGTCTGGTCACCCCACTGCGTATCTGATGTATCAAAGCTTGAGGCTGTGCAGAAAAAAGCTATTAGATTTATTTATAATCGATACGAGCGCAATTTCTCCCCTTCTCTGCATGCTGGCCTGCTATCGCTTGAGCCGTTGGCACATAGGCGCACGTGTGAACGGATTATAATGTTGCACAAAATTGTACATGCTTCTGTCATTGTCGACGTACCTGTGACATTTGTTGGCTCCTCGGCGCGTGTAACGCGAAGAGCCAATCCCTTGAATATCGTTCCTTTTCGAGCTCACTTAGATAGCTTCAAATTTTCTTTCTTGCCATTTACCATTGAATTGTGGAACACGCTACATACTAATCTCCGAGCATTGCCACTTGAGCGTTTTGTAGACGAAGTTCGTTTACATGTGACATGTTGATTGTATGTTATCTTGATGTACTTACCCACTCCTGCTATGTCTCAATTTTGAGACAGCAGTATATGTAAATAAATAAAATAAAAAATGCACCGAGACTGCAGCAAAACACGCATGTATACAACGCACCAAAACAGATAAACAACGGACAGTGCTTCGTCGCCCCGTCCGCGCCGTGCTGACCGAGCAAAGGTAAAGCCCCTCAATTTTTCAAAAGTAGCGCCATTCTTAGATCTTTCCACCACCCCGCTCACCCTGGCGCCTTCTCCTCCACGTCTCCTGTCGCCCCAGACTCCTCCGCTCCCCCATTGGCCAACCTATGTCACGTGGAAGCAGGCGCCGCGCTTTTGTATATTTTTTTTCTTTCCGGCGCGCGCCGACCTCCATTGTTGGGCCTGCGCGACGAAAGTACGGCAGGCGGACTGACGGAGTGCGTTAGCGTAATAGAATGTGCAGGGCCGAGAACTTAATTGCGGTGCCATGCTGCTGCGCCTTCGGTTGCCGCAACAGACACAGCGAGGGCAAAAAGCTTTTTGCTTTGCCGTCCGGCGGGCGCAACGCAAAAAGAAGTATGTATTCGCAGGATCGGGTGGGCTGACTTCGAGGAAGTGGCAAAGAACGCACGGCTTAGTGAAGTAAGGGCCACGGCTACTCACAACCTCTTATTTCGAGCCTAGTTCACGCCTTCCGCTTCGAAAAAGTGTGTGTTCATGCTCTGCGTGGTTTTTAGCGCGTTGTCTGACTTTTTTTTTCGAATGTGCTCTCTTTGTTTCATGTAGTTTCGTCTTGCGGTGAAATGCACGCATCTGCAGCTGGCCTGTGGCATAAAAGCGACTTTATTCCGGGTGTGTTTTGAGCTCCACCAGAAGTTACCACATTCTCGACGCTTTTGCAAGGCTCAATAGGACTTACGATGCAGTCTTTTAGATTCGAATCTACGGCCGCATGTATTGATTTGTGGTGATTAACGTTTTTAACGCTCCGAAGCGACTAAAGCTAGGATGCAGGTCGTAGTGGATGGCTCTGGATAACGTTATCTAGCTCGCCTGGGGATGTTTAACGTGCACTTTGATCGTAGAGTCATACGTGGGCCGGTAAATTCCTCGTTGGCGTTTCATAATACTCGCGCGGGCGCGCTAGCGCTGCTTTAGAAGTTGGCGCCTCGGCGCGATTGTATTTCTTCAATAAGTTTTATTTACTAGTTGTAACACCTTGTCATTATTTCGTATTATTGACGGCGCCTCCAGGGCACCAAAGCGGCAACGGGAACACCAAAGCTAGAACCAGGACGGGATGGGGCTCGCCAAAGCCTGTGCATGCCAAGGGGGTATAAGATCACGGACAGCCAATTTTGTATGCGAACACTCCCTGCGACGCCTGCAATATTGTAATGTCACGTGTTCTTCAGAGGCATCCGTTAGCCATTCCATGTGCCCTCCTGGAGCAGTACTTGTAAAAAAAAAACAATATATCGTCACGATTACCAAAGCACCCCGCAATGAAAAAACGGCCCTGTTGGCAGGCATTGCTGACCGCACACAGCCATTCAGACTGTGTGCGGTCAGCAATCTCTCACGCTCCGGCCGAACAAAAGTATCCTGCAGGTACGTAAATCAACCTACGAAACCACGTACACATACTTTCACGCTGTCAACACCTCAAACTTTGGTAAATACGCCCGTGTTTGAGTACACCGCGTTCTTGCGTCGTGTTTCAGCAACACGAACTCTCAACGTCGCGCGCTTTACGCCTTGAATAATGGTCCTTTTCTCTATTTCTTCCGCAATTCCAACACGAAATTCTAAAGGCCAGTTACCGACTCACGAAGAAAGATGTCGATTGAAAAAACTGCTCCGCAGGGCTCGAACAAACTTTTCTTCGGATTTCCTCCCGTAGCGTGTTAGCCGTCGTCTGCTACGGCAGGCCCACCACCGGCGGCGCCACCGTCGAGGCCACGCCGAGCGGAGGAGGAGGGAAGTGAATGGCGCTACTTTGGGAGATTGAGAGGTTTTAGGCAAAGTGCGACAGCAGTGCCACGAGATGCGAGGATCGGTGGTGGGTCCACGCAGTCAAGGGAGTTTGAAAACTGAACCTAGTCTAGTAACGTTGGGCATTCCCATGCATACCACAGCGCAGCAGCGCCAGATTTCCCTCTAGGTAATGTAGTGAGAAACTCTATGCACTACGTTACCTAGAGGCATAGAGTTTTTCACTGAGAAACTCTTTGCCTAGAGGGAAATCTGGCGCTGCTGCGCGCCTGAACATTGCCCCCGAGGGCTGCGCATGCGTGAGCTGAGAGAAGGTGAGAAAGGAGAACAACTCTTTTTCGCAAGATGTGACGTCACATTGTTGCTTGTTTTTACTTTTTTTGAAAGAGCTACTCTCGAACGTAAATTAGCCGTTGCCGTCGCGTCGGCTGCAAGACGTGTCGAAAGCGTATAACGTGCGCGATATTCGTGCGAGCGCAGTTTGACTTGAGCAATCGTGGGCTTGGACTCCGTGACATTTGCTTTCGTCATATGCGAGTTAGGGGCTTGCCGACAGGTAAACCGCCGCTGTACTTAGGTGAATACCTTGTTTTTCGTGGTCCTGAAATAAATGGCGCGTCGCTGCGATGGCGACTTCAATCGAGTGCAGTAATTGCTGCGCATTACGGGCGATTTAATTGCACACTACGTGCTGCATTATCGGTGCAGATAGAGAAAACTTATCCTGTGAGCCTTACTTCCGTCAGTCAGTCGGTTAGATGTTTCGCTCTTATCCAGGGCACATTTCTTGATATCCACTAACGATCTCCTTCAAATATCGACTAAGTGTCTATTCATCGTGCAGATGTTTCTTTTTTTATTCACACAACTGGCGATGGGCAGCAGCGTTACGGCCGTGAGATAGCAAATTTAAGTGTTATACCCGCCGCTGTATTTTTCGATTCCATGTGACCTAGATTTAAGCTGCCTCAGGTTGTATTAACGCGCGCAGAGGCTTTTAGAAAAATAGTTGTCACCTGAGAAATCAATGCAGTGTGCCAGTTCTTTTGGAATGGTGCTATTTATGAAATTGATTATATTTCCCCTAGTCATGCTCAACTATATATACTTACTGGTGAGATGCTTGAACGTCCGAAGAAGTATTAGCAATGTTTCCCTTCCAACTCAGCATTGTAACCGACGCTTCTCGGAAAAATGAGTGTGGTATTTGCCCCTGCAGCACTGCTATGAGTTCAAGTTCAAATTGTGCCCACCGACTGTCTAACCGTGTGCCACTAGAAAGTAAAGAACTCATTTCTCAATTGTCGCAACATTTCTTTTTCATTCCATCTTCAAGAAATTTGTTTACTTCCTTTCCTGGTCATTGTGGACTTGCACACATTGAAGTTTTGGATAGTTTGGCAAAAGCGTTGCATAGTGGGCCTGTAGGTTTTTTTTTGTATTTAGTGCATTGCCCTTCTGACTGGACAAGTTAAGTAACTGCATTATAAATATTTCCCTTCCTTGGAATGTCTGTTCCATGTGCCTCATAACAGTACGCGGTTGAATTTGGCACGTGCACCTTCATATGACCAAGTGTAGGTTTGTATAGCAATGGAAATAAGAACATGAGTGCTTCTTCGATTGTCTTCATCACACTGCTGATGCCTTCTTCAATGTGTGAAAATGGCTTGTAACAATATTGCTGTGTTTCATGTGAGGATATGGAATAGAATAACTTTCTTCTTTTATGCTGAAGGTATTCACCCCTTTTGCCTGTTGGGCTTCAAATCTTGTAGAAAATAGTGTGAGCAGCCTGGGGTGTGCCTAAAGAGCAATGCTAGTTTGGGCATGATCATATTGTTGCTGCTGGGAAGATGACATCTTAGGCACATTTTTTTCATACAATTAACACAAATGTTTCCATCTTTGCCCTTGTGGCTCAATTGTAGTAGACCTGTTCGTATTCCAGTTACCTTGTTGTTTATTTTTGTTACATATCAGTATTATGTACTATTAAGTTAGTGGGAATATAAAGCTATTTGATGTTGTATTCATGAGGAATCCTAGCCGATCCCTCGTCATGGGTATGTGCCATATGTCACAGGCAACAGTCATTCTAGTCTCTCTGCTTGTGGTAAAAGTATCCCAAAGCCTATTTTTTATGCTTGCAGATGAGTTGAGATTTACACATCAATGCCAGCTCACAAAGCATCTAATACGGCAATCAGCCAGCCACCTCCGCAGATGGAGAATCCTGCAGTTTCCAATCATACTGTTTCTGTTGTCCTTGGCAGAGTTGTTGATTGTACACAAAGGGAATTTATTGTAGGACAATAAAAATAACTTGTCATGACAAGGGCCATATATGTTGGAAATTATAGTAGACTATGAACAGCATTAGCACAAGCCCTGCGGTATCTAAAAAATGAGTAAAGTGCTGCTTTTCATATGCTATAGCTGCTGTGTGCATTAAGCTCACAACTCCCTTCTTGGCAACATCACCCAGGAATGCCCACTCTAAACACTCTGTCACACGCACTTTGACAGCATCTGCTTTGATCTACCTAACTTCACATCAGTAAAGATAGGTCTAGTTCACTAAAGATTGACAATGCTGCATTCGAATGGAACCAAACTGTTCTCGAAAAGTTCTTGAAACCAGTCAAGCAGGTTTTTGAGAACTTTTAATCTGGCAAAATGACAAAATTAAGGTTATTTGAAATAAGTGATGCAATGCTGATGAGGTTTGGGCATGCATTTCAAAGTGCTTGGCCTTCATTGTCTCTAGTAATAGTGAACCTGCCAAATTGGCAAGGATCTTGAATGAATTCTTCACTAGGCCCAACTATTCTGTTGCTGCCCTATATTGTCTCTATAAGAAGAGCGCACAACAAAAATCTATTGGCTTCCTGTTATCGTAACACGCTATAACTTCCTTAGATGCAGAACCATTTGATATTCACCAATAAATACTTACACAGGATTTAGATGATGCCTTTAAAGATGTGTCCCTCATGTTTACATGTAAAGGAGCACTGGCATTAAACTTTTGGACTGAATTTTTTTATAATAATCTGGTTCAAAATGGCAGCTTTTATGACCACACCATGCCACTGAAAGCTGCATGTGCTTTGAGCGGTTCTTGAGGTGTGCTAAGACTTGCTTCACTAAATAAATTTTCTTACGACTCTTCTCAAACATCTAAATTAAAATAATTTAATTCTAGAGTTCTATAAATCACAACCACGATACGATTACGAGGCATGCCATAGTTGCGGACTCCGGCTTAACTTTATTCGCCTGAGGTTTTTAACATGCACCCACTCCACAGTGTGCACCAAGACAGAAAGACCAATGTTGTGCTGCATAGTGGTCCTAACATGCTCAGTTTTCAATGACCTAATAATGGCGTGGCTTACTCATGAACTGCAGCATGCATCATTTGTTTGTGACCTACCATGCAATGTTGTCACCGGATTATGGGGCCACACTGCCTTTGGCACATGTGTAAATGTTTGCGTTAAGGATATATTTGTTGCGCATAGAAGGAATTTGAAGTTTTGTAGTGTAGTTAACTGAATGACAGGACAGCTACACACGCATAAGAAAAAAATTGTGCCAGGACTACTTAAACTCTGCAGTGTTTGAGTTGGACCAATTCTTGCGATTTTACACATTTCTGATGACTGCAGGTCATTCATTACAGTTATACCAGCTGTTGTACTTTTTAGACATGCTGTTTGCCCCGGTTTTATACAGTGATCATAGATAGCCACACCGCACCATGTTGGTAGAAGAATTCAGAATTTTAGTAAAATGGGGTTGCTCCATGTTGAGGTGCACCAGCATGTCATAGTAAATGGAAGCCAGAAGCAGCAGCATCTTAAGGTATTGTGCCGCACCATGTAAAGTCAAATTATTGTGCCCCCCTCCACAGTCGCTGGCAAAACCTGCCGGTGACGCATTGTGAGGAAGCTTTCGAGGTACGCTGCGTTCTTTCCAAAACAGCGTCCGAGGCGGCCATCTATTTTGCCTACAGGACGAAAAGTCCCTGGCCAGGAGTGCATCAAACGTACGGAAATAGCTGTCAATTGTGCTGCTGAACTTCTATATATGTATAGTTTTGCCCTCAGGTTGCAGAACACAGCAATGCTATAGCAAGCAGCGGGGTGAAAGCTGTTTCAGGGCTCTACCACGGCATTGCCAGCACTGCATGCACATACTATACACAAGCATGAGGTTTTAGCAGCAATACTTAACAGTAAATTGTATTTGTACAACTTCACTCTGTCTTTAACACTGCCTGGCTTTAAAATACATGAGAAGAGGTCACTGTCTTTCATTTGATTTGTTTATACAAAAAAAGTGTGTGCATGGAAGGGGTTAAGGCTCCTTTGTCAAGCCGAAATGCTTCCTGGCATGATAAAGTGAAGCCTTGTGCATTTCAGTCTGCAGTTGCTCACTGCACTTTCAAAAGTGCAATCAGTACAGAGAGCACAGGAAAACACACAAGCAATAGTTAAGCAATTTATTTGAAACAAATGCAACTTTGTTTTACAGAAAGACCACATTCCAAAAAAGCAACCACATGCTATGCAGACAATACAGCCAACTTATGTTAATTGTACAGATGTTAACACGCCCTGCCTTTATATGTGGAAATGTTTCAAGTCTCAAAGTGCGCCCCTACTTTGTAGCTTGTCCTTGGAACAATGGATGATTCAAACCAATGCTAAATCTAGCACCATTGCCACGCTGATCGAAGAAAACTACATATTAAAATGGCAACTTCTTGGAGAACAGGAAAGGGTGTACAGTAAACTTCGAATAATCTGGCTCCGGTTAATTTAATTTTTTCAGTTAATTCGATCCTGGCCGACGCCCATGCATTTCTATGGGATTAAACATTCATTATTTCTATCCTAAAACTGGCATTCGCCGGATAATGCGAACTTGACGAGACCCCAATAATGACCCCTTTTAGTGGCAGCGTATGTCTCAGTAGAGCTTAGGGGACAGTGAATGCGTTAAACAAATGCCTTCTCCTCTCTGAAATGCCTATTTTTGACCCACCCGAGAAAGATTTTCAAGCAGTAACGGTAGCTGACAATGTTCGATTGTGGTACTTATCTGATTAAACAAACACTTTTTTATTTTTGAAGGACATTGAGCCGAAAATTGCCTAGCTGTGCAATCGATTGCGAAACTAAAACCGTGGTTGTAGCATTCATATGCTTTACCGCATATCATGGCTGTTATATGGCGAAGCTGACTTTAGAAAATCGGCTGCCATCCTAAAAAATCAGGTAGGCGTAGGTTTCTACTTTGGTATGGAGTTAAGTCATTTCTACTTTACTTTTATACTGTGGACAAACAGAAATTCGCTGAACGTTCGTTTCAGAGGCGTGTTACTCAAGCACATATTGCCAAGTGAATTAACGGTGCTTCAGCAGGTTTTTGCATCTTAATTCCACCCGTCAGTCTCGTGAGGGTAGAATTAATGGAAGTTGACTGTAGAAACTTCGTGATGAAGCACCAACAAAGTTACCTTGCTCAGATAGTGAAAAAGCATGGAAAAAGTTCTTCACACAACATCCACCTATGTTCTGTTGCAGATGCAAAAGCTGCCTCCCTTATCTGGAAGAGAATAAATTCCTTTCGAAGGCAAAATCAAAAACAGAAGGAGAAGTCATCAAGGCACTCCACATCCATCTTATTCAGTCTTTACAGTGTTGCTACATCACCATTTGCTTAGCCTCCTAAGCCAAAAAAGGTTGTAAAAAATAAAATGACCTGATTCCCATGTCTTTCACCATTCAAGCAGTGTTTACTGTCAATTATTATTGCTTTCTGTAACCTCACCTGTAAATACTGTATGTTAACCTGTATATTAACACTGAGCTATATAAGCTTAGTGAAAGTTAAAAAAGAATACTATATGTTTATTTCTGTTTTTTTTAGACGTAAGAAGGGGTGCTTAAAAGCGAGTCGCATTTGCAAAATGCTTGAATAAAGAGCAACTACCCCGGTCATGTGCTAATTGTGGCCATGCTGTTCCTGCAAACTTCGTAATCTCATCCGCCCACCTAACTTTCTGCCGCCCCTGCTAGGCTTCCCCTCTCTTGGAATCCAGTCCATAACCCTTAATGACCATCGGTTATCTTCCCTCCTCATTACATGCCCTGCCCATGCCCATTTTTCTTGATTTCAAAATCGATATCATTAACTCGCATTTGTTCCCTCACCCAATCTGCTCTCATCTTATCCCCTTAACGTTACACCCATCATTCTTCTTTCCGTAGCTCGATGTGTCGTCCTCAGTTTAAGTAGAACCCTTTTTGTAAGCATCCAGGTTTTTGACCGTAGGTGAGTACTGGTAAGACACACCAGTTATACACTTTTCTCTTGAGGGATAATGGCAACCTGGTGTTCATGATCTGAGAATGCCTGCCAAATGCACCCCAGCCCATTCTTATTCTTCTAATTATTTCAGTCATGATCCGGATCCGCGGTCACTACCTGCCCTAAGTAGATGTATTCCCTTACCACTTCCAGTGCCTCGCTACCTATCGTAAACTGCTGTTCTCTTCCGAGACTGTTAAACATTACTTTAGTTTTCTCCAGAAAAATTTTCAGACCCACCATTCTGCTTTGCCTCTCCGGGTCAGTGAGCATGCATTGCAATTGGTCCCCTGAGTTACTAAGCAAGGCAATATCATCAGCGAATCGCAAGTTACTAAGGTATTCTCCATTAACTCTTATCCCCAATTCTTCCCAATCCAGGTCTCTAAATACCTCCTGTAAACACGCTGTGAATAGCATTGGAGAGTTCTCGCGGGATCGAATCCCGGCCACGGCGGCCGCATTTCGATGGGGGCGAAATGCGAAAACACCCGTGTGCTTAGCTTTAGGTGCACGTTAAAGAACCCCAGGTGGTCGAAATTACCGGCGTCCCCCACTACGGCGTGCCTCATAATCAGAAAGTGGTTTTGGCACGTAAAACCCCATAATTTAAAAAAGCATTGGAGAGTTCGTATCTTCCTGCCTGACGCCCTTCTTTATTGGGATTTTGTTGCTTTCTTTATGAAGGACTACGGTGGCTCTGGAGCCGCTGTAGATGTCTTTCACTATTTTTACATATGGCTCATCTAGACCCCAATTCCATAATGCCTGCATGACTGTTGAGGTTTCGACTGAATGAAACACTTTCTCGTAATCAATGAAAGCTATGTATAAGGGTTGGTAAGCTATGTATAAGGGTTGGTATTAAAATTATATCTTTCGTCTCCTGCGATAGCTTACTGGTATCCTGTCTAACGAAGTTACAACCGACTTCTATTGCACACTCCTGAATGATGCCCATAATATTTTCGTTCATTGCTTCAACACTAAGGTTCTCTTCCCGAGTTAAATCCTTATACCTCTTCTGTAGTTTGATCCGAAATTCCTCTATTTTCCC
Source organism: Dermacentor andersoni (assembly GCF_023375885.2). Taxonomy (NCBI): domain Eukaryota; kingdom Metazoa; phylum Arthropoda; class Arachnida; order Ixodida; family Ixodidae; genus Dermacentor; species Dermacentor andersoni. Next base: position 185,650,598 of record NC_092819.1, on the reverse strand, counting down.
TCTTACCGCTAGCTCATTGACCGGCTTCTTATGTACCAGTTTTTTCCATTCCCTCCTCAAGTCTAGGCTAATTCGAGATCTTACCATCCTATGGTCACTGCAGCGCACCTTGCCGAGCACGTACATATCTTGTAGGATGCCAGGGTTAGCACAGGGTATGAGGTCTATTTCATTTCTAGTCTCGCCATTAGGGCTCCTCCACGTCCACTTTCAGTTATCCCGCTTGCCGAAGAAGGTCTTCATTGTCCGCAACTTATTCCGTTCTGCAAACACTACTATTAACTCTCCCTTACTATTCCTAGAACCTTTGCCATATTCGCCCAGTGACTTTTCTTCAGCCTGCTTCTTGCCTACCCTGGCATTGAAGTCGTCCATCAGTATAGTGTATTTTGTTTTGACTTTACCTATCGCCAATTCCACGTCTTCATAGAAGCTTTCGACTTCCTGGTTATCATGACTGGATGTAGGGGCGTAGACCTGTATGACCTTCAATTTGTACCTCTTATTAAGTTTCACAACAAGACCTGCCACCCTCTCGTTAATGCTATACAATTCCTGTATGTTACCAGCTATATGCTTATTAAACAGGAATCCGACTCCTAGTTCTCGTCTCTCGGCTAAGCCCTGGTGGCACAGGATGTGCCCGCTTTTTAGCACTGTATATGGTTCACTTCTCCTCCCAACCTCACTGAGCTCTATTATATCCCATTTAATGCCCGCTAATTCCTCCAATAGCACTGTTAGACTCTCCTCGCTAGAAAACGTTCTAGCGTCAAACATTGCCAGGTTCAGATTCCAATGGCGGCCTGTCTGGATCCAGATATTCTTAGCACCCTCTGCTGCGTCACAGGTCTGACCGCCGCAATGGTAAGTTGCTTTGTAGCTGCTGGGGACTGAGGGCCGGGGTTCGATTGTTCTATTTATACAGAAGGTTGTGGCCAAGTACTGCACCAAGGTGGCCAATCCTGCTCTGGTGAGGGAGTGCATTACCGGGTCTGGTCACCGGGGTCAGGCCGCCAGGCCTGTTTATAGAGCTGTATCAACATGTGGATTTTTTTTATCCGGTGGAAAATTGCGTGGCACCGGGATTAGAACCACAGTCCTTTTGCACGTCATTATTCAAAAGACTAGCGCGAAGTAGCAGGCACAAAGACAGAGAAGACGACAGGACGAGCGCTAAACATCAACTGGTTTTTACTGCGAGCGAAGGTACATATATACATTTCGTTGGTGCATGCGCACGCAGTGTTAAAACAGTACAATCACATTCTAATCAAAACGTGGCAGACTGTTCTGTAAGTACATTTTTTTCTTTTTTGGACAAGGCAAGTGAAGCCGTGCTGACACAGTTATCAGCTTCCCTGTCAATGTGATATGCCTCACAAATCTCGCGCCCCCACCTTGTGCCAAAAGGACTTCTTGGGCAAGTTGGTGCTTAGATTTCACTGTCTACAATTGTAGACAGTGAAATCTAAATTCTAATTGTAGAATTGTAGCGCTTCACTGTCTCCCTTTCTTCTGTCCCTTTTCAAGAAATGTATTTTGCGCCACAAAGTATACCTAGGAAACCCACCTTGTGCCTCCCCTACCAAGCACACACGTGGTGTCAAACGCAGGCACGCACGCGCGTCGCTTACAGTGCATGGCCAAATGGCCGCCCCCCGCTAATGAATCTACCAGCGTTCAGACTACCCGCGGGAGGCACAAGGTGGTGGCGCGAGATTTGTGAGGCATATCACATTGACAGGGAAGGTGATAACTGTGTCAGCACGGCTTCACTTGCCTTGTCCAAAAAAGAAAAAGTGTACTTACAGAACAGTCTGCCACATTTTGATTAGAATGTGATTGTGCTGTTTTAACACTGTGTGCGCATGCACCACCGAAATGTATATATATGTACCTTCGCTCGCAGTAAAAACCAGTTGATGTTGAGCGCTCGCCCGGTCGTCTTCTCTGTCTTTGTGCCTGCTATTTCGCGCTAGTCTTTTGAATAATGATGACACACCAACTAGCCCAGCTTTCTGCCTTGATAGCTTTTGCACGTGAGGCGGATGCTCTACCTCTACGCTATCGCTGCATCGGGGCGCAAGTAGTAAGCAATTATACAAAAAGCGTTCTTTTTTTTATTTTTTTATTTATTTGAACCTCAAGGGTCCCTGGCGGGACATTGCATGAGGGGTGGGCGCAAGAACGGCGGTTAACAATGAATGTTACATGAGAATCATGACGATGACATGGCTTCCTCGATGGCAGTCTTGAAATGGGCTGGATCAGGGATTAGTGCTAATTCGCAGGGAAGGTCATTCCAGTCACGAGCTGTGTGGACAAAAAATGATTTCTGAAATGTAGTTGTTCGGGAACGATGCGGGATGAAGCTGTTTGGATGGCCTGTGCGGGGTGTTCGACGAACTGGTAGGATGAGCTTGCTGTCACCGGGCGAACAATAGAAAAACCTGTGATAAAGGCAGAGACGTGAAATTCGGCGACGGGAAGAGAGAGAAGGAAGTTTTAGTTGCAACTTCAAGGCGGATATGCTAGAGTATCGCGCGTAGTTTGAAAGAATAAAGCTAGTGGCACGATTCTGAGCAGATTCAAGGGCTGAGATACACTCTAAAAACTAAGGGAGTGCCGGGCACTCTCTTTGAGGGAGTAGCTGCTTGTCCCATATTTCACTCTCTTTTCGAGAGTAGATCGACCCTCTTTGAGAGAGAGTAGGTCAACTCCTCCTGACAGAGTTTTGTTACTCCACCGCAAGGGATTGCTAGTACTCTTCCGCAGAGTGATAATACTCTTCCGACAGGGAGTGCTAGTACTCTTCCGCAGAGTGCTAATACTCTCCCCGCAGGGTTAATAGTACACCGCCAGACCGAGTACTTCTACTCCCCCAAACAGAGTGCTTGTACTCCTTCAGAACAGAGTGCTAGTACTCTTCCCAATACCCTCTTAGCCAAGTCCTGGTCACGCATGCAGGCAGGAAATCAGATCAAATTAGGGCCGCTGATATACTGTTCCCTAGGCGGCTCCTCAGACACTGGCCCGATTCCAAGCGGCCTTCAGAATAGGCGTGAGCAAAGTTATGCAAGATTTTAAAGTCATTTTTTCCTGGCTATTTGCTGCCTACCGTGAGGCGTGACTGCACTGAAGCGGCCTATGCGTATGCGTCACGAACGCCACTGAGGAGAAAAAAAAGCGAATTGACACTTAATCTGCAAATATCTTCGCAAATTTCAGAATCAGGAGTCACACAATCTAATTAGAATGCAGTTGTCAAGGGAATCACATACTTATCAAGAATCACAATGCTCTATGCATCATGTAGATTCGAACCCGCGTACACTCGCATTTGTACAATTCAAAACACACATCATAACCATTACACCACAGCGCCGCCACACCCAGTCGTGTTCTTTTAGAGGTTATATATATACCAAACGTATTTGATGAATCGGCTGTGGTGGGTGTGGTTTCTCTGCAGTGTGCTGTGCTGTTGTGTACTGGAATACGTGTGCGTTTGCATCATTTCCATTCCTTGCTACGACTAACAAAGGAAGACAACGTAGACGATAACGTGAGAACTATTCACGGCTTGTCGTCACCGCAGGAAAATAACAAATGTGCCGTTCAGCTCATGATCGAGTGCTTCTCCAGTCCATGTTCTCCAAAATACGCGGATACAAAGTATTGCGCAAACCATCCACGTATGTGAATTTAATTCGCGCGTATACTGGTGAGCAACTGCGACGCCAGTACCAGGCATTTCGACGTGCCTCACGCTGCCGTGTAGGCGTTCTTTTCAAGTGCATTAGTTTAGAGTTTGGTTCAGTCCGCTGTGAGCAGTTGTCCTGCATTAGCAGCCGATCGTTAGCGTTTTGAAGCGCATGCATTCCAGCATTTGGAGACTGCTTATGCCGATAGCCGCGTCAAATGCATTGGCACGCATGTTTAAATGACTAATGTGTCCACTTGTTACACGTGCACTGCTCGTATCCTGGGGCAGTGCTCGTTCTAAAAGCTTCGAAGACCATCTACACTCATGCGTGTGTTCAGTTTATATATGCACAGGATGGACTTGCCGGCTAGCTAGGTTGAGCATTTTAGAAGAAACAGCGCAACACAAGGACGACGCAAAAACATGCCACACCACGAAGCGCTGGTGTGGTTGATGCTTTTTTTCGTCCTTGTGTTTGCGCTGTTTCTTCTTCCACGATACACGCACACCACAGGTACGCGAAAGTTTAGGAGCATAAGTGGTTAACTCTGTTTTCCCCGTTTTCTCTCAGTGTCAATGGCACAGTGCGTTGCCCGGAATTGTGCACGCTTACCCCCATGTGCAGAAATGCATCATAACTTGAAGCCCATGCTTGACTTGATCTAAACGACGAGAGTCGTGAACGCACCAAAAGAAAGGCAGTGAGCGTCTTGGGGGACGTTCGCACCAGGCGTCGTTTATATCAAGTCAAGCATGAGCTTTGTATTAAGATACATTTCTGAATACGGGGGCTAGACATCTGCTTCTTCCAGAAAATGTCGAAGAAACGCCCGCCAAAACCAGGCACATTCGTAAGCTTAACTAGGCAATACGAAGCTCCATAGAAAAAAAGAAGAGTGGTATTAAAAGCTTTCAGTATGTTTCTTTACTCCAAAATAGTTGCGCTCTCGTGGCTTCACTGTACAGAGATAGTGCAGCGTTAGCTAGAAAGCATGAATTTCCTAACTCCATGCCAAAATAAGCTTGTAAAATTATTTAGGTGCTAGAATCCAGGGTTTGTAGCGATCCTTGAAAATCCTTTATTTCTAAAATGCCATTTTCAAGGCATTGAAAACCGTTGAATTTTTAGAAGTACTGGAAAGTCCTTAAACTTGTACACTTGGATAGACTTAGCAGACATTGCCAAGCGCTTTTTTTCCTTTCTGTGACACTCTTTCGCATGTCACAGAAAATTGTCTCTGGAGGTAATAGAAGAAAAGCGACATCCTTAAAGTTGAAATTACAAAGGAGCTGCAGATACCAGTTTTATGCACAAGGAACCGGCGACAAATGTGCTTGGAGGAGCAGAAGCAGGAAGCTCAACAGTTGAGGCATTCGAAGAGAAGCCGTGAAGAGTAAACTGAGAGCGACAGACACAATAAAAAGAAATTAGAAATGACTATTGCTTATTTGATGGTGAAAAAAGCCGAGGCAACAGATGACATCACATACACTGTCAAACCAAACAGTATTCAAAAACTGCAAATGTTGCAGGTCCAAGTAGTTAATTGTGCTATTGCAGCAAAACTTTGAGCGCTTTCTTGAAATGCTTCCTTGTGTGTGTTTAGTGGTGGGCGGCGAAAGGCAAATTAGCAGTCTTTCAAATGTTTGAAATCACTGAAATGCGATTTGTTTTGTTTTCTTTTGTTTGCATTAATGTTAACGGTGTTCTTGAACAAGTTATTGCCTGTCCAAACTACTACACACATTGCACGAGGTCCTTGAAGTTACTGTGTCGGGGCCTCGAAAGTCCTTGAAAACCATTGAATTTTTTTCTTCAATATTGCTACGAACCCAGTAGAACAACTGTCATGGAGTAAAAACCTTGGCTGAACAGGGACTTATACGCAGAGCACAGGAAGACTAGAAATGCAGTAGTAGGCATGGAGGGCCCTGAAAAAAATGTGCCACATCCGCTCGTCTGGCTTATGTTTCTGCACCGACTGTCGCATTTTTAATAGAAGTGCACTTTCTGTTCTACTCCAATAAACGCAACATTACGAACTCCAGTGTGGGGCAGTCCTTCAGCCAGTGCAGAACTTTTTCTGTACATCCGAGTCAGCTCTGTCATTTTTCCAGCATTGTAGTACAAGATTTGTTAAACTGGTTTAGCAGAATATGAGCAGTATACTCTTAAATTAGCTGTTTATTTGTATGCACAAGTTCAGGTCCTCAGTTTGGTTGCATGACAAATTGCCATACCTCAATAGATACAAGAAACAATTTTATTACAGTTTAATAAAATCCAAACAGTTATAATCACAACAATATAATGACATACATTTCTTTTGGTATGTATACAGCCCATGTCTTGGCAGTGTATAAATTCAACTATACACCGCAAGTACTGTGTCCTGACCACTATTATTCACATGTGTAAAACCATTACAGCAATTCAACAAATATCACAGTAATTAGTGACATACACTTTGTAACTGCTTTACATGAGCATAATGTATACAAATGGTCCCTGTGTACCTACACATGACTAGTGCCACCCGAGTACTATTACTCACAGGTGTAAAACCAACAAAGCAGTTCTTTAAAAAATATCACAGTGCTTAGTGACGTACATGCTGTAACTCCCTTGTAGAAACTTAATACAAACACGTGAGGACACAGAAAGCTAGCAGTGGGCATACATGGGAATACCACTGCCTCAATACTAATTCACAAGTGTAAAACCAACCAAGCAGTTCTTTAAAGAATATCACAATGCTTAGTGACATATATTTTCTAACTAGCTTATATAAGCTTTATACAAACATGAGAACATACACAAAGCTAGCAGTGCACCCGCATAGAAGTGCGGCCATCTGAACACGATTATTTGCAAGTGTAAGCTCAACAGAACAGTTCGTTATAGTGACGCACATTTTGTAACTGCCTTATACAAGCTTAGTGCAAGCACAAGAATGCAGAAAATATAAATTAAAAACTTGCTCTATGCATACACAAACAGACCAACACAAATGGTAAACACCGCTTTGAAGACAAATGTGACTGTGGCAAAGCGCAGTGCTGTGCCGGTTGAAATTGCCACCCACAAAAGTATTGAGCAATGCTTAAACCACAGGCAATAAAGTGCTGAAAGACTGCGTCTCTAACGTAACTATTTTAATTCAAATTTCTTGAATATAGGGCTCGCTTGCAGATAAGGCATCTGATCCAACTGACCTGATTTTACACCTGCTACATGCATACAATGCACTCAGATATAACTGGTGATAATAATTATAAAAGGCATTTAAAAGCTTGATAGTATGATGAAGATGCATGACTAGAAAAGTTCTGTCCCCCTCGTACTTGTTAAAAAGGTGTAAGTACGACACATGTTCTTTTTTTCCTCAATTTTTGCATTAATGGACAGCCGGGAACCTCGAACCGACACAAAAAAAAGATACTGCTATGTTAATAGTGTTATGAATAATTTTTTGTGAAAGCTTTTTTACAGACAAGTTGCAGTCTCGTTTCTGGAGGTTGAGCTGTATCTTGCAAGATAACTTGAAAAGTGGTCACATGGGAGCATGACACTATATCATAATGTTAGTTTCAGTTGACTCTCTTGCCCTACAAGTCGCTGCTCACTGTGGCCAGTGATGCAACAGCAGTGTCTGTGTGATTTTCATCACACTTCTGTCCTATGCCATTCTTACCAGAGTTGGCGGCACATAGATACCCAAATTTCGATAGTGTTGCTTTCTCAGGTGGTTGCTTTTGATTTGCTCAATATCAGTTGGCACTTCAGCTGCATCAAACTTCTTTTTTACCTCTTCAACAACAACATCAACAACAATCTTATGACACCTGTGTTGTCCTTCTAGTTGCTCACAAAGACCAGTCAATCTAGCAACAACACTGACAGTCTCTACTATCTTGTAATGGGGGAGAGGTGTGTCCCACCATGTGTTCCACATTGTTGTCACTATGTGGGCTGGCTGGGGAGGCAACAACTGTAATATGTTTGCATTTGCATATATTAAAGTGATGCTTGTACTGTGTTATAACACCTAACTTAGTCTTGCACTTGCTGCACAATAACACTGGCTCACAGTCGTGGTGAAAAGCTTTTGTATGTTGAGCAAATGAGTTTTATCTACTACAAAAAAAGTCAGTGATAGCACACATGTTGCTCTACCAGGCCTGGTGTGGTTCCTTCTGACACTGTTGCTGATGCTGCCGCGCTGCTGCTTGCCTTGTACACTGTTGCAGCTGCCGTAGACATGGCAGTCTCTGTATCTATTGCTGCCGTGTCATCTGTCATGGTAACTTCCAAGTGGTATGGGGCTCACTTCTGCAACAGAGATGTTGTTTGCCCCTTGAGGGCTGTCATGATCAGGGCTAATAATTTCGTAGGCATTGTCTCCTGCATCGAAGAATCAATAAGAACAGCATGAATTAATAAACATAGCTCTAAAAAGTACGGACATCAAGACTTAACCACAAGCTTTGCACATAAGTGACCGGGCTTAATGAATAATACTTGCAGAAGGAGTTACACAATTGTTTGTGTATATTACAGTAAAGCCTCATCAGAAGATATTCAAGAGGCACGGGAAACATGTCTCTCGAAACCAAAAATTTTGAGACACTGAGGAGCCAGACTAGATCAATTTATTATGCATCATCACTAAAGTATGTTTTGATATATCTGAAGGAATAAATGCTCAGGGTGGCTTAAAGGGCCCCTAAACCACTTCTCGACATTTTTTGAACATTTCAAGTAAACACGCGTATCGAAATCAGAATGCCGTCACGATCGACGAAGCCAAATGCCAGAGTGCGTAGCACTGCCGGAGCACCACAATATGAAGAAAATGACCCCGTGCGCCTCTCTGGACCTATCCTGCACCTCCCAGTTTGTCCTGACGTCACCAGGCTGTCTCTGATGATGTCACCAGTTTCCGGTGCTGTCGATTGGTCGAACGAAAATGTACGACTGCCGGCAAGGCCTGCAAGCAAATACACACACTCCTTCCTCGTCGCGTTGCGCGCGATGCCATTGTGGGCAGCCAATGGGGGCAAAGAACAGAAACGCCAACGGAAGGGTCTCCCTATGAGGCTCTTCAACACGAGTCACCATACAGTTCCGTTGTATTAGCGCCACCCCTCGCAGGACCACGGGCCAGCGCGGCAGCAACAGTGCTCGTTGGTGTTGGCCTGTCCCGTAACATTTGGAGGTGTACTAGGCAAGGAAAAGACGATACTGTCCATATGGCGTGTACCAGATGAAAGAGTAAAATGAGTGGGGACTACTTTTTGATAATCAAACACACGTAGCTCCACTATTACTGCACCGTTTCGAAAAATTCTCGTGGCTACCGGTTCATTGCCTTATTGTGTAGAACTGCAACACCGCAACTAAATTTCAACCTCGGTGGTTTAGGGGCCCTTTAAAGAAGACATTCACAGCTTTTTAGTGACTGTAGATTGTGTTAGCTTCCTTCCCAACTTCTGGAATTTAAACACTTCACTTTGCAAGCCTTGTTGCTCGCAGTACCTTTGAGGTGCTCTTAGACGCTCGTCAGCTTCAACTGCCGACACTTTCTGCCCTGCACTGTCCTCGTTGCCCTCCTTTTCTGGTTCATGCTAAAAGAGACATGCGCGATTGACTTGTGTAAGGATTGCGTGATCTTTACGCCCTTCGGAGCACACAAGGTGCACAAAGTGAATGTGTCTGGGTTGTGTCCCTTCGAAGTAGTGAATACTTAAAAAGTCATCCTTAGTAACAAAGGTGTCTCTCGTATACAGTATTGTTAACGTGGCAAACATCGGAAAACCAACCAAACCATTTTCAGATGTCTCTTACAACCAAGTGCATCTTGTAATGAGATTCTACTGTACTGAATATTTTCAACTATGGATCATCTGCATGTACATATAGTCACAAAGACATGTTGTGTGGAATGGCGAATCGGGAAACAGTTCGTACTCTTACTTTTTGTCCCTAACATAAGCAGCTCATAACAATATGATAAAAAAGCAGGAAATGAGGCTAGAATGGAACATAATCCTTCAGCTCTAAACAGTTTTTTGGGCCCACATCATTCCCTCATATGACATAAGGAAACAACTTGATTGCAGTAATGGCTGCATGTGATCTGAGTTGATTGAAACAAACTATACGTAAGGTTGTCCTGTATGTAATTTTATCAGAGTGCTTTTTAGATGTCCTGCTGGTGATCCTGGCTGCGCGATGCTTCTCATGCTTTTTGGCACGATTCCTTTTTTTCCACTCCACTTTTTTTTTCAGATTTTCTCCCCTTTCCCTTCCCCCTTGTGTAAAATAGCACACTTGAAGTATCAAATCTGTTGAACTAACGTGTGTATCAAACCTGTTAACATGTGTGCTTCTCTGTGGTCTGTGTTGTATTTTTGCGCTGCACAATTCAATTCAAGATGAAAGATGGAACGTCCCTGCCTTTAGTTTAATTGTGTGTGTGTGTGTGTGTGTGTGTGTGTATGTCTCTCTTATGTTTTGAAATATATGTACATTCAGGAGTGCCTGCATGCCCTTCTCTCCTGCTCCAGTGACGAAAAGGAGAGCCTGTTTATGTACCATAGTAAAAAATTCAAAGGTTTTCGCTGTGCCCATTACATCCCTTATCATATGGATCTGTCGCAATACAGAGTAGCAGTGGTTCATAATACTAGCCCATCCGAACATAATTATAAATTAACACATACCAACATGCTGCGAAACAGCTGTTGCAAAGCCGCTGGTGAAGGCAATTTCCGCAGCACTGCAGTGGTACAGCCGAGTTCCACCTGTATAGTGACAAATCCATATGCGTGTTAGCAACTCAGTAGTTGCTGATGGTTTCATAAGCTTTACACTACACAATAAAGTAATCTAGACAACTTTGTTGGAGCAAATACACATAATTAGGACACCACTTAAACACTAACACGATTAATTGCCCCCAATCTCTCACTCACTAAGGGATAATACTACTGAAACATCGGTGGAGAGCTCAGATTAACATAGCCCATAAAGGACAAGCGTTCTTTGAGGAAAACAGCTATAACAGCGGTTAGTTTTCTTGATCATTTTATGTGGAAGCTTTGATTTAAATGTCATGCAGTACTATAAAATACGAAGTGCCGCATTTCTAGCAGCAGAAGGCGTCGTCAGGCTCATGGTACAACAGATTTTTGCACTGTTTGTCAGTGAGCCGACACATACAAAGAAAACCGAATTCACACATACATATACAGTGTCAAGTGCACTTCTCCTTCTGAAAACGCAGCCACCAGTTCCAATGTTCCTGAAAGGAAAGGTTATATAAAGTGCGAGACTGCATGGAACTGCCACTTATGACTGTAAATGTATGGTCTGCTGATTGCAGAGGTAGTCACATGCTATTTCTAGTCTCTTTTAGAAGCATTACTAAAGAATAAATTAAAATCTATTCATAAGTCACGAATTTCATGCATCCACAGTTTGGCTAAATAACCTGTGAGAAAAAGACATGTTTACCTGGAATAGCAACCTTTTTTCCTGCTGCAAAACTTTCCTTCGAATTATTGAAATAACTTTACAGCGTCATAATGCGTTTCTCGCAACTACTTGCCGGCAGTGGCGAGTTAGTGTTTATATCCGACTCATTGGGCGACACTACTGCCAAACACAAATGCTTCACGAACACGAGAACACGTCCCTCGCAGAGAATAGCAACCATATATGCCTCTGTGAGACATGATCGCACCTTTGTGGTCAAAATGTACATTAGAACGACATCACCATCTCATTAAAAAAAAAAAATCCTCCGTACAAGGCAGCCGCCAACTGCATAATGTGAAATTGCAACTGATGTCCACCTACTGGTGGCCTGTGTTTGAGTCACTTTTGGCAGTTGACTGGGTGCTGAGAAATGCACGTCCTGGGTTGTCCCTGCAAAACATACAGGGTTATGTCAAATGTTGAAAATATATATATGCCGGCATTTCATCAGTCGCAAAACAAACGAGTAAACTAATAAACAACTGTAATGTAAACAGAGTACACATCATAAGATAGGCTGTCAACTGTTAATGCATTACGCAAAAGACCTAATGCATAGGAAAGACTATATGTATACACACGAAGCTGACACACAATTTAATTCGCTCTAGGTTTTTCCGTGCAGTACATTCAAATTATTATGTCTCGTGGTTAGAGCAAAATTAGTGTAAATTACGAACTAAATTATCTACCCTGGAAACTTTTCTTCAATATGCACCTGTGCGCGCTTCGAACGAGTAGCGTTGTAAAATTTACGTACATGGCATTTAACATAGTTGCTGAACACGGATTTCCTTTGCCCTGTGTCGTGTACAGTGAGCTACATATATCTGCCCCCCCCCCTTTTTTTTGTACTAGCCATACTGCGTGCCACTGCACCTACACGCACGTCAATAAACCTCACGACAAAGAAATAAAAAAAGCGCCAATCACCCATGCCTGCACGTTGTAGTGGGCCTAACCTAACCAAGCATGGGCTGTTGCTTTCTATAGTAAACACAGGCACCGTGCTCATTGCAAGTATGTATCATGTCGCTAAGCAAGTATGCAATTTCATTGTACCACTATTTTTTATCACATGGATATATCTGTTGAGAGGCAAGACAAAAAGCAGTCACTTCTCAGAACTAATCAGCTTTCTTAAAACGCATTTTTAACTTTTCAATGACACTTGCTGCTATGTGTTTGTCTCCAGAGAGCATACTTGATTTGACTTTCCAATCAGAGACATTACATAAATATACCATGTTAAGATGACTGCCTGGAGCACGTGAGAATTTTCATCTTCGTGTAACATACTGTATCTTGATTTTGTTGACATTTGGTCAAAAGGTACACCCAATATAGCCACATACTAGTTTTCTTGTCCAAATAACATGCCAATGTATTTTGATTTTTTTGCATCGGCTCCTCTGCACTACGTGAAGTCGCGCTGCACTGGCTCTTTCACATCCTCGTGTCCTTGCAGCTGCCTTCTTGTGTTATATAAAGCGGGTGCCTGAAAAATATCGTATGCAAAAGTCAACACAAGGGCATGGTGCAAAACATCATCAAGACAGTCAAGGCCACGGCAATAAAAAAGTCTTAGCTCTTAGTCTTCCTAGTGAAATGCATGCAAAACATCGAAATGACTGCAACAGTCAACTGCTAAACTAACTTCAATTTTTAGATTTAAGCAAAAAAACAAATAAACCACAGTTCATCCTTGTTTTTCATGAATGTTAGAATACTCCTGCTAATGAATAGAATATTGGTCATTTTCAGACGTCATAGGTCTGTCATGAGTCTGGTGTATCGCAAACACCACTTGTGACACATCCTAAGCACGTGTCCAGTGTGCTCCCCCCCCCCCCCCCCCCGCACCATCCCTGGTTGTGCCACTGCTGAAGCCATAATTTGAGGATTATAGCTGCAAACATGATGCTCAGTAGGGATGAAAATATTGTCCTTCAGCTCAATGGATATATGGATGTGCCTATAAAAAAGGGCAACAAGGCTTGTTATGGCAAGCTTACCCACATTTCAATACTAACAAGTTCACTGCGGCCTGCATCTAAGCTTACTAAAAGGCATGAACTTATTTTCATGCATGAGGTGCGCAGTGGAGTTCATTTTTGACAGACCCGACTACTGCTGCAGTTTGAAATCTAGCATTTTAGATTCTTGTAGGCATGTAAAAGTTGCAGTTAAACCGCAGTTATTAGTTTATTACACCAACCTATTGTTCTGTGTACGACAGACTGGTAACACGGAATTAAAGCAACATTTTATTTTGATATTTTATTTCTCTACTAAAAATATTCAAGCGATAAACACATCTTGATATGCCATGCTATAGCAAAATGCACACATTACGCTTGTAACCCCCAGAGGAAGGCTGATTTAGCTGTTCATATGACATAACTCTGACACGCCAACTCATATTAGCAAATGCACAGGCATGTCCAAAACAATAAGCGTATGCAAAGTGCCCCTGCAATTGTAATTCCACACAGCAGCCGTTATATTCGATGCCGATGCGTAACTAGCTGCTCGACAATTCACCGAGTTCGTAGACATAAGCATCGTTTCAGTTTCGCACCGTGCACGAAAACCGCAACAGGAGACAAAACCAGACCTATAATCACACCACTTCAACATGAGCAAAAACAGTTCAGTCTTAGGGATAAACACTGTGAGAGCGATTTAGTGCGCGACGGCGACGAGCGACGGCTTCGAGCGACAAAACGGGCCGTCGCTTGAACAGATGGCTCGGTTCTGGAAATCTAGAAATCGTCGCTCGTCGCCCAGAAGTGCTATGAGCGACTAGCCAATAGCGCGAAGCCGGAACTGGATGTACATACATCGCTCAAATACTACCGATTGTCGCGCGGAACGAGGAAATGATTCAATTTTTATACGTGCAAGGATAAGAACGTACTGCAAGACCTCCGGAAATATTTTATGCTACTTTTTATAGTAAAATACATCAACGTAAATTACTAAAGCACGCGTCACGCGTGACTGCAGCCCTCATGCCGGCAACACCGGGGAGGCGTCGCTCAAAATCGTCGCTCGCACGGAGTACGACTTGTAGACGACGAGCGAACGCGACAGCCATCTCCGTCGCGTCGCTTGTAGCTGCCGCGCGCAAGATCGCTTATATGGGGTTTATACTTTCTTCAGCATAAAACATGGATTCCTAATGCGTTTTCAGTAAGTTCAAGATAACGCGCCCAACTGACCTGTTGCAGCATGCAGCTGAATGCCTGCGGCAAAGTTTCTAACTAGCACTGGTACTGCACGTAACTTCAGTGGTCGCAGATTCCCCCTGCGCGAGACACCGTCAAGCGCGCGGTTTATTTATAAAAAAAACCATGCTGCCAGCAAAATGACGCCTTCTGTTATGTGATTCCTTAGTTCAACAGCGTTCCGTACACAGTAGACTGCCAAACTGAATAAATTCAAACACATAAAACGCACGCTAATCACGCTCCGCATAGGCTCGGAATCACGGGCTGGTGAACTAACCATTTTAAGCGTCCTCTCGCCTGGCGTCTTATTGAACATACCATAGTTCTGGCAGCGTTTGCGATTTTTAAAGCTCTTACGGACAATGGCAAAGTGATAAAATCACATGCAGTTATCGCGACGACTGGCTTTTTCGATTGGCATCGAGAGACACGGCGCGTATGCCTAGTCCTTTGTCAATCGCGTCGGCTAAGCGCAGCGACGACTTCCTGGCGATAGCATGACATATACGGACAATGTGCACCTAAGTTAGAATTCACTTACCGCGGAGGATTTGCTGTTATATCCAAGGCATGATGAACGACTGTCGTGTTTTCGTGGCGACGCGAGATGGCTGACATACGATCTGCCTTGGCTGGCCTCTGCTGCTGCTGTGCTGCTCGGCGGAGGGATCACCTTTCTCCGGTGCTGTGTTGTTCCGCGATCTTGAGCGCGCGCGCGCGCGGTGGAGCAATTCCGAGTGAAAAAGTAGAGCGCTCGCTACGCGTTCCTTTGAACTGCGGCGGCCTGTTCTCTTAGAAGCAAAACGATGTGTTCTTTGCTCAGCGTGCATGAATGATACATTGCCATGTTCGGGGCCAGCCACCTACAGTTGAAGCAGAAGATTACGCTACGTTTTGTTTTCTATTGCCGCAAGAGTCTCTCTTTTCTATTGTCGCAAGAGTCTTTTCACTCTCTCTCTCTGAAGGAGAGAGTGAAAAGCACATTTCACTCTCTCCTTGGTGACAGAGTGAACAATGCATTTCACTCTCCTCGACATTTTGCGAGAGTAAAACGACGCTTTGAAGAGTGAACCGGCAGCTTCACTCCTGCGATACCCTTCCTAGTTTTTAGAGTGTAAGGTTAGACTGATGGGGGTCAGATATTGCGCAAGCGTATTCAAGTTGAGGTCGCACAAATTTTTTATAAGCTACTAATTTTAAGAAAGAAGGTGTCATGCGCAGGTTACGACAGAGATACCCAACTGCTCGATTAGATGAATTTATTATGTGGTTAATGTGGCAAGACCATGACAAGTCGCCTGCAAGGTTAATGCCAAGATACTTAAAAGAGTTAGTGGAAATAATGGCAGTATCGTTAATTTTATAAGTAGGCGGAGTATAATTACGGCGTAACTGTAATTGGAGGATTGGAGTAGATTAGTTTGACCACTCAAAGAGTGGGAATGGTCCAACTGTCAAAACTCCGACGAGTTAAAAGGACTGGAATCACATAAACCACAACTCTGAAGGAATGAAGTGGGAATAGAATGGTGGGGGGGAGCGCCCCCACTCTGCAATTCTGCACCATGCCGATACATCCTCTTCTTGGGCAATGCCAGCGCAGCTCTAGAACCACAAAGACGACCGCACTACCAGGGCGAAACGCATCGAAGGCCCGTCAGCTGCTGCATGATCACGTGCTGCTAACGAGCAATCCTGCACAACATTTATATATATATATATATATATATACATACACACATCAGAGGCGTAGCCAGGGGGGGGCTTATGGGGCTTCAGCCCCCCCCCCCCCGCAATTTTTTCGTGCTGTCCATGCACCGCCGACCTAAGCAATCCCCAGCGCCGGAAATCATTCTGGATTTTGTCTAGAGCGTCTTTTTCGCGCTCGAAAGGCCATTTCACCGCGAAAATTACGAACTTTGGCTCAATCTTGCGGCAACGCCCATGCAACGGTCCGGGGTTCACATAACGCAAGCAGCCCTATGCGAGCACGAAGTTTCAAGGATGTTTTGATGGCGAATGGGCTCGCCGCGGCATCTCGCGGAGGCCGCGGAATCTACACTTTATCATGGAATTTACGGAGCACATGGATATCAATTTCGAAACTTTATGGGTATAAAGTTCTCATAAACTTTTGATGTGAAAAGTGCATTGACATTTCCAAACGTGTGCTTTAGATTGTCAATTGCGGAACTTTGTAAGTTTAATGCTCCCATAAATATTTGACGCCAAAGGTGCATTGACTTTTCCAAAGTCGTACATCAGGCCATACAACGAGACAAGCCAAACCAACACACTATCAGACAAGTTCACAAAGCCCGCAGCGAGGCCCGATGAGACGAAGCGTTGTGGTGGTTCATTCATGCCGTCATGTCACATAAAAAATATCAATAATTTTTTTCACCTGCGCCAAAGCATCCAGTGAAGACACTAAAGTCAGCCAAAGTAACTACGTTCTTATTTTTTCTACTTTGACTTTTAATCGCGAGGACACATTGAGCCTTTTCAATTTTTTTGTTCTCGCTGCCCTACCCGCGCACTGCCAGAACCAGCCAGAGCGCATGCGTTTTTCTCGTGTTGCCCCGACCACCGCGCGGCGCACTTCGGTGCGCGTTCGGTTTTCTCTAGACGAGTGCATTTTCGCCTGGCAGAGCTTTGGACGCTTTCTAGCTAGCAGACGAGAAAAAGAAACTGTCGTCGCTAGCCGCCATCACTGTGGGGACTCGACGGGTTGCACCGCGTTCGCTTGAGCGCAACCTCTCCAGAAAGTTGTCTCGCCGGTGTAGGATACCGAGCAGTATGCGCATGGCTCTTGGTGGACCAAGTGTCTCGTGTTTTCTTCGATATTCCTTTAATAGCCATATTAGTTGCCCAAAGTAGGCATTCGATTGCGACCAACATACTTTGCGGTTTTTTTTTTTTTCATTAGGGTGCCCCCTCCCCACAAAAGGAAAAAAGAAGCGTTGCTGCGGTGCAGCGAATTGTCGCATGTTGAAAGTTCTATTTTGTTACTTCTTTTGCGGAAAGTAATGGGCCATGGGACGCTTCAGTTGCCGGATACTCTTATTATATTACTGCGATAGCAATTATATGGACACTCTAGACGCATTTCTGCCGTCGCCGTCGCCCTCATGTTCCGCATAAAGTCCAAGTGCGACAACATCGTGACCCCGCGCCGCATGCTGTATGTGCGAGTGAAAGCGTGTGGGGGGTGGGGGGAATGGGTGAGCCGACGATGGTGGCTCAGTCTTGTGTGCGCAAGGGAGAAAAGTGAGGAGCAAGCGCGCCGCCTTCCGTCGCGCGCGATACATCGGGGGGAGTGCATGGAATGGGGCCAGGATCAAGGATTCTGTGAATCTGATTGCGCAACATGTTTATTGGCCTTGTTTGACGCATTATATACAGTGACTTTTTCTTAGATACGTAGATTTATTGGAGACTTACTTATACGTATGTTTAAATATCTTGTTGCGAGGTTTTGTGTATACGCCAGAATACGGAGAAGATCGGCGCTGTCTTTACTCATCTGATCCGTTATCACAATAAGGGTGACGATTTCTTGTCTGCAATTGTGATCGGAGGAGAACCATCATGCCACTATTACGAGCCTGAAACACGGCGGCAAAGCTTACAATGGAAACATTCCAATTCACCACCCCCAAAGAAAGCAAAGGCCGTCATTTCCGCCAGAAAGGTGTGGTTGACTTTTATTTTTCGATCGTCAGGGGCCATTACTGACAGAATCTGCTAAATCTTGAGAGAATATCAATTTTTTCCGATATTGTGAAACGCCGGATCGGCTTCGTATGCCAATCAAGAACAAACTACGTGGAAAATTGACGAATGGGGTCATCTTGTTCCACGGCAATGCGCGTCCCCACGTCGCTGATGTGGTTAATACAAAACTGGCAAAGTTCAAGCGGGAAACTCTGCAACACCCGCCATACAGCTCAGACCTGTCGCCTTGTGACTTCCAGATTTTGGGGCCACCGAAAAAACAGCTCAATGGAACCAGATTCGTCTCGGACGATGTCGTGAAAGTCAGTTGCAGACGTTTAAAGCAGCTAACCAAGGAGCTTTATGAGACGGGAATTGCGCGACTCCTTAGTCAATGGGACAAATGTCTAAATGCTCATGGGGGCTACATTTAATTAAAGTACCCCGTTTGTCATATATTCGCATTGGATCACTTTCATTTGACTCGCCCTCGTATATTCTGCAGAACTCCTGATTTTTATACGTGCTCTCTGTTGCGACTATAATTTCGGTACAATTACGACACACGACCGGTGACAGCTGCTGCTGCGTAATACATTGGAACAAATGACAGCGTCATTTAGATTTTTCACTGGCCGTTGCATGTGTACAAGAATGTAAACAAGAATCTTGAATGACAAAGTGTCATTAACATACTTGTTCTCAACTTGTTCATTTCATGACCTTTACATTTTTAATATCAGCGGCATGCACTGCTTTGCTGGCTTCGAGCTGATGTAGTTCTGAAGCTCGTGTGATATTTTCTTTACTTATTAAATAGACAAAAAACATAGAAGCATTGACATCAGTTGTGTTGGGCACAATTTCTGGCACAGACGAGTATGATGTTTTATTAAAAAATACATATTTTACTTGTATTGACAGTGCGTAGCGTTCAAGAATTCGTTTGCAACAGCTTTGGCAATTGCAATGCAGTTATTATTCGTGTATTTGATCCCTAGGCAAATTGTTTAAGAGGAAGCTTTAGCTCGGGCTCAACTCCAACGCGGCCTATTCAGATACATGTAAAACGCAGAAACGCTTTTCTGATATAACTCCTGAATCGCTTTTAACGAAATTTGTTGCATTTGAGAGAGTAAGTTAAATTCTAGTGTCTGTTGGAAGCGGAATTTCGATTTAGGGCCTGAACGTTTTTAAAAATATTTCGAAAAATTCGAAAGTTCGAAAAAAATAGAAGCACGAAGTTTACAAATATAATAATACCTCTGCATTAAGAACAGATATCGCGGTTCTGTAAACGACATCTATTACACCATTCAAAGCGGACAAATTCGTTATGTCAATTTGTATCTTAGGTGAATTGGTTATGTTATGTACAAGGGTTCTGCAAAAGCAGTACTTCCATAATAGTTAATTTTTTTAGACTCATGTGTAACTTATCAATTTTGTCCGCTGTAGATGCACTATTATCTGCAATTCACAGAATTGTGATAACAATTTTCATTGCTGACTTACAGAGTGGCAAACTTAATTGTTTCGTTTTCTGAAAATGTTGGATTTTTGCTACTTTTCAATAAAATATTGACAACCTAAATCGAAAATTCGAAACAAACAATCACTAGTATTTAAGTTTGCCTTTTAAATGCAAAAAACCTCGTCAAATTTGGAGCAATGGTTGCCGAGAAAAACGAATTCTCCTTCTACATGTATTTGGATAGGAGCATCCGACCTAATGTCTCCTCTTACGGAGGAGGCCGAGCTGCAACGTGAGCCCCCCCCCCCCCCCCCCCCCCCGAACGAAATTTCTGGCTACGCCACTGACACACACGCAGTGCACAGACTGGTACCCTAGGTAGGGGCTAGGACTCGCAAAAACTATAGTGTTCTCCACAAATGTGACGAGTACCAGGCCACCAAACTCCTTGCCCTGTGCACGTTGCTGTCTATCTTCATGAGCCTAGATCCTGATGCAACCACTGGTGCCACGCTGCTATTTTCAAAGGCCACCACTCGGCGAAGTGCCAGGGACCGCCCAGGCCAGGGGACATCGGCTTGGTCCGATACACAAACGACAGTAAACTTCAAATTGACAGGACTACGAATTGGATTAGTAAATTTTTAACTAACCGGTACCAATTTGTACCTACTAATGAACTTTCTTCTCCGTGATCGCTAGTAAGATCCGGTGCGCCACAAAGCTCTGTATTGGGACCAATTTTATTCCACCACAAACATGGCTCCACACAATAGTTTTGTTTGAAAACATATGTGAGTGCATATGCTTGTATCGGACAGCGAGAATAATTAAGAGTCAGTAAGCAATGTCAAACACATGCAATCTGGCTTACAAAACAAAAGAAACTAATCACTATTTAGTAACAGTTTTCTTTTGTGTGAAACAACTTCACCCTTGAAAAGTTCCTCATTCTACAAAGGTTTATATAGTGAAATATAGAAATATTTGGATGTATTTGAGTTATCACCTGGCCCAAGGAACTTCTAGTGGCAACCTGTCTCGATCTCGCAATTCCTGGTACTCCCCAATATACAGCATGCCTGACTGCATGCTGCAGTCGTCAAGTGATCTGCAGCTGTAGGAAACCGTGTTCTCATGATGTGTCTCAGCCTTGAGTTTGAGTGCATGTGTAGTTTCAATCTGGCTACTATATTTTAACGACTAATATAATTTCTATCTTCAACTTCCAGCCAGACAGAGTACCTCATACTACATTCAGAGCATTGCTGCAGTCTAGCAGGATTTCCATCTAATGCACTGGCCTCTACCACCAAATGCATGAGAAATTAAAAAAATTATGTAGATTCCAAGCACAGTGGGGATTTATGTTACAGGAGGCATACTGCAGGTAAATGGCTACATAGTGTTGGTTCGGGTTCTTCCAACCATTGCAGTGTTGACCAATGTGTTTGTGTATGGTGAGTGATTGCATATATGACACAAGCTTTGTGAGGAGAGTACGAATGCAAAGGCATGGTTTCTTTGCCTCTTTCCTAACACTTTGTGGTGGCTGCTGTTTTGACGAGTGGAAAACTTGGCTTATGCAGTATGCGCAAATGGGTTTGAGACTTTTAAGACCAATTTCCTTGAGGCAAAGTTTAGCATGGAGCCAGTTTTGTCACGAGGAAGTTATTCCTACTCACACATGTCTGTTTCGTTTTTTGTTTCCTTTTTCATTTAGTTTCAGGTCCACCTAAATTATCGCCGTTATGACAGCCGTCACATAATATGGTAGCATCAATCTTTGTATTAATCATTCGAGTATTGAAATCTAAAAGTTTGCAGCAGTGTAAAAGGACAGGAGGACAAGGGAAGAGAGGAGAAGTATCATGTTTTAACATTAGTGGGTTGCAGTGTAACAGAAATAGGCAAGCACTAATTGAGCGACAAGACCACTGGACACAGGAGAAGGAGATTTAGCTGAAACACAGCAGCCCGTAAGGAAGACAGAACATTAATTCTTTGTGAAGCTTGGTCTGCATCATTGTTTTATATACCATCGGAGATCATGAACATGCCAGAGGCGAAGCATACTGTTACGGGCGTGTTGGGACTATAGAAGGACTGTATTTACAATATATATACAAGATGAGGCAGAGTAGTTAAGATGGCTGACCACCAACAACACGCAGCAGCCAGCGTCCTGCGGTCTTCTTCCTCTCTTTTTTCATCCTTGCGTAACAGGACCCCCGGGTGGTGAAGCGCCGTCTCGGCTCATGGTAGGCAAAGAATCGCGAGCGAAGTATGGCTTCAGCCGCGAAACATGCACGACGTCAACAGGCGTCAGACTTGAGGATGCATCAAACTGAAGCGGCGAAATCTCGTAATTTACATCGTCAACTTGACGTAGGACTTCATAAGGCCCTGTGTAGCGAGAGAGAAGCTTCTGGGAGAGGCCAACCCGACGACATGGTGACCAAAGGAGCATCCAAGCACCTGGTGCGAACTTAACATCGCGATGGCATCAGTCATAACTCTTTTGGTATATGCTGCGGGGCTAATAAACGAGATCGGGCGACTTGACATGCCCTGTGAGCGCGATCGATGACTTCATGAGCATGGTTAGTTGCAACACGTGGCACAGAAGGTATGATGATGTCATAGGGCAAAGTGGGGTTGCAACCATACAAAAGATAAAAGGGTGAATATCCTGCAGTGTCACGTCGGGACAAGTTATATACAAACGGCACGTAGGCCAGCGTGGTGTCCCAGTCGCGGTGATCGCTGGAGACCTACATCGACAGCATCTGTGTGATTGTTCGGTTGAGACATTCCATAAGACCGTTTGTTTGTGGGTGGTAGGCGGTGGACAGCTTGTGCTCAGTGGCACAAGAGCGGACGAGGTCGTCGACAACTAGAAACAAGAATGAGCAGCTGCAGTCTGTAATAACTGTCGAGGTGCACCATGGTGGAGAATGACGTCGTGGAGGAGAAAATCGATGACGTCTGTTGCACAACTAGTCGGCAACGCTTTTGTTATCGCATAGCGTGTCGTGTAATCAGTAGCGACGGCAATCGACTTGTTAGCTCTAGTCGTCGTCGGAAAAGTGCCAGTCAAGTCAAGGCCTAAGCGAGAGAACAGTTCACAGGGAACTTCAACTGGATGGAGTCATCCGACAGGTGGTAGGGGAGGTTTCTTCCGGCACTGACACAATTCGCAAGTTGCGACATAACAGTGCACAAAGCAGTAGAGACCTGGCCAGAAGAACTGGCGTTGTACGTGATCGTATGTACGCAAAACTCCAAGGTGTCCCACCGTCGGTGCATCATGAAGTTGTTCAAGAGCAACAGATTGCAGATGACGAAGAAGGACAAGGAGCAACTCAGGGCCATCAGCGTTCATATCGCGGTGGTAGAGGATGCCGTTGTGCGGCAAGAACATGCGGCATGTGCCGTCAGTGCTGCCGGAGTGATTGCACTCCGGCAATGATGGACTGTAAGGACTCGTCGCGTTGTTGTTCGGTGCGCATGTCAGTCATGTCAGTGAAAGCCACCACGCAGGTTTCCGGATCATGCACAGAAGGATCAAGTGGATCCACGGGGTGACGAGAGGCAGTTAGTGTCCTTGTGGAGGCATCCGGTCTCGTAATTGACAATAAATGAAAATTCCTGGAGCCACAAAGCCCAGCGACCAAGCCATCCTGTCGGGTCCCGGAGGGAAGACAGCCGGCAGAGTGCGTGGTGGTCTGTAACGACCGAAAATGTACGGCCGTACAAATATGGCCGGAACTCGACGACAGCCCAAACTAAAGCGAAGCACGCCCACTCGGTGATGGGGTAATTTCTCTCGGCAGGTGACAGCAGGCGGCTGGCGTAAGCTATCACGCACTCCGTACCATTCTGTTGATCGAGAACAGCGCCGATGCCATGGCCGCTTGCGCCAGTGTGGACTTCGGTCGGTGCAGATGGATCAAAGTGGGCAAGTATGGGAGGGGTGGTCAGAAACCTGATGAGAGCGGCAAACGCGTGAGCCTGCTCCGGGCCCCATGAGAATGGCGTGTTCTTCTTTTTGATCTGTCAAAGGCCGAACAATGTTGGCAAGGTTTTTGATGAAACGGCGAAAGTAAGAACACAGGCCGACGAAGCAGCGCACGTCAGAAGCAGAATGTGGAACAGGGAAACTGCGTATGGCACGAACTTTTTCCGAATCTGGTTGGACACCGGATGCGTCAATGAGGTGTCCCAACACGGTAATCTGACGGCGCCCAAATTGACACTTCGTGGAGTTGGAGGCCGGCTTTTCAGAAGACCGCAATAATGGCAGTGAGTCGGGTAAGGCGGCTGCCGAACATGGGAGAAAAAACAGCTTCGCCAAGGTAACAAAGACAGGTGGTCCATTTGTAGCATCGCAGAAGAGAGTCCATCACAAGTTCAAATGTCGCAGGAGCATTGCATAGGCAAAAGGGCATGACTTTGAATTGATATAAGCCATCCGGTGGGATGAAGGCTGTCTTCTGCAACCATTTCATCAAACGAAATCTGCCAGTAGCTGGATCGAAGATCGATGGACGATAAGTATTTAGCTCTGTGCAAGCAGTCCAAGGCGTCATCGATGCATGGTAGTGTGTAGACGTCTTTTCGCGTGATCTTATTTAGGTGCCAATAATAGACGAAAATATGCCAGCCATCATCTTTCTTTTTTCACACGGACGACAGGCGAAGGGCTGGCTGATGGCTCGATGACCCCTTTGCGGAGCGCTTTGCCCACCTCTGATTGGATGACTCGACGTCCAGCATGCGATGCACGATAGGGACGCTGACAAATAGGATTTGTGTCTCCAGTGTTTATATGGTAGTGAACAACAGATGTTCGGGCTAAAGGCCTGTTGCCGAAATCAAAGATTCCACTGTACGATTCAAGCAGGAAACGTTTGTCCGTGGCCTGTGCAGAGGTGAGGTTAAGTACAGTCATTTTTGCAAAGTTCGTTAAAGAACCAGAGCTGCAGGAGCTGCGATTGGCACTAATAAACCACTCTCAAAATTCAGACTCTCAATATCAAATTCAGAACCACTAGAAACGCTGTCCAAGAACATGCTGGCCGGAATCACTTGAGGGCACAGGCTGAAATTCAGAAGCGGTAAAACGACGTCATTATTAGTAACTGTGACCGGTTCAAAGCACATCGATGATGGGGCGAAGCACATATTCACCATCGAGGAACCTGTGGCTGGGCAGTCAAAGTGACGTAAGTAACTGCTTCGGGTGACAGACGCACATCACGAATCGAGCACAAGTGCGGTGGGGCGGTGCTCGGAGCATCAGCGAGTTGAGGCAGTTCTAACCATGCAGTCGATGAGAGCAGAATGAGTGGATAAAAAGTCAAATCCTAGGATAACGTTGTGAGGGAAGATGTTGCTCACAGCAAAGAGAACAGAAGTAGGGCGGCCAGCTATACTTGCAGTACACATTCCAAGAACCAGCATTCCACCGTCAGCCATATGAAGCACTCGGGCAGCTGCTGGGGTGAGGACCTTCTTTAAACGTCTACGCAGGCTAGCACTCATCACAGGTATGTGGGCTCCACTGTCGATGAGTGCTTGGACAGCTATGCCGTCTATTTTAACGCCAATTGCACTTCTTGTGTGCATAGACAGAGGATTTGCTGCGGCATTAGGCAATGCAGCACCACCTCCGAGGGCTGCATTTCTTAGTTTTACAAACGGGTGCGGCCAAACGCCACAGGGGACGAAAGGCGACGTGGCTGTGGCGAATGCGAAGATGAGCGACGTGTTTGCGGTGAACGAGACTGGTGTCCGTGCGGCGATGGTGAGCGACTGTACCACGTGTTCCTAGCAGAGTTGGCGCTGTTAGATTCGGCGGTGGGCGAAACATTGCGGGCATTTTTATCAACACGGCTCAGGTTGGTCGGCGTGCAAAGTGTTAAGGGCCACGAGTTGTGACAGTATCAGGCGACATGACCAATGCGGCGGCAGGTGAAACATGTCGGCTGGTCGTCGGGTTGCGATAACTCTACTCTACTCAGTCGGGTTGCGATAACGCGGAGAGAAGCGTCGGGGTGGAGCAAAAATAGTAGAAGGGCGTTTGTTAGCTCTGGAATTGGCAACAGCACAGACAGAACGTAAGCCAATGTTTTCAAGTTCCTGGTGAATGATGGCTTGTAAGAAGGGGACTGAAAATGTTGTAGCATCAGGGATAGGTGAACAGAAATGCAGCCGCCATTGCATCTAGTTCATGTCAACGATTCGCACCACATCCTCCGATGGCGACGCATGCTGCTGTGTGGGTTGATCTTCACACGTCGGCTTTGCCGCAGTATTGGGAAGTCTGGCGAATGCTGGAATTGTCGGCACTCTTTAAAGATAACATCACCTGTAGCGCAGCTTTTGCACATGAGCAGATTAAAGGCGTCGTCAGCAATGCCCTTAAGCACATGCCAGACCTTCTCAGCTTCTGTCATGTCATGATCGGGTTTGCTTTACGACAAAGTGCTAGCATGTCCTGGATATACAAGAGATATGACTCCGTGGGGGATTGGGCACAGGAGGCCTGTTCCTGTTTTGCGTCAATTTTACGGCCGGCTGGTTTGCCAAACAACTCTGTCAACTTCTCTTTGCATTGGTCCCAGCTGGTTAGCTCCTCTTCGTGGTTTTCATACCACACCTTTGCCGTGCCTCTTAGGTAGAACAACAGGTTAACTAGCATACGCGTGGGGCCCCATCTGTTGATTCCATGGCACTCACACATTCGTACATAGCCACCCACTTTTCAACATCGGTGCCATTGGTCCCTAGAAAGTTCCAGGACCCTTGGGTTGCACAACCTTGGCTATGCCCGATGACAAGGGACAGCAAGATGCTACTTTACCCCCAGATGTCACCTCTTGTAACATTTCAAGGCAGCGAGGCTGAGACTGCATTGTATTCAGCGGCACTGACAACCATGATGTAGAAGATTGACTTTCCCCCTATGTACAACACATCACCAGAATAACAAGAAGGAAATGCCCCACACAGGTACATGGCACTAAACTGGACGCACTACCTGCTGTATGCGAGAGAATGATGTAGAATGAGCTTCCCGTTACTCCTGGGTGTGATAACGTAACGCCAAGTGCATGCCGTGCCACTTCGTCATCACGGGCACTGATATCAGCAGCGGATAAGTAACCGCTGCCTATAAAAAGCGTGTGCAAAAGAATAAACGCTGCTTCCTTGTTCTGCACCGGCCACTGTCGTTTTCTGGAGTACGGCTTCTCGGTTGCCGCACGCGAATACACTGGCGACGAGGATGGGATCAGGACGGCTTGTCACTTGCTTCTTCGATTGCTGCTGAAGACGACTACCGCGGGGCCGGCGCTGCAATGGCGAAGGTGGGAAAAATTGATAACTTTGACGAAGGAAGCGATAGCTTCGAGTCCTGCTTGGAAAGATTTGAGCTTTACGTCTCGGCAAATGACATAGCTGAAGGCAGGAAACTGGCTGTATTCTTGACGGTAGTGGGTCCTCGAGTGTATGAGGTATTGAAGAACCTGTTGATTCCACATTCCCCATCAAGCAAAACGTATAACGAGGTAACGGCTCTAAAAAGTCACTATAGTCCCAGAAAGGCCGTGATAGCACAAAGGTGCCGATTTAACCAAAGGATGCAACTTCAGCAAGAGATTGTAGCCGAATTTGTGGTTCAGCTGAAGCACCTGGCCAGAAGTTGCGAGTTTGGGAAATTTCTAGACGAAGCACTTAGAGGCCGACTAGTTACCGGACTACGATGCGCCGATACACAACGGGAGCTGTTTACAGCTGAAGAGCTGACATTCGAACAAGCATGCAAAATCGCGTTAAACCGTGAACTAGCATCAACACAGACTCGGCAAATGGCACTAGAAGAGCACTAAGGCAGTTCACAAAGGCATTCCACATTAGAAGTTGATGTTCTAAGCAAGGCAGTCGAGCTAGGGACCGCTTCGAGGCAAGAATGAGTGCCTAGAGTGTTTCCGTTGCGGTAAACGTCACACAGCGAAAAGGTGCCGGTACCGCAAGTATAAGTGCCATAACTGCGGTGAGCAAGGTCACTTGAGAACAATGTGCAGACAGCGCCCAGGCAGAACAAAGGCACTGAATGCAATCGATAGCCCGGCAGACGATTCGGACGAAGAGCAAGAAATATACAGTATGACAAATAATAATTCAGCGTACTATGTCACTGTTCGGGTGGAAGGACAAGCCATAAAGATGCAGATAGACACAGGGGCTTCCGTCACCGTCATGCCTAAGTCGGTTTTTCAGCACAAGTTTCCGCAGCTGACTATCAAGAAAGCGACTGTTCCTTTAAGGATATATACGGGTGAGCTGGTGCCAGTTGTAGGATCAGTGAACGTGCGAGTCGAGCACGGCGATCAAACTGATATTTTACCTGTGCTGATAGTAGATGACGGGGGAAGAAGGCTGCCATGTCTGCTTGGTCGCAACTGTTTGACAAAGCTTAAATTAAACTGGCAAGAACTTCGAGCTGTAGAGCAAGACGATGCCGTGGATGAGCTAAAGAAGAAATTTGAGGCAGTGTTTTCAGCGCAGATAGGGTTCATAACGGGTTACAAGGCACAAGTTCATTTGAAGCCAAATAGCATGCCAGTATTTTGCAAGGCCCGTCCTGTGCCTTTTGCATTGAAGCAAGCTGTGTCTGAGGAACTTGATACCTTAGAACGGACTGGGGTATTGAAAAAAGTCACCAGAACCGATTAGGCAACCCCGTTAGCGGTAGTACCCAAGGATGGGGGAGCAAAAGTGCGGCTCTGTGGCGACTACAAGGTCACTGTGAACCCTGCGCTTCTGACTGAGCATTACCCTCTTCCATTGCCAGAAGACTTGCTCGCAACGTTAGCAGGTTCAAGGGTATTCTGTGTGCTTGACCTTGATACCGCTTACCAGCAAGTAGAACTTGACGAAGCTGCGAAGGCGATTTTAACTGTGAACACACACCAAGGTCTTTACCAATACCAGCGTGTCCCTTATGGCATTGCAAGAGATCCTGCCATATTCCAGTCGCTCATGGACAGGATTCTCAAAGGCGTCCCTCAAGTAGGGTGTTACATTGATGATGTCATAATTGGGGGCACGAGTGCTGATGACTGTCGGCAAAAGCTGGAAGAGGTGTTAACACGATTACAGGATCACAATGTGACGCTGCGCATGGAAAAATGCAAGCTGTTTTGCAGCGAAGTTCGCTACCTGGGCCACAGAATTTCAGCAGCGGGAATCAAGCCATTGGAAACGAAAGTAAGGGCGATAAAGGATGCACCCGAGCCCATGAATGGTACAGAACTGAAGTCTTTTCTTGGAATGGTAACATTCTACGCTAAATTCCTATCGGACTTGGCAACCGTAGCTGCGCCGCTCTACGAGCTGTTAAAGAAGGGCAAGCGTTGGAATTGGACAAGTAAATGCGCTCTCGCGTTTCGAGAAACGATCGAAGAACTTGCTCACGAGCAGTCCGGTACTTGCTTACTATGATCCAAAGCAACCCTTGGCGCTAAGCTGTGATGCGTCGCAGTATGAGCTCGGCGCGGTTCTTTTTCATATACTTCCGAATGGTACAAAAAAACCCATTGCTTTCGCGTCCAGGACCCTATCGCAAGCTGAGCGTAGCTATGCCCAGATCGAGCGACGAGCGTTGGCGATAATCTTTGCCCTCAAGAAATTTCATCGCTGTCTGTATGGGCGGGCATTCACGTTGTTCGCGGACCATCAACCGCTGATAAGCATCTTAGGGCCATGGAAGCAGGTTCCATCTTTGGCAGCCGCTCGCATGCAACGATGGGCTTTAATCTTGGCTTCTTATCGCTACGACTTGAAATATAGGAAAGGATCTCAAATGCAAGTTGCAGATGCACTGTCCAGACTACCTGCTTTAAGTGGAACCGGTATAGAGGAGACGGATACGCTCGCTGTTTTTGAAACTACGCCACTGACGGCTATGGATGTTGCTAAAGCGACCAAGTATGACGGCACGCTAAGCAAGGTTTACCGATATACACTGGAAGGATGGCCAGCACAAGTCAAAGACGCTGAACTGGTACCGTATTATAGCAGACGCGCGGAGCTATCGTTAGAATCGGGATGCGTCACGTGGGGAAGTCGTGTTATTGTGCCAACAACATTGCAAGATGCCGTGCTGGGACTGTTGCACTCAGAACACCCCGGGGCATCACGCATGAAGATGCTCGCTCGTAGCCTGCTATGGTGGCCAGGGCTAGATGCAGACATAGAAGAAGTGGTAAAAAGGTGGAGCATCTGCCAAGCGATGCAAAACAATGCTCCTCGTGCACCGCTCGAGCCATGGCCATTTCCCGCCCGATGCTGGCAGCGAGTGCATTTGGATTTTTTTGAATTTGAAAAAAACGACATTCCTTTTGTGTGCTGACTCGTTTTCAAAATGAATTGAGGTGTTCCCTATGAGCTCAACTACAGCCGCGAAGACTATCGAGCGTTTGCGAAGTCTATTTGCTTCTTACGGATTCCCCGAACAAGTCATTTCTGATAATGGTCCACAGTTTTCATCGCAGGAGTTCCAGGACTTCCTCGATGCCTGAGGCATCCGGCGCACGTACAGCCCGCCATACCATCCGGAATCCAATGGAGCTGCCGAGAGGATGGTGCAAACCGTCAAGAGGAGCCTCCGCAAGCAGCTGTTGCACGACAAGGGAGGAAACGGCAGACCGCTGCGGGAGAGGCTGGACGACTTCTTGCTGGCATATCGGACAACACCTAGCACAGTAACAGGCAAGTGGCCAGCCGAACTGTTTCTGAAATGAATGCCGCGCACGAGACTGTCCTTGCTAAGGCCCTCATTTCGCAATGACATGCAAAGCAAGCAAGAAGCAGTAAAGCGGCAGCATGACCAACGAAGATCGAGTTTCCGTTCATTCAGGGCAGGGGACTGCGTATACGTAAATACTGTCAGGCCAGAGAAAGTGTCCTGGACTGAAGGGTGTGTGGTGCGGCCAGTTAGCCCTGTGACCTATCTCGTAAAAACACAGAACACAGTCCGCCACGTTCATGTTGACCATTTACGCCCGCGCAGTTTCTAGCATGCAGGATCAAACGTGGGTGCGCAGGCCCCGAGAAGACACGGCACTGAGGACGTTGTGCGTCATCGGGAGGCCCCAACCATGCCCCAGCAGGCGTATCATGAAGCGGACACGGCAGCACCTCCCCCAGAGGATGCAATAATGCCGGAACCACCACCACCAGACGGGCAGGAATTGCCACTGCCTGCTCCCCACAATGACCATCCTCAGACGCAAGCCGAAGCGCCTTCCGACCCTCCACCAGTGCTGCGCCGAAGTCAGCGTGCCAGGAAACCACCAGACCGATATGGGTCTCACGATGTCCGCCAGTGGAGATAGTAATGACGACGACGATCTTAGGGGGGAGGAATGTGATGACGTAACGCCAAGTGCATGCCGTGCCGCTTCATCACGGGCACTGATATCAGCAGCGGATAAGTAACCGCTGCCTATAAAAAGCGTGTGCAAAAGAATAAACGCTGCTTCCTTGTTCTGCACCGGCCACTGTCGTTTTCTGGAGTACGGCTTCTCGGTTGCCGCACGCTACTACACTGAGCACCTACCTACAACTGTTTTTATGGGCACAGCATTGAAGCTGCAATTGAGGTAATGCCTAACACCACATGAAATACAAAGCACAATACGTCAACACAGAGAAACCAAAACAACTGCACACACTTCTCACCGAAATAAGACACAACACCTGCTTTGTTGCATCTGAGCTGAAACGGGTGAATCACAAATTCTGTGTCACATAACATATGAAAGAATTAGCTGCTACGAGAGAACCAGTGAGAATTATCTGGCGTGCTATGCATGCATCTTTAGCCTAATGGGTAAAGAATTGGGCTGCTGCACTAAGGACCCAGATTAACGACCCACCATCAGACACATTACTAACTATTATTGAGCATATCTGACTGGATGTTCGAAGAAGCCAGGAGACAGATCATGATAACGCTGTGCATAAGAGACAACGAAGCTGAACCCACGTTTTCTGCGTTGTGCTTGCAATGCTCTACCAAGTGAGCTTCAACGGCAGGAGACAGATCACAACTGTCCCAATGTCAATTTTCTTGGATAGCTGTGCATATGTACTAAGCATAGCCCTGGGAGTGCTAGGCAGCAGCACTCACAGTTATGATGGCAGATGTGAAGTATCCTTTAAAACACCCACATTACGAAGCACATGATCATGGAAGCTGGCAACTGGCTAATAAACACTCGTTTTCTACCATGAGGCCCCAAGGCAGCCGAAATCAAAGCATTTGTATCTTATGAGCGAGAAAAATCAGGGGAATCATGCAGCTCAATTTCTTGTTTTTAACAAGCATGCGATGGCAACAGACAATGAAGCAACAGTGACTGTATAGAAAAATGGGTTAGAACTGACGACAATCATTGGCAGCTCACACTATAATGCTTTCTCTACAATTTGTCTCCAAAACATCTGGCAGCAAATCTTCTGGATTCTTCTTCTGCTATGTCTTTTGCAACTGAAATTTTAAATGTGTGTAATACTTCATGACAACTTAGAACACTTAAATGGTTAAGCATCTCTATACCTTAAATTTGTGGACCAGCTTTGTCACCTTTCTAGAACAATAACTCTCTGTTGTCATACATCACTCAAACCACTACTAATTAAATCTACCTTTAGATGAGCAGTACCTGCATTAGACGCAGCAGCATACCCCTTTAGCAAATGGATATACATACCACGCTCAGACTGAGCAAACCAAACAAACCAACAGCAACCAGTACTTGTGTCCATTTGTCTTCAACGAGGCAGAGACAGGCCAAATCTCGATAAACACAACAAATCTAACGTGCAGGCAGAGGAAATAAGCAGAAGCTGTAAAGACAGCAGCAAAGTGAAACAAATTAAACAAGTTTGCACACAGTCAGCGATGTGGGCCGAAGACAATTCACAACGTTACTGCCACGATTAGAAGCAAATGCTGCTCATGCAACAAGAAAAAACACGTTTTAGCTGTAAACAGCACGACTGCGTGGAGTTGGTTGATATTCTAAAGAACAGCACAGACAATTAAAGCAGACACACTACTTGTGTCATCTGTTTTCTTGCTGTTTTTACAATATTGGTCACGGTTGCAAAGCTACGCACATGATCTATGAACGAAAGCAACGGACGTGCATATAAAGCTTGGTGAGCCGATTCATACTAATATATGTTTAATTTTGAAAGTTCCCGTAAAAGCGATAGCAGCAGCAGCAGTAAAGTGGGTTCGTTTACCAGCTCGCTCACAACGTACGCATTTAGGCAGTGAAACGTGGTCGCCCGATAAAGATAAACAAGTACACGTGTCAATAGTCTCCGTTGGCGCCAAATCATGGCCCAGGAAGGCCACAAGCAAAATTTGCACAAGGCAGCAGCAGGAAAGGACGGGACGGGGAGCACCAATCACGGTGCGTGTAAATTCAGAGTCTACGTCGCTGTGCGGACTGCAGGAGCAGGTGCTTGCCTTGGGAGACTGTTTCCCAATGCAACTGACCAGGTTCTCACATAAGAGAAACATAACACAGTGACGAGTACCCAGTCGGACAGCAGCGAAACCAGATTCCGCAATCAATCACTTCAATGTAGCTTTGCGCAAAAACAAAGGCTGTCGAGCAAGAATAGCAATCCTGAACGAGACTAGGAATTAAATATGGGAATGAGAAAGCTTGCATTCAAGAAAGAAGCCACTCTACCTTGCAAGCACTGAAAGCCAAAAACATTAAGAAAGTTTAATGCTACATAGCACACGGTGCAAAGGTTAATGCAAGGCACACGCCAATGCCGCATCAGCTATTTCAGGAGAGGAATTGCACATGGCAACGTACATTAGAAAATACTGCTACATATATGTTATGCTACTAGACAGTGAATGGTATTAAGTATGAACAAAGGATCGGTTGACCTTTAATGTTTGGAATAGGAAGAGGAATGATCTCTAACAAGAATGTGGAATGAAAAAGCTCGCATTCATTGAAAAAAAGTGATACTTGGCACAAATGGTATTTGACAAGGCCAGGAAGCACATTAAAGGGACACTAAAGTCAAAACTAATTTCTTCTGCATCAGTAAATTACCTTTCTACAACACCAAAAACACCACTCTTACAGCAATGAGACGTTTGGTAAGCCAGAAAAAGCGCAAGAATGAAATACGGGTGGCGACGCCTACTTGAGTTCGCGCACCTCGTGGCTGTGACGTCTTGGATTTTGATGGCGTCTTCTAGCGCCTACTAACTATATATAGCGGTACAGATTAACTACATTGTGTTCTAAAGGAACGAAATATTAAACATGGCAAGTTTCGGGAGCCTTTACTCAGCCAACGCAGCCCAAATGCGAAAACATACTTTGGTATCCCTGACATCACGCTGACGTACCGGCGCTGGGGTATCGGCTCGAAATTCAAATACTGATACTTGGACCTTCATTTTCTCGTCTAATAATCAAATTATTATTTTTTATATGACTGCTTGCAGGGTTCTCAAACAATGCTTCAGTAGTCTAAACTGATTTATTGTTTCGCTTTAGTGTCCCTTTAAGGAAGGGCAAGCTGACGGAACTATTTTGGTCAGCGTCGTCTGTGCTTGTTCAGAGGTTGCAGGTACATCTGAAGACAGAATTTTTGTTGTTGAGGTACCTGGATGACTCAGCCAATATCAGTTCTGGTGTATTGATGGCGGAGGCTCTTTTCACTCTTGGCACAGTCGTCCGTAGACTTGATATCTGATCCAAAACAATTCTGGAATGGCTTCTTTGTTCGTGGTCTTGCGAATTCGGCTCCAGCCCCTTCCTGTTGGTGTGGATGGTGGCTCCTGTGATGACCAAGATCTGCTTGGCACAGACTCTGTGGGGGCAAAACAGTGACACATGAGATACAGCAGAGATTTGCAGCAGCAGCGACCTTTTCAGTTAACTTAAGAACTAGTTTGGTAGTGTTTCTGCAAGCTTCATCACACTTCTCCAACCTTTGCTCGCTTTTCTCCATTCGGCAGAGTTCTTGCTCAATAGTTGTAATTTTAGCTTGAATACATTCGACCGTTGATTCAACCTGTTTCAAGTTTGTAGTCAGTGCGACAAGAGTCTTATTTGTCTTGGTTTCCTCTTTCAAAATTTTTCTCAGTAATTCACTGTTTAAGTGTGTCTCGGACTCAGAATCAGAAGGACCAGGGTTTAGCTCTATATCTCCGGAGGTTAGTAGCAACAACCTGATCACATGCACGCAATGAAAAAATAAACAGAGCAAACACTGTGGGCTTGGCAACACCGTCAATGTGACTGAATCATCTTTAATAAAAGAAATAAAATATTTGTCACCAACCTGGACAAAAAGAACCGGGATCAGCATCCTTCTGCTAGCGGTGTCACCAAGCCCACTGAAAGAGTCTTCTAACAGGCTCCGGTATTTATACTTGAATTCGTCAGTATCTGATTTAGGTCACCGAGCTGATGACAAGCCTGGTGCACATGGGGCGTCGGATCTTGAAGGTTGATTGACGATGCCGCGATGATCATGTCAGCTGGCGCATGCTCGTCACAGAAAGCCCATTCCAAGGCAGGGTCCCTCGATCCTACGGCGAAATGCGCCCGCCATGCAATCTGGACAAAAAGAATCGGGATCAGCATCCGTCTGCTAGCGGTGTCACCAAGCCCACTCATGACAAGCCATTTGCCTGGACGAGTGAGCAACAAACGGTCTTCGTGGAACTACGTCAACGCATGCAGCCAGCACCAGTCCTGGCACATTTTGACGACGATGCTAACACCGAGGTGCATACTGACGCCAGTAACATCGGTCTTGGCACAGTACTCGTCCCACGTCAAGACGGCATTGAAAGAGTAATAGCTTATGCTAGCCTCTCGCTGTCTCGTGCTGAGGCGAACTATTCTACCACAGAACAAGAGTGTCTCGCGGTTGTGTGGGCGATCACGAAGCTTCGCCCTTATGTTTACGGCCGTCCTTCCAAAGTGGTGACAGACCGCCATGCCCTGTGTTGGTTGGCAAACATACGCGATTCTTCAGGACAACTGGCAAGGTGGAGCTTGCGGCTACAGGAATTTGACGTCACTATCATTAACAACTCTGGCCGCAAACACGAAGACGCGGACGCACTGTCGCGTGCACCCACCGAATCTCTCAGCCGAGAGTCAGAGGACGATGACGGCTTCCTGGGCGCCATTACTGCATGGGACGTGATAAGACGGCAGCGTGACGACGCTGAAATTCGACCTATCATCGATCACTTAGAGGGCAGGCCAACAACCATTCCAGGCCATCTATGTCGCGTATTAATGTCTTTCTGTCTACGCGACAACGTGCTTTACAAGAAAAACGACCGTTCGAATGACCGAGCCTACCTCCTGGTGGTCCGAAAAGACTTGCGGGATGACATTCTTTTCGCTTGCCATGACGAGCCGACATCTGGCCACTTGGGCTCCTCACGAACGCTTGCAGAGTGCGCGAGATGTATTACTGGTCCGGGCTTTCGGCGAGCGTCAAACAGTATGTTAAAGGCTGCCTTGAATGTCAGCGGCGAAAGTCACCGCCCATGAAGCCCGCCGGGTTATCGCAGCCTATCGAGCCACTTCATGAGCCATTCGACCAAGTCGGCTTGGACATTCTTGGGCCTTTTCCTCTCTCAACCGACGGCAACAAGTGGGTGATTGTCGCGACTTACTATTTAACCCGCTATGCCGAAACGGAGGCGCTCCCACGAGCCGCGGCTTCTGAGGTCGCGCAGTTCTTCATGTGCAACATTGTATTGCGCCATGGCGCCCCGTCCACTGTAATCGCAGACAGAGGGACGGCGTTCGCAGCACAGCTCATGCAAGAAATTTTTCAGTTGAGCAACACCAGGCATCGAAAGACGACTGCTTACCATGCGCACTGCAACGGACTTACGGAGCGACTAGAGAAGACCATCACCGACATGATCTCTATGAATATTGACGTTCAGCACAAAACATGGGATCATATTTTGCCTTATGTGACCTCCACGTATACAATACCGTCGTACAAGAAACCACGCGCTTTACACCGTTTCGTCTCCTTTACGGCCGCGAAGTTCAGACGATGCTGGACGCCAGGTTGCCGTGTCAAAACGACGAGCGCATAACTGCTGACGCCGAAGAATTTGCCCAGCGCGCTGAGGAAGCTCGCCAGCTTGCGCGGCTGCACATCGGTCAGCACGCAGCTGCACGGCGTTACAACATCCGCCACAGACGTGCTACAACACCGGCGACCAGGTGTGGGTGCGGACTCCCGCTCGCCACCGTGGCCTTAGTTGCTCAGCCGGTATTTTGGCCCATACAAAGTGCTGCGCCGCATTAGCGACCTCCAAGTCGTTCCGAACAGTGCGGCTCAAACACGGCGTGGACAACAACCTATAGCCTTGACGTCGTTCGCGTCGTACGCATGAAGCCATATGCTGCGCGTTCGTGATTATTTGTTTTTCTTCAATTATTATTTTTTATGCTTGTGCTCATATTTGAAGCTAATGCGGTTACCTATCCGGTTCTTGAGACTCTGCATGTCACGCTTCGCATTGCTGTACTTGTGGCTTTCCTGTCACTGTGACTGTGTTCTTTACGCGAGGCTTGGCCATGTTTCTCTGCCCCCTATTTTTCTTACACCTCTTCTTTACCATCGAGCCGATTCTCTTTTCGAGGGAGGGGGAAAATTCCCCCTGTTGTAGTGGGCACAGTGCAAGAGAAGAGCCAGGAAGAAGGAAGAAGCGCTGGTGCTACCCTGCCGGCCGCTCGATAGCCGTGGTCTCCTACCGCCGTGTTTTTCGGGAGCCAGCTGTTTGCATTAATCGTCGCGAGTCCCCTTTGAAGACGCGTGACAATATATATATATATATATATATATATATATATATATATATATATATATATATATATATATATATATATAGGGAGAGAGAGAGAGCAGGAGGGGAAGGTCGTCTGCGGAACCCACCCCCCCCCCCCCCGAAATAAATTTCTGGCTACGCCCCTGACTCTGATTGTCCACTCCTGCACGCTACCCGCCCCATTCATAACCAAGTAGCAATGGCAGTGCACCGAGCATACGGCAACACATTTTTATACGGACGCCGAGTGCTACTCCGACATTACAGCTAAAGTGGTAGCGGTGGCTGTCTGGATGGGCGAAACAGTATTATCAGCCACTATACGCACCAACAACTGCACGGAAGCGGAATAATGGGCCTTCAGCGCCAAAGCCCCCGATAAGTTTATATTCTTACGGATTCCCAGCACGCATTTCGAAACTACGCACGAGGCCGGATTTCCCCGATGGCTCATAAACTGCTAACACAAGAACCAACATATGTCACTAGTTCACCTAGTTTGGACACTTGGGCATGCGTCTTTCCCTGGCAATGAGCGCGTTCATGCGACAGCCCGAGGGCTGACCTTCCGGGCGCCGGTGGAAGGCCAGTACAAGGTGGAAAAGATACCACTTACATACACGCATATGCTACATCACTACAGGCTATCCCGTAGAACGTTCCCTCTACCACACGTGAAACTAAACCGTGCAGATGCAGCCACTTGGTGCCAGCTCCAAACTAATTCTTTCCCCAGGCTTGCTCTCCGCCACACTCTTTAGCCTACCCAGTATCCCGACCAATGTCCTTTCTGTGGAGGACACTCAAGCCTATACCATTATACGTGGGAATGCTCCAAACCACCCGGCCTCCCTAGAGTACGCACCCCCCCCCCCCCCCAGCCCCAGCAGCAAATGGGACTCTGGACCTAGAGCTCCACCTTCTGGTACTTCATTGCGAAATAAGAAATAAAGCGTTCTACTACTACTACTAAAATTATCAGCGAAACCTAGTAGAGCTTTATCCCAAATACAATAAGAATCTCGTGTTAACGCAAATCGTCAACGTGAACGCAGCCCGTTGCTAGGTGGTTCCTAAAAAAAGATTATGTTTATAGTTCAGCAGTGTCAACGTAACGAAAGTCGTCTGCTGAAGCGAATAGATTTCGGCCGTTGTCGTGGTTGGTCGGTGGTGCAGGGAAACGTTTGTTCGTGCGCTCTCACTTCCCTAGTTGGCTCTTCTTCCTCACTCGCTATTTCGTTCGCTTGCTTACACCGACGATCATGGTCGATGGTTTCTGCAGAGTATTATTTTTTTATTTAAATACAGGAAATTGAGTGTGAGGGTGGACGACGCATTCTTGCTCACTGAAGCTGGGTGATGGTAAGAACAAAATTACGCTGAGTGAGAACGCGTAAACATTGAGGGAAAAAATGGGGACGCCTCTCTTTACGATAAGGCAGTACGCCAAATCAGTGCACCAGTGCTCAAGACTGAATATTTGTTACCACAAGACGTCCAGGACGAATATATATTGTTACGCATAGTCCCTGCTGTGTCTGAAATCATGGCCATCTCTCAAAATAATCTTCTGTAGCGCCTTCCATGCTTACTTTAAATTTTGCATATCCTTTGCAGTTTTCAGAAGCGCGGCGCTTCATATATATCCTCAGTTGAGCAGTCCCTGTGAAGCGGCTGCGCTATTTTTGCTGCTGAGCCTCTCTGTTTTGTCACTACTTTAACCGGCGATGCCTCTTCGCATTGCGCTTCGTTCTTTCCTCCCTGCTGCTGCTGCGGGAGGACGACGTGCTCCTTGGCCTGCGATGTCGTTTGATGTTACCACGCCTCGTGCCACCGCTCGAAGACGGGCTCGTTGACGGCCCATTGCCGCGCCGGTTCGAGTGCTGGCTCCTTGTTCGCCCACCGCTTGGATGCCTGTGGCTCGACGATCTGCTCAGCGAATGGCGACGTCTGTCGCTACTGCTGCTTGACGACGTGCTCGTACTTGACCGACGGTGCCCGCGACCCCTGCTCGAGGGTCGGGTGCTGGCCCGGGGCGTCCGCACGGAGGGTGCGCGGCTGGATCGCCCTCTGGCGCTGCTTCCGCTTTGCGACGGCCGGCGTTGTGAGCGACGTCCGTGCCCGTCGCTGCCGGAGGAGCTGCGCGACCGGTGGCGAGCCTTCTTGTACCGACGGTCGTCACCGCTGCTCGATGAGCTCGCGGACGGGAGGTCGAAGCGCACCGTCTTCTCAGACGGTGGGGGCGACGAACCGCGTCGAGGAAGCTTGATGATGCCCCTCGGTAGTGCCTTGGAACGGTAACTTTCCACGGACGACGTCCTCCGCCCTTTGGCAGCGGTCGCCGTCTTCCGTTCTGCGGAACCTTTGCTCTTAGCTGAGCACCTCGGTCGGGCAGGCGGGTTGCCGTTTCTTGATGTCGTATCTTCGTCAGACAGCGCACGGCGGGCCATCTGTTCCGGGACGTGCGGGCGCCTCCACGGCCCGCTGTGCGACTCCCTCGGAACGAGGGCTCACCATTCGGGCCTTCTCCAGCGGGAACGCCTCGCCGTGTTCGGTGCCACCGGCGCCGTGGACTTCGTCGCTTCGGGAGCAATGCCGCCGCTCCACGGCTGCGACACCGCGCGACACGGCAGAGTTGTTGATGATGAGTCGCGTGCCACGTGACCACAACAATCGGGTGGTTGTGCGAAAGTTCCAAGATGAACTCGTCATGACTGATTGGAACGAGGTTCTTGCGTGCTCTTCGGCTGATACCGCATATGAGCGTTTCATTGAATTTTTTTCCTCTCTCTATAAACAATGCTTCCCTTACAAAGAAATAACGAAGCCAAAACGTGCACGTAAACCTTGGATAACAATAAGTCACTTAAAAATGATACGTACAAAAAACAATCTGTACCAGGTGTTCTTGAAAAATCGCGATTTAGATGCGCTAAAAATGTGTAAAACTTACAGAAACAATCTTGCCAAAATATTAAGGCAAGCCAAACGTAATTATTACTTTACTATTTTCGACGGCATCATAGGCAGCAAACAAATGTGGAAAACCCTAAACACAATTATATTTTCATGTAAACAAGCGCCCCGCGTCAACGAACTTAAAATTGACAAACATGTATTTAAGGGAAAAGCGTTGGCCAATAAATTTAATGACCACTTTAGTTCTTTATCGGACAGTACTCACGATGGGAATTCGTTAAGTTATTTACCCACGCCAATAACACCCTCGATATTTATTTGCCCCACAGAACAATCTGAGGTAACTAATGTTTTTTATGAAACTTAAAAAAAGTAAAAGCGAAGACATTGACGGCATAAAAATGGAACCGGTTATTTTTGTCCTCGATTTATTAGTACCTTGTTTGACCCACATATATAATCTTGTTTTAAACACAGGTCTGTTCCCTCAGCGTATGAAAAAAGCCAAGGTCGCGGTACTTTACAAAAGTGGCGACAAAAACGAAATGAGTAATTACAGACCAATATCGGTATTGCCAGTATTTTCAAAGGCTCTGGAAAAAATTATTTTCACGAGACTTTCAAAATCTTTGGACATGCATTCTGTGATTACAGCGGCACAACACGGTTTCAGGTCAGGTGTATCGACAGAGACAGCACTTCTACATCAGAAAGAGGTCATACTAGACATTGAAGCAAGAAAGCTCACACTAGGCGTATTCGTAGATTTTACAAAATCGTTTGATAGGATTGATCACCAAACATTGTTAAAAAAATTGCCCTATTATGGCATCACAGGCGTTACACTTGACTTAATAAGGAGCTATCTTAGCGATCGGTACCAATATGTGTCAATAAATAGGGAAATATCTATGCCCCAAAATATCAAACGTGGTGTACCGCAGGGGAGTATATTAGGCCCTCTTTTATTTAACCTTTATATTAATGATATTGTAAACATAGATCGATCAATAACATACATTATCTATGCAGATGACACGAGCTTATTTTTTACAGGAGCAAACCTAGATGAGTTGGTTCAAGCAGCTAATGAAACCTTACATAAATTATCCGAATGGTCTTGTCGTAATTCGTTACAAATCAACAGCTCTAAAACCAAGGCCGTTCTTTTCCGCGCGAAAGGAACGGCTTGCAAGTACTCACATAAACTGCAACTAAATAATTTTGAACTTGAACTTTCAGAGACTGTCAAAACATTAGGTATTAACTTCAATGTCGCAGGTAAGCGCCGCTGCTTCCTTTCTTTTTGCCTATGGTTTTGACGATATCTGTAAACCCAGGCATCGCAGCTGAATGTTCCTATATGCCGTATTGTCAAAACTATACGAATGAAAATCTCCCAACGCCTTCCGTATTAGCACTTTCC
Source organism: Dermacentor andersoni (assembly GCF_023375885.2). Lineage (NCBI taxonomy): Eukaryota > Metazoa > Arthropoda > Arachnida > Ixodida > Ixodidae > Dermacentor > Dermacentor andersoni. The sequence continues at coordinate 185,608,639 of NC_092819.1, read as the reverse complement.
CGCGGTAGAAGCGCTACGGAGCTGTGCATCGGTGGCGTGCTGAGCCCTTATGTAATCCCCACAAACTTACCACTTGTATGATTGCTATGGGTTCCAGGCCATCGTGGTATATTAAAGTGAAGCTTCCTTTGCCTCCCGAATTTCTGGCCGTTGCTGCTGTGGTATGGCTCGCGCGCCCCGCTGGGTTTCTTGCGAAACCACCAGATGGCGCTCGCCTCAGCGCATCCCGGAGTACAATCAGGACTCGATGGGAACCAAATGTCAGCGGGTCGCCTCGCATTGGGCGCTCACGGGTAGACTACGAATGAAGCTGTGCAGGGGGCTGGACTATAGTCTTGAAGCTCCCAGTAAAATTGATTATGAAGAACGACTGAGGAATATTGAAGAAGGTAAATGGGCTGGAAGATTGTTGAGGTATCTGTACAGTAAAAACATTGATTTACAGTGGAAGAAAAGAACTAGGAAGCTTACCAGCAGGCATGCGGCCTGTAGGGTGGGTAACACAGCAGCAAAGAACGTCAAGCGGAAAGTCAGACAGGCTGAAATAATCTCATGGGTGGTGACAATGGAAAATAAACCTGGCATGAGTAACTACTTTAGATGAAAAAACAAGATCGGGAAAGAAACAATTTATGATAACTCAAAGGGAAGCTCATTATTTTTCGAAGCGAGGTCGGGATGCCTTAGAACACGCACCTATAAGCAAGATATAAGAAGGAAGATGCATGTGCTTGCTGCGGCAAAGCTAGGGAAACGATGGAGCATGTTTTATTAGAATGTGAAGACGTCTGCGCAGCGGTCGATTTAGGCAACACTGGCCTCCTCGAAGCCCTTGGGTTCAGCGAGAGCAGTGGAAAAGTAAACATGTCCACAATAGGCATTAGTAAGAGGTGATTGGAGGATTTGTGGAAGAAAGGCAGGGAAACGACAGAAAACGGAGACGCACAAAAGTAAAGTTCGTAATAGGGCATCAGAAAACTTGGTTGTGGGAGCTCAGTCTTTCTTATTTCTCTCTTTTTTTCTTGTTTAACCTAGCTAAGACATTAGGCAGCATAATAGCAAAAGCTTAGGGGAGCAACCCACCGCCCCGTTCCAAAGGGGACGCTCATAACATCCATCCATCCATCCATCCATCCATCCATCCATCCATCCATCCATCCATCCATCCATCCATCCATCCCATAGAGTTACTATACTGACTCTAGAGGACAAGCTACCCATAGGGCCCATGCATTGAAATCGGGAACCGCAAGAGCGCCGCCATGTTGCTACGCGCCGAGGTTGCCAGCTCCTGAGACGCTTGCTAGACTTGGTGACAGTAGTCAGTTTTAATCCGGCAACCGTAGCAGCGTAGCAGCATGGCGTCTCGCTTGTAGTGTCGTGATGTGTGCGTGCAGCCGTGTGTTTGGGCTTTATAACTTGGTTCTTTATTCTATGTTGCGGGACGGTGTGGGTGTGGTCCATGTTGGCCGTACAGCTGGCAGTTATGCAACCGAGGGATGATCCTGTTGAAGTTTCCGGCGGTATGCGGTTTTCAGCGGTCACGCCTGTTGCAGGAGTGTCACTCGACGAGGTTACGAGCTCGAAGCTGTGGTCAGATTCCTCGTCGGCGTTCCGTAATTCTCTTCGCACGGGCGCGGTATGTTGCAAAAGCCGCTTTCGCGATCTATCGTCGCGACGATAGATCGTTTTTTTTAATTATTATAAGTACTGATCCAGCTGTAGGGTACATGTAACCGACAAACGGAAGTCTCAGGAGAGCACCTGAGATTATAATAAAGCAGGCGGCGCAGGAACTCCAGGGCACCCATGGGACAGTGGGGGGATCAAAGCTCGAAGCAGAACGGCACGTAGGTTGGGGCCGCCGAGGCAGGTGTGTGCCAGGGAGTGTTCGCACGGACAGCTCCCCTGGCACGCGCAGCAGTGCCTCGCAAGGTCGTGATACTTGAAAGGCACCTGCGCCCATGATCTTTCTTTTGCCTCGGTGCAGTGAGCTCGATTAACGAGAATAAGATGGAGGGCATCCGGTGCAGTCGCGAATGCGTTATGGCAAATGTAGCTCGCGTCGCCTGGCGTGTGTAGTAATATCAGAGTTGGTTGTATGAACTTTATGCATAATACGCGTTGTTACGGTACTACCTTAACGGAATGGGTCTAGAGGACGGTGTTGCTACATTTTTGGTACATCCTATACCCCCACTACAAACACACACACATACCCCTTTTTTTATGTATACATACATGACGGATCATAGCCTCCTTTATTTTTGAAAAATAGAGGAGACTATGGACGGAGTGACCAGTTCAAGTTGTCAACTTGTCAGTAATTGACATAGGAATCACTGTAATAAACACAATTCCACGATCGGATTGTTTACTTTCATTTTTTGTTGTAACACTGAGGACTGCATAGAACTTTATTTTTGTATATGTGAGAGAAGTGTGTGGATATCACGAGCTTAAGCCAAGGTGCGATACACAGACAAAGCAGCTGCTACAACATGAACTGCACTGAGGGCCACACAACACATACGTAATTAAAGGTGCAAAATCTAGAGGGAAGCTTCAAAATACACTCTGTAGCGCTGCAAAGTATAACCTACGTGTACAATAAATGTTCAAAAAAACAATGCATCAATGTCCCATTTGCCTTCAAGTTTATTATCAAGTTCAAGTTTACTGAAGTTTATTATGAGCATATGTACAACAGGAATCTACTGACACACCCGCAGTCAAGGTTGCTGTTCGAGGTGTGCTGGCTGCCTCAGTGTAAGAAAAAGAAATTGGGTGAATGTCGACACCAGTGCCACTGCTTCTTGCCTCTGACCTGCACGTGCTTCCGTGGCATCTTTGTGCGCAAGTGTGCTGGCGAGGCGTAGGGGCCATCAAAGAAAGAGTATCGTTTACATGGAGAAGTGGCTGTTCACATTGCCTGCCGCTTTCCCTCAAATGTTTCCTTGGCGACTAGGGTAACACACCCGCAGTCAAGGTGGCTGTTCGAGGTGTGCTGGCTGCCTTAACGAAAGAAAAAGTAAGAAATTAGATGAATGTCGATACCAGTGCTATTGCTTCTTGCCTCTTACCTGCATTTGCCTCCACGGCCTCTTGGCTTGCGGAGTCTGTATGAGGGAGCTGCTGTGGCTAGGTGTAGGCATTGTCTAAGCAAAAAGAAAAGGCCATTCAAATGGGGAATTATGGAAATAAATGCAGTTGTTATGTCTGCTTCTTGCACTCTTCTTGCCTAAAGTTTTCAAACATAGTGTCCAGAACACAGCAGCACTTTGACTGCTTCTGCTTGTTACCTGCAGGTGTTGCTGCGAGATCCTTAGTATGGCTGCGTGCAGCATAGTAACACTTGGTGGAGGCATTTGAAGTGGTTGCCAAAAATATAAAGAATCATCCTTGTCTGCATGAATGCTTTCAATTTCTAAATGCAGTGGTAACTATTACTATTGGTGCAAGGCCCCCCACATCTATGTAGCAAGTGCCATAGCTCGAAACAGAATTTTTCCTGTAGTGTTTCACAAGGCGTCTGATATGTCCACATTAGATGTGATGTGTTTATTTTTATTTATCCCAGTGTGGAGAGGGCATCAATAAATTATTTTTTATTTTTGCGTGTCTTGTTTTTTGGTTTATTTCTGAATTTATCAAGCAGCAGTCTCATGATGCTAAAGTGACTTATGTAATGGGAATCAGCTTTTTTTTGCAGAAAAACAATGCATTTTCTGACCCATTGTTTGGCATCCCCTCACTCGCATAATTTTGCAGAGTATTCTACCTATATTGACTTGCTTGACCTCCACTAAAGAGTCTTGCATTTTCAAATACGACTCTTTTCTTACAATCATTCGACACTTCTCATAATTTCTGTACCTTGGGGCTTCTGATACTCTGCATTCATCATTTTTGCTTGTTTCTGACTAGAAATGTCTTCTTTAATTTAGAGCTTAAATTTTACCTTTGGAACACACAGAAGGGCTTGCCATTGCATATCTACATAAAAGGGAAACATGTTTCATTAAACATTTGCAAAATCCAATTGAAGATTGATGAATGCAGCTTGCAGGGTGATTTGACTGAATGAGCCATAAAAGTAACTCATCTCACTTGGTAAATTAAAGCACATATTAGTGTGATGTACAAGATACTTGCACTAACGTGGGGGGTCCTCTTGCTTATACAGCAAAAGAATCGGTGCGCGAGAAAAAAATTATTTTTGCATACCCCTTGTACACACTTATTTAAGGAAAATGAGCTTGAGCTGTCCACATGATCTACTTATTTTACCTGCGAGTATGGTCAACAAAGATGTGTCCCAGCTGCTTAGTGGTATTTGAGATTATGTCAGTATTGCATATGTGCCTGTTGTCTAAAATAATTGAGTTTTGAAAATGCTCGCAGGGATCTGATTTGCATATCTGCAGTTTATGGATACATGTAAAAGACTTAGCATCAAGTGCAAGTGAACGGTCCCACAGGCCCGGAGTCGATCATGCAAATAGATTCGCTGCACAAATTTGTGACCAGAAAAGATATGCCACATGAAATGGCATGCAAGGAAGTGTTGAAAATATTGCACAGTTAATAAAACGCCTACGCTATTAACATGTGGGTTGATGCACTCGTTATGCAAAACGGAGGTGAGGCGTGCAGACAGGACACAAGAGTAGAGTATTTACAAGCAAACAACACGAGCGCCGCCCACTTCTCTACTCTTGTGTCCTGTCTGCACGCCTCACCTCTGTTTTGCATTTGCATAATGAATCCTTACCAACTAGCTCAGCTTTCTGTCGTTCTAAGTCTCGATGCACTCGATTTCGTTCGCATTAGGCACTCGCCTCTTGATTACTTCCTGGCACAGAAATACTCGGCATCAGGCTGTTTTTCTGCTGTGGCCTTTGTAGAAGCATGATTATTCAAAGTGCGACAATTAAACAGATTCTATGAGTTGCTTGTGGCTTCGCCAATACAATTCCGGTGCGCTGGTCCACCTGTCCAGCGATTTCCTACTGAAGGGAAACCTGCAAATAAAAACACTGCTCCGCATGTAGAAAATGCTCTACTGTGACGCTTCTCAAACGATTGTGATGCACCACAAGAGCTGCCTACTCGCGTGATATTCTCAACAAGGAGATACATTCGTTTACTTACATGTGAAGGTATATGCCAGAGCACTTCGGGGCTTCGGTGGCACATAAGGCACGAGTGTGCCATAGATGTCGACGCGCGATCGCATGTCAAACTTAAACTGTACGAAACTACTACGCGTCCAAAAAACAGATTCGAAACCGAAATTCGCGTCATCCTTTATTGCATGAATGCGTACATCGTGATTTACATAAGTCACTGACTTAGCGATCGCTTTCTGTAAACTTAATAGTAACGCACCATCTTCATAAAGCCATCAGGTATGTGTTTTTAGATGACAAAGCATAAGGTGACCTGTACCTTACCGCATAAGGTGACCTGGCCTGTACCGGCAGCAGTGGCGGCGATTTGAACAGTCGCTTACAACATACTTTGCCTATTTACAGCACTTCTGCCTCATCCGAAGATTTCTACCGAAGCCTGCGCAGCTGCGTCGGAGCCCCTCTGCTGACAAAGCAGTCTGCATCAGTCACCGTCTCTGCCGGTTATCTGCGCCTGCGCCTTGGTCTCCTACACCAGCGCCCTGACCGGCTTCTTGGCTGTATAAAAGGCGCTCCCCTGCTCAGTCCCTCTTCTTGGCAGCAGTGGCGGCGATTTGAACAGTCGCTTACAACATACTTTGCCTATATACAGGTTAGTTTACAGCACTCTTGTTCCGTCTGAATTGTTACGCTTTATTGCTGCCACTGCTGCCAATTTGAAATTGACTCTGACACTGCGCTGTCTGCTTTGTTGACATTTGCTGCTTGTATCAGTTATCTAGTGTGTTTTTGCTATGCCTAACGAAATTGAAAAAGTTCGAGACGAGCTGAGGAAAGAATTTCGAAAGGAGATTACAGCTATGCGCAACTCACTAGAACGCGACTTACGCAACGACTCGAGAGAACTAACTAAAAGTGTTGAGCACTGCAGCGAACAGTTTGATGACTTGCTTGCTAAGGTTTCATCCTTACAAGAGGAAAATAAGGCACTAAAGTCTGAGAACGCTGCAATGTCATCCGAGTGCGAGCAACTGAAGACGCGGTGTTATGACCTTGAACAAAGATTGACAGGTGTGGAACAGTATTCCCGGAATAAAAACATTGAAATTAAGGGACTTCCTGCAAAGGGAAATGAAAGCCTTCCGAACATGTTGCAAAAAATGGGCGAAATGATCGATGAGCCGATACTGGAAAGTGATATAGACGTTTGCCACCGGGTTCAAACGAAGAACAAGAGAAATACAAATGTAATTGTCCAATTCAAAACTCGAGGAAAGCGTGACACTGTGCTAGCGCAAGCGAAGAAGACCAATCTCGCAGCAGAAAGCCTTGGCTATAGCGGTTCAGATTGTGTGTACGTTAACGAACACTTGTGTCCACTGCTGAAAAAATTGCTAGGAATGGCAGTGGCAGGAAAAAGGGAGCAGAAGTGGAAATTTGTGTGGACGCAAAATGGGCACATTCTGGCCAGGAAAAATGAGTCGTCGGCGATTGTGCGCATCACTTGCGTACAAGACCTAGATAAGATAGCGTAGATGCAAAGTATTTTTTTTTCTAACAACTAACTGACAAACTGCACTTTAACATGTGCTCAATCGTGTCGCCTTCTGACCTTTGTGCTACGTTTACTCAGAAAAACAAAGCTCTGTCCTTTTTTCATGTTAATGCGCAATCCTTGTGCAATAAAGGTGATGAGCTAGAAGCATTTTTCTGTACACTGAGCTTCCGTTTCAACGTAATAATGATTACTGAAACCTGGTATCAAAGCAGTAGCGATGTTATGCACCTACCCGGCTACAATTTATATGTGCAGAATCGTACTGATAAACGAGGTGGTGGCGTCATCATAGCAACCGAAAAGACGTTCAAATGCAATATTCTTGTCGACTTCACTATAACCCACGAGGACTACGAAATTCTGTCATTACAAAGCGGAAGAAACGTGTTTTCTGTTATATACAGACCACCCAGAGGTAGCGTTTCGAATTTTGGTCGCTTTCTTGATGAATATCTGCAGTGGATCACAGAAAACAACCTTAATCTAGTTCTGGGTGGTGATTTTAATATTGATTTCTTATCTTCTTCTGCGCGTAAATATGAAGTCGACTGCATATTACACAGCAATGGATTCACTAATCTCATAAATAAACCGACACGGCTAGAGACAGCGACGGCAATTGATGTCTTCATTACTAACTGTCGAGTTGACTGTCTTCACTCAGGAGTCATTAATGTCCAAATAAGTGATCATCTGCCCATATTCTTGTTTGTAGATTCTTTAGCCCCTCAAAAACAACGCATGCTTCCTGCGGTATTATACCGACGCATAAACCAAAACACAATGAATTCTTTTCGGTCAGCACTTGCAGGTGTGAACTGGAGTACTGTGCTCCGTGAAAGCGATCCAGAGGGCGCTTATAATGCCTTCATTACCACATTTAAGTCTGTTTATGCGCAAAGTTTTCCACTTGAGACGCTTAAGAAACCTCGTAAGGCTCGTAAACCCTGGATAAGCGCCGAATGTCTTCAAATGATAAAACAAAAAAAAACGATCTTTATAACCACTTCATCAAAAGCAGATCACAGGATGACCTGGCGCGTTTTAAGACGTATAGAAACAAAGTGACGTCTTTTCTACGCCGAGCAAAACAAGAGTATATGGAAAAGTTATTCAACCCAGACGTGTTAAAAAGGAGTGACCTTGTATGGAAAACAATAAATGAAATTTTGAATCGAGGTGCACATGCCAGCGGCATGCTTGAAGTCTTAGTAGACAACATACCACTGGATGGAAAATTATTAGCCGAAAAATTTAATGATTTTTTCGTGTCTTTGGCAGATAGCAATAGTGCCCCCCCGAATGTCAAATGCCTTGACTCGTGAGTTCCTTCCACTGCATTCTTGATGCCAACAGACACCAGCGAAATCGAAGCTTGCCTCTTGACCCTCCGCAACAGTAGCTCACGGGACATAGATGACCTTAAGATTCAGCCAGTAAAATATGTAACCGATATAGTAAGCCCAGTCCTAGAACATATTTTTAATTGTTGCCTCGAACATGCAGTGTTCCCTAAACGAATGCAGATTGCTGAAGTAACCGTTGTTCATAAAGGTGGAGACAAAAACGACCTATCAAACTATCGCCCAATTTCTATTCTTCCGATTTTCTCAAAGTGTTTTGAAAAGATACTGTATACGCGAATGTCTAGTTTCTGTGGGAAATTTAATATACTAACGCCAAGCCGGCACGGTTTTAGGAAGAACTTTTCGACAGAGACTGCACTTCTAACCCAAAAAGAACTAATCTTAGAATCCTTTGAGCAAAAGCTTTTCACTCTTGGTATTTTCATCGATTTCTCGAAAGCGTTTGACCGCATCAATCACCAAACAATGTTAGCCAAACTCAAACACTATGGTTTTCGCGGAAAATGTCTTGACATAATTAGATCCTACCTCAGTTCTCGCGTCCAACAAGTAACAGTAAACAACGCACTATCAGATGTTAAACATATATCTTCTGGCGTTCGCCAGGAAAGTGTTCTGGGACCTCTGCTTTTCCTCCTTTATGTCAACGACATAGTCTGCTTAAGTAAGATCCCAACATTTGTGATCTACGCAGATGATACCACTCTGTTCTTCCGAGCAGCACATGTACGAGACCTTGAACAGCAAGCTACAGAGTGTCTGCGCCAACTTCATGAATGGTCTGAATCGAACTCGCTAATCATAAACACACAAAAAAGTAAAGCTGTATTATTCAGGCCTCGTAACAAGATTGCTTCTACTCCACAGATCTGCTTAGAAATGGGTTCGTCGTCCATTCAAATAGTTCCCGTGGTCAAAAGTCTGGGTGTTTTCTTTAACGAAAATTTATCGTGGGACGATCACGTTGAAATGGTCAGGGGCAAGTTGTCAAAGGTTGTTGGTATCGTGTCCCGACTGCGATATTTCCTACCGAAGCGTGTTAAGCAAATGCTGTACAATGCACTGTTTTCTTCAGTCGTTAATTACTGTATCTTGGTCTGGGGCACCACGTCATTTACCAGTATCAGACGGCTGCACATGCTTCAGAAGAGAATTGTTCGAAATATTGTTAATGCTTCGAGATTTGAACATACCGCACCGATCTTTGCGTCACTTGGCATCACCCCCATTCCCCAACTGCATGAAAATTTACTGTTAAGGCGGTATAAAACAAGCATAAGACAGAATAATACATTCATGTTAGACCTGGCAATCTTGAAATGCAAGGAACTTAAGTATGCTACCCGCACTGGCTTCACGTGGTTTGTGCCTAAAACGCGAACAAATTATGGTCGCCAAATGCTTAGCTACATTCTTCCACAGACGTTAAATAACGCGCTGTGAATTGGTGTTAATTGATGTACTGCTGACACTTATGTCATAGTGCTTTGTGCTTGCTTTTGTGTTTGCCTGTAATGTTCAAATACCGTTTCATTTGTGTCAATGTTGTTATTGCGAATGCTTTACACATGCTGTATGATACACTGCGATACTGTTGCCAAGTCATGGTGGGGTGCGTCGACCTCTGTCAAGCCTTTCTTCTGGCTTTTTGTCGATGCACCCAACATCCTCATGACGATGTTGAATAAAGAATCGAATTGAATTGTTTTCAGCTCTGTCAATAGTAATTGCGCTGGCCACATTGACCAGTAGCAACAGGGCGGCGCCCTAGAGGTTCCCACTTTTCCGGCCCAGCTTTTCCTCTAGAGGTGTTCTACTAACTCTATGATCCATCCATCCATCCATCCATCCATCCATTCATCCATCCATCCCGGCCGGCACCGGCGCGGCAGTGTTCTTTGGACTACGTAGACAAACAGCAGTGGTGCACGAAAGGTAACGTTTAACTCATTTTCTGAAAAGTAAAAGCGCCAAACGCGCAAGGTCTTATGCAAAGAAGAACATGACACTGACGCTGTTTAACATCAACTCACTACACTCGTAGTGGACTAAACGCTGAAGAAATTACACATACGCCGCCAGCATCGCCGATAATTATTGTCAATCAAAGCCAACAGCATACAAAGCTTCGCCTACGTCGATTCCCACAGTACGTGGGAACCGCAAATATTTTTTTAAACGATATAGCTAACACACATGGACTAGTAATTATGTCAGTTATACCTACTTTGGCTTATGTCATTGCGGCATGTTAAGAAAATTTTTTCTATCCCAAGATTCTACGGAACTGAAAGTTCCAACAGCCTAATTTAACTTTTCCTTCTTTTTTTTCATTAGACGATGTATGGTAAACCGCACGTAAATGCGAAATATCGCTTAGAAAAGTACGATGCCGTATTCCATCATCATTTGTTACCTGCAGAGATCCGGCCTGGCGCCATCCCCTCTATGTCATACCTGTCACGAACCTGAAGACCAGGCACACACCCAGGGGGTTTCCCCCCTCCGAAATTAAGCAGCATACCCCACCCCTCCCCGCCCACGACACCACTCCTCACACCCATTCCTAAAGCGCCGACAAATCGATCTATTCGGCGGTCAACATTTTGCTGCCTTTTACTGCCAAAGTTGTGTATGACTAACTTCCGTAGTTTTTTCGGCGTCCGTCAACAAAAAATATCGCGTGGGCCGATTCTGGTGATAGTGCAGAAAGGGTCCAAGCTCAATGCCACATACCCCTGTGGGCCAAGGAGCCTCTAACGCGCCCTTCGGGATCTTCGGGCTGGACCCGCGCATGCGCGCCTGCTTCACCTCCGCCGCGGGTGTCTGGTGGTCGGGGGTAGGCCTGGCGTTGCACTATCTTCGGGCCGACCCGCGGCGGAGGTGAAGCACTTTGCTTTTCGTTTGAGAGCTTTGGCTGTTGTCAGCTTTCGCGGTCATTCCATTTTCACAGAGTGCAATGGTCGTCAATTTTTTTCACTCCTTTTGGATGACGGTAGTTATCGGCATCTCCTGGGGTGTGAAGGCCAGTTTTCTCATCGATTCGGCGCCCGCGCGATTAACTCGAGATGAGGTCAGCTGTCATCATCTATTATTAGTGGTGCAGGTCGAGGCATCTCTCCTTTATGCCACTCTCACTTTCTGTCATCATCTACTCAACGATCACGCGCATCGCTGTTGCTTCGTTAATTCAATATTGTTTGTTTAGACTGATCGAGGGACCATGAAAGCGATTCGGTTCGTAGTCAATTGGTCTGTATGCTCGTGGAACGACTTGCGGACGGAGAAAACGCCAGTTGCGTTTAACTTTTCCTTTGGTTCATTATTTCCTCGAGTGACGGCTCACCGCAACGCTGGCAGATCCTCGGAACCCGCGATACGAGTTAGATAAGGTGGAAAATAAAATAATGCGAAGCCGCGTCCATCATCAGACCCTGCAATAACCGTTAAACCCGTAAGCAATATGGCTGTCACCCGTTACGTCGTCTGGATTATCCCGAATTGTCGCGGTCTCCGGGAATAAGACCGATCCCATAAATGAACTTCCCACGCGAACATTAGTAATGATGTTGCATGCATGGATGCTACGAAAAAATCGAGCCAAATGACCGCTTCCTGGCCAGATTTAACACTGCCGTGATGTACGATGAATGAAACGAATGCAAGTCCAGAAAAGGGAAACTGTAGCTTCAACCGTGGTTCGAAAGTAAACAGCGGGAGCGCATGGAACTGTCCTAGGCTACCCTAGGCGCATGATGCTCAACATTATTTTGTGCTTACGACAGCTAAAAAACAGAGTTCGTAGTTAATATTACTGTATATGACTAAAAATAATAATTGAGTGCTATCTGTCACATAATAAAAGCACTATGATAGAGTTGAGAGAAAGTTTATTGGTTAAATTTGTGCTTACTACGGGGCTCTAGCGGGGCATTGCGCGCTCACGACGACAGCCCTGCGAAGCGGAGGTTCTTGGTAGCGCCCGGGTCGATTTCTTTTTCGCCTTCTGCAGCGATTCGCTGGAGGAGGGCGAAAAACTTTATTTGCTCTAATTGGTTAGAAATTAGCGGTGGCAGATGCGGTCGGCCGTCTTCACGGTCTTCTTCCCCATCTGCGCAGGGTCGACACCCCTATTCCAGGGCACCACTGAGGGTGGCTACTCGGCGAGCGTGCCTTACTAGTCCATGCTGGACTTTCGGGTCGCTGCTGGAGAGCACCCTCTCCCACTGCTCCGCACTCGGGTCTTTTATTTGAAGGAATTGTTGATTCTGAACGCATTCCCATGTAATGTGATATAAGGTGGGCTTGGCGCCGCACCAGGGGCAAATGTCTCTATACTGGGTGGGAAACATCTTGCTTAGTGTGTTTAGGTTCGGATATGTTCCTGTTTGCAGCCTCCTCCAAGAGGTTGCTTCATGCTGATTTAGGCTGTTGTGGGGTGGAGCGTATTTGATTCGGACCCCCTTATAGTAATTCAAAATGTCTGAGTAGCTTGGGTTGACTGGTATGGGTTCCTCAGGGTCGGTGCTTGTGGCCGCTCGGTTTGTGTGCTCTCGAGATGCCTTGTCCGCCCTGAGGTTCCCTTCTATTCCAGCGTGTCCCGGTACCCAGAAAATTGTATGCCTAACTTTGTTGTTAGCCCTGCAGGAGCGGAGGATGTGAAGCGCTCTGCGTCCTATTCTGCCGTTCATGTAATTCCGACACGTAGTTTGCGAGTCGGTGAGTATTGTTAAAGACCTTTCGGATCAGTAGCCCTCCACTGCCGCTAGAGCTACTTTAGAGTTTCCGGGGCCAATCAGAAAGTGTGCAAGCATCATGCATAGCTGTTGTTGATGTCAAGGGTCCCTCACGGCGTCACGGACGTTTTGTTAAGACGGGTTGTGCAAAAAAAACATTGCGGTAGTCGAATGCGAAAATGTATTTGCAAATAAAACTGCAAATAAATTTTTTTTTTCTCTTTTTTGTGCTTGGCTACATTTGGGCTACAATTTCTCTAGCTTTGGGCTACACTGCCTCGTCTGACCTGGCAACACTGATAAAGGGACTTTAGTCACAGTGTACTAGAATAGGGGCAGTGTGTTCAGGCAGCGCTCGCCGCTGAGGCGCTTCATGTAGATAGCACGAGATGGCGCTGTAGGAACATGGGCTGTACGGAACGGATGGCGCAGCGCCTGCGATGCATGTTGATATTTTGATAATAATTTTCTGTCGCAGTCAAATAGACGTGCATATATGTATGTACATAGCCCAAAGCCAAAGAGCTTACCTGCTTGGCATTTACCTTTTTTCGCGATAAACATTTGTCTCTCGTTCTTTCTTTCTGTTTGGCGAACCGCCCGCAAGCACATTTGCACAGTATATTTGTGAATTTTTTTATTTGCATGATGAAGTGCTCCCGAACGTCAGGCTCATGTGCGAGTATGAGACACACGACATCCTACATTTCTATGGAACGAATCAAACAGGTAGGAATGACGCCAAGTAAAAGGGACCTCTGCAAAACTACACACAGTATGCCAAAACACAGAAAAACAGTGCAAGTGCATTCCATCCCAAGCAATGGAGACCTGCAGCGGTAATAATATGCGCAAATAAATTCCCTAATTCATTTCTTAATTATATTCACAAAATTTGCTTTTTGAATGCACCAGAAAAAGTTGTGCATTCAGATAAAACTAACAGCCAAGGGTCAGCATACATATATTGCACAATTGCAGCCAACTTTAAAGTGCAATTTCTTTTTTCGTCATGCTTCTCTTCACTGATTAAGCCCTCTAACATAAAAGTGCAGCCTTGTTAGGACATAAAAACGCACAACTGCTGATGTGGAATTATCAGCATGAATTTTGCAGCCTATGGCATAGCCAATTAAATTTAAAGCGTGCACTAGAATAATATGACATCAACTATGCTGTCGCTGCAAAGCTCCTCTTTGCTGAAGAAGGTTGTAAATATATTCCCTCAAGTTTCTTTAGTACTTCAAAAAGCAACTTGGAGGGATACAGCAATCTTCCCCTGTAACAAATTTGTGAATTTTGAGACTCTGCTACTGACACTAGAGTTCTGCAAAAGAGGAGAGCGGCAGTCCTCACATTTGTTGTGGGTAAAAATGTCTGCGCGACATACCCTGCCATGTATTATGGATGAGGCGGTCATCGCTCCTTTTCTCGACATAAGCCCGGTGCCCTGCCGGAGTGCTGTTTAGCCCTGCTCTACCAGCATTAGATTTCCAGCTTCAACTAACTCAGAGTGGGCTGGACGGAGTGGCAGCCATGCAACCGCTTCAAAACCCGTTCTTGTTCGTTGTACAGATTCTGGCGTTCCTCGGCACGTGGCAGCCCTTGGATTCCTTTTGCGAAGCTATCGTCGTGCCTTTATCACCATGTTACGTCAGAGATCAACACTATGGCGGAAACGCCACATCATCAACCCTTGACGCGGCGTACATCGTGCCCCGATTTGGCTGGGCATTCCCATCGCCTACGACACCAGTCAGCCGGACGTACTTAAGAGCGACGCTTTCATCGGGCCACTTCAGTGGGCTGGACGGAGCGGCAGCCATGCAACCGCTTCAAAACCCGTTCTTGTCTGTTGTACAGGTTGGTAAACACCCGTCGTTGCACGCTAAGCGATCCAGTAATATCTGTCTGCTGCTCTTCCCAGGCCCACTGGTGATTCTTTGTGATTTTTTTAGTGTATATATGTTGTTAAATTGCTTATGTTAGCTGGGGATGTGGAACAGAACCCTGGTCATCAAAAGGAGATTCTAGACGCCATTGCCGCCTTGTCGGCTAAAAGTGACGCACGCTATACCGAGGTAATAGGGATGCTATCAGAGGTCCGAGCTAATCAGCAAGAACTTGAGGAAAAAGTTTCCAGCTTAGCCAGTAGGCTCGCAACAGCTGAATCCCTGGTGGAATCATATGAAGCAAATCAGAATGGTGTTGATCTACCGAGAGTAGTCGATGAAGCTGTGCGAGACCAAACTGCAGCAAAAACTTCTCGGTTGGACGAGCTGGAAGACCGCTCTCGCCGTGACAACCTTATATTCTACGGTATTCCTGACGTCCCAGCTGAGAACTGGTCCGAATCTGAAACTAAAAATCAAAACTGCCTTACCAGTTTACTACAGATAACTTTAATAGACGAAGCCATTTCCCGCGCCCACAGGCTGGGTTCCTATGCAGTAAATAAACACCGGCCCATAATCGTAAAATTCTCGTCCTCAAAACTTACGCAAAAGGTTTTCGCTGAGCGAAAAAAATTCAAACGTTCTGGCATTTCTGTTAGCGAAGACTTCTGCCGCACCACACGCTTGTCACAGAAAAAATTGAATGAATTCGGAAAGGCTAGCGGACACAAATATGTGCTACGGCTTAACCGTCTACAAATTGACAAAAAAACTTATGTTTACTGTCCGGTAACTGATCGAGTCTGTGAAATCCGCACAAACGAGCTTCGTTCAACAAATTCTGTCCCAAATGCACCTTCTGATGGCCCTAGCAATCCACAAACATAGCGGAGTCATGGTCCGGTGGCAAAAAATATTTCTCTTTTGTATTCAAATATTCGCAGCGTATGCAACAAGCGGGATGCTTTATCTTCTGTCGTCGACACGTGCAGTGCCGATATTGTTATCCTGACAGAGACATGGCTTTCTAGCAAAATTGAAGACCGTGAAATTTTGGAATGCGAGGGTGTTTACCGTTTCTATCGACATGACCGTGATGTGCGGTGTGGTGGTGGTGTACTTATCGGTGTTCGTGATTCGATTACCGCTGCTGCAATTGAGCTTGCGTCACCATTAGAGCTAGTGCGCACGCGCGTAGGCTTCGAACGCAAAAATTTTATCATTCGCGTCGTTTACAGGCCCCCTTCCTCACCTAACACATTTTGTTCAGACCTTCACGATGCCTTAAATAGTCTAATTTTACGGTTCCCTTCCACGCCACTAATACTCCTTGGGGACTTTAACTTTCCTGGCATTAACTGGCATTAACTGAGTTGGCAGCAGCGGTTACGGCTACTTGCACGCATACTGAACCACTTCTTTCCGCCTGTACAGGTTGGTGATTTTTATGCCCCTCCTAAATAGTGGGATGCACATTCGGCCATAGCTGCTGCTGTCACATTCCTGTTCATGCCACATTGCTGCCACATTCCTGTTACTGTTATTTCCGGTACTTATCTCGCGTTCTTGTTCGCTTATCTCCGTTTTGTCCCGCGCTCTGGTAGCAATGACAGGCAAGCAATAGCTATCTAAACTTTTCGAAGAACTTAAACGTGAGTTGAATGAATTTAGAGAACTGCGCGAATGCCTAGAAAGAGACTTAAGGAAAGAAATTCGAGAAATGAAGGGATTCATGGAATTTGCGAACAAGAACTATGAGGAAATGAAAACATCTGTGAGTGATCTAAAAATAAAAACTCTGATCTAAGGAACACAGTGGAGGGTCTGGAAAAGGACCGAGATGCCCTGCTCAGAAAACTCAAGGATCATGAAGTAAGGCTCATGCAAAGTGAACAGCTTACCAGGTGTTTCAACATAGAAATCAGAGGTGTACCAACGAAGACAAAAGAAAACACCCTGGATATAACCAGAAAACTTGCAGGCGCACTTGATGTACCTTTCGAGAATTCTGATGTTGAAGTTTGCCACCGAGTTAGGACAAGCGGTAACGCTAATTGCCCTGATATTGTGGTGCAGTTCACACACAGGGCCAAGTGCGATTGTTTCCTAGAGAAAGCAAGAAAAAAACAGCTGACAACAGAAGATATTCAGCTGGAGCCCAGCACTCCGATTTACATCAATGAACACTTATCTCCTCCCATGAAACGCTTGTTTGGAGCGGTGAACAGCAAAAAGAAAGAACTCGGCTGGAAATATGCCTGGTATCGTAATGGCAAGATTTTCGCCCGGAAATCAGACGGCAGCCCCATTGTCCCCATTTGCCATCTTGGTGACTTGCAGAAAATGACGTAGGAACAACAATTGAGTCCATTTTTTTCTGGTAGCTCCTTATCTAAAATATGGGTTATGTACCATCCGAGGTAAAGGATCTTATATCAGATAAACAACCAGCAATGACATTTTTTCATCAAAATGTTCGATCGCTCGCAACTAAGACTGATGAACTTACCATGTTAATACACAGGTTCGGAATACCAATTACAGTCATAATGGTAACCGAAACGTGGTTAACGCCCACATCACAATTGTTCCAGCTATCTGGTTATCAGTCGTTCTTCTGTAGTCGACAGGATAAGCGAGGGGGCGGTGTAGCGCTTTTGCTCAAAGATAATATTTTTGCTGAACCAGTCGACGATTTCACTGGTATAACTTCTGATTATGAGGTATTAACACTACAAAATAATACAAACTTGTTCTCTGTTGTGTACAGACCACCATCAGGTGATGCGACCCGCTTCCTTGCTTTCGTTGAAAAGCTTTTCAGTTATGCAACAGAAGAAAAAAGGAATGTTGTTTTAGGAGGTGACGTCAATATAAACATGCTGTCATCTTCTCCGCTGCAAAATGATTTCCAGACTCTAATTACAACTTGCGGTTTTTCAAATACAATTTCTACAGCAACACGCATAACTGTTGACAGCGCCTCCTTATTAGATGTGTTCATATCAAATATAAATATTCATTCATTAGAGGCCGACGTTCTGTACACTGATATCAGTGACCATCTAGGCATTATTCTACTAGTGAGTAAAATCAATCGTGTGACTCGGAAACCTAAGGAACGAGTTTATATTCAGTCAATTACGCTATCAAATCTGGAGGCTTTTCGCCATGCCATTGCTCAGCAAACTTGGGATAGCGTTTGCACAAGACAGCGACTCTGCATATTCCGCTTTTATTAATATTTTTAAACCATTGTTTGATACGCATTTTCCATGCAAAAATATTATGAGGCCACCTAAAGCGCGGAAACCTTGGCTGACCCCTGAGCTTCTTGATATGATTAAACAAAAACATGTTTTATATGCCAAATTTGTGAAATCTAGGGATGAAGCCTTGCTTAAGGTGTTTAAGAAATACAGAAACAGTTTAACAAGTAAACTTAGAACTGCCAAAGATGCTTATTTTTTAGGAATATTTAGTGACCCTGCTAACCAACGAAGTGATGTACTTTGGCTCAAATTGAATGCCTTGTTACAGCCTAACTCTGACTCAGCTATTCCTGATATATTGGAACATGATGGGCAACAAATTTCTGGAGATGCAGTACCAAATGCATTTAATGAAGTCTTTACTCTAGCACCGCAACAGGACCTAGAACATAGCCTCACTAACTATGCTCAGTTTCTACCAGTAAACAGGAATGGAGCATCGCTTTTCCTTGCTCCAACTACTTCTGAAGTTTTTTCGTGTATCAGAGCTACTAGCAACAGCAAGTCACTAGACGCCGACGGTATCCAGATACGCCCTATAAAGTATGTGCTTGATATTATAAGCCCTATTCTAGCCCATGTTTATAACTTAATATTGACACGTGTACTTACCTTTATCGGGCGACCACGTTTCGCCACCTAACAAATGTAATCGCACAGCGCGGGACGCGCCTGCATGTATCCGAAGTTTCTGGAAAGTTATCAGTGCTTCTATCCGCTCTCTGTTGTCGCCGAACTTTACGTTATCTGATTTCATCGCCTGACGCGAATGGCGTAGAAATTTGTGGAAGGCACGCGGGTCCGAACGATTAGTCTGGAACATTCGACGCTCTTGACCCGCTGATCAGATTTTCGACGATCGCCGGCTGTGTTCGCCGCTATCGTTGTGCTTTAAGTGTAGCCAGCTTTTGTGGGCACAGGTTCGCCCAATAAAAGCTAGTTTTGTCTATCGCAGTACTGCTACTGTGTTCTTTAACGTCACTACCACGTGACATCTGGTGGACGTGCTTGTGCGTTCATGTACCGAACGCCCCCGCAAAGCCGCGATCCAAGCCCGAAGCCCGAGGAGAGAACCAACATCGCCCAAGACCAGCGTGCTAGCCGCAGACTGCAAGGACAGCCCCCAGAGCACGGACTTCTACCTGAGACGACAAAGAAGATCGTGGTCAAGACAACCCCAATGGCTGCCCCAGCGTCCCCCGTTATCCTACAACAACCTCGGGACCCACCAACCTTCCATGGAGCAGCGACTGAAGACCCGGAATCATGGCTGGAGACCTACGAACGAATCGCAATATTCAACAACTGGGACTCCGACGAGAAGCTGCGGCATGTCTACTTCGCCTTAGAAGACACCGCCAGAACTTGGTTTGACAACAGGGAATCGACCTTGACAACGTGGGACCTGTTCCGTACCGGCTTCCTACGCACCTTTACAAGCGTCGTGCGCAAGGAAAGGGCTGAAGCTATGCTCGACGCCCGAGTGCAGCTGCCAAACGAGAACGTCGCCATCTTTACGGAAGAAATGAGCCGTTTGTTCCGCCACGCCGACCCGGATATGGCGGAGGAGAAGAAAGTCCGCTTACTGATGCGTGGTGTAAAGGAGGAATGGAATGGAATGGAAAACTTTATTGAGTCTTTTAAGGTTTTAGCGGTTCGAGGCCGAAGTCTTCATTCTTGAAGCTTGGGTCCTCTTCAGCCATGGATGGGCCCCTAGTCCAGGGCTCCACTGAGCCGGGCCGCCTCGCACGCGTGCGCTATTAGAGCTCTTTGAGCCTCTAGCTCGCGGCTGGTGAGCCAGCTCTCCCATTGCTCCGCACTTGGTGTTTTGTGTTTGTGGAATGCCTGGTTTCTTGTACACTCCCATGTAATGTGGTATAATGTTGGTTTAGCTCCACACCACGGACAGGTTGCGCTATACTGCGTGGGGAACATCCTACTTAGTATGTGTAAGTTTGGGAAGGTGCCCGTTTGCAGTCTCCGCCATCCTGCGGCCTCCTCCTTTGTTAATGCTTTATGTGGTGGGGGATATTGATATCTTAGCCCCTTATAGAGGTTTAATAGCTCTGAATAGCTGTTCCCGCAGTTGATCCGTGGCCCCTCTGGGGCGGTTGACGTTCCTGCTCGGCTGGTCATCCCTCGAGCTAGGCTGTCCGCCCCTTCGTTGCCCCTGATCCCTGCGTGGCCTGGTATCCAGATAATGTTATGTGTGGGTTGTCCCTCAGCGATTGGAACTCTGCTGAGGATCTTGAGCGCCGTGCTACTAATTCTGCCTCTTATATAGCTCCGGCACGCCTCTTGTGAATCTGTTAGAATATTGAGGGATATTCCTGTTCTATAACCTTCTTCCGCTGAGCAATTTCCTCTGCCTCGGTTATGTTAGCCACCTCGGCCGTGAGTCCTGTGATTAATTCTCCTTGATTATTTACTACTACCGCTGCCGCGTTGTTTTTGTGTGCTTGTGAGTATAGGGACGCATCGGTATAGACTGTATTGTCCCGATGTCCCATCGTCTTTTCGTAAAACTCTGCCCTAGCCTGTCTCCTACTCGCATGGAGGTTTGGGTCCATGTTGCGAGGGATAGGTTGTATTCGTAGTTTCTTTCTTAGTGGGTCTGGTATTGTGGCCCTGCTACTTTGTGGTTTTTCTACTTCCCGACCTAGCTTTGTCAGGAGCGCCCTTCCTGTTGTTGTATTGCTGAGTCTTCGTACTTGTGCGTTGAGCTGGCATTCCCTTAGTTCTTCAAAAGTGTTGCTGATTCCAAGTTGCATGAGTTTGTCGTTGGATGTGTTCCTTGGGAGGTGGAGAGCTGTTTTATACGCTTTCCGGAGGATGATCTCCACTTGCTCTTTTTCGGTTTTGGTGATTGCATGGTACGGCAGTGAGTATGTGACCCGGCTTACTATCAGGCTGTTGACCAACCTGAGTGTGTCCTCCTCTTTCATGCCATATCGCTTGTGTGCCACTCTGCTAATCATTCGGCCCACCTGTCCTGCTGCTTTGTTTAGCAGGCAGATTGTGTGGCTGCATTTCCGGCTTCCTTGCAGCCACATGCCGAGGATTCTAATCATTTTTTGTTCCGGGATGTTCTGTCCTTCTAGCCTTACTTCGAGCGGGGCATCAGTGGGGTGTCTGCCCACCCTGAGGATTTAAGATTTCTCCGTGGAGCATCTGAGGCCTCTTTGCTTTGTGTATTCTTCGATGCAGGTGGCAGCTTCTTGTAGTGCCTCTTGTTTATCCCCTAGTGAGCCTTGAGTAGTCCACATCGTTATGTCGTCCGCGTACATTGCGTGACTGATTCCTTGGATTTTGCTAAGTTTCTTGGTAAGGTTGACCATCGCTATGTTGAAGAGTACTGGGGAGATTACTGAGCCCTGCGGAGTGCCCTTGCATGGCGTTTGAAAGGCGTCACTCCGTAGGTCTCCCAGGCCTACTGTCGCTGTTCTGTCGGTTAGGAAGCTTCTGATATAGTCATGGACTTTCTTCCCGCAATTAGTGGTGTTGATCCCCTCCATAATGGCGGCGTGGGACACGTTGTCAAAGGCTCCCTTGATGTCGATGGCCATGACCACGTTTTCCCCGTGTTTCGGCATTGTCTCGAGTACCTCTTCCTTTAGCTGTAGCAAGATATCTTGGGTAGACAAGTTTGCCCTGAAGCCGAACATGGTGTTGGGGTACCATCCTCCGTCTTCAAGATGCGTTTGGATTCTTCGGGTAACTATTCTTTCGTACAGCTTGCCTAGGCATGATGTAAGCGAAATTGGTCTGAGATTTTCAATTTGGAGTTTTTTGCCGGGTTTGGGAATCATCACCACTACGGCGTGTTTCCACTCCGCTGGTACTTTGCCTTCCTCCCAAAGTTTGTTGAGGTAGAGGGTGAGCTGATCAATTGCTTCGTCGCTGAGGTTTCGAATTAGGGAGTTTCGGATTTTGTCCGCCCCTGCTGCTGTGTTCTTCGTTGTAGCCCTTACAGCCTCGACGACCTCTTCTCTTGTGATGGGTCAGTCTGTAGTTGAATTTTCTTCACCCTGGTAGTCGCCTCGGTAGCCTTCTACCGAGATCTTTCCGTAGCATTTTTCCCGTACTGCTTGGAGCAGTTGTTGTTCTGTTCCTTCATACTGGTGGACTAATCTCTGAATGGATTTGCTGCTTTCCGCCTTGCTCTTGCTCGGATCCATGAGTGTTCTGAGGATATGCCATGTTCTGGCTGTGCTTAGGGTGCCATTCAGTGAGGTACTAAACTGCTGCCACCCCTGCCTTGCCAGCTGCGTTGCATACTCCTCTGCTTGCTGAGTTATTTCGGCAATTTTCTTCTTAAGCTTTCTATTTAGCTTCTGACGCTTCCACCGCTTGGTTAGGCCTCGTCGTGCCTCCCATAGCCTGAGGAGTCGTTTGTCCACTTCTGGTGCTTGTTCTGTTCGTTCCACTTCTTTTGTGTAGAGATCTCTTATTTGTCTGAGTTGATGGCTCCAATCCTCTGCCGAGGTTATGTCCCCTTTTAGCTGTCTACAGTGGACTCGAAAGGCATCCCAGTCTGTTAGACTTGCCTTGCCAATCTTCCTCCTGATGATTTCTGCCTCTGTGCTGACCCTGATGATGTAGTGGTCGCTGCCGAGGTTTTCTTGCAAGTTCTCCCATTCGACTTGCTTAGCGCCCCTGACAAAGGTTAGGTCGGGACACGTGTCCACGCTTACGCTATTGCCCTGTCTGGTGGGTTGGCTTTCATCTGTGAGTAGCTCGCAGCCTATGTTTTCTGCAGCTGTGCAGATACTGCGCCCTTTCTTGTCTTAGATTCTACTGCCCCACTGCGGACTCTTCGCATTGAAGTCTCCTGCTATTATTAGGGTGCTTTGCCCTGCAAGCTTCTTCGCTTCCGCAAAAAGCTTAATAAAATTTCCTCTGTTTTTAGGTGGGCTATATAGATTGATTACGAAAGTGCTCTTAGCTTTCTTTTTCCGTTTTGGAATCACTTCGGTCACGATATGTTCTAGCTGTGTGTCTTCTAGTTCCTTATGTGTTATGGTTGTTATTTTGTTGCTTATTAAAGTCGCTGTTCGTCCATTTTCCTGACACGTATATCCTTTTAGGGTTGGGATGCAATTTGTTTCCTGTAGTAGTATTAAATCTGGTGGATTTCCTCTAGTGTTAATGAACTGTTGCAGGAGCCCTTGCTTGCGCTTGTAGCTCCTGCAGTTCCACTGCCAAATCTCTAGTTGGTTTGGTCCTGCCATGTTGATGTATTGGTGTTGTTATTTGTTCCCTGGGATTCTGATCCAAACCTGCGCTCGTTGTAGAGGCGGTCTCTGGCGTCGTTTACTGTTCTCTGTGTAGTTTGATTCTTTACGTAGTTGCGGAAGCTCTGGTCTTGCAGGGCTATCTTTTGATTTAGCTGCTGCATTTGCTGCTGCATTTGCTGCATGAAAGCTTTGAGGTCTTCAATTGAGGTGTTCCCCTCGCTAGTTTGCGTGCTCTCTATATGTTGCTGCGGCGGTGATGGCGCCCTAACTGGTGAGAAACCTGCCTTCTCATCTCTTGCACTTCCTGAATTAGGTCGTCTATTCTTTTCCTGAGTTGCCGGGTTTCTTCGCGGCAGAGCTCAAGCTCTTTTTTAAGATTACTGTTTTCGGCACAAAGCCTCTTCTCGTTTTCTGTCTGCATGCTTGTGTTATTGGTTATATTGTTGTGCGGAGCAAGAAGCGTTTTGGGAGGGCCGGCTCCCAAGCTCACCTTAACTCCTCCGCTTTTCTTCTGCTGATTTGGCTTCGACCAGGTCTGCTGGCCCGCGCCGCCCAGGGGTGGGTAGGACTCGTCCCTCTCCCGGCTTCTGCCCTGGCCTTGACTGTGGCTGCGCCCTCGGCTGCGGCTCCTGGATTCACTCCGGTAGTCGCTCCGTCGCTCTTGATCTTCATTCCGGAACCAGCGCGGTCGCCTTGCTCCGCTTCTGCTCCTGCTGCGTCCCCGCCGCTGTTGGCCCTGGGGTCCCCATCGTAGTTCGTTTGTCGACTTTAGGCGTTGTTTGCAGTCCTTTGTGCCCGCCGCGTGGGAGCCCCCACACAGCAGACACTTGGGTGTACATTGATGATGTTCTTCCGGATCTTTCTGGCCACATTGCTTGCAAGCTTTGATTCCAGGGGTCGGGCAAACGTCCGACCGGTGACCTTGCTGGCAACAAATATAGCAAACTTGCCGCGTTGGTCTGTATGGATAACACCACATCTCTCCCCCGTAGTACAAAACTTGCTTGGGGAGGATGGGGCCATCAAAGGTGATAACAGCTGTGCTAGATCGGCCTAGCATTCTCGCCGCTAAAATCTTTACCCCTTGCGTGCGTGTTCGTAAGTTTGTCTTGAGTTCTTCGGTGGGGGTCCCCGGGTCCACCCCGTGAATGACCCCGCGCAGCGTTCCCTCCGGCGCCGCCACGTGCGCGTTCACTTCGTAGCTGTGCTCACCAATCTTCAGTTGCGTGATGCGCCTGACTTGCTGAGCAGCACTTTCGTTGTCTGTACTAATTATGATGATCTTTGAGCCCGTGCGGAGCCGGATGATGAGGTCTTCAGCCCTGCATCCATGTCCGGTGGCCGCAACCACCGCTCGCGCCACTTGGTGTGTCTGCAGGTTTTTCACTGCCAGTCCCTTCGGCCGGAGGACTATCTTTAAATCATCTCTGGGGAGCGGAGGCAGTCTCCTCCTCGGCGCTCTCTCTCCCTCTCCTTGCTTGGCCACAGCTGGTGCGCCATCTGTGCTCTTCGTCGAGTCTAGGGAATTTTCATTCCCTAGCTTCTTTCCCGCCAAAAGTTCTGCTTTTCCGCTACGTTGTCGTTTTCTTTGCGGCTTGGATATGGCGATCTCCCAATCCGTGTCTGTGTCCTTGCCTTGATTTGCTTGTGACATTGGTGTCGCTGGGGTGCTGCCTTTCAGGGCTTGAGTAGTTACCGCTGCTCCGTGGGCGAGGGTCTCCCCGGCGGCGTCGCTGAAATCTTCATCCATAATTTCGTGTGTTTCCGCCATGAAACTTGTCGAAACTTGGGGTTGTAGGTGTGCTAGGTTGGGGTTGATGACTCGGGAAATCGCTCCAGGCTCCTCTGCCGCTGGCCGAGGCTGGGAGGGCCGCGGAGCCCCGCTACCGTGGTAGGCCTAATGGGCCTAGCTTCTGCCGGCCACGTAGGGAATCTTCAAGCTCGTGTAAATCCAAAAATAGCGGACCCACCGGCTCGAAAATGGTGTCCTCGTGGTCCGTTCCGCTTCCGGCGTCGGTTCCGACCAAAATTTGGACGGTCCAATTGGGTTAGACGGGTAAAAAATCCCGAAAACTACGGAGCGCATGTGAAGCACCAGCCAGGGTCCCTCGATCTTCTTCTTCTTTTCCCCGTAAAGGAGGAACTTTTCGCCGGGATGGTAAGAAGCCCACCGAAGACCGTCGAACAGTTTCTTCGTGAGGCGACGAACATTGAGAAGACACTCGAGATCCGGAACCGACAATTCGATCGCCGCACGAACTATACAAACTACGCCGGGTTTCAATCATTGGCCACCGACGACCTACGCGAGACTATCCGAGCTGTCGTGCGGGAGGAGCTACAAAAGCTGTTCCCATCATCACAGCCTCAAGTGGCTTCGATTGCCGACGCCGTGCGTGAGGAGCTCCAACAACAACTTGGAGTAGCCCCTGAATCGCCGCAGCCTGAGCCGCAAGCGATGACCTACGCCGCCGTCGCACGCCGTGAAGGTCCCCCTCCGTGACCGCGCCAGGGCCCTGTCACGCCGCAGTTCCGTCGTTCGCCCCCGCCGCCGCCAGCACGACCACCCGTCGCCCAGCGCACCTACGCGAGGAAGACGGACGTTTGGCGCGCTCCTGACCACCGCCCACTCTGCTACCACTGCGGAGAAGAGGGTCACGTCTACCGACGATGTCCATACCGGGAGATGGGACTGCGAGGCTTCGCCGTCAACGCACAGCGCCCGAGGGAAGGTGAACGCCCGCGTGACATCGTTGACTACCTCGCCGCTACTCAGTGGAGCCCTCGACGACCGTTCCGTTCGCCGTCACCAGGCCGCTGCCTGTCGCCGCAGTGCCGACCATACACTGGCCCAGCCCGGGGCTGGTCCGTCAGCCCATACCCGGAAAACTAAAAGCAGCAACCGATGGAGGTGCGGTTGCTGTTCGTCGAACTGACGAAGACGCCGAAAAGACTATCTTGACGACATAACAACGACGACACACCGCCGTCCCGACGAAGTCTGGCAGGAAAGAACACGCTGACGAAAGACCACCTGATGATGCCACGTACCAACCACAGGTCACCGCGACGCAGCCGTGATCCGACGCCAAGGCCTAACTGTAACGCAAGACAAAGAACCACCGACCTCGACGTGCTTCTCAACGGCCACGCAGTCACCGCCTTAGTCGACACAGGCGCCGATTACTCAGTCATGAGTGGACCCATCGCCGCCCAGTTGAGGAAAGTTAAGACTGCATGGGAAGGCCCTCAAATTCGGACCGCTGGAGGGCACCTGATTACGCCGACAGGAATGTGCACGGCAAGAATTACCATTCACGACCGGACTTACCCTGTCACCTTCGTTATCCTCCAACAGTGTTCACGAGACGTCATTCTCGGCATGGACTTCCTCAACCAACACGGCGCAATCATCGACCTTAAGTCGAAGTCAGTAACGCTGTCGGAAGATCGTGCGATACCGCCGGAGAGCCCTCGTAGTCACCACGCCTTGAGTGTGCTCGAACATCAAGTGAGCATCCCGCCTCGCTCCAGCATTGTTATTTCGGTCGGCACCGCAACACCCGCTGACGTAGAAGGAGTCATCGAAGGCGACCAACGTCTACTGCTCGACCGTGAAATTTGCGTCGCAAGAGGGATCGCTCGACTGCACGGAGGGAACACGAAAGTGTTGCTGACAAACTTCAGCAAGGAGTTCAAGCACATCAACAAGGGCACGACGATCGCATACATCGAGGAAATTCTGGAAAACAGCAATGCGTTTGTCCTCTCGGATTCCGCCGCATCTACCCCGACGACCTTAGTTCCCGAGCCAGACTTCGACATAAATCCAAGTCTCCCATCGATTAAGCAACAACATTTCAGAAGTCTACTTCGAAGATACAAAGAGTGCTTTTCGACGTCATCAAGGATTCGACGAACCCCAGTAGCAAAGCATCGCATAATAACCGAAGAGGGCGCTCGACCTCTCCGCCAGAGCCCATACGGAGTTTCGACGCGAGAACGCGAAGCTATAAGGCACCAAGTCGACGAAATGCTGCGCGACGACATCATCCAGCCGTCCAAAAGCCCGTGGGCATCTCCTGTAGTCTTGGTGAAAAAAAAGGACGGAACCCTGCGTTTCTGCGTCGATTATCGTCGTCTGAACAAGATCAATAAGAAGGACGTATACCCCCTCCCATGGATAGACGACGCACTGGATCGGCTCTGCAACGCTAAATACTTCTCGTCAATGGACCTCAAGTCTGGCTATTGGCAAATAGAAGTCGACGAAAGAGATCGCAAAAAGACGGCCTTCGTCACCCCAGACGGCCTCTACGAGTTCAAGGTTATGCCATTCGGACTGTGCTCGGCGCCTGCAACGTTCCAGCGCGTGATGGACACGGTTTTAGCAGGATTGAAGTGGCAGACCTGTCTCGTTTACTTGGATGATGACGTCGTCGTCTTCGCCGGAAATTTCGATCACCTTAGGCGGCTTGCGACAGTGTTAGAAGCCATCAAGTCATCAGGGCTCACTCTGAAGCCGGAAAAGTGCCGCTTCGCATACGATGAGCTTTTGTTCCTAGGCCACGTGATCAGCAAATCAGGAGTACGCCCCGACCCACAGAAGACAGCTGTCATCGCAAAGTTCCCGCAGCCAACCGACAAGAAGGCAGTGCGCAGATTCCTTGGCATGTGTGCCTACTATAGGCGCTTTGTCAAGGACTTTTCACGCATCGCGGAGCCGCTAACACATCTAACCAAATGTGATGTAGAGTTCAAGTGGGAAACGCCGCAGGCCAAGGCATTTCAAGAACTCAAACGACGCACGCAGTCGCCGCCGGTACTTTCACACTTCGACGAGGTCGCCGATACCGAAATCCACACTGACGCCAGTAGCCTAGGCCTCGGTGCCGTCCTAGTTCAGAGGAAAGAAGGGCTTGAACGGGTGATATCGTATGCTAGCCGGTCGCTGTCAAAAGCGGAAAGCAATTATTCTACGACTGAAAAGGAATGCCTCGCCATCATTTGGGCTACGGCTAAATTCCGCCCTTACCTCTATGGCAGGCCATTCAAAGTCGTCAGCGAACACCACGCGTTGTGTTGGCTAGCTAACTTAAAGGACCCTTCAGGACGGCTGGCGCGGTGGAGCCTCAGACTACAAGAACATGACGTCACGGTAATATACAAGTCCGGAAGAAAACACTCCGACGCCGAATGCTTATCACGAGCCCCCATTGATCCCCCGCCGCAAGACGACGAGGACGACGACGCCTTCCTTGGGATAATAAGCGCGGAAGACTTCACTAAACAGCAACGAGCAGACCCGGAGCTAAAAGGCCTCGTCGAGTATTTGGAAGGGAACACCGACGTTGTCCCTAGGGCATTTAAGCGCGGGTTGTCTTCGTTCACGCTACAAAACAACCTGCTCGTGAAGAAGAACTTCTCACTAGTCCGCGCCAGCTACCTTCTTGTTGCACCCTCAGCGCTGCGTCCAGAAATACTGCACGCCCTACACGACGATCCAACCGCTGGGCACCTGGGGTTCTCCCGGACGCTGTCGAGAATACAGGAAAGGTATTACTGGCCGCGTCTGACCGCCGACGTCGCCCGTTACGTCAAGACATGCCGAGACTGTCAACGACGCAAGACACCACCGACAAGGCCAGCAGGATTACTACAGCCGATCGAACCTCCTCGCCGACCATTCCAGCAGATTGGGATGGATTTGTTGGGGCCGTTTCCGATGTCAGCATCCGGGAATAAGTGGATCGTCATGGCGACGGACTATCTCACCCGCTTTGCCGAAACTAAAGCTCTACCAAAAGGCAGCGCAGCCGAAGTGGCGACATTTTTCGTCGAGAACATCCTGCTGCGACATGGTGCTCCAGAAGTCCTCATCACCGACAGAGGAACGGCTTTTACAGCAGAGCTCACCCAGGCCATTCTGCAGTATAGCCAGACAAGCCACAGGAGGACAACTGCCTACCATCCGCAGACGAATGGTCTCACGGAGCGCCTAAACAAGACCCTCGCTGTACGTCGACGTCGAGCACAGGACGTGGGACGCGGTCCTGCCGTATGTAACCTTCGCTTACAACACGGCAGTGCAAGAAACAACACAGATCACGCCGTTTAAGCTGGTTTACGGCAGGAACCCGACAACGACGCTCGACGCCATGCTGCCCCACGTCACTGACGAAGAGAATGTTGACGTCGCTAGCTATCTCCAGCGCGCCGAAGAAGCCCGACAGCTCGCCCGCCTACGGATCAAGAGCCAGCAGAGGACCGACAGCCGACACTACAACCTCCGCCGACGCTTCGTCGAGTACCAGCCCGGCGACCGTGTTTGGGTTTGGACACCGATACGCCGACGAGGTCTGAGTGAGAAACTATTGCGCCGCTATTTCGGACCCTACAAGGTCATTCGACGTATTGGCGCACTGGACTATGAGGTCGTGCCAGACGGAATTTCTCATTCACAGCGGCGCCGCGCACGATCTGAAGTGGTCCACGTGGTGCGTCTGAAACCCTTTTACGGACGCTGACGAACTTCCTTATTTTATTGTTTTCTTTGCCACGGGTGTTTTTCTTTATTACTTTCATTTGTATGCAGCATCGGGTCGATGTTTTTTAAGAGGGGGGGGGGGGGTATTGACACGTGTACTTACCTTTATCGGGCGACCACGTTTCGCCACCTAACAAATGTAATCGCACAGCGCGGGACGCGCCTGCATGTATCCGAAGTTTCTGTAAAGTTATCAGTGCTTCTACCCGGCTATCTGTTGTCGCCGAACTTTACGTTATCTGATTTCATCGCCTGACGCGAATGGCGTAGAAATTTGTGGAAGGCACGCGGGTCCGAACGATTAGTCTGGAACATTCGACGCTCTTGACCCGCTGATCAGATTTTCGACGATCGCCGGCTGTGTTCGCCGCTATCGTTGTGCTTTAAGTGTAGCCAGCTTTTGTGGGCACAGGTTCGCCCAATAAAAGCTAGTTTTGTCTTTCGCAGTACTGCTACTGTGTTCTTTAACGTCACTACCACGTGACAATATTATCAACAGATGCCTTTCCTAAGAGAATGCAAATTACCCGCGTTGTTCCCGCCTTCAAGCGTGGTGATAAAACAGCATTAAATAATTATCGGCCTATATCAATAATTCTAGTATTTTCTAAGGGCATTGAGAAAATAATGCATGTGCGATTACTCTCATTCTTTAACCGTCACCATTTGATTGCAGACTTTCAACATGGTTTTAGAAAGCACCGCTCTACGGAAACAGCCCTCCTGAGCAAAAAAGAAATAATTTTAGATGCATTCAGCCGGAAGCATGTGGCACTAGGCATATACATAGATTTCTCTAAGGCTTTTGATTTAATTAATCATTCCATCCTTCTTAACAAATTAGAAATGTATGGTGTACGTGGAACCGCCCACTCGCTTATGACATCTTATCTGTCCCACAGATGACAGTTCGTAGATGCCAGTAACACAATATCTTCAAGGAAGCCAGTTATCACTGGTGTGCCGCAAGGAAGCATTTTGGGCCCACTTTTATTTTTGATTTATATAAACGACATTGTACGCTGTACAGATAACGCTACATTCGTTTCGTATACCGATGACACAACCGTTTTTATTACAGGCAACGTGGAAACAAATATAGAAATAAAGGCTAATAAGACGCTGTCTGACTTAGAACGGTGGTGCGTGATAAACTGCTTAAAAATCAACCCTGATGATGATGATGTATGGGGTTTTGTGGCGCAAGGGCCAGGTGTGGCCAAAGAGCGCCATGTCTGTGGTAATGAGTTTGCGGTGTAATTATGATTACTATAAAGTTGGTGTGACGTGGCTGTAAATGGGCCTTAAAATATACGCTCTAAAGTGCGTAAAATGTGTATAATAAAATTATGGCGATGACGTATGATTTGTACTATGAAAATGTAGATGCATTGAAAAATAATGATACGATGGGTAAAATATATCACGATTATAAGAAATGCCAGAGCACTACTGCCTCCTTAGAGCCCTTGAAACACAAGGGCCTGGAGGCATGTGCTATGCAAAACAGTTATCGCAGTGGCATCCTCTGGAGAGAGGAGGCGCTACGAATTCATGGGACTAATAACATGCAAGACCACATCTCTAAGAAAACGTAGCACTGTGTCTGTATTTAAAAAAAAGAAAACAAAAGTTATCTTGTACGCGCCTAGAGGAAAGTTGTTGACAACTAATATGAATTTGTGTCTGGGCAGTGAGCACTTAGAGATAGTGGATTCCGTTAATATCCTTAGGGTGCGTTTTACAAAGCACCTTACCTGGAATGAGCATGTCGATGATCTCCAATCTAAATTGTAATCTGCCATTGGTGTTATTGCTCGTCTGCGTCGCTTACTCACGACCAAGGAAAAATAATGCTGTACAATGCTCTGGTGGTATCTGTCATGCAGTACTGCGTCATGGTGTGGGGCACAACTGGTGTAACAAACTTGCACAAACTACATTTGCTACAAAAAAGAGTTGTGCGTTACATAGCTGATGTCCATTATACGCACTCCACAGAACCACTTTTTTCCAAATATGAAATTCTTCCTGTATTTCGTTTTTACAATTATAGGTTGATGTTGTGCTACAAAGGTTTCGTAAAATTTGGCATTGATGATACAATTCACCTGGCAAAACTTCGAGAAAATACAAATATTCGACAGACCCGACAGACCCGACAAGAAATGTGGTTCGTACCCACCCCAAGAACCTCCTATGATGAGCAATCTTTATCTTATACATTACCTTCGCTTTTAAACCTTTTAGACCGACAAAATTTTGATCCCTCCAGAAACCGAAACTCTCGCATTAAACGTTTTTGTCAACTTATTTATTTTCAAGACTAGACCATGCCTTCTTATTCTCCTAGTTTTGTTCCCCACTGTTATTTATGAGAGTTGATTATTTCTTGCCGTCTTGTTTCACTCTGTATTACCCGTTACATTGTGATGCTTTTTTCATTTGTTGTGTATGACTGGCTGTCATCTTGCTGTTATGCCAACTTACAAGGGGTCGGGACCTCGTCAAGCTGTCCAAGCTTTTAGTCGTGTACTCCTCCTTTTTAAGGAAATAAAATGATTGATTGATTGATACTGATCCCCCTTCAACCCAAGAGTGCTGTTCTGAATATTCCGAATTCATCAGCCTTTGCCTCGATTTTAACCTGCACCAGCTTGTTCTGAAGCCTACCCGATGTTCTGCACACTCGGCTAATATCCTAGATTTAATCCTTACTACATCCCCGGAATTTGTTTCGCCCCTAACTTACCTACCGGGTATTAGCGACCATTGTATAATCCAGTGTAATTTGCAGTTAACCATCCCACCTGTTACCTCGTCGAAAGTTATACGTGATTACAGAAATGCTGATTTTGCCGCTATTAATAACGCACTAGAAACTTTCATCACTGACTACATTCCAAGTTTCGACACTCGATCGGCTGAAGAAAACTGGTCAATATTCAAAGAAAAAGCCTACTCCTTAATTAACCGGTACATCCCGCAAAAACGTATTTATTCTAATTCTTGCGTACCCTGGTTCAACTCGCGTCTTAAACGTTTACTGAACAAAAAGAAAAGGCTTTTCCGACGAGCAAAATTAACTGGCAATCATGAGCGTTGGAATGCTTACACAATAGCACTGAGTGACTACAAGAATGCTGTAGCAGAATCCAAAACAATATTTTATGAGCACACGTTGCCTTCTTTCTTGAAAGACAACCCACAGAAATTTTGGAGTGTGGTCAACGGTAAAAAATCTAGTGCCATTGAACTGTGTGATCTTAACAATGAACCTGTCGCTAGCAGTGTCTGTGTGAAGTATTGAATGACGCGTTCATCTCTGTATTTTCGGATTCTGTGCTGTGCGCAAGCGCTGTTTTTACTGATGTGCATTATTTTCCAATGCTTCCTATTACCATTGACCTTGATGGCGTTGTAAAGTTGATAGAGACCTCAAACGTTTCTGCATGCAGTGGAATAGATGGTATCAACACGAAATTTCTTAAGGGAACTATTACTTATTCTGAGCGAAATCTTTGCTCAGTCACTTCAAACCACCATCCTTCCGAATGATTGGAAAGGAGGGATGGTGATTCCCGTACATAAGTCTGGCAGTCGGTACTCTCCACTTAATTACAGACCTATATCCCTAACCAGCGTTCCCTGCAAATTAATGGAGCACATAATTTACTCACACCTGGTTTCATTTCTCGAGTAAAACTCATTTTTCACCCCCTACCAACACGGATTTAGAAAACACTATTCCTGCGAAACACAGCTTTTGTCATTCACTAATGATTTATTCCAGGCGATGGATGCTAACTTTATTATTGACTGCATTTTTTTAGACTTCGCCAAAGCATTCGATACTGTTTCACACGAATTACTTTTAACCAAATTAAGTAACCTCAACATTGTTCCTAACGTGCTTGCTTGGATCAAGTGTTTTTTGTCTAACCGTTTCCAATTTGTTTATGCTAACGAATACTTCTCTTCCACTGGTCGAGTAACCTCCGGTGTACCGCAAGGCTCGGTTCTAGGACCATTAGTATCTTTAATTTATATTAATGACCTCCCAGACCAAATTAAAGGGCCCCTGAAACGGTTCGGACAAATTTTGTAGGCGCGTAGGGTACAGCTTAAGTAGAACATTCGCACCAATATTTAAGTGAAGCGTTACGTATTAATGGAGCTGCAAGCGACTAGAAGTTACCCTCCTCCCTAGCTATGCTTTTCCTCCTCAACTCGCTCGCCGAGCGAGCGGCGCTAAGCTCCGCCTTCACTGGTTCAGCGTCACGATGCGACGTCACATCGTTCACTTCCGGTTGTTTAGGAGCACGCCCCCTCCCGCGCGAGACCTCTCCGCTAGCCGCTTGGCCGTCGGCCGAGAGCTATCGAAGCAGCGTGCGTTGCGAGCATTCTGTCGTAGCGCCGAACGTGTCCGGTACTCCGCTAAAAACAGGCAAGCTGGTCATTTCGGCAAATGACTGGAGGCATAAACTCAAGCTGATGAAGGAACTTTAACCTAGACGTACGTGAGCAGCCTGATCGGTCTGCACGGTCCAGACACTTGCTGGCGCAGCGCTTAACCAGTCAAACAAAGCGCTAATATTGCTCTAACCAAGTGTAAAGCATTTTAAACATATATAAATCAACGTGTTGATGATTACACTCCTGCGAAAAATACACACCAGCAGCAAAGAAGAATACACTTCGTTGCTGCTACTGTGTGTGGTTGAGCTCTGTGCCACCAGGTGGCTGCACCGTGCAGACCATTCACATTTGCCCTTCTGCTCATATCGTGGCTCATCCCGGCACAGTCAAGCGGCCAGATCCTGTCCCCTTGCGCTTGCGTTTGCCCTAATACTGGACTCGCGAAACGGTATTGCGTTAGTAATCTTCCGGTGTAAAGTGACGGCCACAAACGCGCAAATCCTGGCGCCGATCGGATACCGGCAGTCCCCTGCGCAGCAGCCAGTTCGCTTGTATACTGCCTTGCAGAGGGACACGATGTCGCAGCTTGACATATTGCCAGTCGCTAGGTTTGCAGTCCACAAGGCAACAAAGTCGAATCATAGTGCTCGCGAAAAGACTGAAACCGACTCTGACCGCGGAGCTCTCGTCAAAATGGAGTACGTTGTAACACAAGCAGACGACACTTGCTGTGTGCCGGAAGTGCTGAAGTGTACTGAAAGATTGTTCTTGTGCATTCTCTTTATGTTACTTTCCTTTTATAAAAACAAATGAACTAACATTCCAACTATTACGAAGATTATTTGTTTACCATACAGTTGGAAAAATTATCGACCACGCGCCCTGGTCAGCCAATCAGATAGCTCGCCCACGTGACGTCATATGGGTTATTTGCATCATATGGGTAGGGGCGGCTTAAAATTCCGCCGAGCAGTGTGCTACGATCGGCAGCGATGTGTATTTTTAAAACCTTATAATAAATTACACGCTTTACGCAGAGCACTTAGATGCATCAATTAATGATCAGAAGGACCTACTCTAACGACTCAGTACGTTTGTAGAAAATCGCCAAAATCGTTTCAGGGTCCCTTTAAATCATCAATTAAGTTATTCGCCGATGACTGTGTTCTCTAGCGTGTCATTTCTAACTCTGGCGACTGCGATACTCTTCAATCAGACATTGGCATAGTAACATCATGGTGTGCTAGATCCCAAATGAAGCTCAATTCTAATAAATGTAAGGCGATGCATGTGTCCCGTGTTGTAAGAAATACCACCCTTCCTACGTACAATATTAACAACATACCTGTAGAAAATGTATCATCATACAAATATCTTGGTATCTACATTACACACAATCTTACATGGAACATTCATATAAATTACATTTACGGTAACGCTAATCGCATGCTTGGGTTTTTACGGCGTAATTTTTCATCGGCAACTGCAGCTGTCAAGTTATTCCTGTACAAATTTTTAGTGAGGCCTAAACTTGAATATGCATGCTCCATTTTCGGCCCTTCTACTCTAAAGCAAAAAAACACCATCGAATCTATTCAAAACCGAGCTACTCGTTTTATTCTTTCGAATTATTCTCGTCATGCAAGTGTCTCATCAATGAAACTAAACCTTGACTTGCCTAACCTAGAGTTACGTCGTAAATACTTTCGCCTATGCCTTTTTCACAAGATTTATTACTCTAACGAAACACTTAAGGATGAACTAATCTCCCCGCCATCATACATATCGTCACGCACGGATCATCGTTTTAAGGTTGAAGTTCCTACTTGTCGCACCAACGTTTATTTTGATTCCTTTCTACCAAGAACGACGAATGACTGGAACCGCCTCCCTGCCTCCATCACTGCCATTTCTGACGCCACGAACTTCAAGAATATTGTTAACGAATTTATTTGTAATAATAACCACTCCTCTCTGTAATGCCCCCGGGCCTTGAGAGTATAAAAATAAATAAATAAATAAAGTGACGCAACGTCCCCTTCCTTGTCATAATTATCAGGTGAGTGAAGTAGTGATACCAATCTTTACTGACCTCTGTGTTCTCTGTTTGCATTGCCTTCGCCTAGCTATAAAAAGACAGGCAATTCAAAACAATTAAATATTGAGACGGCGCTGGGTGATCGTTGGATCCTCACGACTACCTCACAAGAAGTTCTACAACTTATATTGGCTTAGTCTAGATGTCAATAGGTATTTAAAACCCTCTCTTCCCAAGTATTCTAACCGAGCCAAAGTGCTGCACAATGTCACACGGAGCCCATCTGCCGTCGACTGGCTCAAGAAGCCGCAAAGTCCGTTTACATTGGAAAGTATATTTAGCGCCAGCGAACAAGGACAGAAGAGAGACGTCACCACAATGCGCTAACTTCAACAACTTGATTTTCAGGAAACACCCACCTATTTAACCCATGCACAGTAAAATAGGCGGGTGTTTCCTGAAAATCAAGTTGCTGAAGTTAGCGCATTGTGGTGTCGTCTCCCTTCTGTCCTCATTCGCTGGCGCTAAATATACTTTCCAAGTCAGTTTACCAACACGCCCAACAAATGGCAATCCTTTTGCATGTGACTCCCAACGAGACAGAAACTCAAGGAATTCCTTCAGAGCAAGCACGCTGCAACCGGGCGCAACACACGGTGAACGGGTCCGCATGCTTCCGTACAGCCCGTGCGACTGCAGCGCTGCTGCATACACCCGGGACCTGTCTACGCTCCCGGCTTCAAAGCAGTGCATGGCGCGCTCCGCCGTCTGAACACACTGCCCCTATTCTAGTACACTGTACTTTAGTGAAACCGCGTTACAACAACAGCGGAGGAGCCTCCCTCATGCCTCCCTTGCGTAGTATGAGGGATCACAAGGCGCGCTCCTCATATGTTTAATAAAAACACCACGTTGCAGCCCTCCTGTGCATTTATGTAAGTACTATAAAGGAGATTTATTGGAGTTCGTAGCGACCGCCGGTTCTAGGATGCACCGAGCAGTTCACGAGCTCGAGCCTCTGCTGCGCGCTTGATGCTGCCGATGCTGCTGACTCTGTGCGCACGTTTGTTATCTTCCTTACAATGGCACCGCGGAAATAAACGAGCCATCCTGGCGACTTATGTATTTTTCTGGAAGGACGGTAGAATGGTGGTACGGCTTGAGACGCTGAATGTGAACGACTTCGCGGTTACGACGTCGCACGGCGGCGTTGGTGGCTCAACCAGGTAATTAACAGTTGATGTTCGCTCGAGAACGCGGTATGGCCCGTCGTACTTCGGAAGGAGTTTTGAAGCGAGCATAGGCGTGCGGTGTGGCACTAATAACCAGACGAGAAAAGTGGGAGTCGAGTTCTGGGCATCGTGAACGGCTTTTGATGGTTCTGGTCGTCCGAGGTGAATCGGCTGGCCAGCTGGCGACATTCCTCGGCGTTTCTGGCAGCTTCCGAGATCGGCAGGCATACGGATGGGTCCGGCCGGTAGGGCGGAATGGTGTCGATTGTGTGCGTATAGGATGACGGCCGTAAAGAAGGTAAAAGGGTGAGAATCCGGTAGCGGCCTGAGTCGCGGTTTTGTAGGCGTCGGTGACAAACGGAAGAACTAGGTCCCAATTAGAGTGATCAGGTGAGACACACATGGCGAGCATGTCACCAATAGTTCGATTAAAGCGTTCCGTGGTACCGTTAGTCTGTGGGTGATAAGCAGTGCATTTACGATGAACAATAGCGCATTCAGCAAGCAGTTGTTCGATGACTTCAGATAAGAAGGCGCGGCCTCTGTCGCTTAAAAGTTCACGTGGACCTCCATGACGAAGAAGAAAATGGCGAAGGATGAAATTGGCGACCTCCTGCGCTGTAGCATTTGGTAGAGCAGCAGTCTCCGCATAACGGGTTAAGTGGTCTACCGCAACGATTATCCACCTGTTGCCGGTAGGAGTCAACGGAAGTGGCTCGTAGAGATCTATGTCCACGCGATCAAAGGGCCTGAATGGGCATTGTAAAGGCTGGAGTTCACCGGCGGAGTTGTGCGGTCCAGCGGGCCAGCGCCATTGCCGAGGATCTCGGAAGAGTTTCCTCGGGCGATGGACCCCTGGCAAGCTAGCCCAGGGCACCAACAGCAATAACCGCTGGACAAATAAAGTTTATTCCTATCCTATCCTATCCCTCACCATTCCGTTTCACGTTTACGACCATTCTTTGTGTACTTCCTTCAGGGGAGGAGGCGTGCGGTCGCTCGCCGCTGCTGTGTTGTTGCGATATACGCTTGCAGTGCCCCATCGCTGAAACCGCGGCCGCCCTTCCGCGCACGCATTCCTTCAGCACTTGCTTTCACTGGGTCACTGGATGACGCTCGGTGCGTCCCATCCCCTCTTCTTCAGCAGCTTTGGTCCCCGGCCACTGCGTTCGCTCACGCAGACGCGAACGTTCCCTGACTCGTTCCCAGCGTGGAAGCGCCCCAAAAGCGGCCGGCGCTCGACCGGTTGAGTGATCCCCGCGGAGACACCGTGACGCCGCGTCGAATGAAACTGTCAAGCTGCCCTGACTTAGAGAGTTTCACTCTCGAAACTGTCGGCGTAATAAATTTTGAGTTTCTTTTTGTTTACGACAACGGCGGGCCTTCATCGTGCCAAGTAACAAGTGGCCCAGTGGTCTCCAGCTTCCTCCTGCCTACACGTATAAAGTGTGTAGAATCTGCATATATACGCACATTCCATGCATTACGTGGGAATCGTTGAACGGAAGCTCTTGTGAGCTAGCAAGGCCCCATTGCGATAATCTAGACGTGCTGCAGATACGAATGACCCCGCACGCTGTTACGATCGGCCTGCAAGGCTACTGACCTGCGAACCTTTCCCAGCCGTCGGCAGCTGTTTCAATCGACCTGCAGGGGTACCGTCCTTCGAACCTTTCCCCAGTCAGCTGCGACGAGTCGCTTTGTAAAGCCAACAGTGCGCCTCCTCGGACAGCCCAACGGCGCCGGCAAGGCTAGCCACGTTTGGCAGACCGAGTATTGTTAGTTGGTTCGCTGTCACCTTCACCGTCCAAATGGAGCAAGAGAACTCCTGGAAAAGGGTGTTTTACGTCGTTTACTCACGGGCCCCAGTAATCGTCACAGTCGTTTGGCAGACGCGGCGGCTAACTGCGAAGTCAGCTCTGGAATTAAGAGGCACCCGTTTGAGTCAAGCGTGACAACCCCTGTCTACGAGGACCCTCTCCGCTCGATGTGTTCAGTGAAACAAAGGTGCGGACCTGAGTGTGTGAACCCTCTCCCTTAAAAGTCGGGTCGACTACGACCACGACGACCTTGGGCGGTCTGATTGGGCGAAGGTTGGACGGAAGTTTTCCCTCACCTAGGGATCTAGGGAGGACAGAGGGTTTTTAAGCAGCCGTTTTCGGCTGCTCGGGGTGCTTCGTCGTTCGTGCTCCATTGGGCAGTCATGCTAGACTTGTATCTGCTGTCTTAATGTAAATATTGTAAATAAATCCCGTAGTCCTCGTTCTCGATGAGAACAAGTCCCTCCCTTCAACAACGTCCTTAGCGTGGATGAGTCGGACGACGGCATGGGCCAGCTACCACTTATTTCGTGCCCGACCCCAACTCTTCCAACGCCACGGGCTGAAGAAGCGGCCGCGCACGACGGCGTGTTCGAGTGGTGCGCCCGTCACATGTCCAACGGACGCGTACGTCCGTGCTGCATCCATGTTCCTCTCGGTCAGCGATCGCTTCTCCTGCCCTTTTGGCGATATAAAGCAAAACCTCGTGGACGCACCGGACGAGTGCAGTACAAACCGCAAACAGAACAATAAATAAACTTGAGATTGAAGCGAGATTGCGATCGGGAGCGGATCCAGTGAAATTTTAGGCTTGCAAGTGGGCTCGGCGGTTACATCAGCCGATTGATTACGCCCGTTAGCGATGCTAAATTTGTGGCTTAATCACTAATTGTATTTAGTGATTAAGAATTTATTGATTTCTTTTATTGGATTTAGTTCTAAATAGAAGTTATCTTTTCCTGCTGGCTGTGCCTGTGGCGCTCGGTATGTGAAAATTCTTGGCCACTCATTGGCATTCATGTGCCACTGGCAGTGGCGTATAGTAGCCAGAAATTTAGTTCGGGGGGGGGGGGGGAGGGAGGGGTCTCTTCCGCTAGCTACTACACCCCCAGGGTTAGTTTTAGTAGTAAAACGTAAGTTTGAAATGGAGACGCTTCCTTCTCCTCCAACAACAAATATACAATGCAACATGTCATCGATCACATTAACGGTACATGGGTTTTTATCTGGGTTAGAAGAGAGAGAGAGAGAATTTTTTTTACAGGAAAGACAGAGAGGTCGACCTGAGCTGGTGCGCTCTGGTCTGCTACTCTGCACTGGGGAAGATGAGAGGGAGTGAAAGTACTTAAAGCCCCTTAAACTTCGTAAAGTAGTGACACTGTCCTCCTCCGCCTTCACTCCTCCTCGTTTCTCCTCTCTTTCACGCTTCTACCTCGACCGTGGCGCCACCTACACTACTCGAGCGTAGCAACGGCGCCAACGTGCGCTCCTCGCCACTCTGTAGACGCTTCTCGAGCAAAAATGGCGCTAAAGCAAGGCGCGAGGGCCCACGTGATGCTATTAGGCCAATCGCGACGCGGCGGCGGCCTCGGCCAGAGCGCGCGAGGATGAGGCGGCATTCTTCAAAGCGTGGCACTACTTTACGAAGTTTAAGGGGCTTAAAAAGTGTTGGGATGGATGATGATGATAAGAGAAGTGGTGAGTGCTTATGTATATGAGACAGTTGCCTTGCTAGAGCCGCTCGTCGAGCTTGGTGTCATGTGATAGAAAATATTATGTTGTCTTCATCATCTGGCATCCATGACATTAACTCTAAAATATTAAAAAACATGAAACACATTTCTGCAGAGTTTCTCTATTTATTATTTTCACAATCGCTTTTCACAACCACCATGTTAGACGAGTGGAAAATGGGGAAGGTTATTCCAGTCTACAAATCGGGTAACAAAAATTTTGCATCCTGATATCCCAAAATGGCTTGAGTAATTTTTAACTAACCGCTCACAGTATGTCTCATTTAATAACCCATCTTGAAACATCACACTCGTCATATCAGGCGTACAACAGGGGTCCGTCCTTGGCCCCCTTCTTTTCTTAATTAACGACTTACTCTTGCATGTGCCCTGCCATATCCGTATGTTTGCCGATGACTGCGTTATTTACCG
Source organism: Dermacentor andersoni (assembly GCF_023375885.2). Lineage (NCBI taxonomy): Eukaryota > Metazoa > Arthropoda > Arachnida > Ixodida > Ixodidae > Dermacentor > Dermacentor andersoni. The sequence goes on along the minus strand of NC_092819.1, from coordinate 185,567,221 downwards.
TGCAGTCAATACCATCACTGACCAAAAGACTCTTCAATCTGACCTTAACCGGGTACAAGAATGGCGTGATCTTTGGCTGATGACACTCAACTCTAATAAATGCAGAATTGTCTCATTTACCCGCCGTCATCACCCGCTTCACTTTTCTTATCGTATTTGTGACGTCACCGTTGAATTAGTAGAATCCTACAAATACTTAGGTATCACCTTGGTTAATGATCTAACCTGGAATGTGCATGTTACTAATGTTGTTTCATCGACTAACAAAACATTGGAATTTCTAAGGCGCCACCTTCGCCTCGCTCCATTGCATGTAAAACTGTTAGCCTATATATCATTGGTAAGAACGAAACTCCAATACGCGCATCTGCCATCTGGGATCCGCATCAAGCATATCTCGCCAATGCCCTCGAAGCAGTTCAAAATCACGCCACCAGGTTTATTCATTCCGCATACTGTTACAACGTCAGCATATCATCTTTAAAAAAAGAACCTTCCTTATCGCTTCTCTCCTTTCGTCGCCGCATTGCCACCCTTTCCCTCTTCCACAGGTACACGACGCTTAATCGACCGCCATACATTGTTCCCCCAACGCGCCGGTCACGACTTATTGGCCATCCCCAGCAAGTACCAACAACCACATTCGCGCACAAATACACGTTCAGCCTCATTTTTCTACCAAGCATCTAAAGACTCGAATGGCTTTCCTCATCAAATCGCTGCCATCACCTGCTCTGCACAATTTGTTCAAGATGTAACAATTTCTTTATTTACAGAATTGAATGCATTATAACACTTGTTTGTATATGCTGTATCCCCAGCCCTTATGTAATGCCCCTACGACGGGGTCTTTAAGGAAATAAAATTAATGAAATGAAAAACCCCAGAAAGGGGATGGGAAAATGGCGCCGCGGTAGCTCAATCGGTAAGAGCATTGCCCGCGTAATGAGGAAACGTGGGTTCGTATCTCACCTGCGGCCACTTGTTTTTTCATCCACTTCATTTTCATTAACTCGTCATTTCTTTAACTCAATTAGTAAGTGGTTAACATTGCCACTTGAAAGAAAGCCTTTCCCATATCTCGAACAAAGCGTTATTAATCGCAATAGACGAGAAAATAGTGCGAGTTCCATTTAGCAAAGTCACAAAACTTTATTCCTTGTGAAGCACAAAATAAATGCTAAATTCTAAACATGCTGGCTTGATGCCTGGCAACGCTTAGCTACGAAGAAATCCTCATAGTCGATCGCAGGTGTTAATCAGTCATCCTCGACCAGTAGAGCTGACTTGTTCACCTCCGGCAAGGAGAACAGGTGTTCGCCCAAGTACGTACTTCCGAACATGGCGATGACCCTAGCAGCCTGTAGACGTAGCGCCCGGAAGCATGCATTGTCAAGAAACTCGTAAATGTCCGGTATACTCCCACGTCCTGAAACTTCCGCTTCAGCAGGGTGTTAGCCAACAAGTTCCATCTGTAGCCGGCGTCATCCGCCGGCGCCGAAAAGACAAAGAGAAAATTCGGAATTCATCGGCGCGGCTGCAGTGGTGTCCTGGAAGCGCTCCTCTAATGCTCTTCGGAGATCGCGGAGGAGGTCAGAGATGTTACCACAATACTCTTTATCCACGTTGTCCAGTGACTTGAGCGTCAGAAAAGTGATCAAACACCTACACAATTTTTTATTACCCTACACCTTAAATAGCGCAGTGTAATAATAATACTGTACGACGTGTAGCCGTGCGGTGGCGCTGAAGTCGGTAGCAACTGTCATCAGCTCGCTCCCGGCGTCGTTGCGCAAGCGTACGTTCGAAAACCCCTTAATCTTCGTAAAGTAGTGCCACGCTTTGAAGAATGCCGCCTCCTCCTCGCGGGCTCTGGCCGAGGCCGACACAGCGTCGCTATTGGCCTAATAGCATCACGTGGGCCCTCGCGCCGTGCATCAGCGCCATTTTTGCTCGAGCAGCGTATTGACCTCGAGCTCCACCACTGGAAAAGCTGGCGCCACCGTCGGCGTGACGTGCTATTAGGGATCAGGTGGACATTGCGGCCGCGTCGGCTGCTTCGGGAGCGCCGAAGCGAGCTGAAAACGAGTTTAAATTCCCTCGTACGCTGCGGTCCTCATTTAGTGGCGAGATTTTCCCGCTTCGAGTGTCTCCTTTACAACGCTTGAAAGCACTACAATAGGTAGTGGCTGCCTTCGAAGGCGCGCAACATGGTAGGCTACTGCTCGGTGCTGCAGTGCGGGACGTACTCAACGGAGCCCGGTGTCAGCCCTATTCACACGTAGACGCACGACAAGAAGCTGCGTGAAGCTTGGCTCGCGAAACATAAAACCGGCAAACAGTCATCGGCTACAACTCGGGTATGCAGCAAGCAGAGACGCGAGGAAGATTTCTGCTACAGCGCAGTTCGGAAAACGCGCTCTGAGACGCTCGCCCGAGCCCATTGCCCGACTAATGTCATGATGGTTTGGTCTATGAACTTCTCGATGCTATAAATACTGACAAGTTCACTGGAGTGGAAAGGGAGTGGTAAGAAGCACATTAAAAAAAGCATGGCATATGGTCATGTTTGTGTTATAAATTAATGCACCGGATTACAAAAATGAAGCAGCGGGAAATGGCACGCTGAGAACACCGATAAACACACAGTGCGACGCAACTCGAGAAATCATATTGAAACGTCCAAGAATTTAGAAGAGGAAAAAAAAGATTGAATTGTCGCGACGGCACATCACAGTCCCCGTCGAAGTCTCTACAAAGAAATTATTTTGAACAGCTCTGATAGCGCCCACGCAACAATGGTTGTTTGTATACTGTCAAATGCTCATATTCGGCGGCCTAAAGCTCATGGCACGGTGCGAAAACGCGCACGCGGTGAAAGCGAAACAGTGCGCGGACAAGCATGCAGACGCGCGCAGCCGGTCGCTGCGAATCTGTGCGACCACTAGCAATGAGGCTTCATTCTATTACTCTCCATTTAGTTATACAAACGCTGCAAGAACATATTTCACATAGTTTGCTCTCAGCGTTTACCTACCTTTCACGCAAGAAGCCGGTTCCGGAGACTGAGAGACTTCATCGTGGCGACCGCGCGCAGTGGCGTTCACTGTACGTATTCGGTAAAGAGATAGCGTCTGTAAACGATTCTGTGCTTTCAGTTTGCCCATGATTTTTATTTAGACAGTAAAAAACTTCTTTCGTTTTGAAAGTACTTACAGAAATGTCCGGGAGAGCTCCCGCGTGGTGTTTTCAGTGAGCGCTGACAGCAAAACCTATGAGGAGCGCGCCGCGTGATCCCTCATACTACGCCAGCGAGGCGCTTCCGATAGATGGCGACTCCGTAACTCCTCGCCGCCAATACGGAGTGGCGAGGAGCGCATGTTGGTGCCGTTGCTACGCTCGAGCAGTGTAGGCAGCGCCACGGTCGAGGAGGGAGCGTGAAAGAGAGGAGAAACGAGGAGGAGGGAAGGCAGAGGAGGAGTGTGTCACTAGTTTACGAAGATTAAGGTGCTTTAAGTACGTTCTCCTCTTCTCGCCGCCTTCTCTCCCGAAGCAGGAGGGAGGGAAAATCCGGCATTTCGGAGGAGGAGGTAGCGAGACACGAAGTTGAGTGGTTTAAAGCCCCTTAAACTTCGTAAAGTAGTGACACTCTCCTCCTCCGCCTTCCCTCTTCCTCGCTTCTCCTCTCTTTCACGCTCCCTCCTCGACCGTGGCGCCGCCTACACTGCTCGAGCGTAGCAACGGCGCCAACATGCGCTCCTCGTCACTCCGTAGACGCTGTTTGAGCAAAAATGGCGCTGATGCATGGTGCGAGGGCCTACGTGATGCTATTAGGCCAATAGCGACGCGGCGTCGGCCTCGGCCAGAGCGCGCGAGGAGGAGGCGGCATTCTTCAAACCGTGGCACTACTTTACGAAGTTTAAGGGATTTTAGAGTGGTTGATTCCCTACTTGCCCTGCGCCTGTCCTTGCGTGCTCTCTGTCTCTCTCCGTGCACTCTAAGAACAGTTTACACCCTTTGGCGTGCCCCTTCTGCCACACAACAATAATCGTCATCTGCCTTGATGCGTTTCCTTTCTTTATCGCTGCGAGCCCGGAACTTTCCAGTAAAGAACGGCACGCGCGTTACCAGCATAGAACAGCTTACACCCTTTGGAGTGCCTCTTCTGATAACGCGCGTGCCGTTCGTTACCGGAAAGTTCCGGGCTCGCAGCGATAAAGAAAGGAAACGCATCAAGGCAGATGACGATTATCGTTGTGTGGCAGGAGGGGCACGCCAAAGGGTGTAATCTGTTCTTACACTCTAAGAAGAGATTACACCCTTTGGCGTGCCCCTTCTGCCACACAACAATAATCGTCATCTGCCTTGATGCGTTTCCTTTCGTTATCGCTGCGAGCCCGGAACTTTCCGGTAACGAACGGCACGCGCGTTATCAGTAGGGGCACTCCAAAGGGTGTAAACTGTTCTATGCTGATAACGCGCGTCCCGTTCGTTACCGGAAAGTTCCGGGCTCGCAGCGATAACGAAAGGAAACGCATCAAGGCAGATGACGATTATTGTTGTGTGGCAGAAGGGGCGCGCCAAAGGGTGTAATCTCTTCTTAGAGTGTAGAGTGTGGTCGTTTGTTTGCGAAGTTATAAAACTGGGTGCGATCGGAGGTGGTTGTTTGGCGCGTTCGTTCGGTTACCGGCGCGCGCGATTGGCCTACTCCGCCAGCCGCGGGGCGCGGCTACGTTTTTGGTGACGTCAAAATGACGACACGCCCCTGTAAATCATCTTCCCACCGAGCATTTGGTGTGCTAGGCGCCGAACCCGACGGGAGCTGGGAAGTTTGAAGCGATCATACGGCTTCGCATGGCGCGTCTACCAACCGGCGGCTGCGGCATGGCAGGTTTGGATCCAATCCATAGTTTAATTCGAGAAAATGGCGCTTCCGTTGGAAACTTAGGTTGTTGCGCTGGCGTTTCTAGAGGAAGGAGGGGAGCGGGTGGCGGTGCGAAACGCGTTTGAAGAAATGGCAGAAAGTGAATTCTGGCGTCGTTTTTGTTTCTCGAAACAAATAATTTGTTGGTTGTACAGCGAAGTCGACCCCATCATCGGTGCCAGCGAGCCACTGGAATGTTGTCGCTGCCTCTTGAAAAGTGTGCCACCCTTCCCGTCGTTTCTCTTTTTTTTTCTCGCTGTGCGCGACACGACCTAGGGACGACGCAAAGAAAGTAATAGTTATAAATTGCAGTAGTCGCACGTACTACTATTTGAAAACGTGTTTGGGCTTGAAAAGAAAAAATACATTTTTTTTAGATAAAGATTTCATTCATTTGGAAGACGAGAAACATTTCGTTTTGTAGTATACTCTCTGCAAGCAGACGACGAACGACGGAAGTAAATTTCCGGGGAGGTCACCGCTTCCTGATTGGCTGCTCTCTCCGCCCCATTGTCACAAATTTTGCATACTGCCACTTTGTGGCGTTGCAGCAACCGAACAGAACGCGTATCGAACAAAATATCTCCGATCGCGCCCCTGTTCGCTAATAGACAAGAACGGCACCGCGAGTGGCGCTGCTGCGCCGGCGTTGAGAGCGGCGCACGCGGGGTGAAATTCAACTAGCGGGTAGTACGCCTCTCCCATCTCTCATTCGCACCGCCTTGATTGCCTCTTGCACTGCGCGTGTTTGGGCATATTTCGTACCGCGTGCGGTGTGTGCCTACGTGTGTGTGCGTGGACGTTTTATTCGAAAGGCGATGTACAGTCTGTTTCACATTTAGGGGAAAACTCGGAGCGCATTGCATCGCGATACGGCGAGCGCTTGAGCCAGGCGGCGGCAGCAGCTCGCGTAGGTGCTCGAGGGGCGGGGTCTTGAACGGCGTCGTCTGCTACGGCAGCGCGCGCTCGCCGCATTGTCGGGAAGTGTTCTACTGTCAGTTGCAGTGCGCCGATCTCGTCGTTACTGCGTGAAATGAGCCGGTGTTCTTTACTAAGCGTTGTGCGACGCCCACTAATAAGCCTCGAAGGTAAGCTCATCGCTGAAAGGTGGAGGGCAGTCATAGACGACGTACTGATCCCATACATTCTTGACGACCCGTTCCTGGAAGGCGACTATATATTCTAACGCGATAGGTCGCCGATCCGCACGGCTCGTGTTGTGCAAAAACTGCTGGAAGAGCGCACAGTCACTCTCTTGGAGTGGCCGCCTCAATCCCCGGGCGCCAACATCATTTAACAAGTCTGGGGCTTGTTGAAAGTATCGCTGGCGCACCATCCCCTCTATCAGTCAGTCGCCCGAGGATAGGCTTCGATCCACCATTGTCAGCGACTGAGACGTGCTGCGAATGAATACATCCCTGATCAAGTCATTCTACACTTCACTGCCTTCCAGGATGAGCGCTGTCATCGCTGCCGCTGGGGACATGACGAGATACTAACTGAAATTCGGAGCGTGACGTGTCCAATTCCCCGCCGGCGGGCAGGATCTGTCTGGTGTAGTGAATAATTGTCGAGAAAAATCACTTCCAGCTCATTGTCTTAACCTAAAACATTCTTTTAATCGTATCCGTTTGTTTCATCTTGTTCGACCCCCATAGTTATCATTGTTGAGTGCTTTGTTTTCTTTTCGAGTCAAATAATGACTGAGCACGTTGCGCGCACATCTTGGTGCGTCTTGTCGCTGCTTATTACGGTAGCACACACAGTGAAGAAATATACGTGCACACGCTCAGTACCCCGGCCTTTCGAAATAATAAACGAAGCATGCTGTCAAAGGAAGTTTGTGGAACTCCATTATCGCCAATGAAGGCTCAGAGATTGGCATCGCACAACGTTTAGTGAATAATATCAGCTCAGTTCCCGCAGTACGGATGAAATCGGTGCACTGCCCCTGACAGTAGCACGCTTCCCGACAATGCGGCCAGCGCGCGCCGCCGAAGCAGACGACGCAGACCACGACTCCGCCTCTCGAGCGTCTGCGCCTGCTCGAGCAGCTGCCGCCATAGAGTTTCCTACAAGAATTACTAGAGGGAACTCTGGCGCTAGGGTCTACGGGAGCTGCAATGGGAGCGGTTGTCCCAGCATGGGAATTATGGGAAGTACATGGACTTGCCTAAACTTCGTCCTTTTGGCTTCAAACGGCATTGTGACTTTGTTAACTCGTCATTTTCAACAGTATATTGCGGAATGAATAATTAAATAAACATCATTAAAATTGCCCGACGGCAGGATTCGAACACAGGGACTCTAGCAGGAGAGACGCTGCTAGCGCGCGACGGCGTAAGACGTGTGGTGTGTCGGCTCCGTCGATTTTCGGCTGGAGTCACGGCTCAATCCTCTGCACCCCAGCAAGACCGACGTCAATCGACGCAGCAAACCGTCTGGACCACGTGGATACTAATGTTCACCAGGTGGGACCACTTTTGAAGATTTTACGACCGAATTACACCCGCCTACGTGGGCGACGCCGTTAGGCCATACGGCGACGCCGACTCCCGGCGGCGTGGAACCGGCCTCCCGAGGTAAAATGGCGGCTCCCACGTCATTCCTGAGGGGTTACGATCCCGACGCCATGGCCTGGACGACGGTTTCAACACCAGAAGATCAAAACTCCGCTCCTATTCCGACATTTCGGCACCAATCTCTCAATGAAGCGGTCGCGCGTCGCTCGCTCGTTCAAGCCAAGACGGCGGCGTCCATCGCCGCCCCAGTCTCCGGCACACCGGCCGGCAAGACGCAGCCTCCCGCTTCGCGCGCTGCGGGAAGCAAACGCAAGACCCTTACCAAATGGAAGCCTCGGCCATTTCCAAAACCGGGCCCTGATGACTTCGTGGTCGTGCTCAAGCCACGCGAGCATGTGTCGCTGCACCAAGCCTTTTCGGAGAACCGCTACGGTGCCGCCATTACGGCCTACCTCGGGCCTGAGGTGGCAAGGTCTGTTACGGTTCTGCCGTCCCGTGAACAAAACCTGATATTGATCCACACCCCGAACCCGGCAGCGGCAGATCGGCTCCTCGGGGACTTCTCAATCAACACCGACCGTGGGCCGATTCCGCTCCACGGATACCTTAGGCAAGACGGAGGCGATATCTGCCACGGCGTCATCGTCGTCAGCAACTCTGACACCACTGAATCGCTTCGAGAGCAGGTGCAATGGAGAGCAGGCACCATTGTCGAGGTGAGGAAATTCGGCTCCTCTAACAAAGCTCGGGTAACCTTCGCCGGGAGGGAGAAACCGCGTTTTGTGCACTATGAGAACATGCTCATCCCAGTGCAAACCTACTACCGGACAATCCCGGCCTGCGGCCTGTGTGGGGCTGTCGGCCACCGAGCGGATGCTTGTCCCAACACGCAACAGAACACGTGCGGACTCTGCGGGCAACAAGCCCCGCTTGTGGAGGGGGTGCGGGCCCCTCACGAGTGTGTTCCACGGTGCTCTGTTTGTGGCGGTGGACACGCCACAAACTCACGTGAGTGTGCGGCAAAATTCCGCACACACAAGATGGCCGCCCCGAAGGGCGGGACAAAGAGGAAAATGGCGGCCAAGAACAAGAGCCGCCATCTTGGCCTCCCCGGTGAGTCACCGAGCCGGGACGACAGCAACACCGAGAAGCCGGCACCGAGAAGCTCTACCGGAGGAGCCGGCAAGCGACCGCCGACGCAGCCGCCACCACACGGCGACACTGGAAAACTGTCGACGTCGCCACCACGAGGCGAGGCCAGGGCCTGGGCCAACGCCGTGAAACACGGAACGCAGGTGAGCGGTACGGGCAGGGCTGCCTCCTCTTCCCCTACCTCCTCCCCCCCTGCGGCACGCAGTGCCGAGCAAGCCAAGATTGCAGCTCTCGAGGGCCAAATTGAGACGCTGCTCAAAAAAATTACGCTCCTGGAATCGCAGTCAAAACAGCCTACCACTCCCCCCTCTACCCCCGCAACTGAGGCTATGGAGAGTGAGCCCGCGGCACCGAATGCAGCACTGAGCGTGGAAGCTGCACTTGAGGCCCGTCTAGAGGCCCGCATAGATGCGCGTTTCAACACTCTAGAAAGTCAAATTTCCGCGGCAATCACCTCCGCCATCGCCAAAATAACTGAAAGCATACCGACAATCGTCGCACAGCACATCGCTCAATCCTCGCGTGGCGTCCGACGAACCGGCGGTCTTATAAAAGACGTGTCTGGCCGCTGTCCGAAAACGTCGCGACGCACCATTGAAATTGAAGTAGAAGACAATGACAGCTGCTCGCTCTCCGGACTGGAGGATGCTCCCCTCCCCGCGAGTGCTGGCTCCGGAGCAGCGTCCCTGCAATCGGTCTTTCCCTTCAATGACCATGGCGGACAGCCCTCAAATTAAGCGTTCTCTCCGTACCATTTCGGCCACCCCCATCCAAATTACCCAATGGAACTGCCGGGGATTCCGCTCCCGCGCCAAGCGGGCGGACCTCCGGCTTTTCCTGTCAACATTCGCTTCACTCCCCGCGGTGGTTGCCCTCCAGGAGCCAGGGAGCGGCGCCACCCTTACAAATTATACCACGTTCCAGCAGGACCCCTCTTCCTGTATCTGCGTGCACAAAAATTATACAGCCAACCAGGTTGATTTGGAACTCAATACTGATTATTCCTATGTGATGGTCACCCTTCTTCCGCTTAAGAAACAAAACGCACCATTACATATACTCAACATCTATTGTTCTCCCAAGCTCAAAAATGTAACTTTCGCAGCTCTCTTCAGTCGCGCCCTGAAGGCTGCGGGCAGGGACCCCCTAGTGATCGTGGGCGATTTCAACGCTCACAGCACACTCTGGGGGTACATGCGTGAAGAAAAGCGCGGGCGCAAGCTAGCGGAACTTGCGTCCACGCTGGGCCTGACTCTTCACACCGACCCTGCACATCCAACGCGGGTGGGTAACTCCGTGACTCGGGACACGTGTCCGGACCTTACCTTCACCAAAAACATTAGACACGCAGAATGGGCCAACACCGAGGAAACCCTCGGCAGTGACCACTGCATACTCAACACAACCGTCAGAAGCAAACCATTGGCAAGATCCCACGCCCAAGCCCGCCTACCCGACTGGACCAAGTTCCGGCAAAACTACACTAATTCGGCCCCTATCCACGAACAAGGTTACCACGCGTGGTCACAAGAATTGGTTGCACACCTTCGTTCGGCGGAAACACAAGTTCAACTATCGGAGGCCACGCCGGAGGTCGACAACCACCTCCTGCACCTATGGGAGGCGCGGCACAGCCTCGTCCGTAGGTGGCGCCGCCAAAAACACAATCGGAGGCTCAAAATTCGCATCGCCGAGCTCACCCAACGAGCAGCAGAGTACGCGGCCCAGCTCGCCGACTCGAATTGGGTGGACCGATGCAACACGGCCGCTAGACAAATGTCTAGCCGGAGCACCTGGCGTCTCTTTCGCGCCTTGATCGATCCGACTCAAACCAGAGCCGAGACACAAAAACATCTCCAACGGGCTATCCATAGCTTCGACGGAGACATCTCAAAATTAGCATGCAAACTACGCGATCAGTACCTTTGTATACAACAGGACCCCCGAGGGCCAGCGTACTCGTATGCAGGTTCCGAGAACGCGGAGCTGGACCAACCGTTCCAGCTCCACGACCTGAAGGCGGCGCTCACTAAAATGAAGCGAGGAACGGCGCCGGGAAGAGACAAAATAACAGTGAAACTACTTGCCAACCTTCCCGACCCCGCCTACGAGGCGCTCCTCGCATACATAAACTCAATCTGGCTCGGTGAGGCAATCCTCCCAATCGAATGGAAGACCGCCCTGGTCACTTTCATTCCGAAAGCCGGCAAAGCCATAACCACGGACAACCTCCGCCCAATCTCCCTCACGTCTTGTGCGGGAAAGCTGATGGAGACTATGGTGCGAGATAGGCTGTCCGAGTTTCTGGAAAACCAAAACGTTTTCGCAGACACCATGTTCGGGTTCCGCCCGCACCGGTCCGCGCAAGATGTTCTGCTTCAACTAGACCGCGAAATTCTAAATCCCGTCGAATACCCCCTCAATGACAAGGCAGTACTCGCCCTCGATTTGAAGGGGGCTTTCGACAATGTCACACACGACATAATTCTGACACACCTCTCCCAAACCAACTGTGGACACAACACGTTTCAGTACGTTAAACAATTTCTCTCCGACCGGCAATCGTACATCCGTATACAAGATGAAGAACACGGCCCCTACCAATTAGGCACCAGAGGTACCCCGCAGGGCGCGGTCCTCTCACCCCTACTATTCAATTTGGCAATGCTGAAACTCCCGGCTCAGCTGGAGAATGTAGAAGGCATACAGCACGCGCTGTATGCCGACGACATCACCATCTGGGCTAAACATGGATCGGTAGGAGACATTGAAGCCAACCTGCAGCAAGCGGCGGAGATCGTGGATGCCTACGCCCGCCGCTGCGGCCTTCAATGCTCCCCGGCCAAATCGCAATTTGTGCACATTCGCCCCTCGCCGAAGTGCACTACCAAAATCGAACTGTCCCTACCAAATGGACCCATCACAGAATACGATCAGATCAGAGTACTGGGTCTCTTTATTCATAAACACCGCCGAGTCGACACAACACTGGCCAAACTGCGCAAGGTGGGGGACCAGGTGGGCCGCATGGTTCGCCGGGTTTCCAATAAACGCGGGGGGTTACGGTGCAAAGACGCTTTGCGGCTGGCGCATGCATTCGTAACCAGTCGAGTGTTGTACTCGACTCCTTACCTCCACCTTCGCAGGTTTGACGAGAACGCCCTCGAGGTGATTCTCCGTAAAATTTACAAGCGTGCTCTCGACCTCCCGATCAACACATCCAACCAGCGCCTCCTTGGCCTGGGAATGGTCAACACCTTCGCGGAACTCCGAGAAGCACACTTGACAAACCACTACACAAGACTCTCAAAGACGTCGTCGGGTCGCCGCCTTCTTGCCCGACTACACATCCACCATCCAACACTGACGGAAGAGCGCGTGCGCATCCCGGAAATCTGGAGATACGCCCTGCACGTGCGCCCTCTTCCGGCCAACATGACACGAGACGACCATAGTGGCCGGCGCCTCGCGCGCGCGGAAGCGTTGGCACGTCACTATGGGAACAAGCACGGAGTATTCTACGTAGACGCCTCCGGCCCACACCATGGGGGTTGGTTTACGGCCGCAGTCGTCCACCAAAACACCGCGGTGAACGGGCTTACGTTCAAAGCACAAGACATAACACATGCGGAAGAGGTGGCCATCGCGCTCGCCGCCGCAGATCAGGACTCGCGGGTCATTATTAGCGACTCACGAGGGGCCTGCAGGAACATTGAAAGGGGCTTTATTCCCTATTTGGCGTACCGCTTACTTCAAGGCAGCAATTATCTCGGGGTCCCCGCGCCCCGCACGATAGTATGGACTCCCGCGCACGAGGGTCTCGAGGGCAACGAGGCGGCCGACGCCGCTGCCCGCGCGCTCACTCTCCGGGCATCGCCTTCGCCTCCCGTCGCTGCGGACTCCGACCCCAATCCGGTATTTACCTTCAAGGAAATCAACCAACACTATCAATACGGCCATGCAATCTTTCCTAAGCCCTGTAAGGGCCTCACGAAGGCGGAGGAGCGTTTACTCCTTCGCCTCTATACTAAAACACTGTTGTGCCCGGCAATCCAAAAACATTTCGACCCTGCGTGCTCAGGGAAGTGCCCGCACTGTGAGGAAAAATCTTCGGACATTTTCCACATGGTGTGGGCATGCCAATCAACCCCTCACCTTCCCCCTATACCCAACCCTACCCGGGAGGACTGGGAGGCGGCCCTGCTCGGCTGCTCCGACCTGGCGAGCCAGAAGGCCCTGGTCGGCCGTGCCCAAGCCGCGGCTACAGCCAATGGGTTCCTGTAATGAGGTGCCCACCTAGTCTGTATAAGGAACGGCCCCTTAAGGACTGCTCCACACGCTCCCTGTAAATACTTCAAACAATAAAGTTTTTCAGTCAGTCAGACTCTAGCACAGAAGCCTGATATTGAAACCATTAAGCCACGTACGCACCTATCGACAAGCGAATGAAACGCCCTTATGAATTTATCGCAGGCATGCCAGTGCCTTGAGACGCTTGGCGCGTTTCGATTTGGCCACCTGGACAAGCTCAATCGTTGCAATTAATAGAAACTGTACGCGTTCCCGGCGTCTTTTGCACTTCGAAGAATATAGATTGCGCCGAAATATACGACAATAATATTTATATAGCGTAATATACAAAGCCACAAGAACGTCTGAATCCACAAGCACGAAGATCAGACAAATCCATGTACTTCCCATCATTCCCATGGTAGGACAAAGACTGCAGCGCCAGAGTTCCCTCTAGTAATTTTGTAGGAAACTGTATGGCTGCCGCCGCACGACTCCATTGCTTGCCGCATCGCGATGCATTACGTTCCGAGTTTTAACGCGACAGCGTTAAGGAGCTCGTGACGCAGAAAAGCCGGTGTCGTCGGCGTCGGTGTTGGCTGTGAGTGATAAATCCCAGAAGGCACTTCATAAATAAAAAAAATATATTGCAAGGTGGGCTGGTGGGAATCGAACCAGGGTCTTCGGAGTGTGAGACGGAGACGCTACCACTCAGCCACGAGTTCTTTTTTTTCTTTATTTCCAGCTTGGCTACAAGCTTCAAAAGAGTTTGTGATCATAGATCACACTCGTTTTATATGCGTCAAAGTGTCAAGCATTGACACCACAGCTTCATCACAGTCCTTCGTCTTGTACACGTCACGTACCTTCACAACCATTTCCACAAAATATTCATACACAGTGCGGCCTTTAACATCACAATGTCTATATGCCAACAGACTACGCCAGACTGCGTGCATTCCAAGTAAAAAGATGACATCCATCTGTTCAAAATCGTGTTCAGGTGGTAAAAAACGAATGCCATGTGGATTGAGGGGTAGGTCTATCTTTAACGTTCTCTGTAATATATACGGGGACGGTAGAGTATCCGTCTCCAGTGCAAGAGGACCGTGATTCAAATCCCGGTGCCGCGCTATTCTCCACCGGAAAATAAAAAAAAAAACCGTGTGTTGAGAAAATTGCACAAACAGGCCTGGAGTGCGGCCTGATCCCGGTGACCAGAACCGGTAACGCACTCTCTCATCAGAGCAGGATTCGCCACCCTGGTGCAGTACTTGGCTACAACCTCCTATATGAATACAACAATCGAACCCCGGCCCTCAGTCCCCAGCAGCCGCGAAGCAACTGACCACGGCGGCGGTGAGATCTGTGACGCTGCAGAGGGTGCTAAGAATACCTGGCTCCGGACAGGCCGCCATTGGAATCTGAACCTGGCAACGTTTAACGTTAGAACGCTATCTAGTGAGGCGAGTCTAGCAGTGTTATTGGAGGAATTAGAGGGTAGTAAATGGGATATAATAGGGCTCAGTGAGGTTAGGAGGACAAAAGAAGCATATACAGTGCTAAAAAGCGGGCATGTACTGTGTTACCGCGGCTTAGCGGAGAGACGAGAACTAGGAGTCGGATTCCTGATTAATAAGGAAATAGCTGGTAACATACAGGAATTCTATAGCATTAACGAGAGGGTGGCATGTCTTGTTGTGAAACTTAATAAGAGGTACAAAATGAAGGTTGTACAGGTCTACGCTCCTACATCTAGTCATGATGACCAGGAAGTCGAAAGCTTTTATGAAGACGCAGAATCGGCGATGAGTAAAGTCAAAACAAAATACACTATACTGATGGGCGACTTCAATGCCAGGTTAGGCAAGAAGCAGGCTGGAGACAAGTCAGTGGGGGAATATGGCATAGGCTCTAGGAATAGCAGAGGAGAATTATTAGTAGAGTTTGCAGAACAGAATAATATGCGGATAATGAATACCTTTTTCCGCAAGCGGGTTAGCCGAAAGTGGACGTGGAGGAGCCCGAATGGTGAGACTAGAAATGAAATCGACTTCATACTCTGCGCGAACCCTGGCATCATTCAAGATGTAGACGTGCTCGGCAAGGTACGCTGCAGTGACCACAGGATGGTAAGAACTCGAATTAGCCTAGACTTGAGGAGGGAACGAAAGAAACTGGTACACAAGAAGCCAATCAATGAGTTAGCGGTAAGAGGGAAACTAGAGGAATTCCGGATCAAACTACAGAACAGGTATTCGGCTTTAACTCAGGAAGAGGACCTTAGTGTTGAAGCAATGAACGACAACCTCATGGGCATCATTAAGGAGTGCGCAATAGAAGTCGGTGGTAACGCCGTTAGACAGGAAACCAGTAAGCTATCGCAGGAGACGAAAGATCTGATCAAGAAACGCCAACGTATGAAAGCCTCTAATCCTACAGCTAGAATAGAACTGGTAGAACTTTCTAAGTTAATCAACAAGCGTAAGACAGCGGACATCAGGAACTATAATATGGATAGAATTGAACAGGCTCTCAGGAACGGAGGAAGCCTAAAAACAGTGAAGAAGAAACTAGGAATAGGCAAGAATCAGATGTGTGCGTTAAGAGACAAAGCCGGCAATATCGTTACTAATATGGATGAGATAGTTCAAGTGGCTGAGGAGTTCTATAGAGATTTATACAGTACCAGTGGCACCCACGACGATAGTGGAAGAGAGAATAGCCTAGAGGAATTAGAAATCCCACAGGTAACGCCAGAAGAAGTAAAGAAAGCCTTAGGAGCTATGAAAAGGGGGAAGGCAGCTGGGGAGGATCAGGTAACAGCAGATTTGTTGAAGGATGGTGGTCAGATTGTTCTAGAGAAACTGGCCACCCTGTATACGCAATGCCTCATAACCTCGAGCGTACCGGAATCTTGGAAGAACGCTAACATAATCCTAATCCATAAGAAAGGGGACGCCAAAGACTTGAAAAATTATAGGCCGATCAGCTTACTGTCCGTTGCCTACAAAGTATTTACTAAGGTAATCGCAAATAGAATCAGGAACACCTTAGACTTCTGTCAACCAAAGGACCAGGCAGGATTCCGTAAAGGCTACTCAACAATAGACCATATTCACACTATCAATCAAGTGATAGAGAAATGTGCAGAATATAACCAACCCTTATATATAGCTTTCATTGATTACGAGAAAGCGTTTGATTCAGTCGAAACCTCAGCAGTCATGGAGGCATTACGGAATCAGGGTGTAGATGAGCCATATGTAAAAATACTGGAAGATATCTATAGCGGCTCCACAGCCACCGTAGTCCTCCACAAAGAAAGCAACAAAATCCCTATAAAGAAAGGCGTCAGACAGGGAGATACGATATCTCCAATGCTATTCACAGCATGTTTACAGGAGGTATTCAGAGGCCTGGAGTGGGAAGAATTGGGGATAAAAGTTGATGGAGAATACCTTAGCAACTTGCGATTCGCTGATGATATTGCCTTGCTTAGTAACTCAGGAGACCAATTGCAATGCATGCTCACTGACCTGGAGAGGCAAAGCAGAAGGGTGGGTCTGAAAATTAATCTACAGAAAACTAAAGTACTGTTTAACAGTCTCGGAAGAGAACAGCAGTTTACGATAGGTAGCGAAACACTGGAAGTGGTAAGGGAATACACCTACTTAGGGCAGGTAGTGACCACGGATCCGGATCATGAGACTGAAATAACCAGAAGAATAAGAATGGGTTGGGGTGCGTTTGGCAGGCATTCTCAAATCATGAACAGTAGGTTGCCACTATCCCTCAAAAGGAAAGTGTACAACAGCTGTGTGTTACCAGTACTCACATATGGGGCAGAAACCTGGAGGCTTACGAAAATGGTTCTGCTGAAATTGAGGACGACGCAACGAGCTATGGAAAGAAGAATGATGGGTGTAACGCTAAGGGATAAGAAAAGAGCAGATTGGGTGAGGCAACAAACGCGGGTAAACGACATCTTAGTTGAAATCAAGAAAAAGAAATGGGCATGGGCCGGACATGTAATGAGGAGGGAAGATAACCGATGGTCACTAAGAGCTACGGACTGGATTCCAAGGGAAGGGAAGCGTAGCAGGGGGCGGCAGAAAGTTAGGTGGGCAGATGACATTAAGACATTTGCAGGGACAACATGGCCACAATTAGTACATGACCGG
The DNA here is from genome assembly GCF_023375885.2 of Dermacentor andersoni. Taxonomy (NCBI): domain Eukaryota; kingdom Metazoa; phylum Arthropoda; class Arachnida; order Ixodida; family Ixodidae; genus Dermacentor; species Dermacentor andersoni. Next base: position 185,550,149 of record NC_092819.1, on the reverse strand, counting down.
GGTAGTTGGAGAAGTATGGGAGAGGCCTTTGCCCTGCAGTGGGCGTAACTAGGCTGATGATGATGATGATGATGATGATGTAATATATCCGAAAAGAATATGGCATTATTACAATCAATGAAGACATGTTCGATCGTTTCAGCTTTGTTGCACAGAAAGCATCTGCTTCCCCATGTCACATAAATTCCTCTTTCCTCCAACCACGTTTTAACAGGCAAGGTTCCCGTTTTAACGTTAATGTTTTAACGTTTGCCCGTATCCACATATTTTTAACCCTTTTTAGTACGTCTTGCCCAGGCCCTTCTTGAAACATTAACCGATACAATGGAACAGGGAACACACTTTCAATGAGATCCTTCATAAGACGCTTTCTTTTTACATTGGAGAGGTACTCAAGAGAGAATCGCGCCCTAAGGAAGCGATAGGACGTTACAACTTCATGCAAGAACCTTGAAATTGTGTAATGAGGGCCAATGGCTGAAGAAACGAAAAAATGAGGCATAGAAACTGCTAACATGGTTTGAAAGAAACTGCACAAAAACGGGTCTCTTTCGTCCCTTATCAATATGAAACGTGATACAACTTGCTGAAGAAACAAGTGGCACACCGACAGACCACCTTTCTTTACTCGACGAAACAAATTTGTCCTTGATGTTCGCTCCCACGTAGAACACCAGATAAACGTGGCAAAGATTCGGTGAAACTTTTGAATGTGCTTACATGTACAATACAGTGCCTGCAGAAGTTACATAATTTTCGCAGCGAAAAAGAACGTTACAAATAGTGGCACGTGCAAAAATCGACAATTCGCGGCCACCCCATGCTTCGGCCATCGCACGCATTTCATCCGTTTTTCCGAGCCAGAGTGACTCGTTCTCACGATACCCATCCAAAGGCAGCCCCAGGTAAGTGCTAGGTGTCGTGAGCCACCGGATATTTTCAAAAACACCGGGCATGGCACTCCAGTGGCCATGCCAGAGACCAATGCACTTTTGCTTATTGATTTCACTACCGCTTTTCTCGCAAAACCTTTCAGTAATTCTTAATAGTGCGCTAACACTCTCCCTATCTTCAGCAAATAGGGCAACGTCATCGGCATAAGCAAGAACACGTACTTGACAGGACTGTATCTTAAAACCACTGATTTCTGTACTATTAACTATTTTTCTACAGAGCGGCTCCAAAAAGAAAGCAAAAAGTAAATGACTTAACGGACAACCCTGTCGAACGGAAGAGAGTACTTGTATGCGTTGTGAGAGTTCACCATTAACAATTAAATTGGTACCTGAGCTTTGATATGCCATTTTGGTGCCTTTAGAGATGATGGAACCAAGTCCTACATAATTAATTAATAAAAAGAGAACACTATGTGGTACCATGTCAAAAGCCTTAGCTAGATCTATTTGCAGCATCGCTACCTTGAGGAGAGCGCTATCGCAATATTCTAAAATGCTTCTAGCTGTATGAACATTTGTAAATATTTTCCTACCCCTGATGCCGCATGTCTGATGCGGCCCAACTAACTTCCGTATAACTCCCTGCAGCCTTGCTGCAAGAACTTTCATGAAAACCTTGTAGTCTACATTTGTCAACGTGATTGGCCTGTATCCTGTTACTTTAAGTAACGTACTTCTATCTTTGCCTTTTGGGATTAGTACTGTGTGCGCACGATTGAACGATGGAGGTAAAGACCCCCGCTCGAGTGCCTCTGAAAATACTTCAAGCAATGCTATTGCCATATCCGTCTTGAACGCCTTGTAAAATGTCGCTGTAATCCCATCCGGACAAGGAGATTTGCCCGAACCTAGTTCCTCAATAGCCCTCTCAATCTCTTCGATACTAATATTCATTTCTAATAAATTCGTTTCCTCTTTGCCTATCCTGGGCATTTCTGCCAAAAAGTCATCCTCGTAGCCCGGCACCTTTGGATCACGACAAGCAAACAATTCTCTATAGTAACTTTCAAATGCCGTCATGATAACTTTCTGTTCTTTGGATATCTTACCATTATATTCTATTTCCAATATTTCATTTCCTCAAGCGTACGCCTTTTCATCTGATAAAGCTCGCTTTGTTGGTACTTCCCCCTCGAGATATTTTTCAGCACGTGCACGTATAATTGCACTTCTGTATTTATCCTCCTCTAAGCTTTCTAGTTTTCCTTTAATGACTTGCAGTTCTTACGTCACCAAACCCGGATTAGCTGTTTCGATTCGCATCAAGTCCTCTAGCTCCTGCCGCAGACCTTGTTCATGTTTTTGAGCTTGATATTTTATATGCCCACCTCTTTCTATAGCGTTCAATTTTACCCTTTGTTTAAATAACTCCCATTTCTCTGCGGCACTACGTAGTGTGTCATTAAAAAACTGCTCTATTTCTTTTTTTGTTTTGTCTATGAACACGTCATCCTTGATAACCTTGGCGTTCAATTTCCACCTTTCCCATTCAAGTTTCCTTTTTTGCTTTTGGCCGATCTCGAAGGTCACTAAACAATGATCACTGAAAGAAACGGCATCAACATCGTAGTTATGACAAAAAGGCGCAATCTCCGAACACACATACACTCGATCTCGTCGTGCATGGCTGGTGCCTTGAAAGTGTGTGAAGTGCTGGCGACTTCCACCTCTTGCAAACTGTGCCACATCATTTAAAGAGAATTTGCTCACGCATTCTTGAAGATACACAGCACTTTCATCATTTACACTAGCAGTGGTTGAACGGTCTTCCTGATTAAGGACACAATTGTAGTCACCCAACACAATCAAGCACCTCTCACAATCAAAATACATACTCAATTCGCGAAAGAACAGACATCTTTCATGGGGCTTTGTAGGTGCATAGACACAAATAAATCTAAATTTCACTTCCCCGTAAGAAAGATCGCACAAAACGAAGCGTCCTTGCAAGCAACTTGTAACCGTTTCAACGACAATGCCAATTGAATTTTTAACAAACAATACACACCCGGCTGATGTTCCCACCGCATGGCTCACGCATACATTGTACCTTAAAGAAACTTTTGCTACCAAGCCTTCGGTCGCTTCCTCTCTGCTAACCTTAGTCTCCTAGCTGGACCGCAAGCAAATCTAGGTCTCTTTCTTGCGTTATGCGTTTGACCTGATATTGCTTGTGACTAGCCCCTAGACCTCGTACATTGAGCGTACCGACCCGTAATGGTGCATCAGTGGCGTAGCCAGAAATTTTGTTCGGGGGGAGCTCACGTTGCAGCTTGGCCTCCTACTTAAGAGGAAACATTAGGTCAGATGCTCCTGTGTAAATACACGTAGAAGGATAATTCGTTTTTCTCGGCAACCACTGCACCAAATTTGACGAGGTTGGTTGGATTTAAAAGAAAAACTTAAATTCTAGTGAACGTTTGTTTCGAATTTTCGATTTAGGTCGTCAATATTGTATTGAAAGTGGCAAAAATCGAAAATTTTCAGGAAACGAGACAATTAAGTTTAGAACTCTGTAAATCAGCAATGAAAATTGATATCACAATTCTGTGAATCGCACATAATAGTACATCTACAGCGGACAATATTGATATGTTACACATGAGTCTCAATAAATTAAGTATTATAGAAATACGGCTTTTGCAGAACCCTTGTACATAACATTACTAATCCACCTAAGATACAAATTGACATATCGAATTTGTCCGCTTTGAATGGTGTAATGGATGCCGTTTACAGAACCGCGATATCTGTTCTTGATGCAGCGCTATTAATTTGTAAACTTCGTGCTTCTATTTCTTTCGAACTTAAAATTTTTCAAAATATTTTAAACAAAGTTCAGGCCCTAAATTGAAATTCCGCTTCCAACAGACACTGGAATTTAACTTACTCTCTCAGATGCAACAAATTTCGTTAAAAGCGATTCAGGAGTTATCAAAGAAAAGCGTTTCTGCGTTTTACATGTATCTGAATAGGCCGCGTCGGAGTAGGGCCCGAGCTAAAGCTTCCTCTCAAACAATTTGCCTAAGGATCAAATACATGAATAATAATTGCATTGTCATTGCCAAAGATGCTGCAAACGAATTCTTGAACGCTAAGCACGGTCAATACAAGTAAAATATGTATTTTTTTCATAAAAGAATATATTCGTATGTGCCAAAAATTGTGCCCCACATAACTGATGTCAATGCTTTCATGTGTTTTGTCTATTTAATAAGGAAAGAAAATAACACACGAACTTTAGAACTACATCAATTCGAGGCCAGCAAAGCAGTGCATTCCGCTGATATGAAAAATTTAAAGGCCATGAAATGAACAAGTTGTGAACAAATATATTAATGACACTTTGTCATTCAAGATCCGTGTTTACATTCTTGTACATATGCAACAGCCAGTGAAAAATCTCAATGACGCTGTCATTTGTTCCAGCGTATTACGCAGCAGCAGCTGTCACCGGACGTGTATCGTAATTGCACCGAAATTATAGTCGCAACAGAGCACGTATAGAAAGCAGGAGTTCTGCAGAATATACGAGGGCGAGTCAAATGAAAGTGAGCCAATGCGAATATATGACAAACGGGGTACTATAATTAAAAGTAGCCCCCATGAGCATTTAGACATTTGTCCCATTGACTAACGAGTCGCGCAATTCCCGTCTCATAAAGCTCCTTGGGTTGCTCCTTCAGAACCTCTGCAACTGACTTTCACTTCATCGTCCGAGACGAATCTGGTTCCCTTGAGCTGTTTTTTCGTTTGCCCCAAAATGTGGAAGTTGCAAGGCAACAGGTCTTAGCTGTGTGGCAGATGTTGCAGCGTTTCCCGCTTAAACTTTGCCAGTTTTGTATTAACCCCATCAGCGACGTGGGGACGGGCATTGTCATGGAACAAGATGACCTCATTCGTCAATTTTCCACGTAGCTTGTTCTTGATTGGGGCACACAGCCGATCCCGCGTTTCACAATATCGGAAACAATTGATAGTCCCTCAAGATTTAGCAAATTCTATGAGTAATGGCCCCTGACGATCGAAAAATAAAAGTCAACAACACCTTTCTGACAGAAATGACGGCCTTTGCTTTCTTTGGGGGTGGTGAGTTCGAATGTTTCCATTGTAAGCTTTGCCGTCGTATTTCAGACTCTTAGTAGTGGCATGATGCTTCGTCTCCGATCACCATTGTAGACAAGAAATCGTCACCCTTATTGTGATAGCGGATCAGATGAGTAAAGGCAACGCCGATCTTCGCCGTATTCTGGCGGTAGTTCAAAATCTTGCACATCCACTGCGCGCACAAGAGCCGATAACCGAGATGTTCATGAATTATGGCGTGAACCAAACCGGGACTGATATTCACACCTTAGCCAGTTCATCGATGCTTATCCTCCGTTCTTGTCTCATCAGCTCATCAACCTTTGCAATTTTGTTAGGGGTGATTGCACGATGTCTTTGGCCCGGTCTGGGATCGTCTTTGCAACTTTCAGGTCCTTTTTTGAACCGTTTGTTCCAACGCTTCACAGTGGCCAATGAAATGCAATGTTCCATGTACACGGCAGCCATACGGCGACTAATTTCTTTTTGAAAAACACCTTCAGCTGTCAAAAACCTCACGGCACCATGCTGCTCAACTTCTGGAATGTCCAATACGGCACGCAACCATGTACAACCCAGTGTATGAGAGCATTAAAGAACATTTATCCTCACACCTGCGTGTCACTTTTGTAAATGAGAGATCCCTGTGTGCTACGCGCAGGCCTTGCAGATAATCAACAGAACCATAATTGCGTGCGGTGGGTAGGCTCACTTTCATTTGACTCGCCCTCGTACATTAGAAATGCGAAGATACAATGGAATATACAAATGGGAAGAAACAGCTTGATAAAGGGCAAAAAAGTGCCACTGGAAACAAAGTTCACTGCACGTATACACAAAACCTCGCAACAAGATATTTAAGCATACGTATAAATAAGTCTCTAATAAATCTACGCATCTAAGAAAAAGTCACGGTATATAATGCGTCAAACAAGGAAAATAAACATGTTGCGCAATCACAGATTCACAGAATCCTAGATCCTGGCCCCATTCCATTCACTTCATCCGATGTATCGCGCGCGACGGAAGGCGGCGCGCTTGCTCCTCACTTTTCTCCCTTGCGCACACAAGACAGCCACCATCGTCGGCTCACCCATTCCCCCCAACCCCCCGCACGCTTTCACTTGCACATACAGCATGCGGCGCGGGGTCACGATGTTATCGCACTTGGACTTTATGCGGAACATGAGGACGACGGCGACGGCAGGAATGCGCCTAGAGTGTCCTTATAATTGCTATAGCAATAATATAGTAAAAGTATCCGGCAACTGAAGCGTCCCATGGTCCATTTCTTTCCGCAAAAGAAGTAAGGAAATAGAACTTTCACGATGCGGCAATTCGCTGCACCGCAACAACGCTTTTTTCCTTTCGTGAGGCGGGGGCACCGTAATAAAGAAAACGCAAAGTATGTTGGTCACAATCGAATGCTTACTTTGGGCAAATAATATGGCTATTAAAGGAACGTCAAAGAAAACACGAGACGCTTGGTCCACCAAGAACCATGCGCATACTGCTCGGTATCCTACACCGGCGAGACAAGATTTTCTGGAGAGGTTGCGCACAAGCGAACGCGGTGCAATCCGTCGAGCCCCCACAGTGATGGCGGCTAGCGACCATTGTTTCTTTTTCTCGTCTGCTAGCCTGAAAGCATCCAAAACTCTGCCAGGCGAAAATGCACTCGTCTAGAGAAAACCGAACGCGCACCGAAGTGCGCTGCTTGATGGACGGGGCAACACGAGAAAAACGCATGCGCTCTGGCTGGCTCTAGCAGCGCGCGGGTAGGGGAGCGAGAACAAAAAAATTGAAGAGGCTCAACGTGTCGTCGCGATTAAAAGCAAAAGTAGAAACAATAAATAAGAACGTAGTTGCCTTTGCTGGCTTTAGTGTCTTCACTGGATGCTTTGGCGCAGGTGAAAAAAAAATGTTGATATTTTTTTATGTGACATGACGGCACGAATGAACCACCACAACGCTTCGTCTCATCAGGCCTCGCTGCGGGCTTTGTCAACTTGTCTGATAGTGTGTTAATTTGGCTTGTTTCGTTGTATGGCCCGATGTACGACTTTGGAAAAGTCAATGAACCTTTGGCGTCAAATATTTATGGGAGCATTAAACTTACAATGTTCCGCAATTGAAAATCTAAAGCGCACGTTTCGAAATGTCAATGCACATTCCACATAAAACGCTTATGAGAACTTCATACCCATAAAGTTTCGGAGTTGATATCCACGCGCTCCGTAAATTCCATGATAGAGTGTAGATTCCTCGGCCTCCGCGAGATGCCGCGGCGAGCCCGTTCGCCATCAAAACGTCCTTGAAACTTTGTGCTCGGATACTTGCGTTATGTAACTCCCGGTGCATGGGCGTTGCCGCGAAATTCAGCCCGAGTTCGCAATTTTCGCGGTGAAATGGCTTTTCGAGCGTGAAAAAGACGCTCTAGACAAAATCCAGAATGATTTCCAGCGCCGGGGGTTGCTTTGGTAGGCGGTGCATGGACAGCACGAAAAAATTTCGGGGGGGGGCTGAAGCCCCATAAGCCCCCCCCTGGCTACGCCCCTGTGGTGCATGTATACTAATCATGGTGATTGTAAGCGCGAACCACCAGTACAACGCTTACCGTGGCTCTACCCTGCAGTGGGAATACCGGGGTATTACTTGTCGCATCCCTGACCCCGAACCGGCGACGAAGACGCCGACCGGACTTCGGGGACATATTTTTTACCCTTGGCGCCAGCAGCGCGATGCCACTGACGCTCCAGGCGTTTGACCTTGCGTTCGGTGCTGTCCTCCGTCAACTTCGGAATGCCTGTTCTGGGACGCTTCCCGCGTGCCGCGGTCGCCCCCGTAGCGTCTGCTTGATCTTCGGCCGTAGTGATCTCGGTGCTGTCGCTCATGTCTTCCTCTTCACTTGCTTGACTCTTGCGTGTCGCCTATTTCGGCACGTTCCTCAGTTGCCTTCCTCAAATCGCGGCTGTCAGGTGTCGTCCCTCCAGCTTTCTCGGCGTCCGTCTCCCGGGCCTTGTCTTCGCGTTCCTTGGTGTTGCTGTTCGGGGCCGACTTTTCGGCCTCCTCCGCGTCCATTATATTCTTTTGGTCTTCTTCTGTAGGGAGAACCGTTTTGGTTACTCTAGCGTAGCTCTTTGCACAATCATTGGTTTCGTGTCCGAACGCCCGGCACACACCACAACGTGGCGTCTGGCAGTCCCGTCGAATGTGTCCTTGCCTGCGGCACCTCAAACATAGCGGGGACCGGCCCGAAGCCACAAGAAGTACAGTGCCACTTCCTAACTTGAAAGGATGAGGCAGGTCATCAAGATCCTTCCTTAAGTCTCATTCGCACGACTCTCGTCGTGGACGTCGCATGCTCAAAACCGGTGACGGACCAGTTGTCATTCGACACGTCAAGAACGTCACCAAAGCTACTCAACGCTTGCCGAAAGCTCTCACTTTGGACAGCAAAGTCGACCCAGTGCACTTTCACAGTGACGTCCCGTTGGACGGGGTCAATGACAGCGCAGAAGCCGCCCTTGACTTGAAGTCCACCCGTTTTCACGAGAGAATCCTTGTCCACCTTGCTGCGCAACTGGACTAGCCAGACGTGATTCATCTGGTAGGCTCCAATACCCGTGATGTCCTTGATGATGCCAGCTTCCTCCAATGGCTCGCGAAAATCTTCCAGCCGATATGGTCTTCTTGCCAGGTCCCCGTGCAAAAAAACGCACTGCTGTATGCTCCCGCCTGAAGGCAATGTTGGCCGCAACATCCTATAATCCGAGGGTGCAGAAGAAAACCTGCCACCGCGGCCAACGGCGGCCGCCAAAGAACCTCGCACGGAGCGAGCCATGCACGTCAGACTCTGGAGTTTCGCAAGACGCATAGCGCCACCTGCCGGTGCGAAGAGGCAGTAATTGAGTAGTGCGAAGCCCGACTCCCTTGCTAAGTTGCCTATGCAGCTAGCGACTGCGAAACAACGATTTAACTAGATTTTGGTCTATATTGCGAGTGTTTTACGCATTTAACACCCAGACAGAGAGCTATGAATTTCTACGCTAGTCGGACGCGCCGTCGAACTGCCATAAAGCGTTTCCTGGCTCACTCGTCAGACTGATGGTATAGAAGCGACGGCAACCGCGATAGCTCCGCGCGCTACGAAGATACGCCGCAACCGACGCTACTGTTGTGTTGTAAATTGCCATGAACGTGAAGGACGGAATAACAACGTTCAGTTTTGCCGATTTCAATCGCGATCGTATGAAGGGGAATGGCGAGAGCGCTGGATAGGGGCCGTTCAACCTGTTGGGTAATCGGATTACTTGCATTCCCCACAACACTGCGGCTCGCATGAGAAAGTGCGACAATTTTGTTCTTCTGTAATTGTGTTCCGTAGCCCTGATGGAGGACCGTGGTGACCAAGCGAAAACTCAAGAATCTGCAGCCGCCACTTCGTTGGTAACAGAAAAAACAACGTTGCGAACCATCCTGTTTATGTGCCATCGATATCTCCACTTTTTAACTGACGTCCGCCTCCACTTGACTCAACAAGTGGAACGGAGAGATTTGACATGTCAGCTTAACCAAACTTTTTGGTTCGTTTACGAATTCAAAATCCTGTTCTAGAGCATCGTTGTATCGCGAGCTCATTTCTACTTTCGGTATATTGAATGTCCTGCGCCGATACAACAAGCACGCTTCGCGGTGTGCTGATCTAGTGCCAGGAGGCACTGGCTGAGCCTGCTCGACTGCGTTTTTCAAATGTGAGCAATAAAGTTGCTGTAGGAGCACCGGATGAGTAATTACGAAGTAACGCACATGTGTAAAGAAAAAAATGTAGCGTTTATTTACATTTATTTGTGCGCGCTTGTTGCTCGAAGCGTCTGCGAAAAGTTCAAATTAAGGTACTGAGTGATGCTGTAGCTCCTCCGAGAAAGAAAGATGCAGCGCGTAGGCACTGTAGGAAGCTTACTTTCGTTATGATCGCACGCTGTTTGCTGCCTTGGAAAACGTTTTCTGTTTGCTGCCCTGAAAAAGGCTATGAAAGGATTTACTCTCTGTAAATAATTGCGAGACAAAACATTACGAAAAATACATAAAGGTATACGAGATAGTTAAGTCTTGTGTTCAGGACATATTCAATACGAACCAATTTGAAATGCTTAGATTTTTATGCTGTATGCCAATAGACGAACCTGATGCTCTCTGTACTTGCGAGTTGCAGCACGCCGAAATAACACTTGAGCCTTTATTTTATATTGTACACGTACTTCGCCCTGCTGAGCTTCCTTCCCGAAGCGTGGATGGGCGGAAGAAGCTTTCCAGGTCCTTGATTTTTAGGAGCCGTGCCTCAACACAAACGAAAGAGAAGGGTCCATTGTGGCCTATGCACATTCGCTTGCGGACAGCTCTCCTTGCACTACTCAATTCTCGCCAAGGCTCCGATGGGGGCGCTGGTGACGGGTTTATCCGCAGCGCCGCCTGGGCAGAGTCTGAGGTCTATCACGCGTCCTTCCTCCTCGAAAGCCGAACGCGGTTGAGCGTCAGCCACGAGTTCGTTCCTCCAAAACGGGACAAAATCGCCTCTAGTGAATGCGGTGTTGCCTTAGAAACGTGCTGTGGAAAGATGTACTGCGGTGTATATCGGTAATTATGACCATGTAACTTACACAAGTCGCAGTTTCATGAGTAGCGAAGTACGTTTCCGCTACATTTCTTCTGCGCTCAGCGCACACGCAGAGCCATCTTGCGGCAAACACAGAAGACCCCCTCCTCGCAATGTACGGCGCTGCGCCGACACGTGGCGCGCCACTCGCCCCATGATCGCGTCCGCCTTCATGGCGCGTCGGGGTCCGGCTATCTGTGCCGATCGCGACGTTTGGCTGGCGCGTTTTAGTAGGCGATGCGAACGGGGTGCGATAACGCTATCGCGTTCCACTCTTGAAGGCGAAGCTTAAGCGTCCTCCAATTTTTCCCCTAAGTGTGAAACAGACTGTACACGCTTCTATTTGCCTTTAAGAAGATCGGTACGCTTGACGATTATTTTTATGGCTGCAATGCGGCGAAAGGGCAGCGTCTGCTTAGCCATGTAAGTGACGCTGAGCAGGTAATTGGAAACGACAACGTATGTGCCGCCGGAAAAATTGTCAGTACATATGATGCGGCACATACATACGGCACATACGAGCTAAAGTCATTTTTCCAGTTTCTTACAATATGTTTGCTACAAATCCGTGTTGTCTCTGAGAGCGACAACGCACTTCCATCGACACTGTGCGGAAATAAACAAAATATATCGCTGCATAGCACAAGTACGACGCACACAACTAGTACGTCCCCTACAATATGGAATAGAGGCAGCAATGTAGATAGCTTGTCCATTTTTTTAACAGTGCTCAAGAGAAGGAAGTTGAAAGTAGTTGTAATCATGTAATCATTCCTGCTTCAGCAATGCCAGCGTGACCAAGACGCGGGCGTGTATCGTCCAGTAACTCGATCGATCGGTGCGGTGGTGATGCGGGAATGAACTCAGGCAATGTTCAATGCATCGTGCACATATTCAATTTCTCGGCACGCGTTAACTTCGGCCACTGCTAGCGCATACAACAGAAGTGGTTTCCATTTTTGGGCAGCGCACACACAAACGAAACACGAGAAAGAAGACAGGGCAAGCGCTCGTCGAACAACTGAAAGTTTTTATATGAATAAAAGGATTATACACCGAGTAATTATTAAATTCATGTGGGTTACATATAAAAACCGTCATACACTCAGGAGTGATCAATGAACGAGCTCCCTTCGTTTGCCAGTTGTTTACTTCGCTCGGCGCACCGCAGTAATCCATGTCTGTCGTCTGCTTTTTTCGTACCATTTTCTTGTGAATCGGCAGAATTTGACGGGTGGCATCAACCCTTCCGTATTTACATTGCTGTCGTGACAGTTAACAACACAATAATAATTTCCGGTCATCCGAAGAGGCGCCGTCGCAAACAAGAGATGTTTCGCGCGCAGCGCGAACTGAACGCGGGCGCGACCGTCGTGAAGGGAAGCGGCGGCGGAAACCTACACCCGTTGGAGATGAAATCGTTCCGCCAGGGGAGAAACGAGCGCTGGCGTCTAGGATGAAGTAAAATCCCTTGATAACTTGAAAGTAGCGACACTCTTTGAACTCTGCAGCCGCCGCGCGACCTCCTCGCCTCCTCCTCGCCCCTTGTGCGTTCCCCCGCGGCAACCAGTTTTGCCAAGGAAGGAAGGAAGGAAATCAACTTTATTCAGGTCCTGCAGGCCACGAGAGCTTTGGGCTCTCATGGAGTGGGCGTCTCCCACGACGGAACCGGGAGGTTGAGTTTCCTGGCGGCGTCGTGGACCTGCTGGACGGCCCAGAGTTGGGGAGCGAGTTCTTCGCTCCGGATTGCCTCTTCAAACTTGCGCTTGTCCTGTTCGTAGTTTACGTGAGCTTGCGAGCACGGCCAGAGTAAATGATAAACGTTAAGGGATGTATTGCAATTGGTGCAATAAGACTTGTCGTAGAGCTCAGGCATGTAATGGTGTAATCTGTTTTGAGTGGGGTATGTGTCTGTTTGTAGCATTCTGAGTGTAACCGCTTGAGCTCGAGTGAGCGTGCGGTGTGGCGTGCTATATTGTCTGCGTTGTAGGTAGTAGTGTTTAGTGACTTCGTTGTATGTAGTGGGCGCGTCCTTATTCTCCGAGTGGTCGGGTGAAGCCGCGCGGTCTGTAAGCGCGCGCGCAGCCTCGTGTGCCGCCTCGTTAAGGTTGGGGACGTCGCCGAGCTTTGGTCCTAAGTGTGCCGGGAACCAGTATATGAAGTGTTTCTTAATCTCTTTCTTTGAAACAATTTTGAGAGCCTGTGCGCAGACCGTGCCCTTCTGGAAAGCTCTGATAGCGGCTATGGAGTCGCTGTAGATATGGGAAAGATTGTCGTCGGTGAGCGCAACAGCGATCGCAACCTGTTCGGCCTGTTCAGCCTTCCTTGCAATTACCGTGGCTGCATATCTTGTGGATCCGCGGCCGTCCACAACCGCCACTGCGAAAGCTTTGTTTCCCGTGTATGCCGCCGCGTCCACAAAAGCTGAGCGTTCACGGTTCGCCAAGGCTTGGTTAAGAAGGAATTGTCCTCTCGCTTGTCGTCTGCCCCTGTTGTTTTCGGGGTGTACGTTTCTGGGTATAGGGCGGACCGTGATCCTGGCGCGTATGTCCCGTGGGAGGTCCGCAAAGTCTTTTTCTATGTGTCCTTGTGCAAAGCCTAGCTTCTCTAGGATCGTGCGCCCCGGAGGCGTCGTCGAAAGCCTAGCAAGCTGGGCGCCAAGGCCGGAGTGCTCGGCGAGTGACGTCACGGGCAAGAGGCCATCGGTACGCTCGGGGATACGGGTTCAGTGAAGGGATCGCGGCTTGGTTCACCTAGCAGCCGTATGCTTTTATTGACCACTGCACACGTTTCCTTCAGTCGAAACTGCGGAATGAGCAGCAGGCCCCTTACAAAGCATTTATTTAGAGGCACAGATACAAAACAGCTTTGTAAAGCTTGTGCATGTATTGATGCCAGAAGCTTTTGTAGCATCGCGCTTTGTCGTCTTTGTAATGTACGTTTTTTGTGAATTATTATTCATTGTACCCCATATTTCATACCTATTACTTCAAGTAAATTGAATCCATAAAAACCTCTCCTTCCGTATTTTGTACTTGTGGTTTTTACGGCACGGCAATGACGAATGTAATGCACTCGATTAGCTTCACAATTGCGTATGAATATTATTGGGGACACATGTATTTATTACAATCTAGATTATGGTCAAACGAATAATTTCGCTTTTGACGCACTAATTACCGCAGTCCACTAATTTACAACAACTCAAATGAGTTTAGAAATGGGATATAAAACATTTGTGCAGCTATTTACACGTAAACAGCTGCCTTATTGCGCAGAGTTTCAGCTTTTCTCTTCCTTGCCTTAGCATTGGCATCCAATATTTTGTCATTCATCTTGCAGCAGTAGTTCTTCAATAAAATATTCGTCCTAGACCACAAAAGGTGCCTTAACACAAATTCAGATTTATGTCTATCCTCGCAGGCGTCGAACTCTGAGGAATCATCACTTTCTGTAAATGCACTTGCTGTAATTGAGCAATTAACTTTCCGTATTTTTCAAAAGTAACTACTTAAAGAAGTTCTGAACATCTTACCCTGGAGTGCGCTAATACAATGAAGTCTGCACGTGGTAGCGCCCTAATCCAGGCACTCTGGGCTTCTTCATCTTGCGGAAACTTGAAGACATTATTTTTCTGCATTGATTTGTACATGTAATTGCTCCGGCAATTGGGCACGCAGCACTTAATAGGCACATCTTGGCATGGCACTCCACATTCCGGGGCAATGAAGACTCGCGGTACACACAATCGCAAGCATAGCACAAGTGTTGAGACTACATGCACTGGTCACGTCTAGAAAAAAATGTGCGTTCGGAAGCATGCAATAGCATGGCCGAGCATGCCGGGACTTGTTTAACCCCAAAGCTATTCAAGGAGCGGCAGGGCTCCTGGAACTAATTGAATTGTTGTCGCCGCTTTCGTCCCCTCGGTCTTCTCCGAATAGCCGGGGTTAACCATTGTATATCTTCCGCCCTTCATTTTCAAAACTGGTGCGCCGCTCGTAGCTTCGTAGCACGCTGCACGGAACTTCTATGTTGGCCTCTTGTGCGTGTCGTCGCTCAAGGGGAGAGAGTCAGCCAAGGCCTTAAGTTCTCTAGAGGGTGTTGGTTTTGCCCCCGTTTTTCTGCACGACGATTGGTCTCCCTGCCGTTGCCCTTGGAAACGCGCGGATCTTGAGTTTTGCTTGTGTTTTTCTTTTTCGTTCGCGCCATTTTTCTCCTGAGCCCGGTTGGCTCGGCGCTTTAGCTCGGCGTAGCGAACCTTGTACGCTGTGTTTCCTGCTCTATGTGCTAGCGCTATGCCGGGCTGTTGCGCATATAACTGCAGCAAAAAGCCTGAAGATAGTTATGCCGTTTTTATGATAAGACAAGGAAAGCGTGACGGCTTGCGCAGGAAGCAGTGGCTACATGATATTGGCCGAAAGAACTTTGTTCCGACAAAGAACAGCGTTGTTTGCGAGCTGAGGCGTCTTTCTTATAGCTCGTAGCAAAGCATACCGTAATGCTACATTTTTTTTTTTCATTCTTCCTGCCTGCTCACCAGCGTTTTTGTTGCGGTTGTCCTCAGTATGCTTAATATTCTAGGGCGGCTCCATCACTTCGCACGTAACTGTTGTTATTCAGTCGGAAGTGCAGCATTATAGATTCTGCTTTGCGCCGTGAAAAAATTAGCGGCAGGTATACCCGTGGTATTGCAGGTGATGAGCGTTATAGTCAACATTGAGGTTTTTTTTTGTTTTAAGCCGAAAGAAAGCCTTTAGATCTCTCTTTCAAGGTCGCGTTGTAAACTGGAAGTATTACGGGGCCCAAGGAAGGCCGGAGGTGACACAAAGCATGTCCACCCCTGTATAAAAAATGATTACCCAAGGAAATTAATGAAGCATTAGTGATTGACATAAGTTGGATTAGGGAGGATTAAGGTTGATTATAGTGTATTAAAGAAGATTAAGATGGATTAGAGTGCAATAAGAAGGATTAAGATGCATGAATAAAGGTTAAGGTGGGTGGAGGTGGATTAAGGCGGATTATTGTGGATTAAGGTGAAGGGTTGATGAGAGGGTATCAAGACCGATTAGGGTGCATGAAAAAGGATTAAGGTGGATAAAGGAAGATTAAGGGCAATTAATGTGGATTAAGGTGAATTGGGGGTTGATAAAGGAGCATTAAGATGGATTAGGGACCATGGGCTGGATTAGGTTTGATAGAGGTGAATTATGGTGTATTAAGTTAGATTGGGACTATTAGGCAGGGTTAAGGTGCATGAATAAGGATTAAGGTGGATGGAGGATCATGATGGATTAGGGTTGATACAGGAGGATTACGACCGTATAGGGTAGGCTAAGGTGCATTAGGGGCGATGTAGGTTGATTAGGTTGCATTAAGGATGGTTGTATTAAGGAGGCTGCAGCGGTGGCGTAGAGGTAGAACATCCGCCTCGCGTGCGAGAGGTCCGTGGTTCGAATCCCGGTGCCGCGCAATTTTCCACCGGATTAAAAAAAAATTTGCGTGTTGATAAAATTGCATAAACAGGCCTGCAGTCCCGGTGACCAGGACCGGCAACAAAATCCCTCACCAGAGCCGGATTGGCCACCCTGGTGCAGTACTTGGCCACAACCTTCTATACGAACACCACAATCAAACCCCGGCCCTCAGTCCCCAGCAGCTGCGAAGCAACTGACCACGGCGGCGGTCAGACTTGCGACGCAGCAGAGGGTGCTAAGAATCCCTGGCTCCGGACAGGCCGTCATTGGTATATGAACCTGGCAACGTTTAACGCTAGAACATTATCTAGTGAGGCGAGTCTAGCAGTGCTATTGGAGGAATTAGCGGGCATTAAATGGGATATAATAGAGCTCAGTGAGGTTGGGAGGACAAGTGAACCATATACAATGCTAAAAAGCGGGCACATCCTGTGCCACCAGGGCTTAGCGGAGAGACGAGAACTAGGAGTCGGATTCCTGTTTAATAAGCATATAGCTGGTAACATACAGGAATTGTATAGCATTAACGAGAGGGTGGCAGGTCTTGTTGTGAAACTTAATAAGAGGTACAAATTGGAGGTCATACAGGTCTACGCCCCTACATCTAGTCATGATAACCAGGAAGTCGAAAGCTTCTATGAAGACGTGGAATTGGCGATAGGTAAAGTCAAAACAAAATACACTATACTGATGGGTGACCTCAATGCCAAGGTAGGCAAGAAGCAGGCTGGAGACAAGTCAGTAGGGGAATATGGCATAGGCTCTAGGAATAGCAGGGGAGAGTTATTAGAAGAGTTTGCGGAACAGAATAATATGCGGATAATCAATACCTTCTTCCGCAAGCGGGATAGCCGAAAGTGGACGTGGAGGAGCCCGAACGGCGAGACTAGAAATGAAATAGACCTCATACTCTGCGCTAACCCGGGCATCATACAAGATGTGGACGTGCTCAGCAAGGTGCGCTGCAGTGACCATAGGATGGTAAGAACTCGAATTAGCCTAGACCTGAGGAGGGAACGGAAGAAACTGGTACATAAAAGCCGATCCATGAGTTAGCGGTAAGAGGGAAAATGGAGGAATTCCAGATCAAGCTACAGAACAGGTATTCGGCTTTAACTCAGCAACAGGACCTTAGTGTTGAAGCAATGAACGAAAACCTTGTGGGCATCATTAAGGAGTGTGCAATAGAAGTCGGCGGTAACTCCGTTAGACAGGATACTAGTAAGCTATAGCAGGAGACGAAAGATCTGATCAAGAAACGCCAATGTATGAAAGCCTCTAAGCCTACAGCTAGAATAGAACCTTCGAAGTTAATCAACAAACGTAAGACAGCTGACATAAGGCATGGCATGGCAAGAACTTTATTTTAGTCCAGAGAAACTAGGGTCCGAGGGCACAAGCCCCCAGGCTAAGTCGGTGGCTCCGCCCGCGTAGGCACCGGTAGGCCAAAGGCTTTCCCGATGTCGTGAGCTCTCCGGACGGCCAGGAGTTGATCTTGGAGGACTTCGCTGGATATGCGCCGACTCCAGTCCTCTTCACTGTTGAGATCCGAAGCCCTTTGGTTGGGGCCCAGCCAGAACATATGATCAAATAGACACGGAGTGTGTCCACAACGTTTACATGCCGCGGGAAAATCCCGGTCAATTTTGTTAAGCACAAAAGGTGTGGGATAAGATTTAGTTTGAATCTTTCTTAATGTGACTGCCTGAGCTCGGTTGAGCTTCTGATGGGGGGGGGAGGAAAAAACCTCCTGCCGTCCCTATAGTGTGAGGTGATCTCGTGAAAAGTAGTAAGTGGGTCTTTGTAGGAGCCGCAGTCATCCTGGAGCAGTTCCTGATCTGTGAGATCTCGCACAGCAGAGTGAGCTTGCTCGTTAGGATTGCAGCCACTGGGGCTGACCGAGTGGCCCTGATGAGCCGGAAACCAGACTAGGTGTGAGCTATCCAGTTGGTCGTGTGTGCTTCCACTGAGACGAAGCCGGCTGAGTAATTCCTAATAGCTGTACGGGAATCGGAGAAAATCGTGGAGCCTCTCCTCATTGTAATTGCAAGTGCTATGCTTGCTTCTTCGGCGGCATGAATGGAGCTCGTTCTTAGTAACGCCGCGTTTATTAATTTACCGCTCTCATCGACCACGGCAATAGCGTAGCGGTTGCCCGATCCATAACTAGTTGCATCGACAAAAAGAGCTGAGCTGTGTTGTTGGTGCAGTTTACCCAGAATGCATTTGGCCCTGGCGTCCCTTCTGCCCTTGTTGTACACAGGATGAATATTTCTAGGTATGGGGTCTACAACTAATTGTGTCTCCACCTCCTTCGGTATTTTGAACTTAGAGACGTCTCCTCCTCGAGGCAGTATTCCGACTTCATCTAGAATTTTACACCCTGGCTTAGTGTTGGAGAGTCTTGCAATTTGTGACATCGAATGTGCCTCAATGAGCTCATCTATAGTGTTATGAAGTCCTAACTTGTTGAGGAGTTCGGTACTCGTTCCGTGCGGGAGTCCCAGAGCCCTTTTGAGTCCGGAGCGTATAAGTGCGTTTAGCTTAGCCTTCTCTCCCTTCCCCCAGTTCAGGTATGATGCAATGTACGTCACATGACCGATGAAAAATGCATGATATGCTCTGATGAGATTGTCCTCCTGGAGGCCTGCATTTCGGTTTGAGACCCTGCCCAGGAGCTTTAAAGTACTGTTGGCCTGACCTGTGAGACGGTTTAGGGCCGTAGCGTTACAGCTCCTTGCGTCAATGAGAAGACCGAGAATTTTTATTTGCTCTACTCTGGGTATGACCCGTCCTGTGTTGTCTGTGATTTTTATTGGCAGAGTTTCTAACGGCACAAGGTTTCTAACACCTTGTCTCCCCTGCCTGAAGAGCAGCAGCTCAGATTTACTAGGTGATAGCCTGAGTCCGGAGCCCTTAAGGAAGGATTCTGTAGTGTCTACCGCTGCCTGTAGTGTCTGCTCTAGCGCTGCGAGTGACCCCCTTGGGACCCACACTGTGACATCGTCAGCGTATATGACGTGCCCCAAGCTGGGGATTTTGGACAATTCCTCCGACAGCCTGTGCATGGCAATGTTAAAGAGGAGTGGGGACAATACTGAACCTTGTGGTGTGCCGTTGTTGCCTAAATTGTACGGACCGCCTGTGACTATCCCGAGTTTGACCCGAGCTGTCCGATTAGCTAGAAATGACCTCACATAATTGTAAACATTGCTTCCCAGCTTCAAGGTTGAGATTTCATGTAGGATATGTTTATGTGCAACCGTATCAAATGCTTTGTTAAGATCCAGACCCAGGAGGCCCTTTACGTCCCTGCTAGGGTCGTCAATAATAGCCCGTTTGATCATGAGCATGGCGTCCTGTGTGGATAATGCCTTCCGAAAGCCTATGAGATTGTGTCTGAAAAGCTCCTGGTTTTCTATGTGTTCTATTATCCTGTTATGAATAGCATGTTCGGCTACTTTGCCAATACAGGATGTGTCCACTCATTACGGAGTAATCGGCCCCTGTGTCCATTAAGGCGGTAACTGCGTGGCCGTCGAGAAGCACGTCGAGGTCGGTGGTTCTTTGTCTGCCGTTGCAGTTAGGTCTCGGCGTCGGATCGCGGCTGCGTCGTGTTGAACTGAAGCTGGAACGTTGCGTCGTCAGGTCGTCTTTCGTCGTCGTATTCTTTGCTTCCAGACTTCGGCGGGACGGCGGCGTGTCGTTGTGTCATCGAGGTAGTTTCTTCGGTGTCTTCGTCGGCGGCGGAGGATCTTCGTCAGTTAGACGAACAGCAACCGCACCTCCATCGGTTGCTGCTTTTAGTTTTCTGGATACGGGCTCGCTGACCGGCCCCGGGCTGGGCCAATGTATGGTCGGCGCTGCGGCGACAGGTAGCGGCCTGGTGATGGCGAACGCGACGGTCGTCGAGAGCTCCACTGAGTAGCGGCGAGGTAGTCGACGATATCGCGAGGGCGTTCACCTTGCTGCGGGCGCGGAGCGTTCACGGCGAAACCTCGCAGTCCCATCTCCCGGTATGGGCATCGTCGGTAGACGTGACCCGCTTCTCCGCAGTGGTAGCAGAACGGGCGGTGGTCAGGAGCGCGCCAAACGTCTGTCTTCCTCGGGTAGCTGCACTGGGCGACGGGTGGGCGTGCTGGCGGCGGCGGTGGTGGTCGACGGAATTGCGGAGTTACTGGGCCTTGGCGCGGTCGTGCAGGGGGACCCTGACGGCGGGCGACGGCGGCGTAGGTCATCGCTTGCGGCTGAGGCTGCGGCGATTCAAGGGCTACTCCGAGTTGTTGTTGGAGCTGCTCACGTACGGCGTCGGCAACAGAAGCCACTTGAGGCTGTGATGATCGGAACAAGTTCTGTAGCTCCTCCCGCACGACAGCTAGGATAGTCTCGCGTAGGTCGTCGGTGGCCAGTGACTGAACTCCGGCGTAGTTTCTCGAGTTCGTGCGGCGGTCGAATTGCCGGTTTCGCATCTCGAGTGTCTTCTCGGTGCTGGTGGCCTCGCAAAGAAACTCGTCGACGGTCTTCGGTGGGCTTCGTACCATTCCGGCAAAAAGTTCCTCCTTCACACCACGCATGAGTAGGCGGACTTTCTTCTCCTCGGGCATTTCAGGGTCGGCGTGGCGGAAGAGACGGCTCATTTCCTCCGTGAAGATCGCGGTTGACTCATTAGGTAGCTGCACCCGGGTTTCTAATAGCGCTTGGGCTCGTTCTCGGCGCACGACGCTTGCAAATGTCTGCAGGAAGCCGCTACGGAAAAGTTCCCAGGTCGTTAAGGTGGCTTCTCGGTTCTCGAACCACGTTCTGGCCGCGTCTTCCAATGCGAAGAAGACATGTCGTAGTTTGTCGTCGCTGTTCCAGTTGTTAAACGCAGCGACTCTCTCATACGTCTCAAGCTAGCTTTCCGGGTCCTCGAAAGTTGAACCGCGGAACGTCGGAGTCTCCATGGGCTGCTGCAGCACGACGGGGGACGCTGGGGCTGCCATTGGGGTGGACTTGGTGGCGATCTTCCTAGTCGTCTCAGGCAAAAGTCCGTGCTCCGGGGGCAGTCCTTGCAGCCTGCGGCTACCTCGCTGGTTCTTGGCGACGTTGGTGTCTTCCGCGTGAAGGCTTGGGTCACGGCTTTGTGGGGGCGTCCGGTACATCAACGCAAAGCACCTCCACCAGATGTCACGTGGTCGTGACGTCAAAGAACACAGTAGCAATACTGTGAAACACAAAACTAACTTTTATTGGGCGAACCTGTGCCCACAAAAGAGGCTACACTTATAGCACAACGATAGCGGCGAACACGGTCAACGACTGTCGAAAATCTGATCAGCGGGTCAAGCGCGTCGGCTTTTATAGATGAGTCGTCGAATGTTCCAGATTAACCGATGGGACCCGCGTGTCTTCCACAAAGTTCTACACTATTCGCGCCGCGCATACATGCAATCAGATTACACAAGTTGCGGTGAAAGACAGTGGACGGAACCATCGATAACATTCCAGAAACTTCTTTTACATGCAGGCGCGTCCTGCGCTGCGCGATAACATTTGTTAAGCGGCCAAACGTGGTCGCCCGATTAAGATAAGTACTATCGGGGACAAAAGTCTCCGGACCGCCGCGCACGGCCGCCGGAGCAGCAGCGAGTAGAGTCACTGGAAAAAATTTCAGAGTACCGCAAAGGTCGGGATTTGACTGGCAACACTGAGCGTCCACCGCCATATACCTTCCAAGCCGACTGCGTCGCGGGAAGGCCGCCGTGTTGGAAGAGCTTGATATTCGGTGACACATCGGGTTGGGTGTTTACTGAAGTACAAATACTTTGTGCCCGGAGATAATGGTTGCTAAGAACGAAAATAAAATGCTATGTTGTGCGAAGTAATGCAGCCGGTGGTTGTTTTGCACGCCGATCGTGTTTACTGCTGGAACTGTGCTACGATTGTGGGCATCAGCTTACCGCCGCTATCGGGAGCTTATGCACGCGTTTTTTTTTTTCCTTCCGCGGAGCGAGCTACGAAGGAAACATTTCGTCACTTCGAGCCGGAATGAGGGAAGCTTGTGCTTTTGGGCTTGAACATCGTGGACCGCCATCGGCTTCTATTGAATGTTTCCAAGCAGGACGAAACTAACACCTGACAGTGTAACAGGCACGTACGTTCATTGTATACTTTCACAAGCTTAATGGGATACATTTAATTTAGTTTGTAAACGGATACCGCGCGTTCTCGATTCTGCCGGGCGACTTCGTCGGCCGTACACGCACGACACACTACGACTGCATGCCATGTGCGCACCGGTGTTTAGCCGTGATTCGTGAGATTTCTGTGCACAGCAGGCGTAAAAACCAACTTCGATGACCATTTTGCGCACTAAATCTTGTGGAAGGCCAATATGAGCCATTTGCGTGATTACAGCAACGTATATGTACTTCTGTACACTGATAATGAGCGAGAGTTTGCTACATTGCGATTTATGAAGGCGGCTGTCTAGTGCGTTCATGAGCGGCTACTCTTCTCAACTTATTTATGACTGTTTTCTTAGAATGCCAAGATTTGCTGCCTGTGTAAAAAAAAAAAAGCAGGAACGCCCGCTGGTGACGCAGCACTGTTTTTTCTAACTTACATAGGCGATGTATGAAATTCGTGTGCTTTTAGACCGGCTTATGTAACATGCATAGTGACAGAGTGAAACTAAAGCTACTGGGTGTTCTGTTTTGTATTTCTTGTTATGCATCAAGCACAACATTATTTGGGTATGCACCGTACCATTTCAACATAAAACATAATATGTATGCTGACTTCAGTTCATTGCATGTGCTCGGTTTACAAGCTCAAAATTTGAAGCATGTGTTGTGAATATCACCTGGCCATTGGTTTCAAGGTCGAAATGCGTATGTATAAATGAGCAAAGGATAAGTGGAAAAAAGTAAGTATCATGGGCCTCGTATTGACCATGTTTTTATTGACTGCGATCGTCACGATCTGCAAAAAACAAGTACCATATGGGTCGAGCGACTCGAGGCGAGAGCGCGCTCACGTGCGCGGAGAAATCATGCGAGTACCTGGTGCACGTGAGGACGCGGAATTCTCGCGCGACCAGTGTGCCTTCGCGTGCCACGAGCACGGAATAACCACGTGTTTTGAGCAACAAACGCGTACACTTGTACCCACGTCAAGCGTGCAAGACGCGAACGATCCCTGCAATGAACTCCTATTTTCATAGCATCGCTAACACCGCGTGCACTTCGCCTAAATATCATCTAAACAGTGCCGAAAAGCACAAGCAAGGTGTACTTATATCTCACACACGCGGGTGTTTTCTGTAGGCTTGAAGTTCTCCCGGCCGATTCTGTGTAACCACGCAGAATGACGCTCTCGGTCATTTTTCCCAGTCGGAATAGAGAAAAAAGTCTTTCCAGACTCAGTTCGGTTGCTGCGTCCGAAGGTGCAGCAGCCAGGCATGATTTCGTTGCAGTCAAATGCGAGC
Source organism: Dermacentor andersoni (assembly GCF_023375885.2). Lineage (NCBI taxonomy): Eukaryota > Metazoa > Arthropoda > Arachnida > Ixodida > Ixodidae > Dermacentor > Dermacentor andersoni. Next base: position 185,526,503 of record NC_092819.1, on the reverse strand, counting down.
GCGACAATCGGAAACACACACACACACACACACGCGCGCGCGCGCGCACGCACGCACGCAAATACGTTGGGAACCTGCGCTGCCTGCGCTCTAACTCAGCCGGCCTGCCCGGCGCTTGGAAGGTATATGGCACCCGAGAGGTCACGTGGTACGGTTGGGCCAATGAACGTGTCGGCGGCGCGGGGAAAACGAATGCGGTACTCTGAAATTTTTTCCAGTGACTCTACTCGCTGCTGCTCCGGACGAGACGGTCATTAGAGGAAACGCCAGTTCACGGGATTGGCCAGTCGTTTCAGCGGGTGCGAGAGAGAAAATCTGGGGGCGTTCGCGCTTGAAATTTCTCCCTTTGCCTAGGTACCACGGAGGAGCAGTTTCTTTGGTCGTTCTGTCCCTAGGCGTGCCCTGGCGTGCCGGCATTTTGCCATGTGTCGGCTGGCGATCTGTGCGTCGCGTACAAGCACGGTGCGTACAAGTTTTTCTCGTGCGTCTCCTTGGGTGTTGCTGGCGCAGTGCACTGGCGCGAACGATTGTTGTCGTTTGGTCAGTGGTCTCCCGTGAAGGCGAGTATGATATGGCGTTGCCCTGTCACTACCAGTGTCACACGTATACTTCTCATCGCGATCGGCACCGATCCGGATCGAAATTCTCGACTGTGATTGGGTCTCTCGCTCATTTTGTCAAAAGAAGGCAATCACGACCGCGAAATTCGATCAGGATCGGGCGTGATCGCGATGAGCAGTGAGCCGGAACACAAGATACACACACAGCGCACACTGTCAACAATTTCATTGCGAAAGCATTGCGACCTTTGAAGATTATAGCATGGCACTAGTCACTTGATAGATATAGCATATATTACATATACAGCAAAATATATAGCATCTTCACAGTTTGCCCTGTGTGTGCTTTTTCGTTCCTTGCTTGTGCCCCTGTCACACTGGTATCTTACCGTCCTCGCGAATTTTTCCATGCGTCGAACGCTTCGAGAGGGCTCAGTTGCGCGTTATTAAATTGCCATAATTTAAATATTAAAATACTACTAACTTGTAGCGTGGGGTCTCTTTTTCACGTTTCTGTGTCTTCATCCGCTTCCGCTGCTGCCTTAGTATGTCAAACGGCAAACTTCTGACTGCTGTTGCAGAAGTCTTGGCGTCACAAGTTGGCGGCTGGACGTAATAATATTTATATTAAGTCCAGCACGCTTAGGCCTCCGCCACTCCAATCCTACGGGCCATCCTGCTTCCAGCTTTGATCTCCCCACTACCCCTTGGGTGTCCTGGGGATCCTGCGCCGCCTGCTTTATTATAACCTCAGGTCCTCTCCTGAGGCCTCCGGTTGCATGTGCCCTCCTGGAGCAGTGCTTGTAAAAAATCCAATCTATCGTCGCGACTGCAAAAGCGACCCGCGACAACAGTCACAAAAAGCGACAACACCAGTCAGAACCTTGCCTGTCGAACCAAGTCATTCTCACCTAATTATTTAAATGATTAAGCGACTTCTGTAGGTGTCGGTCAATGTCATATTAAGCGACTGGCGAATTTGTTCCCTTTACTGGACGGATCCTGCATCTCGGCATGCATGTTGTAGCTGTGTATTCGTATAGATGTAGGAGCTCGGTGGGAGATCTATTAGTGCAGGCAGCATGCGCTAGCACCATGTGGCAGATACTGCTTGATGATTTCTAGTATATCATACCCGCGCGCAGCTATCGTGTGCGCCACAGCCCTTATAAGTTATTTGGCTCAGCCATAAGTTCCAGCTTTGCTCCGACACCACGTGAGTGCTGGTTTCCCATGTCTGTCTGTCCACACAGTTCTTTAAGCTGACAATGACCGCTGTCATCATTGATTTTCATTTTTCGTTGCCAGGATCGTGATCCCCATCTTCACATTGCATTAGTACAAATAATAAGAAAACTTTGACCACTATTGTCACCACTTTGATTAAAGTTCAGGTCCCTGCAATAATGTGCATTTCACTCTATATCTATACATTTCTTTTCTTGGGAGTTCTTCGAAAGTATATTTTTTTCACTAGAAGGTTGGTAACAATGGGCACCTCACCGTCATGGGCTACCAGTTTGGTGCAATGTCCCACTCATTATAAAAATCTTATAGATGGATCGTCATTTGAAGAAAACCAATTCTTTAACAGATGGTCCATTCTGCATTATGGTTCTACCTACCTGTCTTCTACAAGCTATGCATTCACATATGAAAGAACTGTATATAATGATAGTGATGAAGCGGTGTATCTGAAATAACCTTTGACATCATCACAGGAACTTGGAAACAGGTACCACAGAGTGATAACTCTGATAATCATTAATCATGTCTTATACATGGCTGGACATGTTTTCGTTCGCTTCTGGCCTTCCTTGGGTCACATGATATTTTCTGTACCTCACAATGAGACCTTAAAGCATAGGCATCTAAGGCTTTCACCTTAAAACGGAAAGACGCAAAATTGATTGCTTCAATGTTGCTTCCCATGAAAATGAACTACGTGTACTTTGTTTAATTTATTCACTTGAGAAATGCACATATAATACCATCCATGTTAACATAGCAGCATAGACGGTGACTATGTGGGGGGCTCCGGGGCCCGAGCCCCCTCCGGAGATTTTCAGGGGGGGGGGGGGGGGGCTGAGCCCCCCACCCTGAAAAAAAAATTTTAATCTTGGTCCCCCACTTGATTAATGGCTAGCGTCATTACTATTGTAGTGTTGATAGCTCAGATATGTTGAAATAATTTTTGCTCTTCAAAATGAGAAAACACATGACATTGCTGAACTGTGGCTGTTCGTCAACTCTTGATATTAAACAATAGAGAATCGTCTTACCGCCCTCAAATAGTTTGTGCGCGGTTTACAAGCTGGAACATACATTCAACTAACTTTCTCCTCAAAACTTAATAACCGCTTCTCAGAATTACAATATTGAAAATTGTTCATGGCAGAACAGCCCTTTTTGCATCATTTTGTGGAGTCTTGATAATAGCAATCCCTTGCTATTGAAAGTTGTAACATTCTTTTCATTAACATTGAAGTTCGAATGCTTTCAAGTCCTTTTAAATAAAAAAATAGGAGGCTTGGGACATTGTGGTATAGGGCCTATCCAGACATTTTTAAACTGCTAGAATAAGAAGTTAACATTCACGAATGTTTGTACTGAGAAAAAGGTACCGAGTTCGATTTATCTAAGCAGTGGTTCATACACACCTCTAACACCACCCCAGGAGGAGCCAGACACTGCCAAATTTTTTCCAATATACCCCCCCCCCTCCTTACTTTCTCCCGCACGCAAGAGGTATTCGCCAAATGCCAGTTAGGTCGGAAGAGACAAAATAGAAAGGCGTCTTTTTGCGCCTCTTGTTCATCGAGCAATGTTTCAGAAAAAATGAGGACATACAAGGCACTGTTTCCAACTAAATCTTTTATCCAAGAAAACCAATATACAGTAAACTACCACTTGAACGTCACTTAAGCAAATTATTCAGCTGTACGAACTTTTTTTGTATCCCCCATCGAAACCCCATTCAACCCAATGCAAATGCCTTTCAGTTTAACAAAATTCAGTACAGTGGCATTTCAGTTCTGTGATCATATTCTGCTACATCATCATCATCATGATTTTTATTTTTACCACTGGATACAAGGTGAAAAAGGGAGAGCCGGGAAAAAAGCCGAAATCTCTTCGGCTTGACAAAGTTCCGGTCTCCCAGACAGGCACGGAAGCGGCTGGTGTAGCAATACAATTACGCATAAAGTGTGGAAATAAGAGTTTTTTAAACACAAATACATATAGAAATTTTCATGTTATTACATGGAAACTAGTTGTAATACAGTTGTGTCAAATGACTCCCAGTATACAATTATAATCTGTTATCTTGCATATTATTATTTAACACAGACTCAGTTGCATATATCATAGTGGACTTGGAAGCACCGAACGAGTACGGATGCTGATCAAATTTTTTCTGATCGCACAGATCGTGCTGTCGAGGACCGGATTCGTCGACGCAGGGTCTGAGCATGCACTGCATCAGGCCTATCTACTGCTACCTCCGGCTGTCTGCCCTGCTGGCTTCATCGGACAAAACAAGTCGCAGGAAGCTGTACCACGTGCACTGCACTGGGACCACCTGACCAGCACGGTGACGTCGACGGAGACATCGTGGCACCCGGATAAAAGCAGCAGCCTTTTCGACGTTCCCTTCAGTGGACTTGGAAGCACCGAACGAGCACGGATGCTGATCAAATTTTTTCTGATCGCACAGGTTAGTGACCAGCATTTAGTCTCTTCAGTTAGAGACAACGGCGTAACGTTAACGGTGCTCCCAAGTCCACAATGCTGTGTTGCTATTTTGCGGGGTTGTTTTAATGTTGTCCGCTTAATGTTACTAACATCCGGAGACGAACAAAATCCAGGCCCTTACTCTCATTCAGATGAATGTTCGCAGCGGGAACTAATGAAACACATTCTAAGAGAACAAAAGGAAACGAACAAAACACTGAAACAACTGTCTTCAAATATCAAGCATGTGGAGACAATAGTTGCAGATTTGCAAGAAAGAATGACAGTTATTGAGAATGAAAGGGGATTATGGAAAGAATGCGAAGACAGGATAGTACACTGCGAGGAATCTTGTAAATCTACCATGATGCAAGTAGAATTTCTGGCATCGAAGGTCGATGATTTAGAAAATAGAAGTAGGCGGAATAACCTAGTAATTTATGGATGAAGAGAGAGCTCTGATGAAGATGTTAAAACACTTGAAGAAGAAGTGCACGGTATACTTAAGAAGATCCTAGGAATAGAAATTAACTCAATAGAACGAGTTCACAGAATTGGTACAAAGCAAAGCTAAAGGACACGCCCCGTTATTATCAGGCTATTCAACTTCGCTGAGAAAAACAAAATATTATCAAGCTGCTTCAAGGTGAAAAACACCCGGGTTTCAATATCCGAGGATTTCTCAAAGAAAGTATGCGACACACGTGCTAAATTATGGTGTTCTGCAGTAAGTGACAAGGCGAAAGGGGCAAAGGTATCTCTGTTATTTGATAAGCTAAAAATAAATGGCAACACCTTTATATGGAATGAGTGTGAGGTCAGAAGAATTGAACTATCTAAACCGAAAACTTCTGCACACGCTGGCCCAGCAGCTTGCGATGGCACGTGACAACAACGTACGAAATGTATCAGAGTGTTATCACTGAATGCGCGCAGCGTAGTCAATAAGTCCAGCCTACTTGAAAGCATAGTTGCAGCCCATCAACCGCACGTTATAGTCATCACGGAAACCTGGCTTCAGGAAAGCGTCCAGGATTCCGAAGTGTTTCCACCTTCTTATCGGCTCATACGGAAAGACAGAGAATTGCGGGGGGGGGGAGGTGTAGCTGTCGCAATTAAATCTAACATAAAATTCACAGTTTTAAACAGCATACCTGACCATGAAAGCGTATGGTGTAACCTTACATTTAATGGAAAAAGCATATTTCTGGGTGGCGTATACCGACCTCCGAATGCGCCCCCTGAATACCTAGACGTTATGCATGATTACATTGCACAACACACTTATTCACGTTCCAATATTATTATCACGGGTGATTTCAATTTACCAGGAATCAATTCGTCTAATCTTTCGCACAACAGCTCCGACGCAAAAAGTGCTGAATCACTATTGTTCATGTCATTTACCTTCTCTCTAGACCAGCTAGTTTCCGAACCGACTAGAATAGCTGGTCAGTCATGTTCTGTGCTTGATCTGATGTTCGTAAGCAGTCTATTTCAAAATAACACATTAAACGTTGAAAATAGCATTTCGGACCATAAAACTATTGTATTCTCCTGTCCGATTTTAGGAAACTGTGAACGCGTTAAGCCATCGATTGCTGTTATCAGGGATTACACAAGAGCGGATGACAATGCTATCTCAGAATATTTAAACGCCTGCTTTCTGCAGGTTTCATTACTTCATGACGTAAATGAATTATGGTTATGTTTTAAGCATATTGTACACTTTTGTGAAGAAAACTACATTCCCTCCAGAAAGAAAAGAGTGAACAGAGAACATCCTTGGGTATCGCTCGAAATAATACATTTAAAACGAGAAATTAAAAGGAAGCGCAGAAAGAAAACCACACGTGACCTTCAAGATCTCGTACGCTTATTACAAGATAAGATAAACATATGGCCAAGGAGCGTTTTTTCACTGTTACTCTGCCTTCTTACACAACGAATAAACCACAAAAATCCTGCTGCTACCTATGGAGGGAGTGGCACACCGTATCGCAGATTACTGTTTCAAACGAGACGATTGTTCAGCCTGACGTCATAGCAAGCAAATTTAATGAATTTTTTCTATCTGTATTTAACAGAACTACATTATCATTTCGAGAATCCAATGCCTGAAATAGATATCGACCAACAAGGAATTCTTCGACTCTTACAAAAACTGGATGTAGAGAAACCCTGTGGCCCTGATCTTATATCAGATGCATTTTTGCAAAAACATGCAGTTTGGACGTCAAAATACTTATACGTAATTTACAGGCGATCTTTAGAAGCTTCAGTGATACCTGACGACTGGCGAAGGGCCAAAGTAATACCTGTGCACAAATCTGGCTCTAAACTCGACGTAAGTAACTATAGATCTGTTTCATTAACATGTGCATCCAGTAAATTGTTCGAACATATTATTTATAAGGCCATAATATTGCACTTAGAGAATAATAACCTACTATACAGCCGGCAACATGGATTCCGTTCAGGTCTAAGTACTATTACTCAGTTAGCTGAGTTAACCCATGATGTAGCTACCACAATAAATAACAGAAGCCAAATAGATGCCATTTTCTTAGATTTTTCAAAGGCCTTTGATGTTGTTCCTCATCCAGATCTTACTACTAAACTAATTGCCATTGGTGTACACGAGAAAACAGTATCATGGATCAAGAACTATCTCGAAAACAGAAAGCAATGCGTAGCTGTGAATGATATTACGTCTGATTACGTCAACGTTTTTTCTGGTGTTCCACAAGGCTCGGTTCTTGCGCCCCTCCTATTTCTGATCTACATCAATGATATTCGTTCATGCGTTCAGCCGCCTATTCGTCGATGATTGCGTAGTGTACGCAACAGTGAATACCAGAGAGGATCAGGTAAAACTAGATGATTCGTTAGCTGCTGTACAAAATTGGTGCAACATTTGGGGGATGAAACTGAATGCATCAAAAACTACCAGTATCTCCTTCACTCACAAGAAAAATGTGCTTTAGTTTACATACACAATAAACAATATATCACTAAGAAAATACGAGGAGGTCACATATCTCGAGGTCACTCTTACAACGAAATTAAATTGGGAAACTCATATAGATAACATATATGACAAGGCCCTAGGTAAACTACATTTCTTGAGAAGAAAACTTAGAAACACACCTCCTAGTGTTAAATTAAATGCATGCAAAACCCTCATTATACCCTCTTTAGAGTATGCTGACATTATTTGGGCCCCGCACCAGAAGCATTTCACCGAGAAACTAGAACGCATATAGAACTTAGCATTGAGATTTATATATTCACAATATTCACGTCAAACGAGCATTACGAACCTGCGCGTCAAGGCTAACATTCAATCACTGGCTCAACATAGAATGATTTCCAGATTAAAATTTCTATACTTACTTTATCACGGCTCCTATCGAATACCACAAGCAACATAAATTCAAGCGCCATTCAGACTTTCTGCCCGAACCAACCATAATAAATCAATACGACACCATCCCAGCCATAATAACACTCACAAGTACTCTTTATTCCCACACGCCATTTCCCATTGGAACATACTACCCTCCAGAGCCGTAAATTGCCCATCTGCCAACGCAATTATTGACAGTATTGAGAATCTGGAATTCGAATGGTGATATTACCTGTATTTCATATGCAGCCTCTGTAGATACATTCTTATAGTAAACGCTGTTTCTCCTGCTTCCCGGGCGGCTCATTTAAACAGTGTATATATTTATTGAGTGTGTTCTTTTTTGTGTGTGCTAATGCTCTTTGTTTTGGATACACTAGTTTCACTTTATTCTTTTTTTGTACTGTATTCCATGTTGTAACCACTCATGCATGGGCCCGACGATGGCCTGCAATATTGTAAAATAAATAACTAAATAAGAATGCAAAAGCAATATATGTATACATATATATACATACACACACATACATATATAAATATAACAAATTTCACAGAAGTTTACAATAAACACAAGTTAAGTTACCATCAGGAAACATTCTTTTTTTTTCAGAAATTATTTTACATACTTGCAAATATATATGTGCATCTATGTTAAAAAACATAAAAAAAGAAAATCTGCATATAGGCTGCTGCTTTCGCGACAGACATCACGGCAACGTAGCCCAGGGCGTCATCACATCCTTGAATTTTAACAAACGCGAAGACGCCCTTTGCAGCATCCAGTTTACAACACGAAACCCTGCCACGTGGTTCGGGCACAATCACTGCAGCGGAAACCCGGATTCTAGGAATAGTAGTTACAAGTGTGAATGTATAAACAAAACAAAAAGCTTCTACTTAACATTGATACAAAAAAATCTTCTGGCGTCGATGCGATACCCAACACATTCCTATTCCGGTATGCCGAGTGGTGCTCTAAATTCTTATGTGTGATTTTTAATAAGTCGTTACAACTATCCGAGTTGCCTCATGACTGGAAGTTTGGAAAGATTGTTCCAGTGCCAAAAGGAGGAGACCCATCGCTGCTTTCTTCCTATCGACCCATTTCTATACTCTGCACATGTTCCAAACTTCTTGAACACATTATCTTTAAACATCTAACAGCTTATCTTGAGCTTCATGGTTTTCTTGACCCCAGGCAGCATGGATTTCGTAAAAGGCTTTCAACTACTACTCAGCTTATAGAAACCATTCATGATTTCGCAGCTATTCTGGATGAGCAAGGGCAAATTGTTATTATTTTTCTAGATTTCGAGAAAGCGTTTGACCGGGTATCACATACCAAACTCATGATAAAATTGAAACCTATACTTAAAAATGAGTCCCTTCTTTCTTGGATTCAAGCATACCTTACTTCGAGACGACAAACTGTAAACATAGACGGAACACATTCACGTTCAAGACCTGTACTATCCGGAATCCCACAGGGATCAGTGCTTGGGCCCTTATTTTTCTTAATTTTCATCAATGATATTGCACAGGAATTGCCAGTTAAAATAAAATTGTTTGCTGACGACTGCGTTTTATATAAAGAAATCCGTAGTCCCGCTGACCAATCGCTGTTAAATACCTCGCTGTCTACAGTGCAATCATGGTGCAGCACATGGCAAATGAAAATCAATGCGAAAAAAACTGTAGCGATGACCGTGACGCGGAAACGACACCCTTTAAACAACCGGTATTCGATCGATGGGCAAATTTTAGACCGCGTGACAAGCTATAAATATTTGGGTGTAGTTATCAGCTCGGATTTAAAATGGAATGAGCACGTGTCATACATAGAAAAGAAAGCCATGCAGAAGCTTGGTTACTTGAGGCGTTGCTTAAGAAATTCACCCCATGAGATAAAGCTACTAGCTTACAAAACTTTCGTCCGCCCGATTCTTGAGTATGGGTCTGTCGTCTGGGATCCACATAGCGATATTAACATACAAAAGGTGGAAAAAATTCAGAGAAAGGCGATAAGGTTTGTATTCAATTCCTTCAGCCGGTATGCATCACCAAGTGCTATGCTCGAAACAGCAGAACTGGTTACCCTGCAAAAACGGCGATTTAAAGAACGATTAAAGTACATGTATCTGCTCTATCATGGAAAATTGGGCATCGACAAGGACACGTATACCGAGCCTCTAACTCGTCGATCAACTCGGTCTAGCCGCGCTAAGCAGCTTAAAGATTACTACTGCAAAACAGAAGCCTTTAGAAATTCATATTTTCCCCGAACCATTAGGGAATGGAATGCACTTCCTGCTGCGGTGGTTGCCTGCGACACCATCGAATCATTCTTAAAGCTGCTCAAAGAAATTGTGTAAATGACCGGGGTACATACCTGCCCTCCTTTCCTTTTTTTCTTTTCTTTTCGGCTTGTCCTTCCACATAGCTGAACGCACGTGTTTTCTGATGCTTCTGCCACGGCTACACATTTTTACACACTACCACATTATATTTCTCTGACAGGATGTATGTTCTGTAATCGTTTACCACGAATGGTATGCTTATATTATTCTAGTTTAGTTTTTCTGTCTCTTAAGTGTTTGTGAACTTGGCGCTAAGAGCAGTTTACATTTCCTTCTGGAATAATTTCACATTGTTAGCGCTAATTGCTACGTTTTCGCAAATGACACGCTGCTTATATTTTCAAATTCAGTGCTATTTCATTTTGCTCACGCTTCACACCTTGTACTCAGTCTTGTTCGTCATGTATGTAACCACTCCTGCTTAAGGCCTCTAACCAGAGGCTGGCAGTAATCTTGAAATAAATAAATAAATATAAAATCATCGTCATGTGGCCTTTTCAACAATGCGTCGTACTTGATAGATCCGGAGAGTCTGCTGTTCTTGAAGAGCCTTTTATCGGCAGAAGCAATGAGGTGTGCAACAGACATGGACAAAGTGTATGGAGTCTGAGCATTTCACTCTTCAAAAGTCTGCGGTACAGTTCATTTCACTGCTGAACCAGTTTTACTCATGAAACATCACTGCCAACTGCACTGAAACTTGAAAACAAATAGTTGCAGCAAAGCAAGCATTTTATAATTTTCAGTTGAATAAAGAATTCGACTTTCGCCATTATTTTATTTATTTATTTTATTTACAATACTGCTACTCTCATTTGAGAGCGTGGCAGTTGGGCGATACAGTAGACATGTATATGAATACGCATTTAGGCAGAACAGTTAATTGAAAAAAGGAAGAAAAAAGAAAACAATTGCCCGAGGATGGTAATATAAGAAAGAAGCTGAGTTTAGAAACAAAAATGCAAGTTTTCACATGACAGTTAATTAACATGATTCTGGCAGTTAAGAACACGTAATTAACTAGTTTATACATAAAATAGGAGCGAACTGAAAGATAACACTTAACGCGTGAAGAAATTTTAAAGTTATGTGAAGGGATACGCTTTAAAGCATACACTTTGAGAGCGAGAAACACGAATGGAAAAAGAAAGAACAATCTAGGCAAGCAATCAGCAGGAAACGGCAGTTATAACAATTATCTTAGGACTAGCAGTAGTACAGTAATGAAAATTTATTTTGGGAACACAGTGTACCATATGTCCACATAACGACAATCAAACAAAAATGGAAAAAGAAAACTGGGAAGTCGAAAGCAACACAATGCGAAATTTCTGACGATGACACGTGCGATGATAAATTGTTTTATTTACGCACTGCAGCTTCCACTTGTGAAGTAAATTCGGACAACGATTCGATGGCGGTTATAGCAGGATCAAGTCGGTTCCATTCAGCAATTGTAAGGGGGAAGAATGAATACTTAAACGTGTCATTGTTGCATGTGTATTCTGTTAAAGTGTGCGCATGTTTGTTACGTGTTTTTCGAGCCTCAGAAAATGAAATCTACCTGGACACATCTATCTTATAGTTATTTTTTAGAAGCTGAAACAAGAACTTCAGGCGAGCGTATTTTGCCCTGGTAGATAGCATTTGCAATCCAGACTGCGTTAGAAGATTAGTCGGTGAGTCAGTGCGTATATATTTGTTGTGAATGAACCTTATAGCCTTTCTTTGTACTGCCTCTAATTTTGTTATGTTAGTTGTTCTATGAGGAAACCAGACTGTATTTGCATATTCGAGAACCGGCCTAACGAACATTGTGTAGGCCAGTAGCTTCGTTGATGTTGTAGAGAGCTCAAGGCTTCTTTTGAGGAAGAATAGTTTGCGTAATGCACCTGCCGTGATATTTGAAATGTGTTTATCCCACCTGAGGTCTGAGGTTAATGTAACTCCCAGGTATTTATGTTGTTCAACTTTAGTTAGTGGTATGCCGTTAATCTCATATGTAAAGTTAGATGGTCTTGTTTTCCTTGTTACGGTCATGACCACAGACTTTTTTACGTTAATTGACATCTGCCAATTAGAGCACCATATAGCTAGAGTGTTGAGGGATGTATTAAGTGCGATGTTATAGTTATAATTAGTGATTTCACTATAGATAACGCAGTCGTCGGCGAACAGTTTTCTATTACAACCAATGTTAGCTGTGATGTCATTAATATAGATTATTAAGAAGAGTAATGGCCCAAGAACTGAGCCTTGGGGAACTCCCGAAGTAACGGTGACAGTGTTAGGTGGCATTTTTTCGTAGGTTACAAATTGTGAACGATTGGCTAGAAATTCTTTTATCCAGGCTGAAAGGAGCCCTTTCCCAACAACACTTTCAACTTTAGCGATTAATTTGTTATGGCATACACAATCAAATGCCTTAGATAGATCAAGTAAAATCATGTCAGTCTGGCCGCGGTGATTGATAGTATATGCAAGATCGTGGACTAGTTCTGTTAGTTGGGTTATTGTTGATAAACCACTGCGAAAACCATGTTGGTAGGGAGACAAGAAGCCAATGCTCTCTAGAAAAACCGTTATGTGCTTTAAGATTATGTGCTCTAGAAGCTTACAGGATGTACTAGTTAATGAAATGGGTCTAAAATTTGAAATTTCTGCTGTGTCGCCTGATTTATGGATAGGTATTATCTTTGCAATTTTCCAGTCGTTCGGTAGCTGTGAAGTCGTGAGTGATTTACGAAAAATTATGCCGAGGTATCTACTGCACCATTCCGCATACCTTTTCAGAAAGTCGTTAGGTATGTTGTCAGGACCGCTGCCTTTTTTAGGGTCAAGATTAAGCAGAAGATTAAGTATGCCAGCGTCCGTAATGTGTAATTTGCCAATGCTTACGCCCTGTCTCGTTAGAATGGGGGGAATAATGTTATTGTCTGTAGTAAATACTGATTGAAAAAAAATGTTATATGCGTTGACTTTCACAGTTTCTTCCTCTGGGCTTAAGTGGGACGCTTCTCCATCATTGGTGCGAAAGTGCCTCCAGAACCTTCCGGGATTATTAGTAAGAAAGCTCGGTAACTTTACATTAAAATAATATTCTTTTGCTCGTTTGGCTGCAAGCTTGAATTCCGCGATGGCATTAGGAAGTTTCGTCACCCTGGATTCGTCTCCTCCTTTAATTTTTATTGTTCTACGCAGTCTTTTCAGACGGCGCTTTGCCTGAATAACTTCTTGGGTTATCCAGGGATTATTTTTTGGCGGCCGCTTGGTTTTAGTGGGCACGTAGTTTGTGACGCAGTAGAGGACGATAGATTTGTACTTATACTCGCCTATTATACTTTAATAGGCGAGGGAAAATGTATAAAATTATGCGCTAATAATATTATTTTTGTGGTTACCGCCTTATTTGCCTAACAGGAAAAGTTTGAAGTATGAATTATTTGCAGCCTCGCAGAGGAACAGTGGCTGGCAGCTATGAGGCCGTGGGCGGGGCTTCGCTGCATACTTAAGTTGCATCCGACTATAGTTTCGTTTTTTTAATTACCTCTAGAAGAATTATAGAGAAATATATATTTGCGGAACAATCACATTTCTTTTGGATCCCTCGTTTACTGCTCTACCAAGTGCCAAAACTGACTCTTATTGTTATTTGGGAGGTTGTGTAACGATGCGTGGCCGCCAGTCCCGTGCAACCGCACAGAGCGCAGGACGCTGCGGCTCTAGACATGCTGCACCCACCGTGAAGGTTAGAAAAAAGCCCACATAAGCACAACAGAGAAGTGGCAACATTAGGCGGTTTGACCGATAACTGTACAAGCGTCATTCAAGACACACGGAATTGCTCCCCACTTCTGGCGGCGTTTACAGTAACGAACGGCACACGCGTTATCAGCATGATAGCATTGCCTGTTACTTTCCTGTCGGGAATGATAACGCGCATGCCGTTCGTTACAGGAAAGTACCGGGCTCGCCGCGTTAAACAAAGGAAATGCGGACAAGCAGATGACGATTATCGTTGTGTGGCAAAAGGGTGTAATTATGCTTAAGAGTGTATGCTAGCCACCATGCCCTTAGTATAAACATATCTTCTCTGTAAAAAAAAAAAAGTTTAACACAGTGATTTTCGTCTGGTGACAAAAAAAAAAAGTCGCTTCCAAAGATTGTGCGCATCTATAGCCAAGCCGATCCATGCCTAAAGCTTCCCAAAATGGCCGACTGCATCGTCGAAATCGTTAATACACTCTAATCGTTCACTTGATTTTTCGCTGCATTGGAAATGCAAGCGGTTAATTTCGCCGAATGAAATGTCTCGACGCTTTTCAGCGCCCGTCTCGTGCTTCTGAAAAGAGCTTGCGGTATTGGCGTGAACAGACAGGCAAGTGCACGTATTTATTCTACAGTTATTGAACAGTTACTTATCGATACATCTTGAAGTTAGCCTACAAGCTGTCGTTAAAAGTTCCGTCTTTCAGTAGACCTTGTGCAGCATACTCTCAGCTCAATACGAAATTCTTGACTGCGTTCTCGAGTTTTGTTTAACGGTAATGAGAAGGAGTTAGATAATGCACAGAGGCAATATTTTGTCTGGTCTTGCAGGAGTCCCAGGTGCTTTTTCCGCCGCGTACACTGTCGCAATCGTTACACGTCTGAGGAACCAGACTGGCGGCGCATAGGTAAAGCCGGCTGCCAGTGCAAGCCGCAGTCCCCTACATTGTCGCTATAAAGAGGAAATTTGTACGTGTACTAAGTGTACGCAACGTTTCTTTGTTTAGTATAATTTGGCGGTGCCTCCAGCAGACAAAATGTGGATCCCATACTGCTCCGTCGGTTTGGGCTCGGCAATGCCTCCGCGTGGCGGGCGCGTTTAAGAGAAAGCTTTAGCTCGGGTGTTCCAATCTAAATACATGTAAACGCACTATTAGTTTTTCTCGGCAACCACTGCACCAAATTTGACGAGGTTTGTTACATTTAAAACAAAAGCTTAGAATCTAGAATTTCTGCTGGGTACACAAAAGATTTAAGCGAAACAAATGAAGCAAAGCGGGGCATGGTGCTTTCAGTGCCCAATTTTTTATAGAACATGTAGTTTTCCATTATAAAGGGGACTGTAATGCGATGTCTTTAAGTAGGGGGTTGTCTTATATTCAGAGTCGTCTTATGTTTCAATATGAACGGGAATGAAGTGTTACGCAATTCTATTAACGAAATTTACCTCTGCTGTTTAGTTTCCATATTGTGCGTAGAAGCAACAGTGCGTGCACTTACAGCTGCTCAGTTTATCTTCAATGCTGCTCTCATTTTGTAGAGTTCATCACTTGTGCATGTGCAACACATTGGCGGAGGCAATACGAACTGCATTTCTTACTAGCTGGACAAGTCAGAATGACAATGCACCTTGGAGAACAAGACTCGAATTGTGAAAGTCTGAATTAATATATTTTCATTTATATTTGGTGTTCACTTTCCAGCGCACTTTCTATCCTATTGAAGAAACATTTAGCCCCGTTTGGTCTGTTTTTTGAGGGCCTTACATCAGGCCCCCTAGCAAGCTTTAGCTTACACTGCAATTTAAAGCTTCTTGAGACCCGAATACAGCCATGCGACATAATTACTTTTCAAGCTGGTTATTATTGCCTCCAGGCATGTTACGAACATGAAAGATGTTTTTTTAATAACATAGTTTTAAATAACTGGCATCTTCTTTAAATGTCAATCATACGTAGACAGGCTAAGAGCTGCATCTCCAACAAGTGAACATCTCATGTTCGCTATGGTAAAAACTGTGTTTCATTGCCTGAACACAGAGGTGAAGATGGAGTTATGTGTAGTAGACTGTTACTTGGCTGCTGCATCCTGGATTTTCATGCATTAATGAGGAATTCAAAACAGACTTCAAGGTTGCTTCCTGCTGTTTGTGACAATGCAGAGGTCTAGATCAATTTAGTGTGAAATTTCTTGAAAGTAGATGAGAAGAATATGAGTGAACCACTTTCGACAGTTCCACATGCATTGGACTTCATATCCACGATGAATGTTTGGAGTAATGACTTCAGACTTCTGGCATTGCTTTACCGAAATAATCTTTTAAACTGGTTTATTATTAGAGGAGACAGAAGAAATTGGATGCCCTCTTACCAGACCACCATGAGGTGAGCGTGACTGCCAACAGAGACACACTCTCCCTCTGCCTTGAGTAGCATCCGCAAGCGACATTCCTTCCTCGCCTTGTCACATACTTGAGCCGAAGAACCACATCGGGTTCACGTGACTAGCACCACCCGCTTTTTTTTTTCTAATCCATTTTTGTTGCGTGGCACATTTTCCACCGTGGCATTGTGCATTCTGAATTGGGCGATTTATCGAAGTAATGCGTCATGGCGAGCGACACGACTGTGTTTTGCATCGCACTGTTTGTTTGTGTTGCCTTGACTCTGGCTGGGTGTGGCGCTTTCTCGAGAGGGAGGAAAGTGGCGTTTCATTTGAAATTTCAGCTGTCTGTATGACATGCACAGATTTGTCATGAATATCTGTGTCATGTGCTGTAAGGCTGTAAACTTAAGAACAGCATTAAATACATTCTCTTAGTGGTGAATGCAACGCATATTTATCTTTTGCGCACAAAGAAAATGTGAACAGTGTACAGTGCTCCCACTTCTGCGTCAGTCTGATAAAAAGGCCAACAAAGAGTCATACTGCACTAAATCAAGTATCTTGAAATTTGGAGACATACTAGGGATGCTTCTGCAGCAGACATGATTGACCAGAGAGGTTAACAATGTACAGCTGCTTGCGGTGACCAAATGCACAGCACCATCAGTTTTGTGCCATGCTATAATTCTATCAAAACCGCCTAAAATTCTTGCAGCTTTTTAAGAAAGGATTAGTGGCACATAACAGTGTGACTTTTTTTTTCCTGTTTTTTGAATGTATATTTTGCTCCCACATAGCTGATGTGACTCAAAGGTTTATAGTCCTGAAAGCTTGTTTGCTTTGTTATGAATGTTACCAAAAACTTACGTGTGCAAGCTTACCTCTGCCCACACTGAACGCAGACACAGTGAGTTTATTTAGTATGGAAAGCTAAAACAATGTAGTGGCTGCACTATTGTTATGAATCTGTCGTAGTGATAGATGTTGCTGATTTTATGTAGTGCTTGTTTTCATCACTCAGGATATCACCCAAAATGCTAAGAGGCAAAAAAAAAATGTATATAATGTTCACAAGATATGGTTATGGGACGAGTAGAGACTGGGTGATGGCAGCCGATTGAGGGAACGAGCTCGCCTGCGGATCTTGCAACCACAAGAGGTTCAAGTAGATTTTATCGCATTAAAGTGTAACAAGTGACTAGAAAAAAAAAGCCTGGGCATGTCATCAAAAGATACCACTGGGAACAAAAGTCTATGGATCTACACGCACCATGAAATACCCAATTTTTTTTCTTACTTGCCATGTTGGCATACACTGGTCCACAGTAAAGTTGCAGAATGGGGCGGGCCCTCCATTTCATTCCTGCTTGACAAAGTTGAGATCTCTTAATTCCACTCTTTTTAACTCCCCAGAATGCCATGAGTTGTACCATTCCTCCAACTTTAAATGAAATTCTTACTATACTGGCTCTTTCAGTATCTACCTATAGGTCACTATCTCTGCCGTGGTACTTGCCAACAAAATGGTATTGTACTTATTGTGAAATTCTGAAGTACTGGAGACTGTTCCAATGACGAGCTTTAATTGCACCTAAACACTAAGCTTTTGTTGCCAAGAATGATTCTATTTAGCAAGAGCATGCTTGGACTATGACACAAGGATGGAGGCCAAAAAGTTACTGCCCTTCCACTGCTGCGAAGTGGGGTGCAAGCGAAACTTGGGATCTGCGGCTCTTTGTAACTCCTCACGGCGAGGGCGGCACGTCAACGTCGACCCCTTTCTCAGGTTCCCGGTGGCATCAATCAAACACTGCCTGTTCTTTGGCCAAAGGCACAACACGTGGCCTGCTCCCACTGCTATTCCTTCAACACAGCCTGCTCTTCGGCAGAACAGACCAAACGCAGCCTCCCCACCTGAACTGGTGTGGGAAACTGTGGGTGTCAGGCGAGCGAACACACCCTTTCCCTCCTCTGGAGGAAGGGGACGCCCGTGATTGGCTCATGCCTTGCGCTGCTTCTACTTACCCACCTTAAAGGCAGCGTTTGATGAACTGACAGTGGCTGAATCGCTTAGCATGGTGGTCTCGCAACCCAGAGGTCGGTGGTTCGAATCCGCAGCCTGATAAGCAATTTCTATTTTTGCGCAGCTTGGGTTTTTTCGTGCGGTAACACCGACACCAGTGAGGCAATACAAGCTTCTGTTAAAAAGGTCACAAATGGTTGCATCTTATGCCAGTTCCTGTTCATGTGGACATTCAGTGTTATTTTTCACTGTCAGAAGTATCCTTGAAGAAAAAAGGGGAGGGGGGCCAACAAAGTATCAACACTAAAGAAGCAACGTCGACGTACACGGTAGTTGAAATAAATCGATGATTAAATGTTGATTATGCTGTCATGTACGACGCACAAATTGTGAGATGGATCTGGCGAGCTTCAAGCTCACCTGTCAGCACTCTCATTGGCCTGTTGAGCATGTGTAGCGTTGGTAAAATTAGCATTTCCTCTCTTCAGCGTTGACTGCTGCATTGTGGCGTGGTGGAGCACTGCCATTACGAATCCCCTCACAAACTTATGACCTACCAAGCTGCACTAAGACCAGTGCACCAGTTTCACGTCTGTGCGCACTCAAGGATGACAGCACGCATTGCATGCGAACTCAGATGTGCATACATACAAATTCTTGATTACGTCTCTCATTGTACTGTTACACTAAGGTACGTTTTAATACTGCATAAAATTACTGCTTAATTTGCACATCACATAGCATTAATTATAAAAAATTCAGCATGTGCATAATATAGCCGGCTATAAAGAAAAAAAGTTAGAGCTCCTTCCAACATGCTATGTTTCGCAAGCTGTTCCAACAATGAAATAGATGATTATACAATGGTGGCCGCTTTTCATAAGTTAGCTTCGCTGGAATACATCTGTGTTAGTGGCAAAGCATACGAATTTGGTTTCGTGTCTTGGTGAACTGTGCAAGCTATTTCCGGCCCAAATTTCTTTTTAAAGAGTTGCACGCATTCATCATCCTATTTTAAAGTTCAATGCAGAATGAAGGTGCCTCCCTGCAATCTCCAATTATCATTGTCTTGCGCTAGCTGATGCGAACTTGTGCTTTCATATTTCATCATCTCACCTAGTTTTCTGTCATCCTTGACAGAACTTCCCTTCCCTTGGTCCACTGGTTATCTACCCTATGCATTACATGGCCTGCCCAGCTTCATTTTTTCCTCTTAATGTCTACTAGAATATTGACTATCCGCACTGCTCTCTTCCTGTCTCATTGTCATTTATCATTGTATTGCTCTTTGTACGGCCCTTAACATGTTCTCGAGATTCTTCGTTAACCTCCAGGCTTATGTGCCATACTGCATGCTTAGAAGAACAACGTGTATACCAAGTTGACATTTTCAAATTCCCTGATTTTTTCAGGTTTCACAGAACTTTGTTTTATGTCAAGATGGGCTGACACCATGTCACCTGATGCTGTCACTCTCTGGTAAGCATGTTAAAAAAATAAAAACAATCCAGTTTGAACAGTAAGGAGTAGTGTTTATTTTATTCAAAATAGAAAACTGAAAAGAGGTGTTTGTAAATAGCACAGCTACTAAAATATCTTCGAAAGAAACTCGGTGCCCTTTTACTCTGTGAAGGATGACCAGCAAAGCTGCGTACGTGGGCCCCTTAATGGTGAACTGCACCTCTACCGTGGGTCGGCCTGGTATTGCACTACCTATGGTATTGGCGCACGTGTGGCGAGTGCTTAAAGCCTGCTTCATCTCCGCCGCAGGTTTGACTGGCATTTCACGACCTTCGGGATCAGCCCACATATGGGGAGTGCTTAATGCTTGCTTCACTTCTGCCTCGGGTTGGCCTGGTATTGCACTTTCTTCGGGATCGGCCCACCGTATGAAAAATTGTTGGTCTATGCGCGGATGCGATCTGCCAGATCCTCACCATAGACAGCTTCACTGTAAAAAAGTGGTCTAGCTCACGGCAAATAGAGTCAAACATTTTAAAATGCGAATAAAAAGAGATGCATACAAAAGCAAATAGAGCTATTTGTATCAACTGATAGCAAGCTCATTGGTATCATCCCAAACTTTGTCACATATGAGATTCTCCAAGCAACTGGAAAGTCAACCTCAACTGTCCTGACATACTCTCAGCCTGCGCATAATGCCTCAGTGTTGCATTTCACTGCTTTAAGGGGGTTATTTTGGTTTGGATGTGGGTAACCTGCATCTTAGCATCAGCCAACACTTTGCTTTTTGAGCGCAAGCTCCTTCAAAGAGGCGGCGGCACAGTTCCTTTCCTGATCATTCCTCAATGCAATGGTCCTTCCTATTCTTGTCCTTGTTACGCTGCGTGTTCGCCCCATGGATGAAGCATCCTTTTGGTCAGTTGTACAGTCAGATTTTTCAGACTCCCTAAGGGCCGCTACAATGTCCGAAAAAAAAAATGAATGCATGTCTTTTACTGCCCTTAAGGGCCCAAATCGCCACAGGCACGTCCGAAAAAGCTCTGAGGGTCTGCCAGTACACTTATTAGGCATATAGGTGCTTGCACTCTGACAGGAGACGGCAAGTGCACGCGAGTCTAACAATATATGTACTGCATCCCATACACTTCACCGCGTAGCATCACTGTGCTGAGGCAAAGCTGCCTTTCGAGGACTAGCAATATGCAACGCGCCGTGCTTTACGAGGATTGCAGAGGCAGAGTGGGTACCTTTGCTGACAGCGGTGAATTCTTTCAGTGAAAAAGACAGCACCGAATGTCAAGAACCGTAATAGCATACGTAATAGCATAATAGCCTAGCGTTCCCGCCATGGTGATTACAGTGGCCAGTGGATCTGCGTGTGAGAGTGTCAGTTCAAGGTGGTGAGATAACACGGCGGTGTTGGCTTTGATTAATGCCATATCAAATCTGCAGTTGCAGCACATTCGGAGTGCGGATCAATGGTGAATATCTCGCCAACAGTGGGGACAAATTACTAGTGATTGAGGACCTTAACCGAAAAAGTGTTAGAGTGGGTTTGAAGATTAATATGCAGAAGACAATGTTGAATAATTCACATCGCCAGTCAGCCTCTAGAGTCTGTACAGGAGTAAGTCAGTTGCTCGTAAGGGACCCTGATCATGAAAAGGCAATTTACCTAAGAATAAAAATGGGGTGGAATGCATATGGCAGGCATTACCAAATCATGGCTGGGAGCTTACCACTGTCATTGAAAGAAAAAAAATTAAATTATGGGGTTTTACTTGCCAAAACCACTTTCTGATTATGAGGCACGCCGTAGTGGAGGACTCTGGAAATTTCGACCACCTAGGGTTCTTTAACGTGCACCTAAATCTAAGTACACGGGTGTTTTCGCATTTCGCCCCCATCGAAATGCGGCCGCCGTGGCCGGGATTCGATCCCCATCCTCGTGCTCAGCAGCCGAACACCATAGTCACTGAGCAACCACGGTGGGTGTCACTGAAAAGAAAAGTGTACAACTATTGCATTCTACTAGTGCTAACTTATGAGGCACACATTAGAATCGGGTAAATACCGTAATTAAACTTTGTGATATATGGTTCTTGCTTCAAAAGTTTCCTATGGCAAGCATAAATGGGAGTTGTCGACACGCGATCACACGTGTTGAATGCATACATTGTTTCCTAAGCATCGCCGAGCTAGACGTGCTGCCACTAAAGGGGTCGCTATTGGGTTCACCATAGGGGTCAACAGCGAGTCACTGTTCCAAGTTCAAGTTATCCTGTGAAGGCCAATTTTACAATCAAAATAAGAGATTCGGGACTGTAGAAATGTATGACTGCCGGCCAAGACCTTTGGCCAGGATTGAATTACCCGGAGTCGAATTAACAGAAGTCGACTGTACCATATGGCATTGGACTTTGCAGGAAGAATGTATCTCCTACTACACATAGCAGAATATTGGCATGCTGCAGTGCTCAGTGGCTGCAGAACAGTAGACTCCCATAAATTTGATCCCGTCTGAAAGTCCCAGCCGACACACGTGCATTTCTATAGGTCCAAACTTTGGTTATTTTGATACTAAAATAGGCTTTCACCCAATAATTTCAACTTGAGCAGTCAGCATGCATGCTGACCCCTACAGTGAACCCAATAAGCGGCCCCTTTGGTGACATACCTTAGAGGACAGTAGATGTGTGAAACAGACTTTATCTCCTGCAGGAAATGCCTATTTTCTGCCTGCCCAGGAGGAGCTTCAAGCAATAATCACAGATCAAAACGTCTGATTGTGGTATTCACCCATTTCTAATGTGCCATCTTTAACAAAACTTGGCGATTTTCGTATGCTTTACCGCATAACACGGATGTATTGCGGCGAAGCTGACTTTGGAAAATTGGTTGCAATGTGCAACACATTGGACCCTTGTCCGTTTTTTTAAAAACAAAAATTGTGTGCGCATTTGATTTCTGTTTCATTTTAGGGGCTTTTGTCCTTTCTATGCTAGTTAACACTTTGGACACACAGACAGCGGGCGTGTGTTTCACTCTGGGGCATGTTAGAATCTGTACGTAAACCATGGCAAATAAATCAGTCATGTGTGTTGGCATTTCTTCTGCATCTTCTTAAATTTGACCCACCAGATAATTCAATCTGTTTCGTCAGTCCCGTCAGAGTCGAATTAACGGAATGAAGTCAACTGCATTTTGCTTGCTGCTCAGAAGTATGAGCTTGAATAAATAACATAGCATTACAACACGTAGGACATAAAGGAGACAAATGAAGTGCTGCAACATGTGCCAACTTGCCTAAGTTAGCACTATATAAGCTTGCACCCAGATGTGCCAGCTGCATTAAGGTTGTGACAAAATGTAAAATCGCATGTGTTGGAGACTCAGTAGGTTGGCTTTCCTTCTTGAAAAAGTGTTGCAGAGTGCCTGTTAAGGATTTACTGATTGATGCTGTCAAACTGTCAACAAGGCTGCCAAAAAATTATTCTTAATACAACCATTTCATGGACACAACAAGGTAACAAATTGTTTTGTGTGTGAAGCATTAAGAGTATATTCGTGATCAAATATTGTTCTTAAAAAGTGACCTCAACGAGACAGCACACGAGACTGCACAAGATCTAACTCACCGTGTGAGCCCGGACTCCCTCTCGGCAGGATGGGCAAGCGAGTGCGATCCCCTCGTCACAACGATCTCACCCAGCATTACAAGTTAGTCAAGAGAACCATGCCGCTACCGCACAAAGCACCCAATAAAGCACAAGAAGTCACGTACAGGTGGCTTCAGACAGGCACCTACGCATGCCCGGCCTTCCTGCACAAAATCTTTCCGGACGTGCACCCTCACAATGCGTGTCACTACTGTAAGGATATAGCTAGCCTTGATCACATGCTCTGGGCTTGCCCCCTGGTGCCAGGACCACCAAGGAAGAGTGGGACCGAGCTCCACACAGCTCGGACCTTGAAGCACAGCTCTGGGCTGTCCATCGGGCCCGCGACGCGGCAGAGGGGCATGGCCTCTCTGTTCCGACGTGGGAGTGGCCCACTGCGCACTAATCGCACGTACCGACGGATGTCAAGAAATTTATCGATCCATCCATCATCAAAGCAGTTGTCAGAAAACATTCTGCAGGGAACAGCTAAAACACTATGCATTTCTCATTATAGTGATATTATGTGTGCGTGAGTTTAATAAATAGATAATTTGCAGGTGTGTGTATGGCAAATTCAGATGCTAACTTCACCAAAGTCATAAAAGCACACAGCACTCTACTTAAAAGGAATCTGAGCATTTGGCCACTGTTGTGTCACTAATGTGCACTGTCGTAGCCGTCTTCATTACCAAGCAGAAATACACCCAACAAACTATTTTTCGGACATGCATGAGAATTCGGGTACCCTTGCAACACTGCCACGTACCTCACAGAGGCAATTAATTATAAGCACAGCTGAAATTTCGGATGCTGAAATGCTTTGCCTTCAAAGTGCGGAAGGCACAACCATTGTAGAAAGTGTTGTATAATGCCGGTTTTCAAGCGTCAACTTTGCTGCAATATAGCTTGCTACGGGAAGAGGCTTATGCAATGTATCGTGGTGGAGCATACCAGCAGTGAAAAGGGGCCATTGTAAGATGGCATGATTTACATTTTTTATTTACACACATACATACTCTCTTTTGTTACAGCACAAGCACCAAGAAGCCTGATAAGTGTTGTGGTTGGTCTACAAAATTAAGAAAAATTATGGGGTCTTACATGCCAAAACCACTTTCTGATAATGAGGCATGCCGTAGTGTGGGACTCCGGAAATTTCTACCAACTGGGGTTCTTTAACGTGCACCTACAGTAAATTTAAGTGCACGGGTGTTTTCGCCTTTTGCCCCTATTGAAATGCGGCAGCTCTGGCCGAGATTCGATCCTGCGACCTCGTGCTTAGCAGCCCAACACCACAGCCACTAAGCAACTAGGGCGGGTACAAATTAAGTTCCTTGCCTACCCAAACAAAAATGTTTGCAACATGATGTGCGTGGTATACCATCCTTGGGAAGGCAAGCTTAATTGGTTGCTGTTGGCTTTGTGTCTTGCTTCACTCTTGAGCAGCACTTACTGACTGCACAGTAATAATAAGCTCCACCAAATGGCTAGATTACTTCTGTACTACTCCAAGTGTTCCAAGAAGACTTTTGGAACACGAAGTAGAAAAAACATTTCTGCTCCTTAACTGCTCCAGAATGTCAACTTTGTGCTTGAAACCCTAAACTGTCTTGACCACCACTGAGGAGTTGATCTTCAACATCACTTATATACTTAAGATAAAATCTTGAGTAACACTTACTGGTTGTCTAAACATTTTGAAATGGTTTCACAGGTTCTAATTTAACACTTATATGCACTTTTTAAAGCAACAGTGAATAACGATTTCGGTAACATATTTCAGTATTCTACAGTTGATTTGGAGGATTATGCGCCATCACTGGTCTGCAATTATGGAAGTTTAGAGATAAAAAAATGGGGGCAATAATGCCTACGTTTTACACATTGTCATTGTACAGAACACAACCTATGCAACTTGCTATAAAACTGATTTATATAGTATTTGAAATTACCATAAGAGTATGTAAACAGCTGGGGTTTCATAGTTCTAGGTTCTTGTTATGTTTTAGACTAGCACCTCCCTTTAAATGGCAGTAAAAGGCATGCATTAATTTTTTTTTTTGGACTGCCTGATTTTCTAAATGTTTTGTTTTTGCAGTCCTCGGGGAACCACCCATCGCCACCAAGAAAAAGCACTTTTGACTGTAGCAGTAATCAGTGATTCGCCTAATTGGCAAACAGTTCAGGATGCCAAACAGCCTCTTGACAGCTGTACCTCTGACAGAAGGCACTAATACACAGTGCAATGCACTGTTTCTGCACTCTAGACTGTGGGATTCTCATCCCGTACCTTGGGTCAAAGGAACGACAATCACAAGGGCATTTATTGCACCTTTCATAAATCAATGCCTGCTAGCCGAGTTGCTATCCACAAAACATGCCGATGGGCGTGCGACAAATCGCGGAAGTCCGACTCACCGCGACCGGATAGCGAGCGAATTATGTTCGCCCCTTGCTGGATCCCAATGCCTGGTCGTTCACGCGTACGGTCACGCGAACGGTGGCTCTTTCGCACAAGGCCTCACGAGACGATCTCGCAGAAGCATGGATCGGCGCACGGGCGGCACGTTTGTGCTGCTTGCCGTCCCGAACCAAAGAGGAAACGTGTTCTCCCTTGCGCCCCCAAGTAACCCTGCCATGAGGCGGCGTTAGCAGCGCAACACTCGCGCCATCTCTCGCGTGGCCTGGGGCCCGCGGCGAAGCCGCAATGCAGGAGACGGAAGCTATGCGGGAAAAACAACATATCAGGGGACGTGTGACAGTCGCGCATCCCCACAAGACAAATGTGATAAGAGCTGTATTATGTGACCTATTATAACTCCGTGGTGACAATACAGACAGGATATGCAGGGCATGTAGCGATGAGATCAGTAGCAATGGAATGATATCACCAGTGTACAGAGCGCTAAATTCATTCTTGCTCTGTTACTGATAATTGAGAACTCCATCAAATGAAAAATTAAGAGAAATATCATGTGTGAAGGAATACTACTCATCATATCTATTGCAATTATTCTCGGACAGCATTCCCTCTTTCTTGCTTTTATTATTAATGCATTTATATAGTACTGCTCACCTGCTGTTCCATGTGTTCCATCGACACATATACGATCAGTTTCAAGCCTCTTGAAAAGCTCCTGTTGTGGTGTGGTCATGATGACTAGCATAAGATCTCTGTCATCCAAAAGGTCCTCATTTTTTTTCTCTAAGAAAATGTCACTTTTTGTCGGGTTGTCTTTGGTGTTTAATGAAGAGCAATGGGTTTTCCTTTTCACTATGCATCCTCTCAACCCAGAGTTGCATGCTCACATAGTCATTATCGTGCAGCCGCTCGGTCTTCGAGACTCTGGCATCCCTCATTATTTTGCGGAGATCCTGCTTGCTTAACAGGTTAATGCGGTGGAATGTTTCATCCACGTTGGACCGCACATTATCCAGTACTGCATCCATGGACACGCCTTCTCGCAGCTTGTCTTGAGAGAGTAGAGAAAAAGTGTATATTAGTTGAAGCATAAGTAAAAATTACCGAGCACGCAAGGAAGTGAAATGGGCACTGATGAACATTTTTAATATCATTATTTAGAATTCCTTTAATTGAATAATGAGTTACATTGACTTACAAAAACCTTTTGCAATGGTGTGTGTTAAATAGTTCAAGCTGTCGCAATTTTTGTTCTTTTTAGGTCAGCTCTTTGCAAGGACATGGTGCTATGCAGCCTTCAGCTGCTGAAGAGGCAAGATTACATTTCTGAATTACACTACACGATTACATTACATTTGAAGAGGCAAGATTACATATTTAAGTGTTTCAATGTTTGGTGTCATTGATAAACCGTCATAGGGATTATCTGCACCAGTGTTATCAGGTACGTAAGTGAAGAAATTTATTGTGTGTACCAAGTTTACAGCTAGGTTGCCAATTTCATCCTTCACTGTTGGTAACCTTGTTCGCACAAGACATTACTGAACCATTGTAAAAGCATTGCACTGGACTGGACATGTGCAGATTGTGGTTCAGATCCTACCCAGGGCAAAAATGTCTTCCACTTTTAGTTCCTTTACTAAATATTGCCATTGTTATCAATTTCTATCCTACAGTTAGAACTTAATTTTCCAATTACATTCCATAGCATAAGTTATTGCCACTTCCATAGTGGCATGCCACCATAGACGGGCAAAACAGTCTGCAATCGAAAACATGTGCAGCATTTCCAGATTAACTTAAATATAAACATCACTGTTACTGACTGAATTGATGCACATAATTTGATTAATGTCAATATAAAAATTGTCAATTAAAGCTTTCAGCAATTATTTTTAATGGTTGATTTATCAGTCATTCATCCATATTTACAGAGCAGACACACCTGTGAACGTATGCTTTGAAGGCTATGCAGTCATGTGGGTTTTTGAGTTAAAGGTATTATTTCAGTCAAGTAGAGTACTCACTGGACACTTGAAGCTGTTTTACAAGTTCATGTCTAATACCCCTGTCACACGGCAAATCTAATGTCATTTACAACGAATGACATTCGCTGATAATGCCATTTCTTTGGTGTCACACGGTAAAACGTAAGGACATTTACGAAAATGACATTTACAAACAAATCAGTTCGCCAAACTCATTCGCATTCGTTTGGAACTGAATGTGTATCCTCGACACCACGAGTTTACCAGTGTTTCGCAAACAGTACGTGCTTCTTTTTTTGTTTTAACAAAAAATCACTATTCTATCCATTTTATTACCTAATTATTGCTTTAACGACATTGAAGTCCATCACATAGGTAAATACAGAAAACTACTCTCAGTCCAGTGACCAGACAGCCATCTTTAGCTTTCGCTGCAGCAGTCGTGTTGGTTCTCACCGGAGCATCGGCCGCGGCCACTTCAATTGACTTGGCATAAAAGCGTGCGCGTTTTTTCCTGTGGCACGCGCCAAGAATGAGGATATTAGAAGCTCGCATGCACATCAGAAAGGCGATGACATGCAACTGCCCTTCTCGTACCACTTTAGCAGATGTAGCGGACGCGCCTATCGTTCTCTTCGCCCTGTTGCTTGCCTTAGCTCGACTCGACTTCGTTGGCAATGTCGACAAGTTAGTAATCGAACACTACGGTTTGAAAGCAATGATCACATATTCTAGTAGAATTTAGCATACTGGAAAATAATTATTGGACAAAAGTGGGTTTGAGGCGTGTCTTTTATTTTTTTTTACTCTCGTCATTGTCATCATTTTCAAATGACATTAGTTTTCGCCGTGTGACAGGGGTATAAGCCTAATTATCGTGATCGTTTCAATCATGTTTCATTCACATAGCTGATTCATAAGCATTCAAAATATTTAGGTACCATATTTTCCAAACCATAGGTGCCACCATTTTCTTTTCATTTTCGTCCAAGCGTATTGTAGAACAGTGTAACTTATATATGCAAGACCAACATGAGACATTCTTTTTCTCCAGCAATGTACTTGCAGTTTATTTTGTCTGCTAGAATGTGCGGCTCATAAAATTTTTTTTACTGAAGTTTAGTGCCCTGAAATGGGTAAGTACAACATTTTAGGATAAGTGTATAAACATGCACAATCGCATTTCACGATGCTGACCCAAGTTAAGATAGAGGCATCTTATACAATGAGTTATATACACATATTTTTTCTTTGAAAGTTGTGAAAAGAGGGGGGAAAGGGGGTGACTTGTACAACAGTTCAAATTATAGTCCAGAAAATATGGCACATGGTTTGTGAGCCCTACATATAGTAGAGTAAAATACAACTTGAGCTGATGAAAGTTTCACATGGAAAGCACATCTGCTGTGGATGACCTACAGTAGTGGCGAGAGGTCGCAGTTTCATCGATGTCTGTAATACTTGCACTTCAGTTTAGTCAAAATGGCAGACATAATTATGTACAATGCACCTTAAGTAATCCCAAGTGGAAATTATTCCAGCTTACTGCTATTTTGAGACATTGAATTGCACTAGGATCATAAGTCATACCAATACAGTTAACTGAAAGCCTGAAAAATAAAACAGAAAAAGAAAAAGCCACAGTCTGCGGCGTGGCCTACAGTGCACCAGGAGGCACTACACCTTCCTGCTTGGTACATGAAGTGATGCAAACAAATATAAAATAACTAAAGTCGTTGCCTGCAATAAGAATAGCCATATAGGTCAAATATAGGCCACTGGCTGTGCCAAGGTAGTTGTTACCGCTGTGAAATTGGAGAACGGTTCCCTTTTTTCTCTCTCTCTTTCTCTGAACCCTTCAGGCATTGATACAATGTAGCAAAATGATAAACATGTTTATGATGTCATTAACTATAATGCCCTGCAGTCAGTAAAGGTGGCCTCGAATTATGTGGAAATTATGAATTTCAAATGAATTTCATGTGCTCCAAGTTCACTGCATGGTCTGGCATGAGTATTGCCTTGTATTTGGGATGTTGAAAACTCAACAACCACTCTTTATGTATTATAAAGCAGGGCAAAAGTGGTTTCTTACCAGCAATAGCAGCTCTTTCCGACTTGGACAGAAAAACACGACCCAGTTCAAAGTCGTGGCCTCTGTGCTTGAATTGGAAAACCACATACACACCTGTGTTGTCTTCAGTCACAGCCATTGCCGCAAAACATCTTTTTCCACACTTGACACTTGAAGGCCGCTTCAGCTTTTGTTTACTTGTAGCTGTGGAAAAAGATAACCAGGTAGTTTATTCTAACTTAAGCACTGGACTTCCAACACATGCTTAGTGGTGGTTCTACTACACCATTTACACCATTTAGCTACAATTCAACTTGCCTGCAACCTAGCTACGCGAACTGCGCAAAGGTGTGGTATTTTCACGCTTTCAGGGCAACGCAGCGTTTTCAGCAGGGGTACGAGAAGACTTAAATATAAGAAACAAATAGTGAACGTGCAAGTAATTCAGTTTGAGATGGATCATCTACTAGACTTTTCAAATATTGAGTAATATTTGCAGTAATGCAATGGATTGCCCGAGGTCAAAGCATTGCATGCAGCATTTCAAGGGCACTTTGTTTGTCTCGAAACAAGAACAAATAAAACAAATCTGGGTTTTTACATGCCAATACCACGATCTGATTATCAGGCATGCCTCTCTCAGTATAAGTTTCGTCCTGGCTGTCAACACCAATCGAAGCAATTACTATATGCAATGCTAACAGGGTACGGTGACAAAAGCAGCATTCATAGCAAGCACAATGGCATGCGCTAAGACCCACTGACCACTGGAAGGCACACAGTTTGCATTGCATACATGTGTTCTTGCACGTGGTTCAGAACTGTACGGCAATTTGTGATCTTTTAAGTACAGGAACTAACTTCTGTGCACACTTGTGATAGTTGCTGACTTGTGAAAAGAGGGGCAGGTTACTTGTGCCAGGTTCAAATTATTGTCCGGAAAATATTGTATATGGTTTGTGAGCCCTGCATATAGTAGAATAATATACAAGTTAAAGTGATGAAAGCTTCACATGGAAAGCAGATCTGCTGTGATCTTGTGGACTCGTACAGCAGTGCTTCATCAGTTATCAAAAACTCGTACTAATGATCTCGGAAACAATTGCCAATTGTACCAATATATTAACACCAAGCTTCCTGTAACTGCTTGCAGCCCATATCACAATCACCAAAAGCTAATTTCATGGCACACTACCCTGACCATTGGCCCTAATCAGCACTGCTTCATCAGGTCGGTTGGGTATCAGTAACTAGAGCTACAGTTAGCTGATGAATTGACTCATATCTATTTGCAGTTGAATCGACTCATATCTATTTGCAGAGGCCAGCAAACCACCTTGTAACAAAATTGAGTGCATGGAATGGTAGCAATGTTGTTTGTGTCCACCACTGCCATCTTTGCATCCATTTGTGCTATGGCACCTCCTTCTGGACGCCGTTCATAGCCTCGCGGCAGTCTCTTGTTGAGCTTCTTGCATTGTTATCGGGTGTAATACACTTGTGCATATGTCATAGTGCATATGAAAGCACATGTGTCATTTGCAATGCACATAAGACATTCACCTTCACTTCTTTTGTTATGTGTGACAGAGCAAATTGTTCTAGTGCAGTTGTAATTTCTTGCCTCTCTGATGCCTAGGCACACAGCTGCTTTCATTAGCCCACAAAATATTTATTTATTTACAAAGGCTTTCTACCTACTCAAATGAAAGTACTTGCAACATACTGGCATGGTAGTAATTGGCTGGTTCTGGGTGTTAAAATTTTCTTAAATGTGTAAGCATTTCTATGCTTACCAAACGTCCATCACGCAAGATAAAAATGTGGGCCGATCCCAGAGATAGTGCAATACTGGGCCGACCTACGGCGGAGGTGAACAGCCTTCAAGCACCCAACAAAGTGAAAAGTGCATACAATATAGATAGAGCATGCAGCAGCGAGTGGCTTTACCTTTGTTCTGCCTGTCGCTACCACGAGATCGAAGCAGCGCTCGCAAATCTCTCAGCACACACCCCACCCTGCACCTTTCGTAGATCGCTTTCAAGATATGGGCCCGCTCTTCAAGGCAAAGCGACGAGAACACGGAGTTCAAGATATGGTCCACGCGGTGCATAATGGTTTGACGTGGATGGATAAGGCACTAAAGAGCAGTATCAGCTTATAATGATCAGAACGTCATCAGCACACCTGGCGCCGCCGTCTGCAGCAGTCCGTGTTGCTGCGACGCTGCTGTTTATACCGGTCATATTAACTTCCATAACACTCTTTTTTGTTCAAGTACCCTAAAGAGCCCAGGAGGCATAGGGGTGGGGGATGTTACGATTGGCCAGCGGGGATAGTGACCTTCTGGCTTCACTGCAATGAATCGCTTCGTGAAGCCAACAACACGCCCCCTTCGAATAGCCCTTCGGAGCCAGTAAGGCTAGACACGTTTGGCGGACAGGATTGTTAGCTGGTTCGCTGTCACCTTCAGGGACCAATTGGAGCAAGAAAACTCCTGGAAATGTTTGTTCTATGGCATTCCCCCATGTACTCTGGTAATAGTCACGGTCATGACAGATTCAGCAGCAAACTGCAGAGTCAGCTCAGGAACCAAGACATGCGAGCTTGAGTCAAGCGTGACAACACCTGTCTATGAGGCCTCACTGGTTTTGGTGTGTTCAGTAAAACAAAAGTGCAAGAGAGTGTGTGAACCTTCGCCCTCAAAGGCGGGTACTTCGACGACTTTGGACGCTTTGATTGGATGAAGGTTGGATGGCAGCTTTCCCTGGCCTAGGGATCTAGTAAGGACAGAGAGTGTTTAAGCAGACATTTTCGGCTGTTCAGTGTGCATTTCAGTCATGCTAGACTGATCAGATGTAATGTTCTCCACCCTTCATGTAGATATTGTAAATAAATCCCCTACTCCTCATTCCTCCCTTCAACAACATCCTTAGCATGAATGAGTCGGACGATGGTATGGGCCAGGTACCCTTTTCATGGCAGACACCATCTCTTACAGGGATTACAATGAAAGGAGCAAAACATACCAAAAGTACACAACTAAACAAGAAATATGAATTGGAACAACATGAATTAGTGCAAAAAAACGACTTATTACAGGGTATATACAATGTGTGAAAAAACATAGTAATGACAAGGTTCAAGGTTCCTAAAATACTTGACTTATCACAATGAGCTGTTTTACATTACAAAACAATGGAAGAAAATTAAAGTATACATTACTAAACAGGAAAGCAAAATTGCATATTAAATAAGAACATCAAGAAATGCAACTGGAACGGAACAGCAAGGTAAGAGGTAGTTCAGATTTCTAGGAACAACTTCAAATTATGTACAAATGAGTCGTGACAAATGGCGAGGAGAAGAGGTGAGTGGAAAAACGGATTAGTGTGGGTGAAGATGGGTGCGATTTTAAGTTGGTGATCAAGCCGTCAAGACACATGTCACGAGCCAGTCTGATATTTAGAGCCACGTGGGACAACCGATTGGAGTAAAGTTTATGAAAGAAGGACAATAGTGTCAGAAGCCTGCGTATATTGAGAGGAGCTAAATTAATCTAATATTCGATTTCTGTAACTATATGTATGCGAGTAGTTTCTTGTGATGAAGCGAGCAACATTATTTTGCAGAGACTCTAGTTGGTGTTCGAGGTAGGCCTCATGTGTGGATTCCAAATCAAGAAGGCATATTCGATTTTAGAGCATACTAAGGTGGTGTAAGCCAGAAATTTGGTCTCGGAGTTAGCCGAGTGCAAATAGTGCCTTATGAAGCCAAGTGATCTGGTTGCTTTAGTAGAGTGTTCTAGTTTGCCGTTTTTACACTCGGCTAAGCAGCTGAGCGGAGCGAAAGCGTGAATGCACATGCGCCCTCCGCTTAGCTGCAAGCAGGCTGGTGGAGTCAGAAACACGGTCCGCTTACAAGCTGCCTGAGCAGAAGGTTGCTGCCATTTTTTTCTAGCAAGGGTGGTCGATGCACACACCCACTCTGGCACGTGCATCGAGGCACCTTGCCTGCCTTGCTCTTTACAAGACAGATTTGCACAGACGAAGACTTATGTCTGCTAGAAGGTGCGCATGCTGACCCATTTGAAAACCTCGCAGCGCGGGAGTATGTGATGCATGCTGTGCAACATGTTGGCATCAGAAAGGATCAGATTGGATGCAAAATGCAAGCTCGCTGGCTATCATGTGGCATTACCCAAGATGGGGCTTTATTTTCCACTGGATAAAATGGACCAGTAATGCATTACAAGTTCACGTTTAGATGCTTTGTGGACAAATAAGCTATATGTATTCGTTTTACTTATAAAAGGTTTACTTATAAGTTTTACTTATAGGTGATTTTATTTTGTTTCATTACCCTGAATTCGGCCAAAAGGCACTGCAAATACGAAAGGAACATCAAGCGGAAAGCCAGAGAAGCCGAGATAATCTCGTGGCTGGCGGCAATGGAAAATAAACCTGCTATGAGTAACTACTGAAGAGGAAATAACAATATCGGGAAAGAAACAATCTATTATAACTCAAAGGGAAGCTTATTACTTTCTGAAATGAGCTCGGGATGCCTTAGAACACGCACTTATACAGCAAGATATAAGAAGGAAGAAGCATGTGCTTGCTGCGGTAA
Organism: Dermacentor andersoni; assembly: GCF_023375885.2. Taxonomy (NCBI): domain Eukaryota; kingdom Metazoa; phylum Arthropoda; class Arachnida; order Ixodida; family Ixodidae; genus Dermacentor; species Dermacentor andersoni. Next base: position 185,492,027 of record NC_092819.1, on the reverse strand, counting down.
AGCTATGGAAACAATAGAGCATGCTTTACTAGAATGTGAAATATCTCCCCAGCAGTAGATTTAGGCACCACTGGCCTATATACCATTAATAAAATATATCCAGAGAGGGAGATTAAGATGGACTGCAATGATTGTAATGGCATCATTGGAATCAGACATATGCTGGCGGGGTGTCCCGCGACTCTCCCCAAACTCGTTGAAGAATGAACACAGTGGGAGAAAAGGATTCAAAGCCCATTGTTTCAGGACCAACTAAGGGCAGTCCAGGGGGCCCATGATGTCGCTGAAAGGCTTGGCCTGACAGTGCCAACGTGGGAGCGGCCCGCCTTGGCTTGAGAAGTCTAGCCTCCGGACATCATTACAATAAAAGTTTTCACACACATACACCACTGGCCTGCTTGAAGCCCTTGGGTTCAGCAAGAGCAGAGGGAAAGTAAAAATGTATGCAGTAAAGATTGGTAAGCAGCGAAAGGAAGATTGGTGGACAAAAAGTAGGGAAACGTCAAACAACAGAGGCTTGCAAAGACAAAGTTCACAAAGTTTGGTTATGGGAAGTCGTCGTGGGTTTTTTTTCTTTGTTAACATAGGTAGAACATTAGGCAATACAAGAGCTTCATGGCGCAACCCACACATCTTTCCAAAGGGGACACTCGTAGCACCTATCCATCCGTCCCTCTGCTCCGCTAGGCTAGACATACAACTAAAACATGCAATCAACCACCAATCCACCATGTGGCTTAGCGGGGCAACTTGGAGCGGGGTGGACCGTAATGACACTAAACTAAAACACTCTAGTGAAAATCACATCTACGCAAATGTTCCATGACAGATCGGATGACAAATGAACACCCAGATATTGTGAATACCGAGGCTACGGGCATGTTTTATAATTATGCAATTGCATAACAAGGGTTTAGCTGTAGTCCCGAATCTGATAGCTTTTGTTATATTAATGTTGATTTCCGCTTGCTTACTGCCCCACTTACGGAGATTGTCTAAGTAAGATGGAAGGTAGCAGGTGTCCTCAGGGTTAGTAGATCACGCAATCATCAGCAAATAGTCTATGAAACGCCTACCATTACTAATATCGTTAATATAATCTAAACACAAAATAGGCCTGAGCATGGAACCTTGCGGTACTCCAGATTTGACATGATTTAATGGAGACAAATGGTCATTGATGAAAACTGATTGCTACCGGTTAGTTAAAAAGATGGTAGTCCACCTACTTATCCTCACAAGTTAAGATCTGTCAGTTTATGAATAAGCCAGAATTGAGGAACCTTGTCAAAAGCCTTCGCGAAGTCTAGAGATATTACATCGATTCGATAAAAAGAATGAGTGGAGTTATGCAAGTCATTAATTCATATCAATCGTGTAAAAGTCCATGCCGACTGATAAAGAAAAAGTTATGTTCTGTAAGAAACTTCATTAGAGCAGATGAAATGATGTGTTCGAGAAGTTTGCAGCACATGCTGGTTAAAGAAATTGGTCTGTAATTTGATGGGTTAGACGAATCAACATATTTAAATATGAGAATTATGCAAGCTGCCTTCCAATCATTTGGGACGCATCCCGTGTCAATACATTGCTGAAAAAGCTTGGCTAAAATGGGACATATTGCAGGTTTGGATATCTTAAGAAGTTTAGGGCAGATGCCATCACGACCAGGAGCAGAGTTAGTTGGAAGACAATCGATACAGGACTGTACTACTTCAGAAGCGATATTAATGTTGTGCATGCTTGAATGCAAAATAGGGGCCTGAAAGCTACTAGGTACAGGAGTCTCATCCGTGAAAACGGATGAAAAAAAAAACTTTTTGAATTCAATAGCAACACGTGCCAGAGAAAGAATGTTACCATCCTTAGATAATGGTACCGTCAAGTTCGATAATTTGGGTTTCCTAAATTTTTGTGTCATTGCTAAGCATGTCTGAAATGTCATGGTTGAAAAATTTAACTTTGGCTGTTGTTGTTACGGTCCTGCATAAGTGTGCGTGCTCACGATAGGGCCTCCAATCTTCCACAGATGCTCATAGTTCAGCTCTGCAATATATAGGTTTCACATGCGTCGCAAACCAAGTGCTTTCTGTGCAGGCTGTTATATTGAATTTTGGAATATGCTTTTCTTTTTAAGTGTGATCAGCCCATTATGAAGAAAAACCCAGTTTGTGTTTAAGTTGCAATGAGGGAATGACTGCAAGAAGCCGACAGAAAAGGTGGAAAGGTCACTAACAAGCCCGCTGACATTCACGCGGGTGTAATCAAATATTAATTTTTCTATTTTCATGTTTCTTTAGGGCACCTATGAATTCACAATGCAAGATATTGTGGCCACTGATACCATCCAATACATTTTCCGTAACATTATTTGGTTCTGTGGCTAGTATGAGGTCAGAGTGAATCACCATGAGTGGGAACAGAAACAATTTGATGCAAATTGAAAGTTGAGAGCATGTCAGGAAAATATTGGCATTGACGTTTTTCTTGTGCCATACAGGGGTCGGCATCAATGCCATTCAATATTGGGATAGTCGAAATCGCCGACAAGAAATATTGGTGATGTCGGGTACTTGTTCTGGACAAAACTTAAAGACTTGTTTAGATAATCCGGAAAGTAGTGGGATGAATCAAGTGGACGATAGCAGACTCCAATGACAGAGGTAGAATGTGTGGGCAGACAGAGAGCAACCCTTACAATTTTGAGGCAGGAATTAGTTTCAATAACGCAAGCTTCCAAACTAGATTTTACTGCGATTAACACACCGCCACCTCTCGATTCAGTTTTATGTTTTCTAAATAATGAAAACTGACGAGACAAGGACGATCCAAAATGTCGAATGACAACCAGGTTTCGGTGCCTAGAACGTCTACTGAACAGGATTCAAGATAAGAACAGAGGTGATCTTGGTTACGAAATAAGCTGCGGAAGTTTGACACAAGAATTGACACACATGCATCACAGCGTTCATTTTTTACATCACTGGGTTTTCACGAGGACGTGACGTTTCGGGAGGGCACTTACTTCATTAGTGGTATGGTCAAAGACAAATAGTGTTGTTTAGTAGAAGCTTGTCAAACAGAAGTTTGAACCTTTCAGCGGGCTTCTGTTTGGAACGTCCGAAATCTCGGAGTTTCTGGACTGCATCCTCATTGAAAAATCCTTATCAATCCACATGAGACGATTCAAACCTTTTTTAGTTTAAATGCATTTTTCAGTATGTGTTTTCTTTTTTAAGTTTAGGAATTTCACAATTATCAGCCAAGTATAGCCTTGTCTTTTCTGCCCTATTCTATGGGCATGTTCAATTTCACCAGCTGCAATGCCTAAATATTTAGAAACTAACTCAGTTACAAGCCCTTCCTTTTCCTGCCACGTCTGAGTCTTGCTCAATGACTGCTTTAAAGATAAGGTTGTTGTGACTCAATCTGTTACTGAGGTCGTCTACCACCAAACTTGTGTTGCAATTGTCCTGATTTTATGCTTTCCAGTTTGTCTGGGTGTCAAGCATATGAATTACCTCGTGACGCCAGAGGTTCCTTCCATTTAGGAAAGAAGTTCAGTAACATTCGTTTGGACGTCTTTTACTTTCCCTAGGATGTCTTTCTGAAATTTTCCATTACAGGCTGCCGTATCCTTGAAAATGAGTTGATAATGACATTGGGCTGCGTAGAGATGAGCAAGTGGTACAATGCTTAAGCGTACTTAAGTCCCAGAGGAGTTTCTGCATGAATTTTTCAATTGTTTATGAAGGTTTCTTACCTATTCAAAGAAAAGTGTTTGCAACATACTGACGTGGTACGAATTGGCTGCTGCTGGCTGTTGGCCTTGGTGTCTTCCTTTGCTGTTGAGCAGCATTTAGTGAGTGCACAGTAATAATGAGCTGCACCAAATGGCTACACATTACTGCTGTACTACTCGAACTATTCCAAAAGGGCCAATTTTTCTGCTCCAACGTGCACCATGACTACTTATTTCCTAGCCCAAATCCTTAACTGGCTAGGCCACCGCTGCATGCTGACACACCACCCACTGTGGGTGTGGGCTGTATTAGCCAAGTCTCAGTAAGACAAAAATAACTGTGGCACTGTTCTTTTTGAGCTTTGTTATTTAATGAAAAGGCTTTGAATTCAGGCCACCAGTGCCACAATAAAGTATTCCTATTCCAGCCGCACTACTTGTTAGAGCTGCATGCCACCTGCATTACTAGCTGGGCCAGTCACTTGAAATCGGTGGACTATAAGGTTAGAGTAGAATCAAACAGAAGACATTTTTTTGATATACTGGCTTTGGACGTCCCCAAATTTTTGGGATGGGCCTGCTATAAATTTTACGTATCCATAACATGGGAAGGTTATGACGACATGTAACCCAGGCAGGCAATGCTTTTGGAAACAAACTTTAAACTTTGCCACTCCGACAGTGGTGAATAGCGTGATCTGTTGTCATGTTGAGCAGTACTACTTGCATCTGACCGCTGGATGTATTGTGTCACTGTTCATTATTTATTACATGTGCTTATAACATGTGCTCCAAAAAGATGTTCCAATCATTGGTGCAATCTACTAATACCAGCTACTTTCGCAATGTCTCTGTAGGCATCTCTTTAAATCCTTTTATGCCTAACACGATACACGAGGACTCCCCTGCAATCACTGACACAGAAATAGTACAGTGTAGTTCTAAAACAAATGTGCTTAACTCATATTGGTGACAACAAATAGTTTAACATTGGTGCTGTCATAGGTCTGGTTTGCGGTTACAGCCGATGTCTTGTGGTTGATTATAGGAGTTCTTTAACAGCAAGGTCCAGCATTACTAGAGCTTTGTTTAAAGGGCAGCCACTTGGACAGTGGTACGCTTGGACTCGGGTGTAAGTAGTTTAATATTGATGCATAGGCTTTGAGGTGATTAGGGTTAGGCTAGTGTATACAATTTTTATTCTGTTCTATTTTCTTTCGCATCACTCGCACTTCATTCAGTGTTACTGCATAGATGGTGTGTTGAATGATAGGAAGGAAATAGAATCATATGTATAATCTTGGCCAAGATGGCCTTGGAGTATGTTTAAGCCCAACTTTAGGCACACATGATTCCCAGCTTGGGTGAGCATACTGAGATAACTGTCCAGGTTGAGGTTCATTCTGATATGCTGTTAACGCTTCTTTGAGTAATCGTATAAACATGACTGAACAAAAATCTCTGTGGTTTTTAAAAACCCATCAAAGCCAGAGACTCAGACTGGTGGTCATGATACGGGCATTTCACGATACCTTGTGAAGCATAACTTCCAGACCGGTGACAGACGAAGTAGAAATGCTTCTTTTTCAGGTGGCCGCAAGTCTCTGTACCTGTCCTTGCAATGAAGCGACTGCGTGTGTCTTTCTCCACCTTTTCCTTCTATGACTTGAAAGCTGATCAGGATAATAAAATAAAGCAAATGTTACATGTATGCAGTGTGTCAAGGGGAATCGGTTTATTGTAAGCCCACGTTGGCTGTGCAGAATATCTTATGGGGTAATTTAGAAGAAGAAAGAAGATTAAGTACCCTGGACACTTGTATGTTCAGTCTGCATTTCAGGGTGTGTAATGCACAGAACTAGCGTTACAAAGTTGAATTGTAGACATGTTGTGGAACTCAGTAGTTATGAAGAAGAGGTTCAGTGACATCTTTTCTCTTTTCCTGATGAGGATCAAGCATTTGTTTTTCTCAGGGCAAAATTTTAGAGCGAAGCATAATGGAATTGAAGAAAAAGAAGATATAAAAAAGTGACAAGAATGATGTTGCTTCTTGTACATTTTTAAACTATGCTTTGTTTGAGTACATTTTGCAGCTTTCATACAGAGATCAAACTCCTGCAAAGACAGTATGTATAGAAACTGTAAGCTAATTTGCTTTATTAATTTGAGGTTGACACTGTGACATGGCGTCTAATTATAGCAGCACAAAGTGACTGCCATCAAAATTTTTTTCGTGAGCAACGCCAAGAACTGCATGAAATGACAACTGAAAATGACAACTCTACATCTTACAAATTTCCGTTCTGAACGAGAAAGAAAATACAGAGAATCATGCCTTATCTATAAGTTCAAGGCATTGCAACAAATAGGCATAAACATTTCAAAAGGAGCTTTATAATCTATCCGCTATGCTAAATTTCAAGCTATAGGCAACACACTTAGTTTGGTTTCTTGGCGTATCCTTCTTTTTTTCTTTCCTCTTCTTTTTCTCAGCCGGCGTGTCAGACGCCGTTGACATGCCGGCTAACACGCGTGCGTTGGCACGTGGTTGACACCATGTTTTCCTCGTGTTTTAACTGAACAATTAGTAGATTTAAATTTTTTGCACATTGGGGATTCAGGAAATATAAAACTTCGACAGGAGCTATCATTAGAACTAGTGTACAGTACTTCTAGCACTTCTTTAATCAAACAATGCAAAATTTGCGCTTTGGTTGACTCAGCTTTTACTTATTGTGTTAAGATTGATATGAAGTGCTACTTTGTTTTTTCTGCTGTGTGTACATGTTTTTAGACGCAATCCTTTCCATTGTATGGAGTTCTCGCTCACACAAAGCCATGTACTCGATTGCAGATCGGCCTTAGGCAGAAGTGCAATCTCATACCTGTGCACTTGCCTCTATTCATTAGTGTGCAATACCGCGCAAGCCTGTGCATAACTATACGACGACTGTAAAGCATATGAAAGCTCCAGCACCAGTTTAAGGCACGAGATTAGACCAGATTTCTTGAACAGAAAAGCTGATTTAACACATTATTAATGTACAAGGAGGCTTGTCCATGCTACCTGACCTGACAACTATTGCTTCTAGACCCTAAAGAATGCAGTAAAAAAAAAAAGTAGGTGCTTGCTGCAATGGGGAGAAACAAATTTTTCCTGTACCATACTATAGGTGCTTACCCATTTCCAAGTTTGCAAAGCGAGTGCTTTCCTGCATGGCATGGCCACCACTATGGCTAATATTCATGCTACCAAATCTGCATATATTGTATCGCATGGTTTACCTTACAGAAGTTGGGAACTAGAAGCAGGGTTCATACTTTGTATATTTGTTTTCTTTTTTTCATTAGTTAAAGTAAAAATAGCAAATCATTAACTTCATTCATGCTCCTCCAGTCACTTTTCTTTTATAGAATGTATTCTAGGGTTTTATGCGCTAAAACCACGATTTGATTATGAGGCATGCCATAGTGGCGCAGTCCGGATTAATTTTGACCACGAGGGGATCTTTAAAGGGACACTAAAGTGAAACAATAAATCAGTTTAGACTAATGAAGCATTGTTTGAGAACCCTGCAGGCAGTGATTTCAAAAAAATAGTTTGATTATTAGATGAGAAAATGAAGGTCCAAGTATTAGTATTTGAATTTCGCGCCGAAACCCCAGCGCCGGTATGTTAGCGTGACGTCAGGGATTCCAAAGTATGTTTTCGCATTTGGGCCGCGTTGGCTGAATAAAGGTTCCCGAAACTTGCCATGTTTAATATTTGGTTCCTTTGGAACTCAATATAGTCAATCTGTACCGCTATATATAATTAGTAGGCCCTAGAAGATGCCATCAAAATCCACGACGTCACAGCCCCCAGGTGCGGGAACTCAAGTAGGCGTCGCCACCCGTATTTCGTTCTTGCGCTTTTTCTGGCTTACCAAACGTCTTATCATTGTAACAGTGGTGTTTTTGGTGTTGTAGAACAGTAATTTACCGATGCAGAAGAAATAATTTTTCACTTTAGTGTCCCTTTAACGTGCCACACAAGCGTTTCTTGCATTTCGCTCCCATCTAAATGCGGCCGCCGCGGCGGGCACATTTTTTTAAAACTTAAATATGCGATTCCTAAAAAAGATCCATCAGCAATGATTCTGCGTTGCTTCGATTCAAAACAGCAATGATAAGCATGCAATTTAATGTATGATGGTATAAGTTGCAGCTAGTGCATGGTCAGAAAAAATGTTAAGCATGAAAGCACCATAAATGAGCACATTTCAAGCAATAAGTGAACAAGTGAATCGTTCACTCTGCAAGCCCGTAATGCAAAAATAACAGGTGCAGCGGTAATCACGCGTTGCTTTGAGAGAATAAGCAAGTGTCTTACCTGGCATTGTCAGAAAGTGATACCTCTCATATTCCGGCTCGAAGAAATGCACGCTGATATGGCGGTACTCCAGTTCTTTCAAAGTCAGGGCTACTTCACACTCGTCGCAGTTGTACTTCAGGTGAGTGATTTTGTGCACAAGTTTTATGTGCCTCTGCAGACTGCGATTGTTCACTAACCGCCGGTCACAGTACTGACATTCAAAGGAAGCAACTTTCGCCATTGCGAGACCGCGAAGAGAAGCATGGTGTTTCCTAAAAACCGATTACGTAACTATGCTCAGTGCGTGCAAGCGGGCCTTTTATATCTGCGGGTGCTCTGACCATGGAGGAAAGAAAAGGCTGAGAGATGCTGACGTCACTCTTTGCGAAGCATGAGTGACGTCGGAAGGCGTGGCAGATATCCTCTCTTGTGCATATCTCTCTCCTCCGGCCCGCAACCACGCACGAACTGCGTGGGCTGCACGGGCGCGCCTGTAGCAATTCGAAAGCATCTACTATTCTGACAAAAGATGCAATCGCGATGTAACGTTGGCGAAGTCTGAGTATTCTGCCCTGGCATTGAAACAAGTTTAAAATAAACTCTTCACATTAGACCGTCATGTTGGACTCCGCAACTTTTGCGGGATTTTGTGAAAAGCAATATGGTTTATTGGTCCAGCCAACTGAAACTGTCCTGATGGCTTCTAGACCCACCATGTTGTATTAGTGGTTTTGGCGTTGCGCTGCGAAAGTGAGGTTGTGGGATCACATCTCGGTCGTGGAGGCCGCATTTCGACGGGGTTCGACGAAGTAAAAATGCAATGCCCGTGTACCGTACGTTGAATACATGTTAACGAATCCCGCGCGGTGAAAATTAATCCGCAGTTCACCGCTACGGTGTGCCTCATTATCAGTTTTCGGCTTTGGCACGTGAAGTGTCAAAATTTGAATGTTTGATTAACCGCAGGTACGGTGGCTGCCTAGTTCCTGCGTCATTTTAAATTACCTTTATCGTTCATTTCTACCTTCGTTTCCTCTGTTTGGGCTCCCTGGGGCTAGACCATAGTGGTTATGGCTAGACGCGGCGATGAAAAAATCAACGAGTCTAGAAGTTCAGGACAACATTCATTTGGGCTAGATGGTGCATACTTGATTTAGGAAGGAACAGCGCCAACGAAGACGTTCACAAGTGGGGAGAACGACACAGGACAAGCACCATGTTAAAATTGGCTCCAAGGCGCTGTCAATACAGTTTAAGAAAATGTTAGTAAGCACCGGGGCTACGCAGGATCCAATACAAATCCCTTGTCTTTGTCGATAAAACTTGTTCTCGAAAGAGATTAACGTCACATCAAGGTAAAATTCTAGCATTTTCATAAAATTATATATTGACACGCCAGAGGAGTTTTGGAACTCTACTGCACCGTTACTTTCCATAGCATCTCTGACAGAACGAAATAAGGCATCGTGGGGCACAGAGTAAAACAAGTCTTCAACATCTACTGAAAACACATAACCATTGGAAGTACATCCCTCAAGAAACCTAACAACATCTTTTGAACTCTTTGTGGCGTACGGATCTTGAACTTTAAGGGATGCAAGGTGCTTTTGAAGAAACTTGCTTAACACAATCAGCCAAGTTCCATTTTCGCTGACCGCTGTTCTGAATGGCACGGACAGTTTGTGCGTTTTGGCCGTAAAGAACATGGAAAGGGCATTGCTTTTGCTGTTACCAATGTCATTGGCCAGCGTGCTCAGATCTAATTCTTTGCACATCGCAGCCGCCTTGCCTCTCACTCGCGTCGCACTAGCTTTCAGAGGGATGAAGTTCTTTGCAATTGCTTCGCCGGCTCTTTTTTGAATCTCTTCCTCGGTGAGCACCACAAACCCACCATCCTTGTCAGCTTGAAGAAGCCGGAGTCTATTCTTCCTGAAATACGACACGACTTTTCCCATAGAATCTTTGCTAGTCAACGTGTTAGTGCTGGTCGTAGATCTTATAAGCGTATCCACACCATCCAGAAGGCATCTTTCACGGTTTTCTTCCAACGCCTTTCCTGCTATGCGCCTATTAAGCGCTAGGAACTCATGTGCTTCTATCCGTGGCTCGTGGCTGAATTTCGGACCTTTGTTCAACACATGCCTGACATCGTTGGGAAGATCAACGTCTCCGATGACCGTCACCAGCCTTTCCGGGGGCTTCTTGTCCTTCTTCAGAGAAGAGGACTGTAAACACTGGTTCAGTGTCTGAGCCCATCAAAATATATATGTATATATATATATATTATAGAGAGAGAGAGAGAGAGAGAAAGAACAGCGCATTAGTAACTCCCAGTTATGGATATCCATACATTTGTTCCCACGCGCAGGCATCATGTAATGAATGATTGTAGACCAAAAAATATTTCGCGTTTCTTTCCGGATAAATACATGAACATTAATAATGCCTTGGTTTTCATACTTATTAAGAAGTAAAGGAACATTACAGGTTAGCGATTGCATTAGATAAATTGTTAGCGTTTTTGGCACGAGCCATCTATCCTGGCTGTAGTCCCGACAGTGATTGTACAAGTGAAGAGACTTTGTTAGAGGAAAAAAATATGAATAGAGTAAAGGAAAGCCATACAGATCTGGCAGTTTGAAATCGCGTTAAATTTGGTGAAAAGTGGTGATGTTGTGTGGAGGTATGGAACGTTAGCAATAATTCCGACGTGCACGTTTCTGAAGAAAAAGCTTGTGTTAGTGTTCACAGTGGTGCCCCACACATGCATGCAGTAGTTAATATGAGACGCAAATAGTGCCTGGTAAATTTGTAATTTCAACTGTTCTGGAAAGAAATAATATTTTTAAGGCCGTTGTGGCTGGACCATCCCAATGAAGTGGAAAGGAGTGCGTTCGCTTTAGGAATGACATCGCAAGCCTCCAGACCAGAGACAAACAGGCTGGTATCATCCACATATAGAATGGTTGTTGCCTCGCTTTCTGCAAGGGTTCATCGAGCAATAAGGTTCCCAAAGAGCTCCAGCTGCACGGGAAGGTGCGAGGTGAAATCCGGCAACACTCATGCAGGCGGCTGTTCCCCCACTCTCCATTCCCCCCAGCCGCACTTTGCTTCGCTGCACCGCTCATTCTTGGCTCAGCAGCCGTCCGATATGGAGGTTCCCATTGTTGATCGCGCCAAGTACGAGATTTGTTCCGCAATTCGCTTTTTGCACGCCAAGGGGACTCCCCCGTATGTCTATCATGTCATTAACGTAAATGTCGAAGGGGACCTAAAATGCTGCCCTGCGGGACACCTAACAATATTGCCGTCCGAGGAAATACTATTTCCAATGACAACGCATTGCCTGCAATCAAGCAGATACGAACACAACAAAATATGTCATTCCATGTACACCATTGGCAGTCTACTCTGTTAATAGAATCTTGTGTTGCGGACTGTGAAAAGCCTTGCTGTAGTCCATAAATATCCGGACTACTAGGTTTCATTTTTCTAGCTTCTTGATTAACACCTGCTGAACAAGCAGTGCAGTTTCGGTAGAGCAGGTCATCAAAGCTGTTTCTCCATCGCCAGGGTTTGTGTCATGCTCTCCAACCATGATTCCTCGCTCCTTTGTGCCCTCCAGAGGGGCACGGTCATGGCCCCCCAAACAAGGGGCTTAAATCACCACAGCAATGAAATTGCAATTTTTCGCTTTTAATATGCTTCAGTGCAATACATTGCATAAGCCGCGTTTACATGAATGCGACAACGTCGCATTGCATTTATAGCGCATCACATTCATGTAAACAGCAGTAATGCGCTAGGAAGGCGCATCGCATTAGTGCGCCAGGCGAGGGTAGATTTACGGGCGCGAGTCGACTCTCGCGGAGCATGTAAACGCAGGATCGTCGCATTAGGAATGATGGGAAGGAATTGGCCACCAACATGGCGGCGGTCCCGGCTGCCCGCTTCGAATTGAATTTGGCGTTGCTTTTGTAAAATGCACTTCGTTCGCAGCAAATGATTGTGTAAACGGCTTTCGCTTAGTCTCAGGCCGCTTCGACGACAGAGTATTATGGCTAACCTTGTAGTGTTTTCGAGATCGCAGCTCGTTTCGAACGGGTCGAAGCCTAACGAAAAAAACATTCGAGATGTCAGCGCTACCTATCTCTAGAGCCGGGAAATAGCCACAACGACGGCATATGGCCTCTGAGATCCGAAGATCTCGCTGGTCAACTGAAACTGTAAAAAACGTGCGCTGCTTAGCGTACGCTACACTATAGCGTATAGTGTACGCTATAAGTTGCGTACGCTAAACCAAAACTGTCTATTTCTCGGCACTCAGCCACCAACGTGCACTCCGCCCACTACCGGATATACCAGTTAGACCGGAAGTCGGCTGCACTTCCCTTATGCGACACCTTGTGGCGCTGCGTTTTCGCGAGAGTTAATGCGCTACATGTAAACGGCGTCGCATCGCCTTTCCCAAATGCGCTGGGAAATGCGATGCGCCACTGTCGCATTCATGTAAACGGGGCTATAAGCTTCCCTGCTTAACTCAACTGTAATGTGGCAGAGGTGACTTTAGGAACACTTTCTAGATATGCCAAACAATATGTGCATTCTGGTCAGAACTACACCTGACTTAACATTCCGACATGTCGGCATATGGATGGCCCTTGTGCAGTTTAAGAGCACAAATACGCATGCTGGTTGTGGCTTGAGGAAATGTGATTTCTTAAACAAGTTTCAATGCCAATGCCCTAGACTGAGCTTCACCGCAATGCAGTTGTGTTATGCACTGGAGCTTCTGTAATGTATTGCGGTCCATCACTGCAGCAACGTCAGAACCAGCTTTGAATGGGTGTCATGTGAGTTATTAGATGTCTCGGTGCTCATACTGTGACAGATGATGGCACATGTGCGCATGTATAGTCGGGAACATGTGCAAGGCTGTGTTGCAGTCTCGTATATGAAGCTTGCAAGATGGGCGAAGCAAGGGCCCAAATCACTACAACCCTGCCGGAAATAGCTCTAAATCCCTGCCTGTACACTCCTTAAGGGTTTCGGTGCTTTTACCATAACCGGAGATTGCACATATTACTATATTTTCAAAACTGAGCTCATTGGAACATCTTCCTGTTCATGCTATGCACACAAAAATTAGGAATAAGGGAAAAATTATGCAGATCCCACACCCTGTGGGAATTGATGTAAGTGAAGCTCTCCATGCTGGATGCTCTGATTGACGATAATTAGCAGTGTTGACGGCTAAAGCTTAATTTCTTCAACGTTTAGGCTAACACGAGATTGGCGAATTGATGTTAAACGTTACCTTGTGGGCACCACTGCTGTTTGCGTAATAGGCGGAACACACAGGGAGAGGTGTTTGCATGAGGCATTGTTGTGGGCCATATCTTATAACCCGAGAGGGTTGAGTGTTGTCATTTCCTCATATGGCACATCGCGTTATGGCAGAAGTTTTAAACTTGAATTGGATTATGGGGCTGTACGTGCCAAAACGACACTCAGATTATGAAGCACGGCATAGTGGCAGACTCCAGATTAATTTTGACACCATGATGTTCTTTAATGTGTCCCAAAATCTAAGTGCACATGGGTTTTCTATTTCGCCCCCGTCGAAATATGGCTCCCGCGGTTGGGATCAAATCCATCACCTGTAGCAATGCCATAGCAGCAGAGTTAATGCGGCGGGCACAGAAAGAAGTGTTGATTTGACGGTCAACCACTTCTGTAGTGTTTCCTGGATGCTGCGGTGCGCTTTAATTAATGCGGCTCTGCTTCTGCACGCCCTGTGTGAGTTGCCCGCTTGACATATTTGCATGGCATTTATTTTTTCAGGAATAGCAGCAACGTATTGTATTGTGCCTTGAACATAAGCACACCGCAACTGCTGTTGTATGTTAGTGGAATTTCCTTGCCTTCTCATGTCACTTCCCCCATCTTATATGGGAACTGCCACTTCTCCTCCCTCTTCTTCTCTCTACAGTTCTATCTGTGTCCCCTCTCGCCTCACACATAAGCGCTGCAGTTTCTTCAGTGCTTCTGAGGGGAGTCACGGATAATTGCAGCTGTCAGGTGGCTAATGTGACAACGGCCAGGGAGCTCCAGAGGGCATTGTGCACATTCGATGCGGTGGGGTGAAAACAAGCTTCTCCCATCTCCTTTCCTCTCTTACTTGTGCCTGTCATGTATATACACACTCTGAACACACCCCCCTCCCCCCCGACGTGGTGTGTGTGACATCAGCAGCAGTCCACAGCAGCAGCTGGAGTGGGAAAGTCAAAGGAAGAGACAAAGAAAGCTTCACTTTAAAACAAAATGCGTAAAGGTTTCTATGCTTACCCAATGAGGAAACCCGTCCGTCACGTAAGATGATTGCTTTCAAGATAAGGCCCGCATGAGCGAGCGAATTGTAAGATCGGGCCTGCGCAGCCATGCCATAAGCAGCGGCCGCTGATGTACAGTTGATAATGGTTTGCATCGAGAGGAGGCAGCATCATTGACCACATCTACGTATGACGTCTACCTAACGTGACACTGTTCAATTACGTCACGTAGAACAGCACGCATTGGCCAATGCTCATCTTCCATGAAGCAGCAACATCATCCAAATGCACCATGATATAAAAGGAGTGAACAGTGCTACTACTGGCCTCTGCTTCATACTCATGCTGGTCTCAGTTTAAAATTTTGGTGTTGCAAATGCGCTTCTCCATTTAATGATTTTTTTCGTGGCGTTTCTCGCAATTATATGAAACGCAGCAGCATATGACGACAAAACAGTAGGTGATCAGTCGCAAATGCTTATGCATCATTTAGATAACTCCCACAGGATACTCTGCATGTAATTTTATCTTTTTCCACTTTCAGTATGCTTCAGCGCTATGGTATGCTTGACTGCGTAACCTTGCTATGTCCAGTGTTTGTGACCCCTTCCCACTGTTGGTATACTTCATCACAATGCTAAGTGCATGGTTGAATGCGTAACACCACTGTATTGGGATGAAGCTAACTTATGGGTCTGACATTACAGTTTTAATTTAGCATACGCAACTATAGCGTATGCTATACGCTAAAGTATATATAGCGTATGCTAAGCAGCACATTTCTTTAGGTTGAGTTGGCCTGTGAGATGTTCAGATCTTAGAGGCCATGTGCCGTCATTGCGGCTATCTCCCGACTGTAGCTATAGGTGGTGCTAACATGTCGGATGTTTCTTTCGTTAGGTTTCAACTCACTCGAAACGAGAAGCGATCTCGAAAACACCACAAGGTTATCACAGTTATCATTTACAAGGTTATCATTTACACAGTCAGTTGCAAAGAACGAAGTCCATTTTACAAAAGCAACGCCAAATTCAATTCGAAGCTGGCAGCCGAGGCCGCCGCCATGTTTCACGCAAATTCCGCAAGCCACGCAAAGACACTAATGCTAAATCTGAGAAATAGTGCGCGTACGCTATACGCAATGGGTCGTTTAGCGTTCTGCGCATGCGCAGTGATGACCCACTATTTTATAGCGTACGCTAAACTAAACCTGTCTATTATGCAGCACATTTTAGATGCTTGGTGGTTTTAAAGTCCGAAAGCTGAGATACAACAGCGTCGCACACTATCATGTGAGGAAAACGAACCGCTGCATGCAGCAAGTAGCGTCAGCATAAGCACTAGATTACAGTTGAACAGCTCTACAATGAAGACCACAATTAATTTGCCTGTAAAACAAAGAAACTTATGCGTCCCTGGAGGCTGATTTACGTTTATAAAACGAATTCCGCACCAGTGCCGCCACTGCCCCGCGAAGATGTCACCAGGGTAAGCTGTGCGCTAGCGCTAACAGCAGTGTATTTGAAGAGCGTGCTGATATTACTAGTTCTGTTGCCCTGCTCCAGGATTCACTCACCTCGTATGCTACTTGTTGTGATGGATCAACGGCTGACGAATGCATGGATAGGCCGCGAATGTCAACGAAGGCGACCAAAAATTTTGCAGCAAGGGAGGCTTAGGGGCACTAGACAATCAGGGGCTTTGCTTTGCATGGTTCCTGCATTTGGTTGGAGAGCAAGCTGGGAACCTCAATGGAGCATAGGGTGGCTACAGTAGAACGTGCTGTCAGGGATATTTTGCAGAGAAAATTTAGCGGTCTGTTTCATTAAGTGTCTCTTGAATTCTTGTTAAAGATTTTCTTTTGTTGAAAGTGCTTAGCTATTGTGAGCAGTGAGCTGCGCAACCTTTAAAACAAAGTGACCTGCATAGCGAAGGATTTTGAAGGTGCGAGCACTTTGTTAAAAAGGCGTTTGACTACATAGATACATTCAGAGCAGCGCTTTCTACCCTTTAGCCCATGCAGAATTTGTAGGTCCTATTTGCGCCACCAGGATCTGCCGATGTACTGCAGTGAAGCCTTTAATATGTGTCCCAATGTCCAATGCTACGGAGTTCAATATATCCATTTAATGTCTGAGCAAGTTTGATGTATGAAGTTTCATATACATGTAATTCTCTTGGTGATTCACCACCTGTTATTTAAGCAGTAATTCTATTTATAATTGTTTCATATAACAAGGTTTAATTGTAATGAATTATTGCTATACGACATTCTTTCCATTACTATAACTAATACTCTCAAGCTTGGAATCTCCCAGCTTCCTCATACAGTTGGCCAATGTGACAGTGCACCTGACACAACAAGCCATGTCGTACACTTACTCTGTGCATATTCACAGCCCATGCAAGCTTGTGCTGAAAGCTTGTTGCTGCTTGCAGAGGTAAACGTTTCACTTGACTGTTGTAATGATCTCGCTGACTATGTGATGGAATAAACGGTTACTCCACAATAAAACATAGTATGAGGCCATTTTGTAAACATGAGCTTGAAGTAAAACTGTGCCATGCATCGTCGAAAAAGGAAAACAACATTACAGGGATGAGCATACTTATCGTGGGCTTGTCTCTATAGCTTTTATGTCTTGCTTTGTCCACATTATGCTGCACAGTTTTAGTTGAAGCGGTTATTGGCTGGCAGACGTCTTCCCATCATGTTACTACGAGTTTTGATGAAAGCAGTCTTGGCCAGCCTCTCTACCCCTGGTTCTCTGGCTTAGGTGCTGGTGCCTCCAGTAGTTCACATTTGAATGGGTCCAAATTAATTTTCCCTCTCAGTGAAATCATACCAACTTTCCCAGGTTACCGGGCTTCTACAATTCCTCCTAAGTTGAACTTGTTCAACAGCTTTACCGAGTACTTTAAGTAGGCAGTGTATTCTATGTCGTAGGGCAAACAGAAAATTAGCATAAGCACTCTTGCTTTCAGGCTGCCATAGACTTCGAGTTAAAAGTGCAGTCGAGATCAACATGTCCAACCTTGATCCCTCCAGCCAATGTGCCAGCCTTCCCTATGAGCCACTACTTGCGAAGGTGAACATACCTTCTTTGTTCCATGCAAAACATTTTGTTAACTGTTTCCAGGAAAAAGTAGTTCAAGCATAAATGGCCAACGCATGCTCTTCATACCAGGTTGCCATGGATAATGGAGACGATAGGAAAGTACAGGCCAGCGTCGCTGTCCCAGATCCATCCGGCAGCTTTTCTGTCACAGGTCCATGTGTCCTAACTGCTGGTCTTCAATGGGAGTTGACACTGTCTCCTTCTATAGGGGGCATTTTCTGACATGCTCTTCTGTGGGAGAATGCCCCATTCATAAAAAGAAACAACAAAGATTGGACACAAAATGGTGCAGCTCATTAAAAAAAAATTACTTGCTGGGTTCGCCACTGGGCCGTATGCGTTGGCGCTCGTGACTCGACAAAAAGCAGCCACAGCGGCACGTGCAAGCTCAGGCTTCACATAGTTTCGCGCCCATCGCAAGAGGGGCACTTCACGGCTACATTCGGATATCACCGGCGCACAAGGAGGAAGTGCAGAAACATGCACGCTTGCAGTCTCAGAGGGACGCGCATGCGTGCAAACTCGATACCATGGGTGCACAGCTAGAAGGGAAGAAAGGTCGTTTTGCCACACGCTTGCGCACCCTGTAACATTTTGTGGGCGAGTGTACATGCTAGACATGTTGTTTTTTCTTATTTTTGAAATGTGATCCTTTGGGATGTATAATACATATAATATGCATCTTAGCTTTGTTGTGCATTAAGAAGAATTTATTTTATAAATACTATATAATTATCTGAAAAGATGAATGTTTCTTTAGATTTCACACATTTCTTTTGCTACATTGTAAATGTATATCCTAATAGATTAGTGTTTCGTATGTTATACGTTTGCCGATAGGAGACTTACTGCTGCCATGCGAGGGCCTTCAGGCACATTAAAGCTGTATGTTGCAGCTTTTCGCCTGGAGGACACCCAACAAAGTAAGTTTGTTGGAAATAAAACCATTTCTGGTATGGTAAGTCGAAAATTCTATTTCAAGTCGCTGCCTCTAGACCCTTCGTGCCAACCGCCATTTTGGCAAGGCTGTGTGATGTCTGGGAATAAGGCTGCTTCGATGGATTTCAAGACCAGATAGCAGCCTTCCTTCACACACTCTGGCACCAAAAAGGGCAGCACAGGTGTCAGTGTTACTTGTGCTACAATTCCTTCACTTGTGCTATAAATAGCAGCAGCAAACTGGCAAGATGCAAAAGCAAAACAATGAATGAGGGCCATAACGTATTTCCCAGCTCCTGAAATCAGTTCCAGTTTTTGCAGTAGACAAAAGCATGGCCTTCAAGATCAGCTTCGATTACCAGTGGGAACAGTTTCCGAGGGTGCCAATTCATTTCATCAAGACTCAGTGTTGCCACACTGCTTTTGATTGAAGTGTGAGAAAAAAATATTGAAGTGAACGTTTTCTAACACATTGAATGCAGTCAAATTTTCTTTCTGTTATGCTTTCCTTTTATTTCAAAGCAAAAAATACAAAAATCTAAGAAAGCAAGAAGCAAAACAGAAAGAAAAATATCTCAGTATAGGGCATCATTGCACAGTGTTGTGAAACCAGATGTGCATGCCTGTGAGGGTGATGATTGGCCAAGTGTGTGCACTATACATTCAGTGATGCTACAGGCATGCACTCTGCTGTTTGCGTTTCATTTGACGCTGATAGTACATCCACACAATGTAGCCACAGGGACAAGTGAGCACTCAAGTGAAGCTTTTTGAGATCATGTTTAGTTGGATCATGCAAATAAAATGCATTAATTAATCATATGCCATGGAAGATACAAGCACAAGTACACAAATTACTGTGCATGACAGGAGTGGCTGCGAAGATGTATAAGGCTCACACAAAGGCCGGACAGCAGACAAAGGACGATGATATTTAACTAATTTCGCCAGGAAAAATGACTTCGAAGTTTGTGCATTAAGTACGAAGAAAATCCAAGGATACCTAAGCACTTCTTATGAGTTGTGAATACTTTAATATCCAACTGAACGCCACTGAGCAGTCTGAGTTATGAACTCCTCGCGGGCAAGCGGACACGTTAAGACGCTTGGTACATATTGATTTAGCCTCACCGAGGCGCAGTTAGAACACACACAAGAGCTTGAGTAGACAAGGAACAGGTGGTAACACAGGCTTGCGAGAGGGAAGGTGATGTTTTGTCGTAGCAATGCACTCTCCCCTCGCGAAGTAGCGCAGCAGCAGATGTTCCCCTTCACTCGCTTTCCTCTGCTGAGACACGAGCCAGCAAGTGCAAGCTAGTGTCATGAGCGCGCCTCGTGTGCTCACATGGCGTCACAGTCAACGGGAAATTAGGCACCGTTTTGCTGCTACAGGTGCTGCCGGCTTTTTCACTGAAGGAACCATTTAACATTCTTGCATAAAAAAATATCCTGTCACTGACCACATAACAAACGGCAATAAAGAAATTCCGTTAAAAGTATTGCATCAAACCAGCTCAGAGCACGAAAGATTGACCAAAGCTGTCAGGCTTGGCTGCTGAAAATTAATGTCTTGTAGCAAGGTTTAACGAGCGAAAATGATATGCAAGAATACTCAGAATGATGCGAATGCTCAGATGCTAAGCTCTGCTCTTGTGCAGGAGCTTGGCAATGCAGCTGGCATAAATGCCAGTCTTCTGACTACTACTCTGGTTTCATGAAAAGTAGGTTATTCTGGCAACAGTATCACTGCAACATCACTGCAGTGCATTTTTACTTCACAGTGAGTAAGTACACTTTTACTTCACTGTGTCAGATAAACAAGTCGACAGACGTTTGAAGTGGTTCAACCACGATTCACAGCTGGAGAACAGGATAGCAACCATAGAATTTGGCGAGATGATTAGACAACAGGCAAAGGAGAGTGGACAAAAGTTGGAGGTGAAAGCTGTTCTGTTTGACTGTGACGAGGTGTAATGGAGTCGTCAAGCAACAGGCAATGGCGATGGTGCTTCCTAGCGTGCTGATATTGTTCTGGCTGCAAGGCACATAATGGTGATTACTGCATTTTATAGTGTCCCATTTTTCTTTAGATGACAAAGTATGTAAATTTGTGTATTGGTTACATTTGCAGTGACATCCAAAATCTAGATTTGTACTTGGCAAAGACAATACTTAAAAATTAAGTTCAGTTGTTTTACATGCCAAAATCACTAAATGATGATGAGGGATGCAATAATGAGAAACTCTGGATTAATTCTGACTACCTGGGTTTAACATGCACCCAATGCAAGGCGCACAGCATTTTTTGCACTTTGCCCCGATCGAAATGTGGCCGCAAGGGCTTGGATTTGATCGCACGGCCTTGGGCTTAGCAGCCAACACCAAAGCCACAGCACCAGTAACATTAAAACAAAGCAGTGATTTGATAAAGCGTGTAAGAGCACAACGGTTTTTAAGCATTGCTTCATGCTAAGGTCTAAGTTCGGTACTGTCACACAACAACCACAATAATGAGATGAACAACGGGGGTAAAATGCTAAATTAAGCTGCAAAATTATGAAGCAAAAGCCTTTGAAGCTGTGAAGTTCTTTAGGAACTTGCAAGGTGTGGACATTTGGACATGCAAAGGATGTAGCCTTTGGAAACAACTTTCCAAGTTAATTAGTTGTTTTTTACTAAAGCAATACTTCATCACAAAGCAAATAGCTATAATTTCAGTATGCTCCAAGACTGAATGCCCTATGATGAAAATTTCTATTGCATTTCTAGCAAGTTATATGGAGCAACCAAAGGTAAGAGACATTTGATGCTAGTGTTCAATAAATTTCAGTTATTAGACAGCACTCGTCCAGTGCCCTTCCGTGTGTCTTCCATTGTTTCCGCACTGATTAGTAAGTATGATGCTAGTGACTGTAATAGAATACGCGAAGGCCGAGAAAATAGCAATGGCAATGAAGAGCTATTGCTTGAACAAAAAAAAAAAAAAAGCATAGGTGTAGTGCCAAAGCAGAAAGGAGAACATGAACGAAAAGTATGTGCAAAGTCATACATGATAAGAGAAAGCAGCAGGCAAGATGTGGTGAGCAGGGGGGTGGGGAGGAGTATTTTGTAAGAGCCCACCTAGTGGACTGTCCATTTCGGCCGCTACTGATTGGCTAGGGCTGCTCGTCTCCTCCTCTCACAGCTGAATCCAATCGGCAGTGGCCGAAATGGACAGCCCACTAGGTGTACTCTTACAGAATACCCCCCCCCCCCCCAGGAGAAAATGATGAGATGGATTCTTGCCTACTGAAGTGCAGCAACTGTTCTTTTTTTTTTTCCAGAGTGAACGTGAGTGAGACTGGAGATGTAATGGTGATATGAGGCTTTGATGTGGAGATAAGCTGTGGTCTGGGATGAAGCACAATTTTGGTTTCCAGCTGTGGATGTATTTCCAGGAGACCCTGCAGATAGTTTTTTTAGCAATTAATAATTCACGTATCTGGCGAAGGAAATCATTACAGTGAACATGCGGCATAAGCAATAGACAACCAGGCACATATAGCAAAAGACAGTGCCACTGTAGAGGAATGGCGACAGGGAAGAGCAACAAAATGTGATCAAGCATGTGCAGGGAGAAGGGTACAGAAAAACTACAAGGGATCACACAAAGGAGATCAGTTTGACAGTGACGACAAGAGCAGCACTTATGAGCACAAATTTCAGAAGAAAGTAGCAAATTAATTGAGTCATCAGTTGCCAAAGAGCAAGCACTTTCTGTCACGAATGCTACTGATGCCAAGCATCAGTCCTGGCGCTGTTAAGGAAGTGAAGGCGCAGTTGTGGCAAGGGATAGCAGCAGGTGTCTCATAAAAATGGCAGTACCGGGCAGTACTGGGCTATAGTGAGCCAAGAGTACCAGCCTGTGCTTCTTGAAATCTGTCACCTATGTCGAGTTGAAATGTACTGCTAAAGTGGGTGTACGTCGGAAAGACTTTCTCGCCCGTGCGGCGCTCGTGCCGAGTTGGTGATGGCGGATTATTGATTTAATGAGCCATCTTTCGTCTCATTAAAGATGTTTTGCGTCTCTTCCCGGGCGAGGAATAGGGGCCATATAGTGTAGACCAGGCATGCTCTCCTGGAGCAGTACCTTCGCTCGTGCACCGCTTTTTGTACGCTGCTCTCCGACTTTTAAATGGAATATTTGAATGGTCCCCTTCGATATAAATAAAGGTTCTTCAGCAAAACCATGTGCAATAAATCGGTAAGCGGGAGCCGCAGAGCTAGAGAAACGGAAGCAAAGCAGGCAAGTCGGACGTACATTTAAATTAAATTATGGGGTTTTACGTGCCAAAACCACTTTCTGATTATGAGGCACGCCGTAGTGGAGGACTCAGGAAATTTCGACCACCTGGGGTTCTTTAACATGCACGTAAACCTAAGCACACGGGTGTTTTCGCATTTCGCCCCCATCGAAATGCGGCCGCCGTGGCCGGGATCGGATGTACATTTAGACAGAGCGTTATTATAAGCTCAGGTGCTCTCGTGAGGGCTCCGTTTGCCGGTGATGTATGCCGTCCTGTCGCAGTACTGGTAAAAATCCATTATATCGTCGGGACGAAAAAAGCACCCCGCCACTTCTATAACACCAGTCGGAACACTGCGGCCGCCATCACGTTTCAGAGTGGTCTACGGCCATAAATTGCATAACGACTTTCGCTTTTCCCAGCTACAGGGTGCTAAATGTGTTTCGACATGCAGACATGCATGTTCACGCGTATCTCTTGAAGGGTGCAGTATGCACCGATAACCAACACATGATGGACACGGCGTAATGCTTTGGCATTACGCCGTGGCATTAAGTTATCCGATTGGCCCTCGATATCACAGGTTCACTGATCCCGTCGCACGTTCCGTATGTTACCAAAAAGCGCAACAAACCTACCGGCAACATCCAAGGAGACGCAGGAGGAACACTTATGCACGACGCACGGCACGCACGGCTTCGTCAAGAAAGGAGACATTGATTTGAAGGATCGCCAGCCGACACACGGCAAAATGCGCGCCTAGGGACAAACGCATACGAAACAAGCAAATCGGCTTCTCCTCCGTAGTACCTAGGCAAAGGGAGAAATTTCAGGCGCAAACGCCCCCAGATTTTCTCTCTCGCACCCGCTGAAACGACTGGCCAATCCCGTGAACTGGCGTTTCCTCTAATGACCGTCTCGTCTGCTCCGGCGGCCGTGCGCGGCGGTCCGGAGACTTTTGTCCCCGATAGTACGGTATTGCTTGGGATGAGTCGGGTATTTTCTACGCCGTGTGTGTAAATGCGAACTGCTTTTGTTTGTAATGCCGCCCACTCACCACTTTCGCACGCTTCGCCTCTGCAGGCTTTATTCTTACATTTAGTACCAAAATAACGCTTGTAATTTTTTCAGCTCACGTCGTCTGGTGGAGCTTCCTGCGGAAACTACTGCTGCTTACCTGGTGCCACAACGTTGGATGAATGCACAAAAAGCCCGCGACTAGCATTTACAAAGAATAAAGCAAACATTAATTTTTCCTCATTTCGCAAGGTGTCTTGCGTCTTTATGAAATTGCACGTGGCACATATTCAATGGAGGTTGTGAATATCGTTCGCAATCAATTTTACTTAAAATGATTTGCGAATAAATATTTAATAAATAAGAAATAATTATTTGCTGCAAAAGCAAAAAAAAACCGAAGCCGGCGTGATGCGCATCAGCTAGTATTCAAAACGCGCGCGCACAAAACCGGAAGTGTGCTTCAGGTTTTAACACCCATGGCTTGGTGCGCTGCAGTCAATTCGGCCGCTGGGCTCTATGGGAGTGTCCGCTCTTGTTCTATCCCTTTCTCTATGCCCGCTGGTCGAGTGGTACGGCTACGGTAACGGAAGAGGGCGGGCATTATTTTGCCAGTCGCCTATCACTCAATCGCGCTTTCGGCGTTGTGGGCATGCTACATTATTCTAGATTCAAATATACGGGAACGAGGCTTCGCTCTAGAACGTCGATAGTATCATATGATGCAAGTTTCGCTCACTTTCGGTGACCTGCTGTTCGACTTGTATGAAGGGATGCTTGGAAGTAACTTGCGATCGTGGTATTGTAGACATCACGCGACGCACATTGCTATTTGATCACACTCGGGAATTGACGAGGCAGGCAGTCCGAAGCAAGGTTGCTTACTGTCTAGAAGCCTTTGTGAAAATTACGGCATCCGTAGTTGGCAGTAAAACAAGCGCCAGTAGCTCCGAGAGATTTGAAAGCGTCGTGGTTACCGAGACCAGTGTATTCGGAAAATTACCGAGACGTTCAGTCAGGATGGGCTCTCCGCACCACGTGTTACGACGGCGTGTGGGTGAGCCTCGGCAAGGCGACTGGCGATTGAGCGATTGGTCAGTAACGAGGTGCTCTCTCTGTGTTCATAATTTTCCGCCAACTTCGTTCTTGACGCCTTTTATGCACGTGCGCCCCCCCCCCCCGCCCCTCTCGTATCCATCACCCCACTCCCCTTCTTAAAATTCTTTTCCTTTAGTCACTGTCGCACTCTGCAACATTCACCGGGTTGTGTAGCGGTGCGGTGGCCCTGACGTTCCTGTATTTCTGTTTTTGCGTGGGCTTCGAGGCCATTCACCTACCTGCCCTCCCACCTGCTTTTTGTGGTGGTTTCTTAATTTCCTTGGCCCAGCACCCCCGTCCTTGATACATCTTGGCGCGCGCAAATCAGCGTTCTTTGTTGTTCTGATTTTTTGCGCTGTTTTCATTATTAACAGTGTGTACTAAAGAGCCTGACAGCAAGCTGTTTTCAACTTTATTAGAGGGCCCCTGAAACGGTTCGGACAAATTTTGTAGACGCGTAGGGTACAGTTTAAGTAGAACATTCGCACCACAATTTAAGTGAAGCGTTACGTATTAATGGAGCTACAAGCGATTAGAAGTTACCCTCCTCCCTAGCCACGCTTTTCCTCCTCAACTCGTTCGCCGAGCGAGCGGGGCTAAGCTCCGCCTTCACTGGTTCTGCGTCACGACGCGACTTCACATCGTCCACTTCCGGTTGTTTTGGAGCCCGCCCGCGCGAGACCTCTCCGCTAGCCGCTTGGCCGTCGACCCCAAGCGAGAGCTATCGAAGCAGCGTGCGTTGCGAGCATTCTGTCGTAGCGCCGAACGTGTCTTGTATTCCGGTAACCACAGGCAAGCTGGTCATTTCAGCAAATTACTGGAGGCATAAACTCAAGCTGATGAAGGAACTTTAGCGTAGACATACGTGAGCGGCCTGATCGGTCTGCACGGTCCACACACTTGTTGGCGCAGCGCTTAACCATCCAAACAAAGCGCTAATATTGCTCTAACCAAGTGTAAAACATTTTAAACATTTATAAAATCAACGTGTTGATGATTACACTCCTGCGAAAAATACACACCAGCAGCAAAGAAGAATACACTTCGTTCCTGCTACTGTGTATGGTTGAGCTCTGTGCCACCAGGTGGCTGCACCGTGCAGACCATTCGCATTTGCCCTTCTGCTCATCTCATGGCTCATCCCGTTACGGCACAGTCAAGCGGCCAGACTCTGTCCCCTTTCGCTTGCGTTTGCTCTAATACCGGACTCGCGAAACGCTATTGCGTTAGTAATCTTCCGGTGTAAAGTGACGACCACAAACGCGCCAATCCTGACGCCGATCGGATAGCGGCAGTCCGATGCGCAGCAGCCAGTTCGCTCGTACGCTGCCTTGCAGAGGGACACGATGTCGCAGCTTGACATATTGCCAGTCGCTACGTTTGCAGTCCACAAGGCAACAAAGCCGAATCTTAGTGCTCGCGAAAAGACTGAGACCGACTCTGACCGCGGAGCTCTCGTCAAAATGGAGTACGTTGTAACACAAGCAGACGACACTTGCTGTGTGCCGGAAGTGCTTAAGTGTGCTGAAAAATTGTTCTTGTGCATACTCTTTATGTTACTTTCTTTTCATGAAAGCAAATTAACTAACATTCCAACTATTGCGAAGATCATTTGTTTACCATAAAGTTGGAAAAATTATCGATCACGCGCCCTTGTCAGCCAATCGGATAGCTCGCCCCACTGACGTCGTATGGGTGATTTCGGTCATATGGCTTAAAATTCCGCCGAGCAGTGCGCTGCGATCGACAGCGATGTGCATTTTTAAAACCTTATAATAAATTACACGCTTTACGCGGGGCACTTAGATGTGTCAATTAATAATCAGGAGGACCTACTCTAACGACTCAGTACGTTTGTAGAAAATCGTCAAAAGCGTTTCAGGGTCCCTTTAACATGATGAAAGTCAGAGACACCGGAACGAAAAAGAAGAAAAAAATATGCGGATCCCATGCACTGTGCGAATCTGTAAGCGAAGCTTTCTGTGCTGTTTACTTCGATTGACGATAATTAGCGGTCATGTTGACGGAGAATGTTTAATTTCTTCAACGTTAAAACACGAGAGTGGCCAGTTGGTGTTAAAGGGCCCCTGAAACGGTTCGGATAAATTTTGTAGACGCGTAGGGTACAGCTTAAGTAGAACATTCGCACCACAATTTAAGTGAGGCGTTACGTATTAATGGAGCTACACGCGATTAGAAGTTACCCTCCTCCCCAGCCATGCTTTTCCTCCTCAACTCGTTCGCCGAGCGAGTGGGGCTAAGCTCCGCCTTCACTGGTCCTGCGTCACGATGCGACGTCACATCGTCAACTTCCGGTTGTTTTGAAGCCAGCCCCCGCCCGCGTGAAACCTCTCCGCTAGCCGCTTTGCTGTCGACCCCAAGCGAGAGCTATCGAAGCAGCGTGCGTTGCGAGCATTCTGTCGTAGCGCCGAACGTGTCTGGTATTCCGTTAGCCACAGGCAAGCTGGTCATATCGGCAAATGACTGGAGGCATAAACTCAAGCTGGGGTGCTATGCAGGATGCGCCGAGCTTCTCGTTCACCCGAGTTTTACCCGAGTTTGCTCGACGGCAGTCAGTGAACGGAGATAGTGCGGAACGCGCGGAAGGTGCAGGCAAAAAAATATGTAGACAAAAAGCCGCGTATGACAACATGAACGCACCCTGCGCGTGCCGCGCAGGGTACTGCTTCTACGTTTCAAGCGCAGAAGGCTGCACAACGAAACGCGCCAGCGCCGCGTATTGTTATCAACGGATTATCGCAACTTAGCGATACCGTGACTGCCCCGCTGTCTGTCTGCACACTTGCCGTGAGCCGCTTGCCACGCCTTTCCCGGGCGCGTCAAGGGCGTGCCTCATCTTTCGGGCACTGTCTTTCTATCCGCCATCGAATGCGAACAGGGTACATGCGGGGCATTCTTGCACCTACACTGTCACTCAAACGAATACGTTAAAATACAACAAATAAAATAACGAACAGTTTTATTTCTTTAGGTATCTGTTTTTCGTTTTCAACGCTAGAAATTTGTGATGACAAACGGATATAGAGCAAATTATTAAATTTTGCACTTCTTGCCGCGAGTGGCGACAGGGAGGCGAAAGCTTAGAAGCGGTACATTGAAGCGGGTCGCACGCACGAGGGCGTTCATACGGTGATAAGTCGCCTAGGGGCGCTGCAGTGCTATTCTCAATAAAGTCGGTCATGATCCATGGAGGGTCATGGCCACTCTTTCTTTATTAGGGGAATAGAAACGCAGCGCCGCGGTACGGCTGTTCATCGCAGGCGCTTCACTAGGCACTAGGCAATTGAGGCCCCCGCTTTACCAACTAAAAACGACACAACAGCTGTCGCTGGAAAATGGCGGTATGTTATTTTAGAGTGCGTAGTGACGCAGTTCAGTGAAAATTTACCAGTTTGTCTTTGTGCGCGAAGCCTCTGCGATACATTGCGAAAAGTGCGTGCTTCCCCAGCGACACAATTCATCGCTTGTCATCGCTTGCCCAGTGAAGGCGCCTCTGAGCGCATGTACGCAGTATATGAGTGTGTTGTGCAGTCGAAGGTGCTTGCGGATTACCTCTGCTGGAGCCAGCAGCGATCGCAGATGGATATCGTAACGACGCCGCAGCACTCGCATTTCGGCAGGTGAGGGCTCTTGTGTGCAGTTATGAAATCAGATTTCGAACGGAGAGAGGTGTTGGAACTGATGAGTGCGCTGTGCTTGTGATGAAGAAATGCCATTGCACTGGGTCTAGAAGAGCGAGCGATTCTCGGACGCTGATCGTGTTTACGACGCTGTGGCTCCGTTTCATCACCGATGACAGAGCAGCCATCTCAAACGACTGCTGCAATACGCACTCCTCAGCATCGTCGTCCCCTTCGACCCATCGACGTCTTGCAAGCAGCTACACTGACGTGCCGATAATTATTTACTGTGCGCTACGCGCCACAATGCAGGCAATGAAACCGTGTTGTGCGGCCATCTCAGCCCGAGAAGATGTATGCATAAGCCAGCGACAGTCAACGCTTTGTTTTTGATAGTGGTGCTCAGTACATCACCGATGAGAGTGCGTTGTGCGTGTTTTATGTCGGCGGTCAAGATTGTTGATGCCTCTCAGCTCGACACCGCGTCGCTGTTGCCGGAAGATAAGTTGGGCGTGGCCCAATTGTAGTGGGTGCGCGCGCAATAGTTACATGCCTCGCGCGGGGCGTGACCTCTGGTTTTGATTGACAGGCGAACTCGTGCTAAACTCGTACATCGCGAAACCCCCTCCGAGTTCAACTCGGGAACATGGCGGCGGCAGCAGCAGCCTGTTTCATTGCATCCAGCGGCAGCAAGCGTTAGTATGACCGTCCGGACCTGTTCACCTGCATGACCGACGGGGAGTTTCAGCGTCATTTTCGCCTGTCGAAGACATCAGTGTGACGAGCTAGGTGAAGACTCTCGTCTGCGGAGACAGCGTGGCGGGCTTCATTCGCTCACCGTCGTAGAGCAAGTCATCTGTGCCCTCCGTTTCTACGGGACTGGGAGTTTTCAGGGAAGCGTCGGCGCCGAGCGTTACATTGGACGCCATCAAACTACTGTTAGCAACTGTTAGCAACTGTGTCAGAGATGTGTCTGACGCGCTTATCGATGCGGCAGTGCGTAAGCGGTGGCTAGCTTTCCAGAATACTGCGGCGGAGCGGGCATATATAAAAGAATGCTTCCTACTTCGTGGGAACATTACGAACGTAGTCGGGTGTGTCGACGGAGCGTACGTAGGAATTAAGGCGCCTTCAATGTCAGCGTTACTGTGATTAACAGACTTTTTCGCTGGTTGATCACTTTTTGCCGATTGTTCTACTTGTCTGTCAGGGTGCCTTCCAAATGGCTCACTTTCTTGGGAAAGAGGTTAATTAAGTATAAATAGATAAATGGATATCACAAATTGTGTGAAGTAACCTATGAATCCTAATCTCAGAAAGAACTTGGGGTTCTTCATTGGTGAAGTTACTAAGTATGCACAATGCTGAATTTTGGTCATGCGTAATCTATCGGCCGCACTATGAAACAGCGAGGCATTGCACAATTTGTTGCAGCGCGAGATGTGGATGTTGCACCAAGCCGGTTGTGCCTATGCATTTGTGGCGAAATGAAAATGCATTGAGAATCTTAGTGTGTTGGCTTGCATGAAGAAAATACTTCAGATTGTTTGCTCTGTTCACTGTCGATGCATGTGCCAGAGGTTCAGTGCATCTTCTTTTTTTTGGGGGGGCAGCGTTATTCTGGATGGATCAATTGAATATTTTCGTCTCATAATGGGGCTCTAATTCTTAAGCAGTAGAACAATGCACATCCAATACTCTGCAGAACTCTCTGTACGTGAAGATGTCATGAACCACCAAGGCAAAATTACATATCGGGAGAAATGTGGTGCAGATGCCAATGAAAAGTGGGTCTTTAACCCACCATGATAAAAATAAAAATTGCAGAGCAAATAGACCATTTGTACAGCTTTAGAGCAATGATTACACAAAACGTGATATGCCCAAACGAGTAAACCCTTGCCGCAATGCCAAAGTAGGCTGAGCGACATGCAGCATATATTGGCATTGAACATGTCTCGTAACCGTTATTTTTATTGTAAGCCCTCGCTGTCACACCTTTCCCTCCAGCACTCCCTTTACTGAAACGTGGCATTGTCTTTCCATTGGTGTCATGATGATAATGGTAACGGCAGCAGCAAGGCTGGTTAATGCTTGCCTCTTTGATTCCTGTGAGTTTAGTGGTAAAGAATATGGCACGTGCATACATACAGCTGTGCTGCAAAATTTAACATTTGTGATTTTTTGGGGAGCTAATTTGTGTTGGGAAATTTCAAAGATGTGCACCATTGTGGCCTAATAACTAGAGCATTGGTGAGGTTGAAGACGGTGTATTGGTATAGAAGCTTGAAGTTTAATTGCACAACAATTCGACGGGACACAAAGAGAAATACACACAGCAGAATGCTTTGCTGTGTGTGTTACACTTCTTTGTGTGCCGTGAAATTGTTGTGCGATCCAACTTCAAATAGAGCATTGGGCTTCTTTGGTGCAGGACCGAGGAAGTGTGAGCTATTCGACAGCATGCCAGTGCCTTGCCACACAATTATGGAAGTCTGAAGGTTTGCGAACAAAGCTTTGCTTTCAAATCCACCTGCTCATGTAATACAAGCGCTGATTGAAAGAACCATCACACAAAAATAATGGTGAAATCAATGGCCTGTGAAAAGTAATTTGTATGTAGACACTGTTGACATAATAGGTGCCATACCGGCCTCAAAATTGTACTGCACAGAGCAGTTTGTTTCCTATGTGAAGCACAACCTCCCATTACATGCTGTGCAAATAACCAAGCTCAGTTTGTTTTGACGTGCTACACAACATTCAGTGTAATCTGTTTTTGATTCTAAAGAAGTGACAAACACCACCTCTTTTTCAAGGACGTCATGGGAATATTTGGCGAGACCTTTTTCAGCCCCTCATAATGGAAGTGTGGCCAGCCAGCTTTGCTTGGATGCCTTTATAGATTTCTGCTCCTGATCATTGTGTGCTATCAAGTTGCAGAAGTCTATGCAACTGGTGCAAGGCATTACGTGTTTCTATAGTCGGATACAACTTTAGGAGGCTGCGGAATCTGCACTTCAAGGCAGGTGAACACAAGCCTGCACCAATGGGCACGCACTCTAGACTGACATCGTGCCGCCGGACAGACTAATACTTGCTCGTTGGAGAGGGACTATTTCTTTAGACGTGTAGGCAATCGGCTGCTGCGCTTTTGTCATCTGGGTGGGGCCTCTCCTGTCTTCTGAAGTTTTATCCGACTGTAAAGGATGCTGCTTTTCATACAACACAAAAGGACAAAGTGTACAATTATTTGGCCTATGAAATGGATACATCAGAAGTGTGCTATGCAAGGGCTTAAGATGTGTGAAATATGGTACATGCAATTATAAGACAATGTTAAAGAATATGTGGTATCGAACATGCATGTAATGGCACATTTGAATCGGGGAGTGTTGCAGTCATATGCACAGTCTATAGGTGATAGCATTATTAAGCTCCTGCTGTTTCCTGTCTTCATTGTGAATTACACACACCGTTCATCTTGTGGCTAATCAACACGCACTGTATTCTTGCACATAGAAAGAACAAACAGCATGATGACGTGTATGCTGCATAGGTGTATTTTTTATTTACATGGTCCAAGAGTGGCACAGGTTTTCTTACGTTTTTGCCTATTTTGAAGGGACACCAAGTGCATGTTACAAGTCTCCTAATATGCACAGCACAATGTTTACTGCAATAATTTTATTCATGTTCTTGAATAATAAACAAAATATTAAACTGAAAGCTCCTTTATAAGGTGCCTTCTGTGGGCTCGACAGGAGAGCAGTGAGGGCACCAATACTACTGTTGCAGAGCAGCCCTCTGGACCTCTGCCACACTCTCAAGAGCACGTGCCTGGCGCTCGCCTACTGCCACCAGGCGGTTGAGTGCCTCCAGCAGCAGAATGTTTTGCTGCAAAAAGTGTATCGGAATGAATCAGCCGCATACAAACCATTATTTACAAAGAAAAATGCTCGTTGCACTATTAGTACTAAGTGCCCTTAACTGTGGAAGCCTCTAGTGTAGTATGCATAATAAAACAATGCGTTGGTACAACGTCGCTTTATTTTTCATAACTGGGGTTTTCTTTTTCAGATCCAATTGTCATGTTGATTAGTGTGCCAGCAGCTGAGGTGGCCCTGCACCTTCACGAGTCTCTACTGTCAGCACCACAAACCTATTTTTGTTCGCTGGAAAACAAATGCCTCACCCTACAATCCCGTCTTATACGAGCTGATTGCATCCTATGCCTACAAACATCATATTTTTGTCCCAATACGCAATTTTCTACCATCCTCGGCTGTAGTTCTCTCTCCTTGACATCCATTCTGTCATGCTTATGTAATCACCTGATATGAATTGGCAACAAGTGATCGAATACGTGCATGGCCTGTCTGCCGATTCCTTTTTTTCTTAATCTCAGCTAGCTTATCAGTTGCCACGGTTTTCTACGCCACTGTCTTCCTGCCTTAACGCTATCTCCAACAATTTTTGTTACTTCGCTTTCTGCACAGTCCTTGACATCTCAAGTTTCTTTGTTAACCTCCAGGTTTATGTCCCATATCGCATAACAGGTGGAATGCAATGATTCTAGACTTTTTTTCAAGGATATCGGTAACGTGGCGATCACGATTCGGCAATGCCTTCCATGTGCTGTTCAACCCATGAAATTTTTGTCTAAGTTTCCTGCTTTATATCAGTACTTGCTATTGATATTTCACTTGGATAAAGATACTCTTCCATAAATTTTGCTGGCTTAATGTGACTCATGAATTTCTGTTATCTCACCAAGTTAGTGAAGGTTACCTTCATCTTTTCCATATTTTCGCGGGCCCACTTGCATGTAAAAGCACGAACACTCATTGGTTCTCACTCCCTTCTTTAAACTGCTGGACATTCAGTTCGTTACTACGAAAGTGACTTAATCCGTGCACTCTTAGTATGCTAAATATGAAACAGTAGAAATATACTTACCTGCAGTTTGTCGATGTCTCCTTCACTGTGTTGGTAGCGAGATCCATCGTCGGTACCACCTCCTTTTCGCATCGCAGCTATATAGGATGTCTGCCTTTTGCCCACACTATGTAATGTTCGTGACGCTCGCAGTCACGCAGAGTGGAGGAACTCGGCGCACTCGCAGAAGCAGCACCGGACAAGTTGTTTCTTCAGCACTTCGCCGTGAACAGTAGGTGCGCGTTGCGATCTGTAAAATCGCCGAAGCTATTGGCAGTCTTACCGGGTGCACGGGAAGATTGCCCACGGAGGAACAGAACTATCCAAGAAATAGTGGCCATCGTCGAGCCTGATCACTACGTCGCGCACTGCAAGCTCGTTGTACGGGTTTGTTTACACTGGGCCTCTCTGATGCTTAGCCGCCATGCTTGCCCAGTGAATGGATGTGATGACGCCACTACAGCGTTCCCTCGTGGTGTAATGCGAAGCGTACTAAATTACAAATTAGTCTAAGACGCATTCAGTGCACATCTCGTAAGTTTCAAAATGCTTCTAAACCACGTTAAAGTAACTAATAATATTGTACTAAATGCATTTGTTTTACAACTTGCTTCTGCATGTAATGCACTCGGTGGAACGACAAACAAGTGAAAGAAGGCACGACCATGCACCGACGGTATGATCACGTGAGCCCCAGTTTGTCGACCGCCCAGAAGGCAACGCCCAAGGAATGATAGCCAGCCAGAGTGAATCTAGATAAACCAATGAAACTGGAGGCTTGTCGAAAGACAAACTGTGTCTCGGTACCATTCGTGCTTTCATCTTGGGGTGTCGCCAGAGCTCGTGAAGATCCCGAGTTTCGCCAAACTCGGCGCATCCTGCATAGCACCCCTGATGAAGGAACTTTGGCGCAGACGTACGTGAGCGGCCTGATCGGTCTGCACGATCCAGACACTTGTTGGCGCAGCGCTTAACCAGCCAAACAAAGCGCTAATATTGCTCTAGCCAAGTGTAAAACATTTTAAACATTTATAAAAACAACGTGTTGATGATTACACTCCTGCGAAAAATACGCACGAGCAGCAAAAAAGAATACGCTTCGTTGCTGCTACTGTGAATGGTTGAGCTCTATGCCACCAGGTGGCTGCACCATGCAGACCATTCCCCTTCTGCTCATCTCGGCTCATCCCGTTACGGCACAGTCAAGCGGCCAGACCCTGTCCCCTTGCGCTTACGTTTGCCTTAATACGGGACTCGCGAAACGCTAGTGCGTTAGTAATCTTCCGGTGTAAAGTGACGGCTACAAACGTGCAAATCCTGACGCCGGTCGGATAGCGGCAGTCCGATGCGCGGCAGCCAGTTCGCTCGTACGCTGCCCTGCAGAGGGACACGATGTCACAGCTTGACATATTGCCAGTCGCTACGTTTGCAGTCCACAAGGCAACAAAGTCGAATCATAGTGCTCGCGAAAAGACTGAGACCAACTCTGACCGCGGAGCTCTCGTCAAAATGGAGTACGTTGTAACACAAGCAGACGACACTTGCTGTGTGCCGGAAGTGCTTAAGTGTACTGAAAAATTGTTCTTGTGCATTCTCTTTCTGCTACTTTCTCTTTATAAAAACAAATTAACTAACATTCCAACTATTACGAAGATCATTTGTTTACCATAAAGTTGGAAAAACTATCGATCACGCGCCTTGGTCAGCCAATCGGATAGCTCGCCCCACTGACGTCATATGGGTTATTTCGGTCATATGGGTAGGGGCGGCTTAAAATTCCGCCGAGCAGTGCGCTGCGATCGGCAGCGATGTGCATTTTTAAAACCTTATGATAAATTACACGCTTTACGCAGAGCACTTAGATGTGTCAATTAATGATCAGAAGGACCTACTCTAACGACTCAGTACGCTTGTAGAAAATCGTCAAAAGCGTTTCAGGGTCCCTTTAAACATCACCTTGGGTGCACTCCTGCTCTTTGTCTGTGTAGTACACAAGATACAAAGGGAGAGGTGTTTGGTTGAGGAGTTGTTTTGTGCCATTGCTCATAATATCTGAGAGGGTCGAGCATTGTCATTGCCTCACATGGCATATCGCATCGGGGCAGAAGTATTAAACTTGGATTATGGGGCTTTACGTGCCTAATGCCGTTTTTCACTGGTCGATTCGGAGCAGGATTTCTTGCTCCGCGGCAACGAATCCGAATTTCACTGGTCGATCTGGAGCGGGTTCGCGCGTTCCGCTGGTCGTTTCGGATCAACTCGCTCCGCGCCGGATCGCTCTCACTTGCTCCGCCGCCGAGGCGCGGATTCGGGCAGAAATAGCTCGCGTCACTTCTGTCTTCAAGCGAAATCGGTACCCGTTTGTACGCACAACATTGTGTTGCTTCACAAAATGGCTGCGTTCGGTGCGGCCGTGTCTGCTGTGCCCGGGGCACAGCAGACGAAAGGTGCCCGAAATGTCTACGTTCACCTATGACGTCACGTCCGCTATAACCCATGATGTCACATCCGCTCATTTCCATGGCGGCCGTCTTACGGAGCCGGCTGCGCTGCGAAACGGTCCGTATTCCATGCCCACTTAGAGCGTGAGTAATTCATCTTTCCACGCTATATGCGTGTAATAAAGGATTGGGGCTGTGAGCAGTTTGATGCGTTACCATTAGGTACCTTGTGCGCATATTTTGCCTCCTGGCCGCGTCAAATTGCAGCCGGCATGTGGAATGGGCCGTGGCATCTTATATGGAGCTGCTCATGTGAGTGGTATTGCCTCCGTCAGGATCGTCAGTGCGTGCACCGAACCATTCAGTAGTCTGGTTCAGGGGAGGATGCGCGAAAGAACGAGGACGTAAGAAAACACTGGCATGACGAGCTGTTCCGTCAGATCGCGTTACATCGCGCTTTTTTTCTAAGACCATCTCGCTCGAGCGAGAGGATCTTAGAACAGCATTACTACTGCTTTTTTACAGCTTTGCTGCGGCTCATTTAATCATCACCTGCATTCTTTTAATAATACAAATGACATCGCTGCGCGGAAGAGCGTCTCTTGAAGTTTCCAAACAAGAGCCAATGCCGCCGTGCCTGCTGCATACACGCTTGCCTTTCCTAACGCAGTTAAGACGCGGCACTAGCTCTGCTACTGCGTGATACAGGGTCACTGTGATAAGAAAATTAAAAAGAACAAACGAAATTAAGGCAGAAAATGTCAAACGTTGCCAAGCGTGATAAACGGACCTGCCTCGCTAGATGAGTTGAAGAAATCGGCGTCCTGAAGTCAGCTTCGCCGCAGTAGACTAGTGTTACGCGTTGAAGCATGTCAGAACTGAAGAGTGACCGCTTTCACCGACATAAATAATATGTGTTCCTTAATGATGTACGCGTGCACCTGCCGTCTCCTGTTACATTACGCGCGCTGAGGCGCCTGAGTGTACTGGCCGGCCTTCAGCGCTATTTCGGACGTGGCTGTGATGCTTTGAACCGTTGGTTTGTCGACCTCGTAAGCCAGTTAATGTTTACACGGCCATTTTTTTCTGAGCTGTTGATTTCTTCCATAATAGCTACGTAATTTCGTAGTTTCCTGTTCAACTGCTTTGGTCATATGCGAGTCAAGGTTGTTCTCTTTAGCCGAGCGCAGTTTTGGAAAGCGAAACGACGCTCTTGCATCAGCATATAGTGCCGTCGCCCATTTACAACACAGTCAATCAATGTAATTTTGTATGTCACTGGGAAACCGCCGAACGCAGGGAACTCACTCGCATGCGGGGAACTGCATAACTAGCCACGGGATTACCGTGCCTCTTGGGAAGCTGCTTTGCATCAAAGGCCAGGTACCCTTGCTATGATTCACCGCAACATATTTTGTATGTCTTACCGCTTAACATATTTGTATTGCGGTGAAGCTAACCTTACGGAACCGAATTTCGCAACGCTTTTTAGACTCCTGCATCTCTACCAGCCACTACCAAACGCTTGTCAGTACGTCTCTTGGCAAAGGTCCAGGTAAATCTCCCCTGTTGGGAGTTTGGGGGACTCACGTATATGAAAACTGCCAAGGAAAGCAGTTGCCCTGATGAAGGCACGCTCCCCTGTCGAAACATTTGCACCAGCCTGTCCGACCACCGTTATCACCGCAACATATTTGTGTGTTGCGGTGAAGCATGCCGTTATTGGGAAAGATTTACGTGAATCTGGAATGTATGGTTTCTGTCAGCGACTAACCTAATGTTCCACTCTCATCAAAGCAGATTTTCGTGGCAGGATGCATGATGTCTTGAGAACTTTTGTTGGCTAAAGCCATACATGCCAGGTTAGCTCTTGTCACAATAATACGCTTTACCGCAATACACAAGAGGCCCCGCTGCAGGACACGCCCGCCGTAGTTAGCCAAAACCTTATGTGATGGTTCACTGCAAAACACCTCCTGTATTGTGGTGAATCGTAATAAAGCACATTTGTCAGTTTAGAATGTAAAGACCCTTGCCCTTCGCTTTTGTAATAATATGACTCAGTTTAATGAGAACATGTATTCACTGCTAAAAACATCCACATTGAAATGGAGATATGAACACTGATGGCAGCCTATGTGATGTTTTATCCCTTTACTTTTTTGTGTACCTGTCACGCTGCCATTATTAAATTTTCCTGTACTTCGTTAGGTGCTGACGTACATAACATTACATCACAAAGAGCCACTGTGTAATTAGTGTTCAAGGACCAGTGTGGTGGCTTTTCTCAAGAAAGGTTTGGGTTATTTTGTTGTGAAGGTTTTTTTTAGAGAGGTCACTTTCTGAGAAGAAATCAGATGTCAGGAAATAGACCTCAGTGGCACAGTAATCTTGGCTGCCTTTTGCTCAAACGTGCCCTAGACATAATTGAGTGATTTGCACTGGCAACTGGACAGCAGCCTTAGCTTGGGAGACCAGTGATACGGCATATTTTATCAAACTAGGCGACACATAGCATTACCAGTCCGAACAGAGACCTGTTTAAATGTTTGTCACCTTTAACACCTACATTTTCGACCATGATTTCAGAAAAATCTGTAGCACATTTAGAACCTAGATTTTAAATGCTGTATAAGTTGGCTTCTTGTTCACTGAAGTTGTGCTCAGCTTCTGTCCAAACGGGAGAGCACTTCTGCATAGCTTATTAGGGAACATTCTTATTTACATACCTTCTTTTTATTTATCTCGCCTACAATCACGATTAGCACATGAATGTGTTGTGCATTTATCTAACTTACAATGCCATGTTCAACAGCACAGTGCATGTAGCTTGTGTTGGTTCATTCAAGCTAAGCATTGCTACAGCCTTTAACTGTAGGTATCATGGTATGAGAGCAGAGAAATGGATATGCAAAGACAGTTGGGCACACTGAGACAACATCTTTGTTGCGTGTGAAAAGGTGACAGATACACAATATGGGGAGAACGCATGCACTTTCATATTTTCTCGCGCTCAAAAAAAGCCGGAGGAATAAGGTTTCTTCACTGTGCCATAGAAACTATATGTTTGCTCTCAAAGGTAATTCTGATTCATTGGATATGTTCCTGTGCTGTGTTTATTTTCTTGAGTGTGCTTTAGTTTTTGCACGTTAATGTTTCAAACTCGTTTTTATTTTTGCAGACTGAACATCCCACATCTTGGTTTGACTTCCTGGTACAGGATACTTGCACTTAGCATGGAGTGATGAAGCAGAGCAGTGTACTTTTATTAAATGTGCAGATTTTAGCAGTATAACAGCAGTTCATTAAAAAAACGTGTGCTGAAAATAAAGTGTTCTTACCCACATTCCTCGTTGTCTATTTATTTATTTATTAATACTGTCAACCCTCATAGAGGGTCATAACAGAGAGGACAATACAATTACATAAATCAAATATGGACAATGTCAATGTACGTAAAGTTGCTTAACACTTGTCAATTCACAGTTAATAAGATGTTCACTTGAATGCTGTTCAGCACACTTCTGACGTTTATCAAAATACGTACAATGAATATCAAGTCGCACATATCACTTGGCACTTCAAAACTAAATCGAAAACTCCCATAAATATGCCTCAGCAGCATTTTCAAAGTCGGTGACATCTTTTAGGCTAACAATAGCGTTTGGCAATTGGTTCCACATTTCTATCGCATCCAGGAAAAATGAGTATCGATATGTATCACTGTTGGTATGCTCCGGCTTTATGACGTAGTCGTGGTTAGTT
Source organism: Dermacentor andersoni (assembly GCF_023375885.2). Lineage (NCBI taxonomy): Eukaryota > Metazoa > Arthropoda > Arachnida > Ixodida > Ixodidae > Dermacentor > Dermacentor andersoni. The sequence goes on along the minus strand of NC_092819.1, from coordinate 185,452,355 downwards.
CGCGGGTATCTTTTGTCTGGAGCATGTAGATATTTGAGCTTATCAATCTTAAGTTGATCCTGCATTATTTGATAAAGCACCTTCAGCCTATATTTTTTCCTACGTACCTCAAGAAGATCGAAGTTGCAACGCTGTAACATAAGCGTGACCGATTCCTTCCTTCGTTATGTCGAACAAATAAAACGCGCCGCCAGACTCTTTCCAACTTCCTCTTAAGCGTCACTTGATGGGGACTCCAAACAACGCTGAATATTCTAGTATCATCCTAATGAAGGTGGTGTATGCAATAAGTTTTAAATTACGCGATGCACGTTCCAGTTTTTTTTTTTTTTCTAAGAAAATATAACTTTTGATAGGCAGTCATGCAGACGTTATCTATATGTTGGTTCCTTGTCAATTTTGCTCATATTCCTGTATTCTCTTCAGCAAAACCACTTATATGGGGAACTGATCATGATAAGTGCTCATGAGCATTTTAAAGAACAGCCTTGAACCCTACTCATGCACTGGTAAAATGTATAGATGCAGTGAAATTGAAACAGAAGGCAAAATAGCAAACATGATGCAGTATTTGTCAGACAATTATGTCAGCAATTTTTGCATAAAACGATTTACTTAGAGCATACTAGCACTACAAAGCACCCATCTTTCTTGTTAGGTATACATTACTACAAGGTCTTTAAAGGTGGCCACAAGAGAGATGCTGGCTTTAATGAGGAACTATAGAGGTTAAAGGCACCCATGAAAATGTTTTAAAAAATTATGCAATGCATAGCATTTACTCAGTTCAGAGAGCTTCCAAGGTTGCCATAAGGCCTTGATAGCTGTGGATGAGGGAACAGTTGTAGCCCTATTTGGAGCATGAGAAATGAACATTAAGATCAAAACATAAGTAACAACTCGTAATGCAATTAAAACATCTTGCTATACTTTTAAAAAGACAGTGAAATGAAATTAGTGACACAATTTCCTTGTCTTTTTACTTCATTTAGGTTCAATATACTTATTTTAGTAACACAAAAAAGCAGCGTGGTGAAGCACATAAAAAAAAATGCTAGTCTGTTTTTATATTCTGTTTTCTCTAAATTCAAAGTTCAGTAAAGTTAACTTAGAAAGCTACGGTGAAGCCATTGCTTCAGCCTGTATGGTGCATAACAGCAGCAATCGCCAGCCTAACTGCTTGGGTTTACAGTGCCTTATTTGTATTGTATACCTTTTAAGTGCTGAGCTACTGGAAGATTGATTAAGGTGACCAACATGCTGAACCAGTAGTTTACTGAGTAAAATACATGGAGAAGGGTGGAAAGATAGGACAGAGAACAGGGGATGTATTCTGTGTCCACCTAGTGGAAATGTCCATTTCATCCGCTCCTGAAGTTCTGATTGGCTGGGCTGGCGTATGCATGAGAAGGAGACATGCTCCCCCAGCTAATTTGCACTTCAGCAGAAGAGGATATGGACATGTCCACTAGATGAATACTTACAAAGCTATTTAATAAAGTACTTCTGTAACCAACATGCCTGCTATGCCATCCTTGCTTTCAATGTCTGTCTTAGTAAAAGTGTGAAAGAACCAGGTTTGTGCATGAAAAGTTTTCCTGAGGGTGTGTGCCTTAAAGCCCGTAGTGGTAATCACAGGAAACGGGGGTGGATCCAGAGTAGCACCAAAGGGCAAGCCTTCATCGAAACAAATATGGAGGGAAGTGACTGCATGCTCAAACTTGTCAGCTCACAAGTTTGCCAAGACCAAGTGATATCAGAAGTTCATGAAGCCTACATGGTTAATGTATAACCGCTTAGGCCAAAATTATTTAGCTACTTTTTATGAGGACTACATATTTACTGGAAATCTCAAAATAATTATGTTAGTGCAGAATACCTTCCACTAGTTGTGACGTCCTTGAAAGAATGAAAATGTTTGAGTTGCACTTGTGTGGTGCATGAAGTTACTTTAAAAAAAAACAACTCAGCAATGGAAACAAAATGCAAAGAGTAGTATCCGAAATAAATTGCCACCTCTTTAGGGCTAGATGAATTCAAATAATAATAATAAGCAAATGAAGATCGGGCATACAAGATAGATGTTTCGGCTCCCACTTGAAAGCCTTGTTCACAAAGGTTGTGAACAAAGCTCCAGTTGAACCAGTTCTTATTTTTCATTTTTACGGCTGGCATCTAATTTTAAACTACTTACCGTGCCTCTTTTGACCAAGCCAGACAGGCTGCCATCAAACTCTTCACTACTTCAATGCAAATAATTGGAGGTTGGCAAATAAATTTTTCTAATAGGAATAGTAGGTAACGAATAGTCAAACACTGATGCATACAGTTACCGCAGGCATATTTATCTTGGAATTAAGCACCATGCTTATATTGTCTAGTAAAAAAAGGACAGCTATCAAGGAAGATTAGGATTATTTTTAAGCAAAAGTAATTATACCTCATATACTTGAAGCAGATGTAGTGCTTCTGAAGAATCACGTCCAAACTGCACACACTAAAACATTAAGCTGGGATATTCAAAAAGACAAGTACATGTTTTGCTCGCCAAGTGACTTTTAGTGTGCTCAATTATGTAAAGTGTGCTATTATATGATTAATGTAATTTGCTAATGTAAAGAAAGAACAAGCCAGGATCTCTTGCTTCATATATATGCGCTGAATCAAGAAGGTAATTAAGGAAGAAGAACACCAGAAATAAACACGAATATTTGTGTGCTTTCTGGCATAAAATAATTATCATGTAAGCCACATAACATGCTTTCCAAAGCATCCCCTACCTTAACTTACAGCTGCATCACGTGAAGGCACTTTCTAAGAACACACATGCTTCATGATCATTCACTGTGTTAGTGACTCCCACTGAAGTAGACTGAGAACATATCTGGGCATTGCATTCAATAGCTGATGTAAAGTGAAAAGACTGCTGCTTGTAGGTATGAATGAACCAAGTGAATAAGAAATATAGGTTCTCAAACTTCTTGTAGTAAGTGTGGCAGCACTTAAGAAAAACATATTGCAACTAAATTTTGCAACACATGATGAAATAACTGAAATAGCTAGGGAGAGTTTAATAGACCAATAAACAGGAAACTGCAAATTCCCAACATTTCTGAATACTTTTCTTCACATGTACTCACCTCATAAGTATGACTTCCCTTAATGCTTGAACCTCTGCCTTAATTTCATAATTCCCCATTCTCACTGCTTCGCTCATGCTGATTGACATCTGGCACAAAGGTTGGCGAAAGTAGCTGAGCATGTGCATGTGTTGTGAGGCAAGCTGCCCACATCTGGTAGCCGCATGCCAATTTCTCAGAGTAGATGAAAGGGAAGCCTTGAGGGTAAACCATAGAGAAGACGGATACCTTGGTTCAATGATAACTGAAAACACCAACATGGAAAATTTGGACAGCCCACAGAATCAGCAGAATCGGCATAGGTTGGAAAAACTGAAAAGATGCATTGTGATATTTATGTTACACAGGTTCCAGTCAAGTTGAAGATTTTCACTGTCTAATAAACTTATAAGACAATACATGACCAGCAATACTGTATGGAACCTAAACAAGTTTAATAAAGTCACCTAGAAGTCAGGATGGAGAAGTGACTGAATTGAGGATGCTAAAATGGATGAGGTGGAGGCAGATTGTGAAGGCAGGTCTTAAAAAATTAACATTCAACACACACTTAAGTTGGCAAAGATTGGACTCAATGTTCAAGAAGAAATTGACTAAGATAATTTATTGGTATACGTACATGAGAGAGCAGCAACAATACAGCAGAGATAACTGTCATGCAAGAGGAAAGGACGTCAGTCTAAAAATTAACATTTGATCAGAAGAATGGTTATGCATGGGCTCAGGCTCATGTACAATTCTGTATGGTACGCATGATGTCAGAGCTGCATAGCATAAGGAACTGTGGCCTTAGATGCCTCGATTATGAAATGATGTGGGCCAAGAGTGGAACAAGGATAGCATCAAAAGGGGGCCTCCTCCAAAAGGAGAACCATAGGGAAACAGGGTGAGAGAGGTTTCCTACGCAACAGATACAGAGTCATAGTCATAGAAACCATGACCCAAGGAGCTGCACAACAAGGTATATAAATTCAAATCTCTATACAGTTAAACCTCAGTATAACGAAATTCTAGACATAACGAAGAATTTAACTTTTCATAACCTCTTCTCCATATTACACCACGCAATTAGAGCCTCAATATAAAGAAGTGTGTTTGTGTGCAATTTCAATATAACGAAATTTCGCTTCTGCCGCAGAGGAGTGCCACTTGAGACAATCAATGGTAACTTCCGCGGACGCAGATAGTCAAATGACTGAATTACAAGCGGCTCCTTGCAAACGCACCTCTCAAACTGCGTGCAGCGCGACAAGAACAACAGCTTGGAGCCGCATCATGTTCCGTATAAATTAAGTCCAAGTGCGATCAGATCCTATCGCGCCCCGTGCACTTAATTGTGCTTTAGGTGCGAGTGAAAGTGTGTGCGAGGGTGAGACAAGAAAGATGGTGGCTTCATAAGTGCGGCCTTCCCACGCGAGCAATGGCAAAGTGGGGAAGGAAAGCGAGCTCGCGGTAACGCGATCAAGCGCGCGCGAGGGGGCGGAGTGGGGGGGGGGGGGGTAAGTTGGCGCGCGTCTCGGCCATGACTGGCCGAGACGCGGCTGGGCGCATACGCAGCCGCGCACCCTGCTCTAGAGGTAATCTGCTGCGTGTGGAAAGAGCGGGCATGCCAAGACGGCGTGGCACCATGTAAGCTGTTTTCCCGCACGTTTAGTATTGAAGGTTGCGCAATCTCGAGTTTTGATGACCCGTTAGAACGAGAAGCAGACGAAGCATTCGCTCCCAGCTGCCGGCGCTTTTCATGATAGCGTCGTCGCAGTGCGACCGGGCGACGCTTTGGGGGCGGAGTGCACGCGAAAGCATGGCGCCACTCAATTCGTACCGCTGATGTAAAAATATCAACGTGGCATATGAAACCGTATCATTCATCGCTGACTCCTATATTTGTCAAAATAAAATGTTTTCTCATTCAAACTTACTTTTTTTTATTGCCCAATAATTCGGAAAATTGCATGGCCCCTCTCCGTGCAACAAAAACGATCGGCGACTGTACTCATTTGCATAACAGATCGAATTTCAATACAAGGAAATTTCTATATAACGAAGCGAATTGCCGATTTTACCTACTTTGTTATATCAAGGTTTAAGTGTATAAAGAAATTTCCTGTTCTCTACAGGGGGGTGGCAATGTGGGCTTGTTCGTTGATCATCATGGAACGGCATGTAGTGTAGCACAGCAAAAACAAGAACACAAGAAGAAATGAAACACAGACACAAGCGCCTAATTATGTCTGTGTTTTCCTTTTTCTTGTGTCCTTGTTTTCGTTGCATTACACTACACGACATTCGATACTTTCACTGTCACATTCATGAGCACTGAAAACCTAGAATCAACTAATATCTTGCCTGATTTGCCATAATTAAAAAGAAAAATGTGGGTATAGTAGGTCTAATTGAGTTCTGGGGATTTTAGTATCACTGACATATAGCTTTTAAGAATGTTTAATCGTTTCTTCCGTTAAGGCAGAGTACATGCTCAACTGCTACAATAAGTGTGAACGTAGGCAAAAACGACATTTTTGGCCCTTGCATCAATTTTATGGCATGTTGCGTGATCTAATCAAGTGGTTTCAATTTGACGAAGTTCTCGATTTAACAAAATAAAACCTCACATCCCAATAAAATTTATTAACTAGACTTACTGTACTTTATAACCAAAGTACTGTATAACTATAAGCAGCTACAGCCGCCATGAGTGGCGAGCAGAATTGAAATAAAATTGCTTTAGTCGAAACACGCCGAGCGCTGCTGCTAAAGTATGCGCCACATGCATTGGGCAACTGTGGGAACCGCGGTACCACACGCAGTTATTCAAAGCAGCACATAAAAGTGCCGTGGACTCAAATTGGTTAGTAAATGCATTCGGAACCAGTCTTTCGATTACTCAATTAATATATCAGCCACAAACTCGCATAGCACGGCCACGTGGCAAACGCGGCCATGCGGACGCTTCACTATGCGCGGATTGGCTGGTTGCAATATTGGAGCACTCTATGGGTGCATGTTTAAAGCACAGCGTTTTTTGCCTATCGCATCATTGTTGCGGGTGCTCCATGGCTGAGTGTATTGCATGGTACAGAATTGGCCCCAGTACCAAAAGTACACAGGTAGGGCGGTCCGTGCAGATGAAGTGTGAACGCGAGCTCAACATAACCACGTCGTCATTATTCTGTATAGCGATTATTTATGCGAAAGCGTCAAATGGCCCATTGAGCAAAAAAGCCGGCGTCTGTCGTCTCAGCGAAACAGCGCCTCAAATCCCATTGGCTGCGACCACGTCACGAGCGCGCCTCGACGAAACAGAGCAGGTGAAAGGGTACACCTGCTGTCGCTATAGTGCACCAGGTGTTGCATGAGGGGAGAGAGCATCGCCGCGATGCCACGTCATCGCTGCTCTCGCAAGCCGCCGCCCGGTCCATATCTCCCCCCCCCCTCCACTGGGCTTAGCTGCTGCGCGTGCCTGCCGGCCTTGGTGGTCACTGCTGTTTCCTGGTCTCTGGTCATGCAGCATGTCGGTGGCATGCGGTGTTGGCACCGCAGGCTGCTGCTGCTTGCTATCTCGGGCCCAATGTAGCTCTAGGGTGCATCACTTGCAGCGTAAAACTCGGACTGCTCAGTGGCGTTCAATTGGGCATTAATGCTTTCACAATCACAACTCAGATAAGACATGCTTAGCTGTCCTCATATGTTTTTCTTTAGTTGCCAAGTGGACGCATCATTGTTCACCATTCACAGTCTTCAATCTGTCGCCATCATTGCATTGTCATTTCAAATTAGTTGTAATATCACGCCGTTGGATGCTGCCGCCTTCACGCTGTGTGGTAGATACGCAGTCATTGCCATGCATGCACTCATCATCCCAAAGTCGTTATGCCTCAATCGTGATGACTCTAGAATTGTCATGCCATTGTTGTCACCGCATCAGCATCATACTGTTGTCGGCATTCGACAGATGCATTACACAGCTTAGCATTACCTTTTCAGCTTCTAGAACAGAATGCACGTGGTGATCTGCCGCAGTAATATTATGAGAGACACTTGGGCGGAACAATTGCTGGCCTCAATCGCCAAACCTCCCTAACATCATTTATTTCAATCTCCATAATAGTATAATCCTAAATTATGTCACAAAACTTCTACAACAAATGTCAACATGGTTGCCATAAGACCTTGTCTCTCATGAAAAACGTAACTATATTGTCATGTTCACTAACTTGATCTCCTCCATTGAACTTAGTTCTTGCGTTGAATGGATGCTTCTAGCGTTTTAAATTCTGATACTTTGTGCCACTGCCTCCTTCTCCTGAATAAGCTAACTTAATATTGATCCACATGCAATTACTAAAATTCACTGAATGCTTTCTTCATGACTAAACACAATTTGTATGTTAACAACTCCAATTCACAAATCTGTCTTTTGTCACTTCTGGCATGCCACAATGCTGAGTGTTTAGGCCCTTGATTTTTCTCATTTTAGATCTCGCAAAGAACTTAACGTAGAAAACTAAACTTTCTGTTGATGACTGTGTGTTTTGTCGTGAAACAACCAAACTCTGGCAGGTCCGTTTCTGTTCAAACAGACTAAACAAATGGCCCACTGAGTAAAAAAGCCAGCGTCTGTCGTCTCAGCGAAATGGAGCCTCAAATCCCATTGGTTGTGACCACATTGCGAGCGTGCCTCTACGGAGCAGATCGGGTGAAAGGGTACATCTGCCATCACTCTAGTGCGCCAGGTGTTGCGTGAGGGGAGAGGGCGCCGCCGCAATGCCACGTCATCCTTGCTCTCGCAAGCCGGCGCCCAGTCCATATCCCCCCCCCCCCACTGGGCTTAGCTGCTGCACGTGCCCAGTGGGGCAATGTCTCCACTAATGTCTCTTCGGAGTGCCATCACTAGTTTAAAACCTAATATCAGTACCCTAGCAAAAAAAACTGATAGAAATTTCTACAAGTCTCTTAGGAATATGTATAGGTTGTATGGGTCCTTCTAAGAGTGATATATATTCCTACCTGACCCATAGAACTCTTTACCAGACTGGCAGGCAGCAGATAGATCTCACTGTGCTGCCTACAAGACCAAATAGCATGATGTATCAGTCTTTTAAACCCAGATAGAGATCATCATATGACATACAGGAATCTGATTGAGGCACTGATAAAGCATGTTAGAAATAGCACACATGCCGGTGCCCACACGCCTGAAGAGACGTTTTTAAAATGAACTGAATATACAACCCTGAATGCATTGCCTGCCACGTGAACAGATTAACAAACACAGTTGGGATATTAGAGTATCAAATAAAAATGAAGTGTGTAAACTGTGCAATTATCAAAACTTTTTACAGCTTGTATGCAGATATATTATCCTAAACATGTTTCAACATAAATTAAAGCACACGTTTTCAAAGCACAGCAGCGTTACTTAGCCTGTGAAACTACATTGGGGAAGTTGCATGAGAAAAGTATCAGTCCATCTTTGTAGCAGGTGTGCTCCAGTTCTTTTAATACAAAATTACATTTACAAATTTTGCGAGACGGATGTGCAACATTTAATGCATATCCAAAACAGGATTACTGTCATCATCATCATCATCATCATCATCATATTTATGTCCACTGCAGGACGAAAGCCTCTCCCTTCGATCTCTAATTACCTCTGTCCTGCGCCAACCGATTCCAACTAGCACCCGCAAATTTCCTAATTTTGGCGCACCACCTAGACTTCTGCCATCCTCTACTGCACTTCCCTTCTCTTGGTACCCATTCTGTCACCCTAATGGTCCAACTGTTATCTAATCTGCGCATTACATGACCTGCCCAGCGCCATTTTTTTCTCTTAATGTCTATTAGAATATCATCTATACCCATTTGCTCTCTTGTCCAAACTGCTTTCTTTCTGTCTCTTAAATTTATACTTAGCATTCTTCGTTCCATCACTCTTTGCACGGTCCTTAACTTGTTCTCAAGCTTCTTTGTCAGTCTCCAAATCTCTGCGCCATATGTCAGCACCCGTAAAATGCACTGATTGTACACTTTCCTTTTCAATGATAATGGTAAGCTCCCAGTCAGGAGCTCACAATGTCTGCCGTATGCGATCCAGCCCATTTTTATTCTTCTGTGAATTTCCTTCTCATGGTCAGGGTTTCCTGTGATTAGTTGACCTGGGTAGACGTACACCTTCACAGACTCTAGAGGCTGACTAGCGATCTGGAACTCTTGTTCCTTTGCCCGGTTATTTATCATTATCTTTGTCTTTTGCATATTAATCTTCAGCCCCACTCTTACACTCTCCCTGTTGAGGTCCTCAATCATTTGTTGTAACTCGTCCGCAGTGTTGCTGAATAGAACAATGTCATCGGCAAACCGAATGTTGCTGAGGTGTTCGCCGTCGATCCCTACTCCTAAACCTCCCCAGTTTAATAGCTTGAATACTTCTTCCAAGCACGCAGTGAATAGCATTGCAGAGATTGTGTCTACTTGTCTGACTCCTTTCTTCATAGGTATCTTCCTACTGTTGTACTAAAGTTTATTTAGAAAAGCAAAACAAAGCACTTTCAAGACTGTGGATACTAACTGTAGGTCTAACGTGTCAGGCTGAGTTTGTGAATGCCATAAATTAGACACTACCAGCGTGATTTCATTAAAGCTACTTTCTGGGCTAGTTGGTGCATACTTGATTTGAAAATTATGACAACGCTAATGCATCCATCCACAAAGGAACAAGGACAAGACACAAGCAACGTGACTACCAACATGACTAGGGTTTATTTTACACTCCATTATCTAAAGAATAAGCAAGCAACTTTAGCCACATTTAAACAAGCACATAAGAGGAAGAACACAGACTGAAGTACCAACTTCACCATGCCCATTTGTGCTCACAGATGCTGGATAGAACACCAGGTCTAATTGGCACATGCTTTATCATATTACAACTTCATATGAAGCTATTTTCTTTAGACTATGCACTTTTGCATTCATCCCAAAAGTGTTGTGATATGTGACAGAACACAAGTGAGCTTGTGCAAAAAGAACAAACTGGCATGGCACACTGACAGGAAGCAAGGAAACGGGACAAGCATCGCTATTGGTACAAGATCTACAGCAATATATCAGAACATGACAATACAGCAATATTATTTAATCAAAAGTGAGTACAGATCTGAGAATTTATTCAAGTAAGAACATGGATTTACCATTTTTAAAACCACATATTCATGAACAAAAACAGCTAAACATCAGTGCACATATTGCAAAATCAGAAGACACAATTCTTCACTGGGTGCTAGTTCAACCACCGCACGTCGAAATGTGTAAAAGTATTTTAACCTGTGTAGCTTTCAGCACGCGACAGCAAAGAAGACTATCAGAACAGGCTTCATATATAGTGTTTGGAGTCTTTGATTCAAACCGTAATACACTGTTAAAATAAAATTTCAGAGTTTGCTTGTTTCATTCAGAAAAAAGATAGTGTCTTAGTCATGCCGCCACAGTTAACGGATAAACTTGCACCAGCTACATTGAGTCAAAGGAGAAAATAAAGTGAGGAAGACAGATGCATGGTGTGAAAATGATGCTGTTGTATCAAGTAGCATAACTGCTCACTTAACATTCAGCTGCTTTCTATGCCTCTGCATACAGACTGAGAAGCTTTACCTCTTCACCATCTGCTAGTGAAGCACTGTTTGTTCACTGTGATCACCCACTCAAGGCAGTCACGTGGTTAAGTAGAGCCCTTCGCTACATGTAAGGACACCGACCCGAAACTGTGCATAAGTCCTGTAAAATATTGTCATGTTTTGGCTACTGCAACTGTTCATCAGCAGCTGCATCACTACTGCCAACATGCAGACCATGCAATTCCCCAAGCACTTAATCAACAAGAGTACAATAATGAAGAGTGGCAAATTGGGCTAGCTGGTTCATTAGGAAAACAAGAAGCTATCGCAAGAAAAAATAAACACTCTAGAATTTTGATGGCTCTGGCTTGTGTAATATATTCAAACATCAAAAAGCTGATTATTACAGAATGCCATAAAGCGTGGTGCACTGTTACCAACTGTTGTTTTTTAAAGCTATAACCTGTTATTACCAGACATTCATGTACCATGGCTGAAGACATACTGTTCATCGTTGTCATGTCTTGAGCACGGGAATTAGTCTCTTTCATAATGGTTTCATATTTTTCATTCAAAAATATAGTTGTCTATTTCTATAAACACATAAAGGCGCATAACTTCGCTGGGTGTTACGTAAACTAGTGACTCCTCTCTTCTGACGCAGACTGAAAGGTGCTTTGCATGGAGAATTTCAACAGGAAATAGTTTCTTGCATTTCAGAATTATACAAGAATTCGCTCCAGTAAGAATTCTACAAATGAGAGAAAACGCACCTGAGAAGCTGACAAATGCACTGTTTTTAGTCTTTATAGTTCAAGTGTACTGGAGAGAGTGGAATGTTTGTTGGTTGATGACCATTCGGTAATATTCCGTGACACTTGTTGAGTCACCGCCACGGTTGTAGACTACAGCCTGTTTTTCACTTTCATCCATGTTCAAGCACAGCTTTCCAGTGCCTAACAAAACTGTCTGCTGACCAGCTCTCCTCTCCTGTACACCAAAAAAACTCACTGCTTCTGGTGAAAGATTTAAACTAGCTTTACCTGCCTGTAACTTTCGAGCAAGTACATAACATTCCAACATTTGTAAAGGAACATCATTAGCTCTGCGTACCAATTTCACAAGAAGTTCATTTCCGCCTTCAAATACAAATGAAGAATGCGACCAATGAGGTCCTAGTTTAGCCGCACTTTTAAGAAGATGTAGGATTTGGTATACATTGTATGTCATTGCACCCAATCCATACAAAGACTGTGCTCTCACAACAAACTCCGAGAGAAGATCAGATGATCTCATTATGGTCATCTGAAGTGACGGTGTCCAGTAGAAGTATATAGACACCCTCCACAAGCAAACTGGAATGTCTGACATACTTATCTGGCAAAAAGCCATGAAGGCATGGTAATGAATAATGAAGAACCCACCACTTCCATTCACTAGCTTTCCAGATTGTGAAGTCTGATAATCTTCGTGGTGTACGTGTGAACCAATTCGGTGGCTTGACTGCCAATAACCTCCTGTTTAAAGAGGCTAAACTTTGTTGTGAACCAATGTAAACATCTCTTCTCTTTTAAATGTGATCACATTTTTATTCTTTTTAAGCTGTTGCATGGTGTGTAGTTGTTCCAACAATCTTTCCTTTCTGAATCCTGGGCTTCATATTTGATTTGTATGTATTGTCTTTTGTGATAATATAAATGCATTATTTCTGACTCATTTTTTGGGCAAATGAGGAAGCTTGCTTCTCCTTGAAGCACATTACACCTATACAACACATATAGATACTGATAGACTATAGATCTGGCAAACTAATATGAATACATTATTACACTAATAAAAGGAATACACTAGTAGACTGGTACAAGCAGAATAGCACAAATACGTCCAGAATAGAACTAAAAGTAATTTTATCAGTGTATCAGTTGTATCGTTTCATAATGCAATAGAAAAAAACTGATATAATTTTTATTAGGTCGCCCTATCAGATTTTTTGCTAGTGATCTTTCAGTGTAAATGCATATCAACTTTTTGACTAATGCTAATAACTGAACACATGGCTTTTTGTGCTGCAAGTTTTCTTGGACTCCTGCTTCCCTTAAACTTATACTGTATAATATGCTTGCAAGATCAAAACTGGAGTATGCTTCATCAATCCGGGATACACCGACAAAAAACACAACTCTCATATTTAGTTGAAGCCATACAAAACCAACCTGTAAATTTTATTGTAGCTGCTTATTCCCATACCGCAAGCATATCAACAATTAAAACTTGCCTTGATTGGCCAGGCTTGTCAACAAAAAAACTTACCCATTTATTTCACAAATTCTCGATTGAAACATATGTTATTACCTCCTTGTATCTCATTGAGAATGAACTACAACCTCAAGGTACAGGTGCCAACTTGCCAAACCAATCTTTACTATTCCTGTAAAAGGCAGCCTCAGAACACACACACGCACACACGTATATATCAATGAGCTACATGGAGGTAATAAAAACATGTTTCAATTTAGAATTTGTGAAATAAACGGGTAAGTTTTCTTGTTGCCTAGCCAATCAAGGCAACATTTAATTGCACACAACTGCACACATTGCACACAACTGGAACTTGCACCACGATAATGTGCTGGCCCACAGTGCCTTCATCGTCACCGACTACCTGGTTAAAGAAGGGGTGCCAACGATCCCCCAGCCCCCGTACAGCCCGGGCTTGGCTCCCCCTCGACTTTTTTGTTTCCATGCCTCAAAACACCCCTGAAAGGCAATCATTTTGGGACAGCGGACGTGATCAAAGTAGCTAGCACCACAGCATTAAAGGCCATTCTGGAGGAGGACTACCGCAACGCATTCGAGAGCTGCAAGTCTCGCTGGAGCCGATGTATTGACGCAAAAGGAGAGTATTTGAAGATTTTTAAACTTTTTGTAACAACAAATTCAATAAATGATTTTTAATCGCCTTACTGACACTACTCTCAGGACAGACCCTGTACATGCACCTTGAAGGTATGTATGTGGAAAGCATTTCAACCTATGCTTGCTTTTCTGGCATGGAATAAAACGGCCTTTTGTCTCAAAACCCCTTACTTTTAAACTATTCCATTTGGTTCATTTTTCTAACTTCTGCAGAGTTGCATTCACAACTTTCATAGTTAACCGGCTCCGTTTTCATTCTTGCTTCCTAAAATATGCCCTCCTGTCATGCATAATTTGGAAGGCCTTCTGTTAGCAATGGGTATTGTATTTCAAGACTATCAGTGCAATGTTGCATGAAGAAACCTATTCTTGGAGTGAATTATTGTTCAGCTTGATATCATGATACTGCTGCATGGTTGTTATTTAACTCTGCAAGAGAATGGTCCTGCCATGCTACCAAGAGTGCATTTCATGGGTATTACTCTCTTTCTTTTGACATTAGTTTATGAGGCTCACAGATATGTATCTGTGTCAACAATAACACCTGACATCTAATTTTGTGCAACATGCACTACATTTAATCAGATAAAAGTTGCATGTTTTGTCTCTTGGACCAGTCTGCTCAGTGGTAGGAGGTCGAGACGACAAATGAGAATGGCTGGCCAAGATCTGTGGTGTATGTCCCGTGTTGTGCATCTGACAAGATTTCATGGTGGCAAGAAGACATGTCAGACATGATGTGATCTTTATAGTTATTGTGCACAGAGTTATCAGCATGATAATATCCTTAATGCTATAAAGAGTACCTCCAGCAAGCAGTCTATATGCTTATGCCTTTTTGTTGCTTATGGCAACAAAATCCAACATCCTTTGAAACATGCTCACTTGCTGTCTGATGCACAAAATGAAGAACGCTGCCTTCTCTAAATTTATTAGCAACAAGAAGGCCACTCTGGAAGCAATTATATACATACACAGCAACACACACTAAAACCTACAAATGGGAGAAAAAACACAAACTAGGCTAACAATAAAAGAAACCTGACACCCAACAAGTGTTACATGTTACTCAAGTATGCACATTCAACCTGAGTTAGAGAGATAGATGGTCGACTCCCGCACTCCTGTGCATGCATGTGGATATGTTAAGCCTCAGCTACTCGTTCTATATAACTATCCCAATGTTTGTGAAATATGCTGTACAACTGCAAGAACAATGATGGCTTGACAGGTGGTTTCAATGAGTTCTATAAGGAGGATGCATCAACTCTTCCAGCCATTGATGTACACATTACCACATGAAAGCAGCAGTTTATAAACAGCACAACACCATACAGCACAAATTATATATTTGCCACGTGTTATTAAACTTACATCATTAAAGTACATTAGAATTGGTGCTAAGGCTGGTGCACAATATATGCATATACTTTAAACAATCATAAATAATGCAGGAGCTTGGAATATGATTGACTATTCTCGGAACTGCTTTGATAATACAAAAGTCAAGGCTTTGTTTTTGGCATCACCCACTCCAATTCGTTTTCTTTCTTCTTCCAATTGAAGCATTGGCAAGGTTTGTGCCATGCGCTTCGACTGTGATTCTTCCTTGTTCGCGCACGGCCATGATCATAATAACGCAGTGGTCCCTGCGTACTTTTTCATATACTTTACCGCAATACATTACGTATGCTTCACCGCATAACATGACTGTATTGCGGCAAAGCTAATTTTATGGAACTGACATTATGTAACGGATCTTTTGTCCTTCTGCTGCTCGCATGAGCATAAGCTCGAAAAACCACAAAATACAGACTTGGTTGCTGCTGGTTGATTTCTAGTTAACATTTCGAGACGTCCACGTTGTTTACAAAAAATTCGGTGAAGTTTCTCGCGCTCGGACGCGCTTCAAAACGCAGTGTGACCACCTATAATTAAGGCAGTCATAAGCGCCAACGAAATCCACACAAGGTACATCAACTTCCACAAAGCTTCTGCGCAACGCCATCAATAACTGGCACAGGGGCCACCCAGGAGCTGGCAAACGCTGCGATGACATCCACACAAACCACGTCGCTTTCCACAAAGCTATTGGGCAACACGATCAGTCACAGGCACAGGTGAAGTCCGCAAAACACTACATGGGCAGAACTACTACGGCCATACTCAATGACTTCGCCACAAGCTCTCACATTTAACGACATCAAACAGCTACAATCACTACTCCACAGCCACGGACACAAGCGAAGACCGCACCATACCGCACGGGCAGAACGGAAGCACCGATTCGCGTTCATCGCTTTAGCGCCACCTATTTAAAAATAATATACGGAGCCAAGCCAAACCATTATTTAGCGTCTATTTGGGTGAACCTAACTATGGTGCCTAGAATATACTGGCTAGTGTGCCGTCCACGGCCTCCCGGGTGGCACCGGATGCAATGAATGCCGGCGGCTACCGCTAGGAGCGCTGCAGTGCAGGTGGGTGCCGCGGCACCATCCGGTCTTCGTAGGCCGCCGTGTTTCCACCGCATCGGCTAGCGGGCTGTTGCGCTTTTTGTTTTTATTAAGCTGTAGCAGCAGCACAGTTCTAATGTGGGCAGCTGATTTATAAATCGTGGTTTGTTTTGAGAACAACAGGCTTCTCTAGCGCTTGTCGCTTGTGTGAAAAGCGTGTGCTATCTCAGCTCGGCTTCGAGCGGGGAACCTGATGTGTTTCTATGCTGGCGAAGAGAAAACGTAATTTTTAAGGCAAATGCCTTAGATCTCCATGTTCCAAAGCCGTTTTGCGAGGTACAGAACACATCACACGATCCAAGGAAGGCCAGAAACGAGCCAAAGCATGTCCAGCCGTGCATAAGAGATGCTAAATGATTAGCAAATTTAATTATTGATTATAGTGATTGGATTAAAGGGTATTAGGTTGAATTAGGGGGATTAAGGTGTATTAATTAAGGAGGATTAGGGTGGATGAAGGAGGATTAGGGTGCATTAAGGTGAATTACAGTAGGCTTTACAAGGCGTTCGCCTTCGTACGTGTCTCTTCTTTTGAGGGCCTTTCCACGTTACCACCGAACATGAAAATAAAGTTTTTTCTCTCTCTCTCTCTTCGGCGGTAGCTAAGGACACTTGTTTTTTATTCTAGCCATGATGGCAGCGTAATTTTTTTAAGGGTAAGTTTTAGGTTACATTTATCGTTCTAATAAAGTAAAGGAATTCTAAGGTTACGTTACTGTTCTATTGATGTTATATTAATGCATAACCATTGAAAACCGCTGTAACCGATCATCCATTGAAATGACTTGAATTTCACTGTCCTCTCTTTTTATTTGCTGCTATTTCTGCCTATTATCGTATTGTTGTCCTCATAGGTTTAAATGTTTTTTATTGTCTGTAAACCATGTACCCATCTCCTCATAATGCCCATTGGGCCACAAAGATAGGATAATAAGTAAAAAATTTCGCCTGTAAAATGGACTGCATGCGGTGTTCTGTGTACTATACATTTTTTAATACCTGGCAAACACGTGCAGATTTCTTTTTATGTCTGATATAAGTGAACGAAAATGGGAAACAGATCTTTCATTTAAGCGTAACAAATATTTTATTCTCGCGTAACAACAGTCAAACGCGGGCATTTAAGACAGCCCTAGATGAGATAATGCACACATACCTGAAGAAGATAGATCTAGTGGCCGTGACGCAGTTTAAAGAGCTTCTGCCGTTGCCTTTGCGCTTCCCTCTCTTTGTTGATGCCTTTTACAAAAAACCGAAACCTCAAGAAAACGTAGAACTTCTTGTCAAAGCTGGTTTTTCATGCTCTGGGCACCCTAATTGGGGAAAGGCCAGTGTCTGCAGCTGACCTGAAAAATCAGCTAGACTTGCTACATGTAACTTGTTTTTGCTAAAGAACACAGTAAAAGCATCTTCCACGGCCTTCACAGCGGTTGACAAGGTCTGACTAAGATAGACAAGGCCTCCATTGTCAAAATGCGTAGTGCAATAGCGAAGCAGCGTCGGCACTAGCTTCAGCTTTACTCACGCAAAGGAAGCCTGCACACTGTGGTCAAGAATTTTGGGCAGTGATCTTTCTTGCAACATAACAGTATAGTAGATCAAAGCACTACTGCTCCTTTTTTCTTGTTTTTTTCCCCCTGGAACTCACGAAAAGTAAGGTGCATGCTTAGGATACTCAGGAAACATCGTGGGTATAGCGTAGGGTTTCAGGCGTGGTTTATCGCGGGGAATCTCGTAGACAACGCCGTCCACGGTGATAGAGAACGCGCGCTCGACTAAGCTGTTTTCGAAATGTTTTTTACAAACCACAGCAGTTGGTGCCGGCCTTCTGTACGCTCTCCTGATCATTCTTGCCCATTCTGCTGCCGCTTCGTATCAGTGGTGGAGTGAACAAGGATACACGCCCTTTGTTCGAGCGGTAACCGCTTCGACACAACGGCACAAAGCAGGTCCTCTCCATTGCACTGTCTCTTCGGCATTTTTTCACCGCCGCCGCATAGTTCTCGTAATGACAGACACACGAACACAGCAGCGACGCACTCACTTTTTGACAACACCAAGAACAAACACGCAACGCTGTAATAACACTGAAAACGCCAACATAGAAACCGACGCAACAGCTGCGAAACTGATATGCGAAGCAGACAACACGCGCAGTCTGCACCCACCCGTGTGGCAGCGACCTCTGTCGGCCACCGTGGGCATTCATCGCAGGCGGCGCCACGTTCCTCCATTGAAAAGAGCGGGTGCACGGCACACTAGCCAGTATATTCTAGGCACTATAACCTAACGCTTTCGGGCCCTAAGCGTTCGAACGACCAGGGCACTATAACGCTTACCCCCCCTTTCCACTCCGTCGACCGGGTCGCAGGAACGGCGGCCGTTCGGTGCTGCTGCAGCGCTCGCGTTTAGCGATGAGAGCTCGGACGACAGCGATTACGAAGTGACGCAGGTGCTGTACGAAGCCTTCTATGCACGTTGTCCATGCACAATCCTTGCGGGCGCGACATGGAAATGACGGACTATGCGACTGCCACGGTCAAATTACTCGCGGGGGACGGCGAGTTTGGTTGCCGTGGAAACGTACAGAACGGAAGTCGGGCATAGTTTTCGGAACCGGTTCGTGCGACGTGTACGCAGACTTCCTGTGTGATCCACCGCGGAGCGTTCTTGCGCTCCGCTGGCCGATTCGGATTTGTGAAACCCGAGCGCTCGCTCGAGGATTTCGGCGGCCGCTCCAGATCGACCAGTGAAAAACGCCATAAACCACAATCGGATTATGAGGTATTGGCGGACTCCGGATTAATTTTGACGCCCTGGTATTCTTTAAGGTGAAGGTATCACGTCCGTCATCTTGCGTATAGTCAAGTGGAAACACACAGTCAAATGTAAAAGAAACCTGCAGAATCTTTAACCGCTCTGGGAACAGAATTCTTGGCTGCCACAGCGTGATCACTGCATTTGGCTCGTGTGGATTATCTTCCAGAACATGTCTGTTACCTCCCTTTTTCAATAACCGACCTGCAGCTTTTGTTATTCGCGAAAAACCCGCTCGTTCCATTGAAAACGCGCTAACTTCGGGCTGGGGCCGCTTGGGGTGCTAGTTGGTACGTGTCCAGAAAACTTGGATATGTCTCGTAAAAGGGAACTCGTAAAAGGATTGCACTGTAATGAATGTGTTGCTAACGAAGGGTTTACGCCAGTAGATAAGTAGAATATGAGAGGTGACTGCAGCTTTGTGTGCTCTGTGTGTACACCATGTGTCACAAAATAACAGCGTTGTTGCTGGCGTTGTTACGAACGGCCTGCAAGGGTACCGACCTACAAAATTTTCCGAGCCAGCCGCAGCTGCGGAGGTGGCGAGCTTCCGTGAAGCGGCCGTGGAACCCTTCCCCACCTGCTGCGGCGACTCGTATTGTAGGGGCGACGATGTGCCGCATCAACACTCCCTCGGCGCCACTATGACTAAACGCGGTCGGCGGACCAAGTATTGTTAGTGGATTCGCCGTCGCCGTCACGGCTTGTTAGAAGCGGTGGAAATCTTGGGAGATGATGTCTTGCGGCCGTCTCACGGGGCTTAGAAGTCATGGACAGACACGGCGGCCATTGTCTGCAGGGTTAACATTGGGATGAAGAGGCGCCTGCTCGGGGCAGGACCCGTGTCTGCGAGAACCCTTTCACCTCGGTGTGGTCAGTGATACCTGTGCGGAAGTGAGGGCGTCAACCCTTCCCCTCGAAGGCGGGTGGGTCGGCTACGATGGCTTTGGACGCTCCGTTTGGTAGAACGGCCGTTTTCCCTCACCTAGGGATCTAGGGAGGACAGAGTGTATTTAAGGGAGACGTGGCTTTGAAAATCGACTTCCTTATTCATTCATGGATTTTGATGAAAATTGGCACAAATGTTTAGAATGTCTTCTTGATGCTTCCATAAATGTTTTAGAGTGATATCTTGAGAACATTTTATTCAATTTTATTGAGCAGAATTTTTCTCCCTCTTACTTTCTGAAAAGCCTGGGGAAATTTAAAAAAATGTGATAGAAGGCTTGTTAAGTATTGACTGCATAGCTAAATACGTGCTGAAGGTCGGGACATTCTTGCATTTTTTTTCGCAACACAAATTTTTTCAGTGCCATATTTTATGTTACCTTCACATCAAGCACACTTTCAGGGTAGACGAATAGCCATATCGTAAACTTACAAAGGGTCAAGATAAGAAAGCGATAATGTCACGACCTGCACAGCAGCCCAAGGAACGTGACAAAAAAACGGAGTCAAAATATGTTAAATGGTAACAAAGAAATCAGCTCCAGAAACTGAGCAGAAAGGCAGAAAAACAGTTTTGAGAAAACGGATCTCAAACTTTCACCAGTTCTCTAAAAGGCAGCATAATTGTAGTCTTGGGGGTGTTGTACGTGTGATCTTGTGCATGTGGCCTCTGGTCTGGTGTGCTTCCCCCCCCTTTTTTCTTTTTAGAGGGCATTCTTTGCTGCTTTTGCTCTACAAAGAGCATGGTGTCTAGGTTTCAAACTGTTACGATGGTTGACGGGCGCAGGCAATGGCCCTCGCGTAGTGAAGGAGACAGTCTTGCCAGCCGAAGAACGCCGGGTTTATTCACGCTCGGAAATGGTAAGGGGAGAGGGAAGGTGCGACAGAAGGAGTGCCCACGTGCGCACTAAAGGAAATAGCTTGCTTGTCAAGTTTATGGGTTACCGCACAAACCAAGTGGCGTGCAGAACTCTGTGTGGGCATGAATATAGTTCCAGTGTACATTCAGGCAGCCTGTACCCGCAGGCTGCCCGATTGATAGCAATCTCCAGTACAACCAGTGAGGCTTTTTCTTGTGTGTGTGGAATTGACCATGTTACTGAATGAAGGCTCTGAGTGTCAGCAGCCTCCCAAGTCATCTTTACTTGACAATGGCTGTAAAACTTAGGATCAGAGAGCCAGTGATAGATATGCAGCTGCTAGGTGCGTTCCAGAATTGTACTTTTGTATGATGCCTCGATCACTTCTGCAGCCAGGTGTCTGTGCCAGCCCAAGGGGCCTAGTGAACAGAGCTCATGATGAGGTTCTCTTTATGAAGGGGTGATATGACAGATATTGCTACGAGGTATCGTGACAATAGAGTGAACGCGCAATATGCTTGGTTGCGGGTCCGAGATGACGACGCGCGAAATGGACGACCGCACGCCAAGTTTCATCCTAGACGCCAGCGCTCGTTTCTCCCCTGGCGGAACGATTTCACCTCCAACGGGGGTAGGTTTCCGCCGCCGCATCCCTTCGCGATCGCGCCCGCGTTCAGTTCGCGCTGCGGGCGAAACGTCTCTTGTTTGCGACGGCGCCTCTTCGGATGACCGGAAATTATTATTGTGTTGTTAACTGTCACGACAGCAATGTAAACATGAAAGGGTTGATGTCACCAGTGAAATTCTGCCGATTCACAAGAAAATGGTACGAAAAAAGCAGACGACAGACATGGATTACTGCGGTGCGCCGAGCGAAGTAAACAACTGGCAAACGAAGCGAGCTCGTTCATTGATCACTCCTAAGTGTATGACGGTTTTTATATGTAACCCACATGAATTTAAGAATTACTCGGTACATAATCCTTTTATTCATATAAAAACTTTCATTTGTTCGACGAGCGCTTGTCCTGTCTTCTTTCTCGTGTTTCGTTTGTGTGTGCGCTGCCCAAGAATGGAAACCACTTTTGTTGTATGCGCTAGCAGTGGCCGAAGTCCACGCGTGCCGAGGAATTGAATATGTGCACGATGCATTGATCATGACCGGAGTTCATTCCCGTTTCACCACTGCACCGATCGATCGAGTTACTGGACGATACACGCCCGCGTCTTGGTCGCGCCGGCATTGCAGAAGCGGCAATGATTACTAATACTTTCAACTTCCGCCTCTTGAGCACTGTTAAAAAATGGCCAAGCTGTCTACATTGCTGCCTCTATTCCATATCGTAGGAGACGTACTAGTTGAAGTTGTGTGCGCATGTCGTACTTGTGCTGTGCAGCGCTATATTTTGTTTATTTCCGCACAGTGTCGATGGAAATCCGTTGTCGCCATAAGAGACAACACGGATTTGTAGCAAACATATTGTGAGAAACTGCAAAAATGACTTTAGCTTGTATGTGCCGTATGCATGTGCCGCATCGTATGTGCTGACGATTTTTCCGGCGGCACATACGATGTCGTTTCCAATTACCTGCTCAGCGTCACTTACATGGTTAAGCAGACGCTGCCCTTTCGCCGCATTGCAGCCATAAAAATAATCGTCAAGCGTACCGATCTTCTTAAAGGCAAATAGAAGCGTGTACAGTCTGTTTCACACTTAGGGGAAAACTCGGAACGTATTGCATTGCGATGCGGCAAGCAATGGAGTCGTGCGGTGGCAGCAGCTCGAGCAGGCGCAGACGCTCGAGGAGCGGAGTCGTGATCTGCGTCGTCTGCTACGGCGGCGCGCGCTGGCCGCATTGTCGGGAAGCGTGCTACTGTCAGGGGGCAATGCACCGACTTCATCGGTACTGCGGGAACTGAGCTGATATTCTTTACTAAACGTTGTGCGTCGCCAAACTCTGAGCCTTCATTAGCAATAATGGAGTTCCACAAACTTCTTTTAACAGCATGCTTCGTTTGTTCTTTCGAAAGGGTGGGGTACTGAGCACGTGCACGTATATTTCTTCACTTTGTGTGCTACCCTAATAAGCAGCGACAAGACGCACCAAGATGTGCGCGCAACGTGCTCAGTCTTTGTTTAACTCGAAAGGAAAACAAAGCACTCAATAATGATTACTATGGGGGTCGAACACGATGAAACAAACGGGTACGATTAAAGGAATGTTTTAGGTTAAGACAATGAGGTGGAAGTGATTTTTCTCGACAATCAATCACTACACCAGACAGACCCTGCCCGCCCGTAGGGAATTGGACACGTCACGCTCGGAACTTCGGTTAGTATCTCGTCATGTCGCCAGCGGCAGCGATGACAGCGCTCATCCTGAAGGCAGTGAAGTGTAGAATGACTTGATCAGGGATGTGTTCATTCGCAGCACGTCTCAGTCGCTAACGATGGTGGATCGAAGCCTATCTTCGGGCGACTGATAGAGGGGATGGTGCGGCAGCGACACTTTCAACGAGCCCCAGACATTTTAAATGATGTTGGCACCCGGGGCTTGAGGCGACTACTTCAAGAGAGTGACTGCGCGCTCTTCCAGCAGTTCTTGCACAACGCGAGCAGTGTGGATCGGCGACCTATCGCGTTAGAATATGTAGTCGCCTTCCAGAAACGGGCCGTCAAGAATGTATGGAATCAGTACGTCGTCTATGACTGCCCTGCAGCGATGAACTTACCTTCGAGGCGTATCAGTGGGCGTCGCACAACGCTTAGTAAAGAATACTGGCTCATTTCACGCAGTAACGATGAGATGGGCGCCCTGCAACTGACAGTAGACGGTTTCCCGACAGTGCGGCCAGCGCGCGCCGCCGTAGCAGACGACGCCGTTCAAGATCCCGCCCCTCGAGCACCTGCGCGAGCTGCTGCCGCCGCCGGACTCAAGCGCTCGCCGCATCGCGATGCAATGCGCTCCGAGTTTCCCCCTAAATGTCAAACAGACTGTACATCGCCCTTCGAATGAAATGTCCACGCGCACACCCGTAGGCAGACACCGCGCGCGGCACGAAACGTGCCCAAACACGCGCAGTGCAGGAGGCAATCAAGGCGGTGCGAACGAGAGATGGGAGAGGGGTACCACCCGCTAAAAGAATTTTGCTTCGCATGCGGCGCTCTCAACGCCTAGTGTTCCTGTATATGCTCCCGCAGGGAGCAGAGTTGCGCATAGTTCCGCCGCCGTGATCCAGCTCTGCAGCGAAGCCACTCCTCGCGCGCGCAGGAGCCAAATGCCGCGCGGTGTTCCGCCTTTTTCTCTGGTGGTCGCGAGCTACAAGCGCTAATTGTTCGCAGGCGCTTAGCAAAGGGCACTTGTTAATACAGGCTACGCTCGAACGAGTCATTCGTGCAGCCGGAGGGGGTGGGCTTCCAACCAACCGAAACTTTGTATGTACCTATGTAAACACGCATATACAAACACACACACGAACGTACAAATATGGGGTGGGACCGCCTTCGATTCCCCAAAATAATATACTCCCGTGGCTCGAACAGCTCCAAAGTTCGCTCGCAAACGCGCAGTGCGTTGCCACAAACAGCGGTGCAATGATTTTCAGCATGCATATGAAGTTGTCTTATCATGGCCAGAACGCAAGAAATGTTTTAAAGAGTGTTTAAAACTTCACACACGTAAGGTGGACACTTAGCGCATTTTGGCTGCCGAAACCAGCCGATTAATGACCGTCGCCAAGAGAGCTATCGTGCCTGCAGTTATGTCAGTGACCGTTAACAGAGCGCCATTTATCACTAACCATCGTTCACAACAGCTGCACGTTTTCGATACATGCGGTGCAGACACAGATTTAAGCGCATTTCAAATGTTGACATGTGCACATTTTAAGTAAAGCTTACTTTTATTTACTATTACTATTTAGTAGTACTTACTATTTAGTAGTGGTTACTATTTAGTAGCAGCAAATCTGCAAATAGAAAAAGATTCAAGATGCAAGAGCTTCTAGCTGCTCCTCTGAACGCACGAGCGACGGTCCACTGATTGCAATGGCGATGGTACTGACGGAAACGACGAGTTCGCAAGAGTCGGCGATGCGCCCGTAAAGTTGGCTTCGCAGCGGCGCGGATCATTTGACGTCATTTTTCGCGCTCGGCCAATAGCGGTGCGAGCGGCGCCGGAAAAGGTATGCGCAACTCTGCTCCCTGCGGGAGCATATACAGGAACACTATCAACGCCGGCGCAGCAGCGCCGCTCTCGGTGCCGTTCTTGTCCATGCCCAGCCGCAGATAAAAGGAGCCGACGCGCAATGTGCTTAGTTGCGCAGTTCGAGGTGCCGACGCACGAAATGCCTAGTCGCGGGCTCGAGGAGTTGACACTCGATACGCTTACTCGCGCAGTCCAAGGCGCCGGTGCAGAAAATGCTTAGATGGGGGTCCGAGAAGTCCGCGCGCGGTGTGCATGATCGCAGAGTCAGAGACTCCCTATGCGCGACATGTTTAGCCGCGTGCCCGAGGATTGCGTGCGCGATGTGCTTCGTCACGAATTCCGAAACACCGAGTGCTGAAAGGCTTAGCCGCATGTCCGAGGATTCCGCGTGTGAATCTTGGTCGCGAAGTCCGCATCGCCGATGCTCGGCATGCTTAGCCGCGAAGCTGAAACGTCCACAAGCGTAGGGATCGGCCACGCTACTTCGATGTCCGCGTAGCGCCCGTTTTGACACGTCGAGATTACGGCGAGTGGAGACGTCCAGACTCGCGAGGTGCAAAGAGCCGAGCAGACGACGCGAACACCGGACGAATGGCGAACCGCGCTGGAGTCACGTGGCGGGTGCGGCCAATCGCATACTCCGGCACAACCTTCACTCATTTGCTTTTTGCGCGCTTGTTTCTGTATGGAGGAGATCGCTGAAGCGGCAAATTTGAAGACGGAGAAACGCGCTTTCCAACGAGACCAAGATGCTCGGTCGCGCCGTTCCGGAGATATTGTGGCTTGAAAAACGATGTTCTTTCTTGATTTCCGCGAGATTTTCCGCCATCTTGGCTGATAAAACGAACTTTCAGAGCACTTCTAAGCGGTTTACAGTGATGATATTTGGGTATCAGATAGAAGGAAGGTTATAGAAACTGAAAATGTGATTTTCAAAAATCGATTTTCTGGCAATATTTCGCGATGCGAAAGCCGCGTCCCTTAAGAACTGTTGGTGGCTCCTCAGGGTGCATTCCTCTTTCAGTCTTGTTAGACTGATGAACTGTGACGTTCTCATGTAAATGCCGTAAATAAACCCATATTCATCGTTCCCGATGAGAACAAGTATTTCCGTTCAACAAGGTCCCCGGCTAGCGTGGATAAGTTGGACGACGGCATAGGCCAGCTACCATTTACTTCATGCCCGACTCCAACCATTACAGCGTACACCCGTCCGCTGATTCGGTATTCCGTTCACAGTAACACGTTTACGCATCAGGTAAAACTCCACAGCGGTAGTTGCGCCATCGTGCAGAGGCTTATTGACATTCCTTGTAGATGGCGACCAGCCAGCTGGTCGGCAAGCTGAGCAGTGACTCCCATCGATTACAAAATCGTAAGCAAGGACCGCTGACGGCGCAGCGTATAAAGAGCTTTCACGTTAAGCAGCTAAAACAACTGCAATAAATTGTTTCGGAATGTAAATATTATGCTTTGAGCAAAAAAGACAAAAATTTTGAGATACTAACAGACATATATCGTTCAAATAAAACGAGGTTTATTTATTTACCCTAAGGTCCTTTGGGGTGGTTACATGGTTGAACAGGACCAGAATCTGAAGTTACGGCTGAAATCGAGAAATAAAACAAAGAAAAAGAAAGCACACAGTGCAGGGCTATACATTGGTCGCAGTTAAGGAATTTCCAAGCGAACATTTTTGTGCATACGCATTTGCTGCTACACTTTGTACGTCTAAGAAATTTGCGAAAGTATCGAAGTATATCTTAGATACAAATCGAAGGTATCGTATCGGATACAATAATTGCGGTAGGATACTGTATCTGTATCTCAAATACTTGTTTCCAGAGTATCTTGTATCGTACCACGATATAATTGCAAAGTATCTTTGTCCAGCCCTGACCCTAGTGCGCGCTTGTTTATCCAGGGACCTTAGTGCGCAGTCACATGGTATTTTTCATATTTCGCGGGCTCTCTCCATTTTCCGGAAAAAAGTAAACGCACAATGTGTACCTTGCAGGAAAAGAAACACCTCATTGTGACGTGTCTTATGATTCTCTACAACCGCCTAATTGACATCTTCACGATTAGAACAATAATAGAGAGTTTTAGAATAGGGGCCCCAAACATTTTGGGGCCCCAAAGAAATAGCGTCGAAGCCACTGCGCATGCGCGGGACGCAAACTGCGTTTGGGTTATGCGTTGGTAACGCTATTTCACCAATTTAGCGGGAGCTCAAATAGCGTTCCTATGGCGTTCCCAAAAGCTTTGCGTCAACAAACATGGCGGCACCCATCGAAGCGACGGCTCTAACCTAGCACCAAAGTGGGTTCGATTCGCGGTAATGCGTGAAGTTCGCAAGCTAGGAGAAGTGACTGCAGTTATCGCTTTCTCTCAACTAGCGTGTGTTATGAAGATTGATTCATTAGACGCCGCTGATTCCGAATTCGAGTGTGGATTTTATGGCTCGTAGGCCTAACACGGCTAAGCTTGGCTGGTGAAGGCACGTAAAGTTGGTTTTGTTGCTCCAAACTAAGCACAACTAATTGTTTGCTGCATGAAGAATAACCTCTAAATTGTAATTAAACGCGAATACACGCAAGTCAAAATTGCTATTCATATCTTAAGATGGTATATTTTATTTAATTATTTTTAATCGTTTTTCTTAGACGCCGTAGTGGCGCTGTCAGCGCAAGACGCTTAAAACCCCTCAACTCCCAAAGTAGCGCCATTGACTTCCCTCCTCCTCCGCTCGGCGTGGCCTCGACGGTGGCGCCGCTGGCGGTGGGCCAGCCGTAGCAGACGACGGCTACGGGAGGAAATCAGAGGAAAAGTTTGTTCGAGCCCTGCGGAGCAGTTTTTTCAATCGACATCTTTCTTCGTGAGTCGGTAACTGGCCTTTAGAATTTCGTGTTGGAATTGCGGAAGAAATAGAGAAAAGGACCATTATTCAAAGCGTAAAGCGCGCGACGTTGAGAGTTCGTGTTGCTGAAACACGACGCAAGCACGCGGTGTACTCAAACACGGGCGTAATTACCAAAGCTTGAGGTGTTGACAGCGTGAAAATATGTGTACTTGGTTTCGTAGGTTGATTTAGCTACCTGCAGGATACTTTTGTTCGGCCGACGCGTGAGAGATTGCTGACCGCACACAGCCTGAATGGCTGTGTGCGGTCAGCAATGCCTGGCAACAGGGCCGATTTTTTCATTGCGGGTGCTTTGGTAATCGTGACGATAGATTGTTTTTTTTTTTTACAAGTACTGCTCCAGGAGGGCACATGTAATGGCTAACGGAGGCCTCTGAAGAACACATGACATTACAATAATGCAGGCGTCGCAGGGAGTGTTCGCATACTAAAATTGGAGGACGCTTAAGCTTCGCCTTGAAGAGTGAAACGCGACAGCGTTCCCGTCGACCCGCCAAGGGGTGTAAGACAATGCGCTACGGCGCAGCGATCACTTACGAGGCGCCCCGCATCGGACTTTGCACCCACCAATCACGCGGTGAGGGTCGAGCAACGCAGCGTTCGGCGCGGCAACGAAACGTGCGCCTGAGCAAGCGGAACGAACCAAAGGACTCGGTGTCTCGGAGGGGGAAACGATCTACGCCAGCCAAACGTCGTGATCGGCACGGGCAGAGAGATATATAGATAGTGATCTAAAGAAAGCAAGGACGCTTGATTCTGCAACCCGTGAGAGAGCACGGCGAAGCGTCGTCAGGGGAGAGGGAGTCGGGGCCGCGACGCGCCTCGCAGCGGTCCCCGCACAGCCCCAATGCGCGCGTGGCGCGCCATCTGTCGGGGCAGCGCCGTACATTGAAAGGAGGGAGTCTTCTGTGTTTGCCGCAAGATGGCTCTGCGTGTGCGGAAAGCGCAGAAGAAACGTAGCGGAAACGTACTTCGCTACTGGTGTAACTGCAACTTCTGTAAGTTACATGCTCATAATTACCGATATACACCGCAGTATAACTTTGTACGGCACATTTCTAAGACAACACCGCATTCACGCGTTAAAATTGGCTGTCCGCGATCTTATACCCCCTTGGCATGCACAGGCTTCGGCGAGCCCCATCAAGCCCTGGTTCTAGCTTTGGTGTTCCCGTTGCCGCTTTGGTGCCCTGGAGGCGCCGTCAATAATACGAAATAATGACAAAATGTTACAACTAGTAAATAACATATATTGAAGAAATACAATCGCGCCGAGGCGCCAACTTCTAAAGCAGCGCTAGCGCGCCCACGCGAGTATTATGAAACGCCAACGAGGAATTTACCGGCCCACATATGACTCTTCGATCAAAGTGCACGTTAAACATCCCCAGGCGAGCTAGATAAAGTTATCCGGCGCCATCCACTACGACCTGCATCCTACCTTTAGTCGGACGGACGGAAAAAACTTTAATGGAAAAAGGACCTGCGAGGTTGCCAGCCCGGGCTCAGGCCACCCGGGCATTGTGTGCGGTGAGGCATAGCCTTTCCACCGCTGCCCGGGCCCGCTGGATAGCCCATAATTGGTCGTTTAGTTCTGAGCTAGTCAGAGCGCTTAGCCATCGCTCCTCGAGAAGGTCCGGTTCTATGTTGTCCTCTACGTATACTGAACTGTCGCTTCGGAACGTTAAAAACGTTAATCACCACAAACCACATCAACACATGCGGCAGTAGATTCGAAGCTAAAAGACTGCATCGTAAGTCCTATTGAGCCTTGCAAAAGCGTCGAGAATGTGGTAACTTCTGGTGGAGCTCAAAACACACCCGGAATAAAGTCGCTTTTATGTCACAGGCCAGCTGCAGATGCGTGCATTTCACCGCAAGACGAAACTACATGAAACAAAGAGAGCACATTCGAAAAAAAAAGTCAAACAACGCGCTAAAAACCACGCAGAGCATGAACACACACTTTTTCGAAGCGGAAGGCGTGAACTAGGCTCGAAATAAGAGGTTGTGAGTAGCCGTGGCCCTTACTTCACTAAGCCGTGCGTTCTTTGCCACTTCCTCGAAGTCAGCCCGCCCGATCCTGCGAATCCACACTTCTTTTTGCGTTGCGCCCGTCGGACGGCAAAGCAAAAAGCTTTTTGCCTTCGCTGTGTCTGTTGCGGCAACTGAAGGCGCAGCAGCATGGCACCACAATTAAGTTCTCGGCTCTACACATTCTATTACGCTAACGCACTCCGTCAGTCCGCCTGCCGTACTTTCGTCGCGCAGGCCCAACAATGGAGTTCGGCCAAAGCCACCTAGAAAAAAATGTAAGGCCTCCGCATCACCTCCTCTCCCCTGTCAATACGTCACGAGAGTCGGATGGTAGCGGTGGATGGGGGAGCGCTGCGTTTCTAGAACGCGGCGCGCGTTCTGAAAACAAATTTTCTCCGTGGCAGCAACGCTAGAGCGGCAACGCGTGGAGCATTTGCTTGGTGGCTTTGGTGGGGCATGCTGCACCGTAAACGCGATTGCTTTTCTTCGATTGTGCGTGGTTCGTCGTACACGGAAGCGCAACGATGTCTGGCTGTTGCGCGCCAAACTGCAAGTCCAATTATGACGGAGGACAAAGTGTCCGAGTGCACAAGTTCCCATCTTACCGAGCCACTCGGGAAGCATGGACGAGAGCAGTTGCTCGGAAAGACTTCTCGCCAACGAAGT
Source organism: Dermacentor andersoni (assembly GCF_023375885.2). Lineage (NCBI taxonomy): Eukaryota > Metazoa > Arthropoda > Arachnida > Ixodida > Ixodidae > Dermacentor > Dermacentor andersoni. The sequence continues at coordinate 185,421,707 of NC_092819.1, read as the reverse complement.
ACACAGTGGTAAGTATTTCTTCTCTCTATTGTTATTCTGGGTTTCCAGACGAATAGGTATCGTCAGCATAGTGCGCAATGCATTCGTGCACGCGTGCACAATAGATGGGTCTCTGCACCTGTCGACGCGCTTGTAAATTCAACGTTTTCGTCGTGCTTCATACCTGTAACGGCTTGTTTTTTTTTTTTTTTTTATTTCAGCTCTGTGAAAAGCATTTCTTGCCATCGGATTACTTGAAGACGACATCTTACACGGACGTCAAGACAGGAAAAGTGGTCGAAGTTGCTATGAAAAACATCCGTCTGAAGAAAACTGCAGTTCCGAGCTTGTTTCCCAATTGCCCTGCCTATTTATCGCGTCCGCAAGCCTGCGTTCGAGAAGCGCCGGGTGCCAAAAGAGCACGCTTGGAAGCCACATATTTGCAAAAAGCAATAATGCTTTCTCAGCAAACCCAAGCAGAAGAGGATGCCAAAAATCTGGTTGGTAGCTTTGCGGACTTGCTGAAGGCCTTGCCAAGCTTTCAGTGTTCGGACTTCTGGACAGTTTTGAACAAGGGCTCCAAGGTTTTCTTTTTGGACTTGTCGCTACAATTTGCTCCTGCAGTCCGTACTTCGGTGATCGTGTCCACAGACCTGCGCGTCGAAGAATTTTTTTGTGAAACGGGTGTGAGGAAGTGTGGTGATGTTTTAGTTCCTGAAAAGCTGTGCGACTTGAGAGATTTGAAAAGTGTGTTACACATGATCGAACAGACACGTAAGGATATCAGCATTGAGCGTTCTGAAAAGGCCCGTCATCTACTGACATTGGTTTCGACAATGCTAGAGGAAGTAAGTGGAAAACATTTCGCATACGAGTTGCAAGAATGGCATTTGGAAGTGCTTAAATTCTTGAAGAGTCAAGTTGATCTTGTTTTGAATGATGCTGGCCGATATCCCCCCGATTTATTGGTTTTTGCTAGCCTTTTGTTCACAATTTCACCTCATGCATATAGATTCCTGAGAAGTTCGATGAAGCTTAAGATGCCGCATCCTGATACGATCAGAAGACTGTGTTCATCGTACGATGTACGCCCTGAAACGGAGCAGCAAGAATGTAGCTTTCTTTCCTATGCAAAGCGTATTGTAAGCACATATAAAGAGCATGAAAAGACTGTAACGTTAATGATTGATGAGATTCACCTTCAATCATTTTTTGATTACAACGCTGGGTTGGTTACTGGTGCTGCGGTAAATTCATCGACTGCAGCAAAAACTGCCCACGTATTTATGATACAGAGCCTGCTTTCTTCAAACAAGGATGTTGTACACATCCTTCCTATGGCACAAATCGATGCTAAAGCGCTGCACGACTTCCTTCGGAAGATTGTTCTTGATCTAGAGGCATCTGGTTTTAGAATAATCGCAGTGATCTTGGACAATAACTCCATGAACAGAAAAGCCATGTCCTACTTCGCTAAGCCGGCAAGTGTCAGCATTGTTTACCAGCATCCTGCTGACCCATCACGACCCCTGTTTTTTGTGGTGGACCCAGTTCACATACTAAAGTGTATAAGAAATAACTGGCTGAATCAAAGAAACATTGGCAAATGCATGTACGTACTTTCCTGAACTGAAGAGTGATGAGGCTGAACCAAAGATACTTACAGCATCTTTCAAGGTATTATGCCAGCTGCACGAAGCTGAAAAGCATGAGCTCTTGAAACTAGCACCAACGCTCACTTTGAAGGCACTGAACCCCTCAAACATGGAACGGCAGAACGTTAAACTGGCCTTACAGATTTTTAACTCATCTACTGTTGCTGCTCTCAGTGTTGCAACGTTCCAGCATGCAAAGGAAACCTCTCAATATGTCGACACCATTTTGACTTGGTGGAACATTGTTAACGTCAAGACGCCAACAAAAGGACAGCGGTTGCGAGATCAATTGCAAGGTCCAATAGTTTCATCGTCATGTCCTCAACTACAATTCTTAGAGAGAATAGTTCAATGGCTTGATCACTGGAGAAGCCTCGAACATGACAATGGCCGCTTGACACGTGAAACGCACATAGCTTTCAGCCACACTACCCATGCCTTGCACGAACTTGCCATATACTGTCTCAAAGAGCTTCATTTCGAGTATGTTCTTTTGGGCAAATTTCAAACTGATAGCTTAGAGGATCGCTTTGGAAAGTACCGGCAATTGTCTGGTGCCAATTACCACGTGTCTACAAGGCAGATATACGAATCTGAAAACAAATTGCGTTTGCAGAAGGTTCTGGACCTGCCAGATTTGGACATTCTACTACCACCGAGCGCGAACACGTTGGAGACAAGTGTACATTCAGGAAACGGCCAGTTTCAAGTCACTGTGACCGACTCCGACATTGAGAAAAAAGACGTCAAGGCTACCGGCACTAATCTATGTTGCCGGCTATTGTGCCCATGCAGCTCTAAAAAAGCTGACATGCGCATCTTGCAGTGAAAGCCTTGTGATGCAAGACGTCGATCTAGATGACCCTGAGAATGCATTAATCACGAAGATGACAAGGGGTGGCCTGAAGTTTCCACGAGCAGTTGTAGTTAATGCTGTACTCTTTACTGAAATTATATTGGACAAGCTCAGGACACCAGAATATGCCGTACGATTTTTCAGCCTTCCTAGGCAGAAAGATACTCTTGTCGCCTTGTATTCGCTACCCTTCATGATTTTGAGGATGTCGATGTGTGTGAATTCGGTCATCCTGCACAGGAGGTAATGGGGCATGTTGTAAGTGCTGCAGCGAATACACTGCTGAACAACTTGTGCCGCACAGAAAACGACAAATTACGCAACGCCAAGAACGACCGAAAATTGCAGACCTTTAAGGCCTGAGTGTTTCTCATTATTTATTTTTTATTCATGAAGCTCTGTTTTGTTGAACATCTACGTATCTTTGTGTTGACAGAACCCTTGTAAAAACAACCCTGTGGCGTAGCTAGGACTTATTTGCCTACATTATCAAAATTTAAACCCTGCATTTTGGCCAAATCAAATGTTATTTGAGTGCATTGTGCTACCTGTTTATGATTCGAACTCTCCATGCTACCGCAATCCATTAATTGCATGTTTTCCTTTAGGACTGAGAGTAGGCCTCTCGTTTTTTACTTACTTTTCACCATTATCTCAGTATTTTATGAAGACCAATAAGGCCTGCAAACAAGGCGGGTGGAAATAAAATAACCACAAGAAATGGTACAACAAAGACGGAAGCTTATTCTATTTGAGATTTAGTTGTGCGTAACTCTATAATGATAAAATTTTCACAATAAAATTAACCTCGATATTTGTGTGTCTAGCGAGGACTGTTTTACGCAATGCAAGAGTGAGAATGATAACTGTATATGGAAGATTTAAAATGTTTGTTTCTGAATGCAGTTCATATCATTTGCGAATAAAGTATTGTCACGTGGTAGTGACGGTGAAGAAAGAAGCAGTACGGTGGAATACAAAACTAGCTTTTATTGGGCGAACCTGTGCCCACAAAACAGGCTACACTTATAGCACAACGAAAGCGGCGAACACAGTCGGCGATCGTCGAAAATCTGATCAGCGGGTCAAGCGCGTCGGCTTTTATAGAGCAGTCATCGAATGTTCCAGACTAAACGTTGGGACCCGCGTGTCTTCCACAAAGTTCTACACCATTCGTGTCACGCGATGAAATCTGATAACACAAGGTTCGGCGACAACGGACACGCGGATAGAAGCGTCGATAACTTTCCAGAAACGTCGGATACATGCAGGCGCATCCCTGGCTGTGCGATTACAGTTGTTAAGCGGCGAAACGTGGTTGCCCGATAAAGATAAGTACACGTGTCATTACCCCCCTCTTAAAAAGCATCGACCCGATGCTGCTAACAAACGAAAGTAACAAAGAAAAGCACTCGTAGCAAAGAAAACAACAAACTAAGGAAGTTCATTAGCGTCCGTAAAATGGTTTAAGGCGCACCACGTGGACCACTTCAGATCGTGCGCGGCGCCGCTGTGAGTGCGAAATGCCGTCTGGCACGACCTCATAGTCTAGTGCGCCAATACGTCGGATGACCTTGTAGGGTCCGAAATAGCGTCGCAGCAGCTTCTCACTGAGTCCTCGCGGGCGTATCGGGGTCCATACCCAAACACGGCCGCCGGGCTGGTACTCGACGAAGCGTCGTCGGAGGTTGTAGTGTCGGCTGTCGGTACGCTGCTGGGTCTTGATCCGTAGGCGGGCGAGCTGTCGGGCTTCTTCGGCGCGCTGGAGATAGGTAGCGACGTCAAGATTCTCCTCGTCAGTGACGTGCGGCAGCATGGCGTCGAGCGTCGTCGTCGGGTTCCTGCCGTAAACCAACTTGAATGGCGTGATCTGTGTTGTTTCTTGCACCGCCGTGTTGTAGGCGAAGGTGACATACGGCAGGACCGCGTCCCACGTCTTGTGCTCGACGTCGACGTACATTGCTAGCATGTCGGCGAGGGTCTTGTTCAGGCGCTCCGTGAGACCATTCGTCTGCGGATGGTAGGCAGTTGTCCTCCTGTGGCTCGTCTGGCTGTACTGCAGAATGGCTTCGGTGAGCTCTGCTGTAAAAGCCGTTCCTCTGTCGGTGATGAGGACTTCTGGGGCACCATGTCGCAGCAGGATGTTCTCGACGAAAAATTTCGCCACTTCGGCTGCGCTGCCTTTTGGTAGAGCTTTGGTTTCAGCAAAGCGGGTGAGATAGTCCGTCGCCACGACTATCCACTTATTTCCGGTTATTGACGTCGGAAAGGGTCCCAACAAGTCCATCCCGATCTGCTGGAATGGTCGGCAAGGAGGCTCGATTGGCTGTAGTAATCCGGCTGGCCTTGTCGGCGGTGTCTTGCGTCGCTGACAGTCTCGGCATGTTCTGACATAACGGGTGACGTCGGCGGTCAGGCGCGGCCAATAATACTTTTCTTGTATCCTCGATAGTGTCCGGGAAAATCCGAGGTGTCCAGCGGTCGGATCGTCATGTAGGGCGTGCAATACTTCTGGACGAAGTCCTGACGGGACAACAAGAAGGTAATTGGCGCGGACTGGTGAGAAGTTCTTCTTCACGAGTAGACTGTCTTGAAGCGTGAAGGAAGATAATCCGCGCTTAAATGCCCTGGGAACAACGTCGGTGTGCCCTTCCAAATAATCGACGAGGCCTTTAAGTTCCAGGTCCGCTCGTTGTTGTTCGGCGAAGTCTTCCGCGCTTATTATTCCAAGGAAGGCGTTGTCATCCTCGTCATCTTGCGGCGGCGGGTCAATGGGGGCGCGTGATAGGCAATCGGCGTCTGAGTGTTTTCGTCCGGACTTGTATGTTACAGTGATGTCGTATTCTTGTAGTCTCAGGCTCCACCGTGCCAACCGTCCTGAGGGATCCTTTAAATTCGCTAGCCAACACAAGGCGTGATGGTCGCTGACGACTTTGAATGGCCTGCCATATAGGTAAGGGCGAAATTTCGCTGTAGCCCAAACGATGGCGAGGCATTCCTTTTCGGTTGTAGAATAATTGCCTTCCGCTTTTGACAACGACCGGCTAGCGTAAGCTATCACGTGTTCATGTCCATCTTTTCTCTGGACCAGGACGGCGCCGAGGCCTAGGCTACTGGCGTCAGTGTGGATTTCGGTATCGGCGTGCTCGTCGAAGTGCGCAAGTACGGGCGGCGACTGCATGCGTCGTTTGAGTTCTTGAAATGCGTCGGCCTGCGGCGTTTCACACTTGAACTCGACGTCACATTTAGTTAGCTGCGTCAGCGGCTCAGCGATGCGTGAAAAGTTCTTGACAAATCGCCTGTAGTAGGCACACATGCCAAGAAATCTACGCACTGCCTTCTTGTCGATGGGCTGTGGGAACTTTGCTATGGCAGCTGTCTTCTGCGGGTCGGGGCGGACTCCAGATTTGCTGATGACGTGGCCTAAAAATAGAAGCTCCTCGTAAGCGAAGCGGCACTTTTCCGGCTTCAGAGTAAGTCCTGATGACCTGATGGCCTCTAGTACTGTTGCCAGCCGCCTAAGGTGAACGTCGAAATTTCCGGCGAAGACGACGACGTCATCCAAGTATACGAGACAGGTCTGCCACTTCAATCCTGCTAAAACCGTGTCCATCACGCGCTGGAACGTTGCAGGCGCCGAGCACAGTCCGAATGGCATAACCTTGAACTCGTAGAGGCCGTCTGGGGTGATGAAGGCGGTCTTTTCGCGATCTCTTTCGTCGACTTCTATTTGCCAATAGCCAGACTTGAGGTCCATGGACGAGAAGTATTTAGCGTTGCAGAGCCGATCCAATGCGTCGTCTATCCGTGGGAGGGGGTATACGTCCTTCTTTGTGATCTTGTTCAGACGACGATAATCGACGCAGAAACGTAGGGTTCCGTCCTTTTTCTTTACCAGAACAACAGGGGATGCCCACGGGCTTTTTGACGGCTGGATGATGTCGTCGCGCAACATTTCGTCGACTTGTTCTCTTATAGCTTCACGTTCTCGCGCCGAAACTCGGTAAGGGCTCTGACGGAGTGGTCGAGCGCATTCCTCGGTGATTATGCGATGCTTGGCGACTGGTGTTTGTCGAATCCTCGATGACGTCGAAAAGCAGCCTTTGTATCGTCGGAGCAGACTTCTGAGCTGCTGTTGCTTAATCATAGGGAGATTTGGATTAATGTCGTAGTCTGGTTCGGGAACCATGGTCGTCGGGGTAGATGCGGCGGAATCCGAGAGGACAAACGCATTACTTGTTTCCAGAATTTCCTCGATGTACGCGATCGTCGTGCCCTTGTTGATGTGCTTGAACTCCTGGCTGAAGTTTGTCAGCAACACTTCAGTTTTCCCTCCATGCAGTCGAGCGATCCCTCTTGCGACGCAAATTTCACGGTCTAGCAGTAGACGTTGGTCGCCTTCGATGACGCCTTCTACGTCAGCGGGTGTTTCGGTGGTGACCGAAATAACAATGCTGCAGCGAGGCGGGATGCTCACTTGATCTTCTAGCACACTCAAGGCGTGATGGCTACGAGGGCTCTCCGGCGGCATTGCTTTATCTTCCGACAGCGTTACTGACTTCGACTTCAGGTTGATGATTGCGCCGTGTTGGTCCAGGAAGTCCATACCGAGAATGACGTCTCGTGAACACTGTTGGAGGATAACGAAGGTGGCAGGGTAAGTCCGGTCATGAATGGTTATTCTTGCCGTGCAGATCCCAGTCGGCGTGATGAGGTGTCCTCCAGCGGTGCGAATCTGAGGGCCTTCCCATGCGGTCTTAACTTTCTTCAACTGGGCGGCGATGTGTCCACTCATTACGGAGTAATCGGCCCCTGTGTCGACTAAGGCAGTGATGCGTGGCCGTCGAGAAGCACGTCGAGGTCGGTTGTTCTTTGTCTGGCATTGCAGTTAGGTCTTGGCGTTGGATCACGGCTGCGTCGTGTTGAACTGAAGTTGGAACGTCGCGTCGTCAAGTCGTCTTTCGTCGGTGTAGTTTTGGCTTCCAGACTTCGTCGGGACGGCGGCGTGTCGTTATGTCGTCGAGATGGTCTCTTCGTCGTCTTCGTCGGCGGCGGAGGATCTTCGTCAGTTCGACGAACAGCAACCGCACCTCCATCGGTTGCTGCTTTTAGTTTTCCGGGTATGGGCTCGCAGAGCGGCCCCGGGCTGGGCCAGTGTATGGACGGCGCTGCGGCGACAGGTAGCGGCCTGGTGACGGCGAACGGGACGGTCGTCGAGAGTTCCACTGAGTGCCGGCTAGGTAATCGGCAATGTCACGTGGGCGCTCCCCAAGCTGTGGACGCGGCGCGTTGACGGCGAACCCTCTCAGTCCCATGTCGCGGTATGGGCATCGGCGGTACACATGGCCGGCTTCTCCGCAGTGATAGCAGAGCGGGCGGTGGTCGGGGGCTCGCCAAATGTCCGTCTTCCTCGCATAGGTGCGCTGGGCGACGGGTGGACGCGCTGGCGGTGGCGGCGGCGGACGACGGAATTGCGGTGTTGCAGGACCTTGGCGCGGTCGCGCAGGGGGGCCTTGACGGCGGGCGACGACGGCGGCGTAGGTCATTGCTTCCGGCTGCGGTGGTTCTGGTTGCACCTCAGGAACTCCAAGGGATCGGTGCACCTCTTCTTTCACGATGTCGGCGATAGAGGCCACTTGAGGCTGCGACGAAGGAAAGACCTTGCGCAGTTCTTCGCGCACAATGGCCCTGATGGTCTCGCGCAGATCGTCCGTGGCCAGTGATTGAATTCCTGCGTAGTGGGTAGAGCTTGTGCGGCGGTTGAATTGCCGGTTCCGCATTTCGAGTGTCTTCTCAATGCCGGTGGCCTCGCGAAGGAACTCTGCTACGGTCGTCGGTGGGCTTCGTACCATTGCGCCGAAAAGTTCTTCCTTCACACCACGCATGAGTAGGCGTACTTTCTTTTCCTCGGCCATATCCGGGTCGGCGTGGCGGAACAGACGGCTCATTTCTTCCGTAAAGATGGCAACGTTCTCATTTGGTAGCTGCACTCGGGCGTCCAGCATAGCTTCGGCCCTTTCCTTGCGCACGACGCTTGTAAAGGTGCGCAGGAAGCCGGTACGGAACAGGTCCCATGTTGTCAATGTCGACTCCCTGTTCTCGAACCACGTTCTCGCGGCGTCTTCTAGGGCGAAGTATACATGCCGCAACTTGTCGTCGGAGTCCCAGTTGTTGAAAGTCGCGATTCGCTCGTACGTCTCCAGCCAGGATTCCGGGTCTTCAGTTGCTGCTCCATGGAAGGTCGGTGGGTCCCGAGGTTGTTGCAGGACAACGGGGGTCGCTAGGGCAGCCATTGGGGTTGTCTTGGCCACGATCTTCTTGGTCTTCTCAGGTAGAAGTCCGTGTTCCGGGGGCAGCTGTTGTAGACGACGGCTTACTCGATGGTCCGTGACTACGTTGGTGCTCTCTTTACGGTCCGGGCTTGGATCACGGCTTGTCGGGGGCGTCCGGTACATGGACCAAAAGCACCTCCACCAGATGTCACGTGGTAGTGACGGTGAAGAAAGAAGCAGTACGGTGGAATACAAAACTAGCTTTTATTGGGCGAACCTGTGCCCACAAAACAGGCTACACTTATAGCACAACGAAAGCGGCGAACACAGTCGGCGATCGTCGAAAATCTGATCAGCGGGTCAAGCGCGTCGGCTTTTATAGAGCAGTCATCGAATGTTCCAGACTAAACGTTGGGACCCGCGTGTCTTCCACAAAGTTCTACACCATTCGTGTCACGCGATGAAATCTGATAACACAAGGTTCGGCGACAACGGACACGCGGATAGAAGCGTCGATAACTTTCCAGAAACGTCGGATACATGCAGGCGCGTCCCTGGCTGTGCGATTACAGTTGTTAAGCGGCGAAACGTGGTTGCCCGATAAAGATAAGTACACGTGTCAGTATATTCTGTGTCTTCAATATGCAGTTTTCCTCTTTCTTTCGTTCCGTCTAATGTTGAGTGCCTAAGCAGCATGCAGTTTCCTTGTCTTAGTCCCGACCAAACATCACAAGCACAATAAGGCAGGTCGTGTTGCGATACACGCAAAAAACAAAAATGTTGCCAATCAAGTAATCTAAGGAAGGTATGAAAGAATGCTGCTTTCTATGGTGGTGTTGACTGCGGTGAACCAGCGGCTCCCCCTTATTTTTTGCGTCAGCTATACGTGTCTTGCTTTCGAACCGAAGCATATGCATTTATAAGGTGCTGGCACTCTAAGGACAGCACTAATTTTCCCATGCCATAGTATCCGCGACGCGCAAAGAGACACCCTGCAAGCGCAACGAACCTAAGCGCGGAGACGGCGTCGACTGTCCGGCCCATCCGACTAGCGTGACGTCACACCGGCGTGCGGAGGCCTTACATTTTTTTCTAGGTGGCTTTGGTTTGGCGCGCGCTGGAAAGAAAAAAATATACAAAAGCGCGGCGCCTGCTCCGCGCTGGAAAAAAAAATATACAAAAGCGCGGCGCCTGCTTCCACGTGACACAGATTGGCCAATGGGGGAGCGCAGGGAGCTGGGGCGACAGGAGACGTGGAGGAGGACGCGCCAGGGTGAGCGGGGTGGCGGAAAACATAGGAAACTCTGTGGCGGAAAGATCTAAGAATGGCGCTACTTTTGAAAAATTGAGGGGCTTTAAAGACGCTATCTGCAAACGCAAAGCCCTATTCTAAAACTCTTCACTCCTGCGTGCCCCAACGCTAACACCTGCAAAGCTCTTTGGGGCCCCGAAATATTGGGGCCCCTATTCTAAAACTCTCTAATTAGGATTTTGTCACCGCTGCCCTCTGTGTCGTTTCGTCACCTAAAGCCTGTTTCACATGCAAGCGATTGAGCGAATGGAGCGAACAGCGGCGCGGCGCTGCGAAGCTTTTCGCGAGGTTTCGTTTCACATGCATTGCCGCCGCGCGTTTTCCGCCGCTGCGAATACCAATGTTGCTGGCAAAAAACGCGGGACTTTCAGCCAGTTTCGGTGATTTGCGACTACCAATATAAGCGTTGCTTTGTCCCTGATTCTCAAATTTTTATTTTATATATACATATCCTGCGCTTTAAGTATCTAAATCTTGCTTACTTTTTATATTTTGTGTTGTTTTTGTAAAAAGATGCGCATATGCGGCGCACAATCTCGCGAGCGGCTCGGTATTCTGGGATAATGGATGCTAGCGTGTGGACGGAGACTGAGATGGAGATGGATTTATGTGCGCCGCATGACGATTCCTACACGCATCTCCTTTTGCTCGAGGAGTACTGCCTTTTAAAAAAACGGAAAGCTTTGCTCGAACTCCGGGTTCCACGGCGTTGGTGGGTGAGACCCACCTGGGAGAATCGGAAGGAGGAATCCGAGTTCCACACCCCGGTGAGTTGTGTTTGCACAGAAATAGTTATCGTGTTGCTGGTACTTTACTCTGCAATATTTTCGTGCAGATGCCGCTGCTCATGAACGCTGACACGGAGTATTTTCAGAAGTACTGTAAGAGGTCGGCAGAAAAGTTTGAGGAGCTCCATGCCCTCGTTGAAGGGCCGCTTACGAAGCCCTTCGTTGTGCGGGAACCTATACGCCTCGTGCACCGCCTATAGAGGCGCCACTAAAAGCCACCTAGCGGGCGCTTCCAACAGTACATGCGGGAGCAGTAGCAGACGACAACCCTTTGCAGCAAGGATGGCTGAAGTTCGCGGCTGCGATTTCTCCTTTGTTCGGGTGCCAGGCTTCTTCTTCTGCGGTGACAGCTGTAGGGAAGATGCTGACCTCTGTGCGAGCGGGTATGAACACGATGTTACCGGTGTTTGGGACAACATGGTCCACATACGTGCAACGTTCATGTGTCCCGCAGACAAACGCCATGAACCCCATGTACATGACGTGGAGCTCATGTTGACTAGCCGATAAATTTTGTTGAGTGATGCGATCTCTCGATGGTTTTTTTTTTTTATTCTACCCTTGCCGCAATGCTGCTTCTGTACCTGAATAATAAGCACTCGTCGTTAGTGCAGACTTATATAAACAAATCCGCACGGTACAATCTCTGAATATGCCGTTGTGATTTTTCTGCCGATGAATACATGTGACATCGCCGAATAACTGCAGTCGAAGTCGCCTCAAGAAGAGTAATTGCCAATTTATTGATGGAAACGCGTACACTAGCCAACGAAGTCACCAAACACACGCGTTAATAAAAGCGCGTGTTAGTGCTGTACCGCCGATGCAATTCTGCTGCATACGCCGACGAACTACCGTCCCCGTGCAGTTTGTGCAATTTTAAGTTCCCCGAGGGAGCTCCTTGGAAACGTATAAAGCTAAAGACTGACTAACTCTTCAGTACTTTTTTATATTACTAGAGAGAGGTGCCACATGATATATTTAAAGGCAGAGCAGCGCTGGCGGCAAGGCCCGGTTTAGTCGTCTGCAGCGTAAGTATAAGAAAGAATTCAGTTGAGTACAAAACTCATATGCAAGAAGGGACTACGTTGTGAAACAAACAAATCACTCGGCGTGTTAAGTTTGCTCAGGCAGCATCGAGGTGTGATGACTTCCCAAACGGGACGCGAACTTTTCAGCGAGAAATGGAACAAAAATACCATGTGCAGCAGCTATTAGCAATTCTCGCCTTGAACTACCCATTTTCTAAACACATTTCCAAAAACGCAAACAATATCTAAGATGCCCTCGGGCGAAAAAAATAAGGCTGTTAAAGAAGCACTTCCTTGGTATCATTCCGATAAGACACAACGTGATTTATACCTTTTACAAACAAGGCCGGGTGAAAACTTCGCAGCTCAAAAGAATCGACAAGAGTTATGCATGGAGCAACTAGCAACAGTTAAACATGTTCGAAGCCACGCATTAAATAGATGTAAAAACATGCAGTGCGCGACAGCTGGTGCGAGGATTTACCGCGCCACATGAAACCAACAATCTCAGTTCTTGCGAACTTCAGTAGCTTTAACATACAACGCAATGCGCTCGTGCAATCGTGCTGCCTAGCTAGCGCAACGCGGTAAAGAAGCGGAAAAAAATATAAGCGGCAACCAGCATTCCGAACTTTAGCGAAATGCCTTTAAACTCATGCTGCACTGCAGACGAACTTCGTTGCTCACGCGTCTATGATCGAGTGAAAAAAAAAAAACACCGACGAGACAAAGGAAAGGATGAGAACAAGAAATTTCCCTTCGAAGCGACGATCCATTTTTGCTACCGTTGCTTCCGCTGATGAGGCTTTGCCGGGAATGATTAGAACCGTTTCGCCGGCACGTTTTCACCGGTATTTGAGTCCCCCAACCTGCAACAATTATTTTTCGACATTCCCTGAAGCTTTGGCCACCCCACACGTGCGAATGCTGTTGCCTATCTTGCTCTGAAGACGTGAATAAGACAGAGAAGCACGATCAACGACTCAACAAACCACGGCGCGCGCCAGGCTCCTCTCCCGCGTGTTCTGCGCAAGGCCGCCACCAGTGGCGCGTCCGTCGGCGTGCACGGCGCGTATACCGTCACGCGCACGACTTGACTCTCAGGTAGGTCGACCCGCCGTGGTTGCTCAGTAGCTATGGTGTTGGGCTGCTGAGCACGAGGTCGCGGGATCGAATCCCGGCCACGGCGGTCGCATTTCGATGGGGGCGAAATGCGAAAACACCCGTGTACTTAGGTTAAGTGCACGTTAAAGAACCCCAGGTGGTCGAAATTTCCGGAGTCCTCCACTACGGCGTGCCGCATAATCAGAAAGTGGTTTTGGCACGTAAAACCCCATAATTTTTTTTCAGGAGGTCGCCGCATTTCATTGATAAATCGATGACCCGAGTACGCCAAGCTATTACTTCTGAGCTTCCTTCCAGGTACATGGCATCGGGGATGCAAATTCAAGATATCGCCCTGGCATTCAGAGTGGGCATCTCAACAGCTGATATTATTATCCGCGAGACTTGCAAGGTGTTGTGGAAATTCTTCAGCCCATTTGTCTCAAGGTATGTCGTTGGCAGGAAGTGACCGTTTAGATGGAGGTGAAACGCTAGGCGCCCGCGTACTGTTCGATGGCAGTGCGCATTAAACCGGTCGAAATTAACCCCGAGCCCTTCACTACGGCGTCCCTCATAGCCCATGTCGCTTTAGGATGTTAAACGACCCCATACACTACAGTAATTTTTTCTCCCCATATGTGATGTAGGTAGCCTACATATTTAAGGATACTACAGGGATAAATTCATATACATAATGATTGCTTATTAATCATCACTGCATATTCTAAGAGATTTGTTTAAGAGCAGTTTAGCAATGAGCATCGTGTGAATTAGACACTGTCCACTCTATGTGCACATTGTAAATGACAATTAGGAAGCGCAAATTGCAAGAGAGCAAAGGGAGAACTGCATATCATGAATGTCCATTGTAATATTTCCAAAGGCACCTGTCCGTTTAAATACAAACTGAAGACAAAATAGGAAGCATGCGGATAGTGTTGAGAGTGTGAAGTCTCAAAGTATTGCATATGCTACAAGAGCTCAAGAGCAAGATCATGCAGTCTTCCCACCAACATGCACGTGGTTATATACTGTAATGATACCAGAATTATATGTGTGGTATGCACTCTTTGATTTGGAGTGTTTAGTGAATGGTTCCTAAGCTTACATGCCTCCCCCCTTTCAAAAAGAAAGAATAAGCTGTATGTGATCTGTTGCTTGAGGCATTAAGATTTTATCGAAGTGTATATGTTGCTCTGCTTGTCAGTTTGTACTACAAATAAATAGAACGAACTAAAGACAGGGACGTTAAATAACTGCAGGATGGCACTTCTCTTTACATGCCGCTCTTTGGTTTGCACTGTTTCTCATCTTACACTAAAAGTGCCTCTATGTCTCCAGAAGAGGGCTGTAGCGCCGAAAAACACAACAGACCGCAAGCGAGACGGGACAGGCGCATATGGGATGCGCCTGTCCCGTCTCGCTTGCGGTCTGTTGTGTTTTTCGGCGCTACAACCCTCTTCTGGAAACATGCACCAACTAGCCCCCCAACAAGTATTACTCAGTTACCTTTATGTCTGCTTCGTTCCCACCACAGGTGCCAACTACTTCCGATTGGCAGAAGGTAGCCGAAGGATTTTTTGAAAAATGGAACTTCCCGAATTGTGTAGGCGCCGTGGATAGGAAACACGTGCAGATTCAGGCCCCACCAAATTCAGGCAGCCTATACTTCAACTATAAAGTAATGTACACATTGACCCGTTTTTGTTTGTAAATCACTATTTTCTCAATATTAACCATTCATCATTCCAGGGCACATACTCTATAGTACTTATGGCTATAGCTGACAGCAATCTGAAGTTTATCCTTGTAGACGTTGGGGCCTATGGGCGGCAGAGCGATGGCGGAACACTCGGAGCCTCAAGGCTAGGGAAATTCTTGGAGCGTGGCCTCCTCGGTCTCCCGGCACCAAAATGCTTACCAGAGACTTCAACGGTGGCACCCCACGTTTTCGTAGGGGACGAGGCGTTCCAGCTTCGCCCCGACTTTCTTCGGCCTTACCAAGGTAGAGGCCTAGATGAAGGCAAACGAATATTCAACTATCGGCTCAGTCGTGCAAGGTTTGTTTCAGTGCTACATTGATTTACGGTGTGGGTGTCATCACTGGCCTAGCGGCAGAAATTGTTGACCTAATTTGATATACCTCTCGAGATCACAAGTGCAATGTACTTGTATCGAAATTCATTTCAGGAGGTGTGTTGAAAACGCATTCGGGGTGATGGCCTCGAGATTTCGCATTTTTCGCCGAGTTATTAACCTGCTCCCCGAGAATGCAGATTATGTGGTAATGGCTGCATGTGTGCTGCACAATTTTCTGAGTGAAGATGCAGCTTACATGCCACCAAACTATGCGGACTCAGAAGACTGCTACGATAACGTTACTGAAGGCCAGTGGCGGGAAGAAGACACCCAAGCCATGCTTGAATTGGCGCCGCCGGTGGGCCATAACTACAGTCGTAGTGCAGCTGCAACAAGGGAGATTTTCAAGGACTATTTTAATAGCACGCAAGGAGCCGTGCCATGGCAGTGGGCATCAGCTGGACTGCGGCACTGAAGACAATGCTCTGTGCCACCCCTCTCTCTCTCTCTCTCTGTGTGTGTGTGTGTGTGTGTGTGTGTGTGTGTGTGTGTGTGTGTGTGTGTGTGTGTGTGTGTGTGTGTGTGTGTGTGTGTGTGTGTGTGTGTGTGTGTGTGTGTGTGTGTGTGTGTGTGTGTGTGTGTGTGTGTGTGTGTGTTTGTGTGTGTGTGTGTGTGTGTGTGTGTGTGTGTGTGTGTGTGTGTGTGTGTGTGTGTGTGTGTGTGTGTGTGTGTGTGTGTGTGTGCAGCAAGCAAGTTTGGCATGGGGAAATAAACATAGCATGGGAATAAACCGGAATACGCCTTATTCTTCTTCAAATGATGGGTGCACAAGAAGGCCCACTGGGTATTTCCCTTGACTGTAATGCTCACAAATGCTCAGCAGCTCCATCTTTAAATGCATCAGCATGTGTGCAGGAGTTGCTTCAACTTGTGGTCTAAGTGACAGCAAAAAATGGCTTGAAGCGTCCATCGGCCTGTGAGCAGCAATGGCATTCCGCACGGATTGCAGCTGCCTATCTGTCTCGTCCAGTTCGTGGCGCCTTTTTTGTCGTTTATTTACCCTTGATGACGGGACACCGCTTGTGCTGGGGGTTGCCGTCATAGACCCTGCTTCATTTGCATCTGCACAGCCTGGGGTTTGAAACAGTACTTCGAGGGTGTCCAAAGAGGCATCTGGATCCTTCCGACTGTTTCGCGCTGGGCTTCCGCATGTAGCTGCACCACTGTTGGGCGCCAAGTTCCCATTAGACGCTGAGTTGTCCGCGAGAATATCTGTGCGACCAATTGAGAGATCAGTTGGTCCAAGGTTGCAGTAGCTCCTGCGTAGAATGTGCACAAAGTGTCAACTCGTTTTCACATGCATATTACTTGTTGCTTACCGTCTCGTTTCAACGGCATACCTGAGGAACTCTAGCTGCTGCATATATGGCCAAATTGATTTGCTAGCAGCTGCTGCTCCACTCTTCTTGGTGTCTGCTTCATCTTTAATTTTCTTTCTAAAAGTATCTTTGAGATTTTTCCACCTTGTTTGGATTTCTTCTATAGTCACTGAAATGGGGACCAGTATACCACATGATGTTAATCAACAGAAGGGATAAATAATTTTGAGCTCATATAAAGGTCAAAGTTTTGCATGAACATGCGGATTTTGCCATCTGTGAGCACAATAATAAAATAAAGCCCACATGAACGGGCCTACTCGCAGTAGCTTTAGCTCGGGCGCAACTCCGATGCGGCCTATTCAAATACGTCTAAAACACAAAAACACTTTTCTAAAATAACGACTGGGCCGATGTTAATGAAATTCGTTGTATTTGAGAGAGAAAGAAATTCTAGTGACTGTTGGTTGCGGAATTTCTATTTAGGGCCTTAATTTTGTTACAAGAATTTCCAAAAATTCGGAAGTTAGGAAAGAAAAGAGGCACCAAGTTTACAAAATTAATTACTCGATCAAGAGCAGATATCGCGATTCTGTAAACGGCATCTATTGGATCATTCAAAGCGGAGAAATTCGATATGCTAATTTATATCTTACGTGAATTCGTTACGATATGTACAAGGGTTCTGCAAAAATTGTATTTCCACATTACTAAATTTTTTGAGAGTCATGTGTGACATATCAATTTTGTCAGCGTTAGATGTTCTATTAGATGCAATTCACATAATTGTGCCATCGTTTTTCATTGCTGAGTTACGGAGTCGTAAACTTGGTAGTTTCGTTTTCCGAAAATGTGCGCTTTTTGCCAATTTTTAATAAAAAATTGACCACTTAAATAAAAAATTCGAAACAAACAGTCTGTAGACTTTAAGTTTTTCTTCTAAATGCGACAAACCTCGTCAAATTTGGTGCAGTGGTTGCCAAAAACGAATTGTTCTTTTACATATATTTAGATGGGAACACCCGAGCTAAAGCTTCCTCTTATCTAAAGGAATATGACAGCTTTCTTTTTCTCGCGGTTGCATAATTAAAGAAAAGGCGTTTCGCTAGAGAAGCGAGAAAAAATACTTTTAACACAAGCACTGTCATGCTATTCAAGAGTCTGCAACATTAAAAAAAATATTTATCAACACTGACAATCTCGCAGTTCAATACAACTGTTTTTTTTTTTTTTTTTGCTTACCGGTGTCAAAGTGTTTCAGCAAGGCGTCCCTTACTTCTTCCCAAAGGGACTCTTTAGACGTCCTATTGCGGAAGTTGTTGTCTTTCACATTCCAGAGCAGTGGCCGTTTTGAAACTTCAGTGATAAGCAGTTCGTTGAAAAGCTCTCTTGGCATGTTGCCCGTACCACGTGTAGCAAGTATATAAACATCGTCCTATGCGCAGGCTTTCCCGCACCAGTCCTCCTCAGGTCACGTGGCGAAGCGGGCCGTTCGGAAGCGGCGCTGCCGCTCTGCCGCCGCGATGAAATTCCAACTTGCCCGAACCTCGCCGCTCACGCCGCTAGTGCCGCCGCCGCCGCTCGAAACCGATTTCTGCGGCGCTGCGGCAGGATTCGCGAGCATTTTCGCTTGCATGTGAAACAGGCTTAAGTTAAGCCTAGAGGGCGGGTTATTGAGTTGGCCTCTCTCCGTCTATGTCTAAATTCAGTACAGTAGAACGAAGCAGACTTTTTCCGCACATTTCAACTTAGCGGTACCTTTGCGGGAGGTATAAAAACAGAAAGAAACAAAGCACAGCCTTCGAGATTACGACGCGCAGTGACAGCAGAACCCTGAAATCTTAGAGGCCATTTAAATTTCTTTTACACGCCGAATTATCGCCCTCGCGATATCGCGGACGTCATATAACGACTTCTTGAAACTTCATTGTGAAATAGCGTCGTCCGGTTAAAGCAACTGCCACTTTTGCATCTATGTTCGCGTAGTCGGGAGCTTGGTTTGCGATTTCGTACTTCACGTAGGACAAAAGCATCGATACTTTGAATATTTAGAAAAACGAGCCCCATGAGGCCTTCTGTAACTAGGTTATTAGATTGGTGCAAGTCAGCGGAATTCGTGACATGAGTCACCGGTAAAGGCCTACAATGACGCAGTTCTGACGTATGGACGTGCAAACGTGAACGGTGCTGTCCGTGCGCACGGAGAGCTTCGCAACTCGGCCAAACATTAGTTTCGCACTTGTACGGGCCACATTTGCATATTTGCAAAATGAGAAAAGGAGGAGGAGGGCACGGACGTGACGGCGACTTAACGGCTTCAAAAAAATGACGTCGTGGTTTTGCATCACGGCGGTGGCGCTTCAAGCAGAGTATCCGTGACGTCGTGCGAATGGATTGGCGTTTGCTTTTTCCTCCTCCCCCGATCCAGGCTGCGGTTTGAAACAGACAGCTTCGTGCAGACAGCACAGAAGCAAGGATGTACCCTGTTGGCCAGCGTAAGTACACCTTGTTCTTCCTAGCATGCTTCGACACCCGTAAGTCACGTTATTGCGGCTAATGCGGACCGCCTAGAGGAGTACGGAGACGCGTGACGGCCACTCGAACGACGTTAGGCTTACGCACGGGACGACTCCGCGTAGGGAGATCAGGCCGAGGCTTACGTTCCCATCGGAAAGCCCCGTTCATCCTGACGCAGATGTAGCTTTCGCTAACTCCTGCTTCAAACACGAGGCTTTGCTGCATTGTCGAGGCCCCAAATGCGTTCCCATTTGGGCGGACGGGCGGGCGAGGTTTGCGTACCGCTGAGATCGCGACGGGCAACCTCAACTGTGGGAGGTCTTGGCAGTCTCGTGGTGGAATGGAATGAAAACAAAAATGGAAGCCAACGCGTGTCCGCAGGAGTGTGCCATTCATTCGCGGAGGTAGGTGTTTTGCTCTGACGGTAGGCGCACTCTCTGTTCGTGGCGCTGAGCACTGGTCGTAGTACAGGCAAATGGTTGGCTTGCGTGCGCGGCATTCCCTAGGCCGCACACGACTGCCCTCGCGCGCAGCTGGCTGTTGCGCGAACCCACGCTTATCTTACTGTTACTTTATTTGCTTTGCCATGTGCGAGTGCCGTGCTGCCGACCGTGCGGGCGCTGGCGGATGACGGTGCGATGAAGACGATAACACGGCAAACGTTTACGCTTGCCCCGTCAGTTGCCGCGATTTTGTAGGCGTTGTGTCGCTTACTACCACGCCGTGTTGTACGCGTCGTGGAATCGTTTTCTAGCAGTTCTGAAAAGCAGCTAGAGACCTGGAGACCTCGTGTAGCTCTATACAAGGTCCACGTGATTGTCGAACCCAGTGGCCTGCCTGCGCCCGATTTGCTGCTTCTTGTGTTGTTGCACTCGAATCGTGCTTCGACGCCTTTTTACCAGCATCCTTTTGCTTGGTCCCCATTTTGCAACTCGTTAGTTCATTCTCTGTTAGGTTTAAGCCGCACTTGAGTACCGTGGTACAAATACGTAGCGTGAGAGAACGCGCGAAGGAAGTCGCAACAACTGTAGCGTGACGATGTTGTGTTGAACTTGCTTCTGTGCACATTGCTTCAAATGGAACACCTCGTTTTTGTATGGTCAAAGTGTTTTTGTTTTTTTGTTCATACAAACCTTCACATTACGTTGCCACTGCATGCTGTAGTTGCAAAATGCTTTAGGACATGTTGGGTCACTTGCTTGTGTGGCAAGCGATCATCCACAATCTGCATAAATACAGCATGAGTGCAATATGGATTGTGCATGCAGCACGTGAGGATGTCATAATGTGATTAATGACCACAGACAGGATTTGCAGGCACTACAAATGAGTATTTGGCATGAACAGGCACTTACAGCCTTATAATAGCATGATAGGGGCTAAAATAGACCTGTGAATTGATTGAAAATCGTGATATGCCTTGTGTATAGCCCATTTCCATGATAAGATGTGGCCAACATGTTTTATGTATTTGCTCTGACACAATGAGCAGGTAGTGTATATTTAATAGCCAAATGTCCTTGCTTACAATAGTTTGTCAAGTGGAAATTGCTGCTGATATTATTGTGGTCTGGGTCCTCTATGAGGAAGGAATTCCCAAAAGGGCAAGTGAAAAGCTGAAAAATCGTCCATACTGGATTCCCCGACATCAGCGTTCAAAGGGGCTGTCACTATCGAGCCAAAGGAGGGGTTTTAGTTTTTTGGCTAACAGCTGGTGGACCTCCTATGGCAGCCTCAAATTGTTTGCCATTTAGACTTAAATGACTAATTGTAATGTGCGCTAGCAAACGTTCACGTTCCTTGAACAGCTGGCCCAGTCTGTAAGGTAACTAACTTAATATAATGCTGCACATTATTCAGCCTTAAGAATACTGTTCGTACAATCACAAAAATAGGTGTATATGAGTCGCCTGTATATCAAACAGATAGAAACCTAAGCGGTCAATGGCCAAAAACTTGTCTCTATAAAAAAAGTCCTAGATTGCATTAAGTGACGACTTGAGCAGTAGCTCAAGCTGCCCATGAAGGCTGCTTAAAGCGCTTCCAGGAGAGGGAGGGGCTCTCTCTCCTGGAAATGCTTTGAGAGAAAGTTACTAGAAGAGAAAAAGTTCATGGTCGGAGTTCTAAAAGAGGTGTGCAAATATGAGAGCCTGCCACGTTCAGGTGACCGAGGCCGAACTGCAGGATGCCATTTGTGGGAGGGAGGTTAACCCATGTGCATGTCTTCATCCCTTTGAACACTACAGTTGCCGCCAAGTTTAGGTGCTCAAAGCTGAATAATGTAACTGGTTACATGTAATTGATTCCCGAAAAAAGTAATTGTATTAGAATGAGTGTTACAGAGTTATCAAAGTAATCGTTAAGGTAAAGAAATAAAAAATGAAATTGATCGCAAGTAATTGAGTACATGTAATCCATTACGTACAAGTCTGGTAACAATTTTTTCCATTAAACAAAGCGGTCTGACCTCAGGTCTTAGAATACAGCTTCTTCTGTGCACCAGTCTGTTCGATTGGACCACGAACCTGCCTAGACATCTTTTGCCACCTGGTGTTCAAGTTCTGATGCAAAGTGAAATTGTGCAGTTAATGTCAGTGATTTTCTTCAGGGAACGTAATGAAACTAAAGAAATCAGTCTTTTTACATGCAATTTTCGACAACAATGAAAAATACCTTGGATTGCTCATATATATTAATTTATTCCTAAAACTACCAATGAATGGAATCATCTTCCGGCTTCAATTGTTACCATAACCAATACATCTGCTTTTAGAACTACTATTGCAGAATACATTTGTTAATGTGCACTTTTTAATTTTTTCTTCAATTTTTTTTATTATTATACCCTGTCATCTGTACATACTCTGTATTTTGTTCCACTCCCTTCTGTAACGCCTTCGGGCCTTGAAGGCACAATAAATAGATAAGCAAATAAATGATATTGCAATAAAACGTGCCTAGTGTCTCAATGCATTGGCTTGCACGTGGGAAATTCCTAAAGGTGTTCTATTCTGCCTACTGAGGCACGTACTCACGGCCTAGTGGTTAGAGCAGTGAGCTGCTGGGCTAGGAGGCCTCTGTTCGATTCCTGCCATTGGACAATTTTATATGACACGCACACACACACATGCTTAATATACTTGAAGCATTATATACATATATATATATATATATATAAACTAGGCTTTTACATGTTCCAGAATTTTGTTGTCGTCTTTTAATGTTTTGTTTGGACCGTGTGGCTTTTCTTTTCTATAGCCTCCATTATGCAAGAGAGACTTTGCACGTTAGAAGTAAAGAAACCTCTCGACCCCTTCTCTGCAGCTTCGGTTTAGTCGTGCATATCCGCTGGGCGTCGTTTCCCTTACCTGTCCCTGTTCTTTTTGTTTGACTTAAACGCGGTGGACCTGCGAATGTGTGTTGCAAGTTTAAACGGTAGAAGTGGCCTTATATTTCAATATGTGCTCAGGGTAGGGCATTCTATTAAAAATCAATGAAGCTAGCCTGGCAATTTTTATCCTGAATGCTGAATTCAAAATCCTTCAGTCACATTATTTCAACATCTAGCACTAAAGTACAATGCTGAGGGGTGTAGGTGAGAAACGCACAGAAGGCTTGACAGAGCCTACACCCCGTTAAAAACGTAAACAGCAGGATGCAGCAAGTGACACCATTTAGTTAGTGTACTTGTTGATGAAGTTCCTGTATAAAATACTTTGAGCACATATCTATAGTACGAGAACTAAGGGGGAAAAGGTTGCTCAAAAAGATGAAAAGAAAAAAGCATCGATAAAGAAATGTTGAAACTGAACAACCACGTGGTGAAATTTTCTTTTCACAAATTAAAAATTTTCTAGTGCCCCTGGTAACATGTTTTATCATTTGTTGACTGTAGGTGGACCATGAGGGAATTTTTCAGTTTGCTTTGGTGCATATAATATGTGTATTTGTTTGTGTAGTTAAAATTTGCAAGCTGTGCAATAAATGGGTCATTATGTTGGGTCATTATGAATTGATACCCATAAAGTCAGCTCTTCGATATTTATTGACATACTTCAGCTAATACCAAGACCATATGGTGCATAGATGTACACCCTCTTAGGGAACACTGAATTTGTGTTCAAAGCTAGTAATTCTCCTTGTGTGTGCTTGCAATGAGGGAAAGTTCTGTGAGCCGGATTCTTCAACAGGATAACAACATAATAGCAGTGAGTGACATTATGACTTGCACATTTACAGGCATTCTCATTCAAACCTGTACAGATGAGGTGTTCAGTTTGTTATTGGACGAGGGTGCACGCTCGACACTACACTAAAATGCCTTTTTGCTCTAGCGAGTCGCCTCTTGCCTGTGCTAAGATCTCCGTTGTAGAGCTAAATGACCGTTCCACCACTGATACAGTAATTGGCATTGCTTTTGCGCCGTAGCTGTGTGTAAATAGTTGTCCATAATAATGAGCCCACTAACAAACTAAAATAATATGGAGCTTTGTAATCGGTGTTTCTGCTGCACATAACTTGCTAAAACCTCCGCAACTTGAGCAGTGTTTGTCACGCATGGAAACTCGCAGATCTCATTTCACATGCACGGGTTGTGTCTGGTGCAACTTTTGGACTTGACTGTTGGGGGACTCGGAAGGCACTTTTTTTTGTGTGTGAGCTGCCCCAAGGGGTAATGTTTAGTACAGTGAAGCTGTATAGACCGTTTCATCGGGCGAGGAGGATAGGGCGTGCGGAGAGCCTTTCCTCCTCTCTGGCTTGGGCGATCCGGCGCGGCGCTGCTTGAAAGTATTGCTGTCGCGTGCTGCGGAACGATATTGAGATGTTTTAGATGGTACTTTGGAAAATTTACGCCATGTCCGTTCATATAAGGTCGTCAGGGAAGCCTTTCGGTGCATCGGTAACTACAGTAGGCGGAAATATCTTTTGGGGGCGCAAAAATGTGACGCGTTTTATCAGTGGCGGTGTGTGTATGTGTTGTGAACTATTTTGCTTATATCGGTTTTAATTCAACAAAGGAAACCGGTGTCTCCGTATGAGCAGCATGAAATTGTAAATCTGCTCAATATCTGATCGCTTGGCGTAGGGAGTAAAACATAAAGCATAAGAGCGCATGCTCGTACACGGCCAACCTTAGGACACAACAAAACATGTAAGCGGCAGGCGCAATCAAATATTTGTGATGCACCAGCATCGTTCTCGCGCATTTCAAGTCTAGTAGGCTTCAAATTACCATATGTCTACGGTAGCCTTCCTGCATGAGGCCGATGGCGCTGCTCAACACAGCGATCACTGCGGTTGCTGAACCAGCACGGTACATATGTAAGCTGTGCGCTTCGGCATTGCCTTTTTTGCCTGCATACAGCCATAATATATGAGGGATCGCATAAAAAGAATGCGATGCCTATTTTTGAGGACAAAATTTCCGTAATACTTGTGCGTGCGTCGTAGAGAACGGAACGTACACAACCGAAAAAGAAATTCGGTTATCATCCTCTTTCTCGAAAAAGCAAGAGAAAACGGGCTAACGCCGCAATAGGGCCTCGCATGGTCACGCCGCACAACGTTTATAAATATATAACCGCTGATGCAGTATGCTTGGACCATGCGGTATGTATAGAACAAAGATATATATAATCCAGCACCTACCACTGCTTAGGACGCTCGCGCAGTTCGTAAACAGTCCCTTTGCTGGACAAGCGTAATTCAGACTGTAAGGTATGCTGCTATCACTTGCCAAAACTATTTTATTCAGGGGTGGAAACCTCATCCATCAAACCAAGTAGTCACGCAATGTAACCTGCAGCGAACAGTTAGAACGCTTGTCGAAGTATAACATCACAGCTCCTATCGTAGCAGAACAGTACCCACACTCACGCTGTTACGATCGTCGCGTATGTTTCATGGCTCCTAAATCGCAGATCAGAAATAGAGGATAATACTGCAATAAGGTCACATTAGTGATTGGAACATTCAGAAATACACAAGTGATCTCCGAGGCTGATTGTAGGCACGAATATGCATGCGCGCACACATGCGTGCTCCGTCCGCCTCAACGCCAGCAGAAATTCCGGCCATGACGCCTTAAACCACTTCAGCACGTCTCACAGAACCGTTTACCACGTAGAAAACGCACGTCATACTAAACAGGCCGCACGACCGCGAAAACAAACGCCAGAACCTGCCGCCGAGCGTATACCTGCCATGCAAAAGACCGCTTTCACCCAAGCCAGTATGGCGCTGCTCATAGGCGGCGCCACTGCGTTCACAATATGGCGGCGCCTACGGAAAAACGGTCTATATAGCTACCCTGTGGCAGTGGTCGATATCCATCCGTCTACACCTCGCGTCGACACGACAAATTTTTGTCTCCAGTTTCTCGTGAAGGCTCTGTAACTCTGCATCTAATGTAGGTATCCTGAAAAAAAAAATCATACCGAAATTGGTCGCTAAGACGACTCTATCGTTATGCCGAGTTTCATTTACTTGTAGTAATTAGTTAGTTCACAGTGGAATTGTAAACGTTACAGAATTCCCATCTGCTGTCAATACATGGCTGTCTATGGAGGGAGTATGGTTACAGAAAATGGGTGGAACTCTTGTTTTATCGAAACTATCTCGAAACAAATTATATGACAATTAGCTGCTAAGATGACTCCTACATTATTGCAGGTTTTATCTACTTTTCATAATTACGTAGTGCACAGTGAAGTTTTAAATATTGCAGAATTCCGGTCTGTTGTCGATACATGGGCTTCTACAGGAGGGAAACAGATAGCCCTATGCTTGTCCGCTAGAACAAAACTATAGTTCTTCCAAGTTTCATTCAGCTAATTAACTATGAAGTATGCTCAATTGCATTACAAACGTGCTTTGTTTTGTTTCGTGCACTCCTTTGACTGCGCCCCGTTGAACGCATATCATCGCTCGCTTCAAGGCTCATTTTAATGGCCACCTGCATCCTGTACACACTGTTGCCACCAGTAGGCGGTGTGTGTGATGGTTACATCAGAGTCGCCTAGGTGAAGTAATAATAATAATAATACCTATATATACATATATGTGTCTATTGAGGTAAAACACACCACAGCTTCGTTGCTCGTCCTCCACAGTGGAAGGGCTGATTGTTTCTTTTTTCTTTATTTATTCAATTCATTGCATACATACCATACAGAATACTGTTTGGACCCATAGCCTTGGTGTCTAGTTTGGGGTCCAATACCAAAATAGACATAAGAAGAACAGCATACTTATTGTAAGATACAACTTAAATGCACATTAAAGAATTTTTACAGGGAAAATATAGGATAAACAAAAGGCTATGTTATGACATCAGGGGATACAAATAGAAAGACCCTGTCAGCATTCATGAGAGAAGTTCTTTGTACAAAGTTCTGGCTAGTCTTTACACTGAGTGGGAGAGCGTTCCATATTATAGCACCGTCGAACTCCACGAGTCTCTGTCCATATACATTGTGACATGGTGGTAAGTTAATACAGTTGTTAGTAGCTGCGCCCATGTCTCATGCCGGAAAATTAAACATTGTGATGGGTAGTGGATTATTGAAACATGTTATCGCACTAACTGCCTGAGCAACTTTTACTTTATATGCCTCAGTGAACGGCAGAACACGAAACATTGAAACATGTTTTCCCGACCTGTATGCCGTCTTTCAGTGGGCTTCACTGCAGATTCATTCACCCAAGGCCAGGGTAACTGAGTCTTCATTTACCCCTCGGTGGCTCCACCAGCTCACTGACAAAACATCTTCAGTTACTTCTGTGCACATGAATAGTCATTGTCTGTAAATTTTTAGGGTTCAAACAGTCTTCAAGGTATAACGGGTTTTCAAGGTGCCACTTCTTGAGTGAGGGCAAAAAAACAGCAGAGCACAGACAAGGACACGCGCCGACTTTTGACTGGAAATGTTTATTGCACACGAAACATACATATACGTTGTGGAGTGTAAACAAAGGAATAGGCAAGCAGAGCTGCACCCGTTAAAATAACATTGCAAAACATGACTTGCGATTGCCTATGCTGTGTGCACCTGCACCTCTAAAAATGAATTGCAACAATGACAGATCGTTTTACACATGGTGTGCCTTAATGCACGACCTGAGCCACTTCATTGGTTCCGTGTGTGTGCTGACCGTGGCATTTGTCGATGGCATTGTTCATTTGTCCAAATAAGGGGGTGCAACTGTAGGTTTGACACCAAGTGGCTAAAGATTAGTCTTTACCGTTGCACTAATTTTATTGTTCTCGCGCAGCCTGTCGTTTTAGCACCCATCTGTGGAAGCTGCCACTGGTTTTTCGTCCTCGGTCAAGAAGTCTCACCGTTTTACTTTGAGCCATGAATAAACAAGTAGTCCAATCTTGGCATTGGTAGTGAGCTACTTTTGTTTTCACCCTTGCCTGACCTGGGAACAGTAGCGTGCTGCCCGATGAATTGTCACAGCATGTTTGCCCCTTGCATGTACTTGCAGCCCCTGGGCCCCCTGGCGGTGGTGGCGGCGGAGGAGGAGGTGGTGGCCCGGGAGGGGCGCCGCGCGCCCCACCCCCCGTGACTCCCGTGGGCACGGTGACCCCCCTAGGGGGCGGCCCCGTCCCTTTGGGTCCCGCACCCCCAGCCACGACACCCGTGGCTGCTGTCACGGCGGGTGCCCTGGGGCCCGCCGAGATGGCGGTTGCAGCGGCGGCACTGCCCCAATTCTCGTGTCCACGGCGACCCAACGTGGGCACCGAGGGGCGGCCAATCCTGCTGCGGGCCAACCACTTCCAGATCTCCATGCCGCGTGGGTTCCTGCACCACTACGACGTCACCATCACGCCTGACAAGTGCCCGCGCAAAGTCAATCGGTGGGTGGCTCACTCCTTCGAGTTGAGGAGAAATGGCTGTGGCCGTGTTGCTGCCAGCATCAAAACTGCAGGATTGACAGGCATAGCGATTCTGAATTGCTTTGTTGGCAGGTGATGCTTGCATCTTGTTTCGCATGATGCAAGTGCAGTTGACTCCCATTAATTTAACTCTTGTGGGACCGCAGTGCTTGGTCGAATTATCCAAATGGTTGAATTTGCAAATAGCGGTAAAATGAGCTTTTCAGTAAAAAAAAAATCTAAAACAAATCCCTCTGTCTACCATCCCATATTTCCGCCTGGTCGATGGATCGGTCAGTTCCCGATTGAGTTCTCGTCGAGCGAACTTGCTGTGACTTTCTGGATTTGGGGCCACATTCTTTAACAGGTGGCAAATCACACTGCACTTGACAGTGGACGCCTCCTCTTTGCTGTCGGCGCTTGCCACATGCGGAGTGATGATCGAGTCACGTGAGACATGGTCCTCTCGTCTGTCGTGCAGATTGGCTTTACGATAAACCAACAGCCACGAAGTTGGATTTTGTAGAAAAACTGGAAATGAGAACTGTTTATACAATAAATAAAAAAAAGGCTACAAAACACAGGTCCACTGTTATGAGAACCTCATTGGTATTGAGTGTAACAGAAAGCCACTAATTCATTAGTAACGGAAAAAAGGAAAGCACTTGATTCAAGAAAAATTGTATTGATAAGCAAAATAGTTTGCAGGCCTTCATATTCTAGAACTGAGCTATAAGCAGTACTGACATAATCATTTTGTGTTCCCTTTAGTAAGGGTAGACTGTGCCGTCTTAATTCTGTACCTAAGCTGCGATAGCTTGCTGCATTGTTTTTATGCAATGCCAGAAGGCTCCCGAGCATGTGCAGCACTGTATTTTCTTGCCCAAAATTTGTAAGCATTACATTTTGTGAAAAATTTGCTGGTATTCAATTTGGTATTGGCCTTTTTTTTTTTTTTTTCTCGATTTGATTTTATATTCAGTTCAGAATCTACTATTCGATATTTGTACATCCTTAGTTTTCCAGCTTGTAGTAACCGCCGCACGCCTGAGCGTGGAGCAGTGCGGGTCAGTGGGGATCGTACTAATGGAAGTGGCATGCTTTCAAGTTTGAACTAAATGAGTTTTTCTTCCATAGCAGTCTGCGATCTCTTGAGACCTCTTAGCGTATTCGAATGAAGCGAAAAGTGTATTTAACCCCAGTCAAATTAATGGGGGGGGGGGGAGGGAGTTGTCTGTAACATTGCTAGATTAGCTAGCTGCCTATGGGATTTGCGATGCGTGCTATCAGTAATATGGGATACAGAGCAGACAGACACCAGCGCTTGTGGTGTCTTTGTGTCCCGTCACCATTTTGTGCTCCGTACACGAATGGAGAATCTGTTGGCAGGCTGTCTGCAGGGGCCCTTTCGAAGTGCAGCAGGCTGCTGCAGCTTCGTTGCATTTATCCGGTTCATTGTAGCAAGTGGTACCTCGAGAAAAATAGTTGCTCACCGCAAGGTGGAGCTTTGCTCCTGTTCACTGACAACTGTTTTCTTCCTGCAGGGAAATAATCGAGACGATGGTGCAGTCCTACTCGAAGATATTTGGCAGCCAGAAGCCTGTGTTTGACGGTCGCAAGAACATGTACACCCGGGACGACCTGCCCTTGGGCAAGGAGAAAGCGGAGCTGGAGGTGACCCTTCCCGGCGAGGGCAAGGACCGTGTGTTCCGGGTGGCCATCAAGTGGGTTGCCCAGGTCAGCCTGTATGCACTCGAGGAAGTGCTCGAGGGACGCTCCCGCCACATCCCCATGGACGCCGTCCAGGCACTCGACGTGGTCATGAGGCACCTGCCCTCCATGACGTGAGCCTTGTGCGCACTTGGTCTGTGCCGGTGCTAGGGTGACAGAAGTGCTTCGGGAAACGCATTTCTTAAAGCACGGCTGCATGTTTCCAAGGTTTGCAGTTAATATGTATGAAGTGCAGGCAATACTGCAGGCACATTGCTGAATATTAAGGAAATGCGAGATCTGCACTCTTTATGTGCTGGTTTTAATAGCACGTGTTTCTTCATTGACTTTAAAGGGAGCAGGCAGAAATAAGAACCAAGAAGACTTGTTATCAAGTTCCGTTAAGTTCACGAGTGTCCACACAGAATAAATACAGTAAAACCTCGCTAATTGGATCTGTTTATCTGAAAATTTAGTCAGACTGTAGAATTCTGCATTCCCGTAATTTGCAATTGGAATTACAGCAGATAATTTGAAAGCCAGCCTGCATACATCTGGATAATTCGTAATTTCTGGTTGTGCCGTCGGAGAAAGGCATCGTTGGGACACGCTTCCAGTTTCACATATCTTGGAGCCGGTGCTAGAAAATGTGCCCTGGTGTTAAAAGCACAAAACGTAGACTGGACACGAAGGTGATGCCACACGCGCTTCTCGTGTCCCATCTACATTCTGCGCTGTTAACACCAGGATGGAGAACCAAAAAGCCCAAGCTGCTATTCTAAAAAATGTGGCAGCCACGATGTGTTTACCGCTCTTGCAGTTGCGCCTAACTAGTAACATTCCTGCTTGTGGCGCTTGTAGTAAACGAATTCATGGCCCTTGAGATGGAGCTGCCCCTTGAGCTGCGATGCTGACCCCACCGATGGTGCCAGCGCTGCAACACGGGCACTAGCAATGTGGGGCGCTGGTGATGTGCCTACGTTTTGTTGCAGTGCATGTAGTTTTGTTTCTTCCTTTCACAAAAAAGAACAGCAAGCCAGAGCATCGTCCTTAGTGATGAGAGACGCTTGCTGCTCAGTTGTAGGGTCCCGCAATGTCATGCCCGTAGCAAGTTTCTTATTCTTCGCTCGCTTTCGGCCGAACTGATTGACAGTGTGGAACTTCTCCAATCCTGCTGGCATGTTTGTCATCGCACGGTCGCAAGTAAAGGCAAAATGGTGCCACGACCAGCCAGATTTTCAGATCCGGTGTTTCTTTGTCAGCTGCGATGTGCTGATCCAACAGCTTCATCATCATCATCATTTATTGACCCTTAAGGACCCTTTTCAGGGTATTACATAAGGGGGCGGGGGCAAAAGCATCAAGAAACACTATGGTCATTATTATACAATGGTTAACTCATTAGTATAACGATAAACAAAACTTAGTACACATGCTAGTAGACGACGGGCAAGAAAAATTTAAAAAAAAAATACAAAAATAAAGTAAGGTACGAACCGGAAGTAGAAATGGCAACACAACCGGCAATATAACAGAAAAGCGAAAAAAAAAAGAACTTAGACGTTAGAGTAACAGCATAGTACTGGTAGGTTAAGGGTTTAGAAAACATGACAAGAGGTGTCTAAATTTATCTGGATTACTTTCATTTACTATGCTGTTGGGTAGCGCGTTCCACAATTCAATAGCACCAGGTAAGAAAGAGTTGCTAAAGGCATTAGAGGAACCATGGAGACTTTGTACACTCGGGTTGTTAGAGTCGTTTAGAAAAGCGGTTGGGCGGAAGTAAGAGAGTGTTCCTGACATGTGGAAAATTGTAATAGAGTTTGTGGAAAAGGGAAAGTTGTGAAATCTTCCTACGAAGTGCTAGGCTAGGGATGCTGAGGGATGATTTAATGCCGCTTATACTTGTATGCCAGTCATAGTTTGAAGCGATAAAACGTGCTTCGCGATTCTGCATTGCTTCGAGCGAGTTAGTAAGATAGGACTGGTGAGGGTTCCAAATTGCTGAGGCATACTCAAGTTTAGTCCGAATGAATGTTTCATAGGCGAGCTTGCGTACGTGAACAGGAGACAGAAAAATCGATCTTTTGAGTAGGCCAAGTGATTTAGAACAGTCGTTTATAAGTTGAGTTATGTGTGCAGACCATGTAAGCTGATTAGTGATAGTAACGCCTAGATAACGGTAAGAGTCAACTTTAGTCAAGGGTGTGGAATTAAGAAAGTACTGATGGTTAATGATGTCCCGCTTGCGAGTTACACACATGTACTTGCACTTGGAAACGTTGAGGGACATGAGCCAAATAGAGCACCAATTTGCTATTTTGCTTAGGTCTTCCTGGAGTATTAGTTGGTCATTACGGGAGGATATGCGATACAACGCAGTCATCAAGACTGACGATACAAGACGCAGTCATCAGCGAATAACCGAATTGATGAAAGAATGCTATTAGGGAGGTCATTTATAAATATTAGAAACAAAAGAGGTCCGAGCACAGAGCCCTGGGGTACACCTGACAAGACTGGCCTACTTGTCGACTTGAGGTTATCGATGACAGCGTGTTGTGAGCGGTTTGTGAGAAAACATTCAATCCAGGACAAAACAAGTTGGTCGAGATTAAGACAAGCAAGTTTCGCGTTAAGATGTAGATGGGCGACACAATCAAACGCCTTTGCCAAGTCAAGATAGATAACGTCGGTTTGGAAACAGGAGTCAAGGTAGAGGTGAAGGTCTGTGGTGAATTCGAACAGCTGCGTTTCACATGAGTGGCCTCGTCTAAATCCATGTTGATTGGGAAAGAAAAAAGAGTGCTTGTCTAAATGAGATGCAATGCTGGAGTACAATATATGCTCTAGAATTTTACAAGGTATGCAAGTTAGGGAAATAGGGCGGTAATTACTTGGTCTAGAACGACTACCAGATTTGTATGCAGGTACAATACTGCTAATTTTCCAATCATTCGGAATAGTAGAAGAGGCAATAGATTGAGTGAAAATCAATTTCAAGAAGCGGCTAGATTGATATTTGGTGCCCTTTAAAGCTTTGGCCGTTATGCCGTCTGGGCCTGGCGCACTGGAAAGCTTAAGGTTATCGATTAACTTGGAGATTCCTTGAGTATGTATATTAACAGCCGGCATTTCCGAAAAGTGAGTAGGTGGCAACATAGGAATATCAGTGGGAGGTTCATTAGTGAAAACCGAGCAAAAGTAAGAGTTCATGACATCGGGACGTTGATTCACTGAAACAGGAGACCCGTCCGAGTTGATTAATGCGATACTATGACATGAAGTACGTTTAAGTGATAATGAGTTCCAGAATTTGCGAGGGTAGAATGCTCAACAGATCCTGGTGAAAATATTTGCGTTTAGATTGTCTCAGCAAACTTGTGTATTCCCGCAATACCGTCAAGTATCTTTCCCATTGTTGCGGATTGTTGCGTCGTTTGAGTTCGCGAAAAATTCGCTTTTTTTCCTAGATAGTTTTTCAAGGTTGTTCGAATACCAGGCTCTGCCGGCATCCCCGCGAACACGTACAAGAGGAACATGGGCATCAAGAAGAGACAAAAGTTTATGTTTATAGAGTACCCAGTTTTGCTCAACTGTTCTGGAAGTCTACAAAAAATGATTCTAGCTCATTGTTAATTTCTGCAAAGTTTGCTTTATTGTAATCTCTGATGTATATAGTAGACGGCTGGTGGGTAGGAAGTTCAATAGCTATGTTAAAAAACAAAATGTTGTGATCGCTAACACCTTTAACATACTGTAATGAATTTATTAGTTCATTATTGGTAGTAAGTACTAAATCAAGAATGTTATTACTGCGAGTAGGTCTGGTAACTACTTGGCTAAGATTGTACGTAAGAACTGCTTCTAGGAAATCTTTAGACGCGCGGGTTGAAGCCATGCAGCTTTCCCAGTCAATATCCGGAAAGTTGAAGTCGCCGCATAGCACGAGATTAGCGCGAGGAAAACGGGAGATTAGATTGGATGTGATGGAATTAAGTTCGTTTGTAAATGTAATGTCACAATCAGGGGGACGGTAACAAGAAATCAGTATGGTAGTGCTTGTCGGCAGTACTATCTTGAGACAAAGAATCTCGTGGTGACTTTCAGCAGATAAGCGAGAAGAGACTAGCCATTGTTTGACAAATACCAAGACCCCACCCCCCCCCCCCCCGACGACCGGTCCTATCTTGCCTGTAAACGGTATACGATGAGTTGTTCAGAAGTTCGTGGTCCTCGATGTCAGAGTTTAGCCATGACTCTGTGATAACAACAATGTCAGTGTCATCATCCATGATGATCGTTTCCAGTGTTTCTTTTTTCGACATGAAGCTTTGAGCATTGGTTAACATAACTTTCATCGTGTGAAAGTTATGAAAGCTTCGAGAGACAATGACCAAATGGCGTGCAATTGTTCGTTGTCAAGCATGCATTGCCTGAATGCCTCGTTGCACCCTACTGGGATTTGACCTCGCAACAGCTAGTTCGTATAGTAATTGGTGTTGTACACCGGAGCCATTTTCACGAAACTTTGTAGAAAATGAATAATTAGAGATGCTATAAAAATGAAATTTTTATGTTATTTGTACGTGCACCATTTTCCTAAGCAATATGACCCAAACTGTTTCCTCAGAGCGCGTTGCATCGCCATCACCAATGTGTCATGGCAGCGTTGTTTTGCTTACATTGCGTCATGGCCCTAGCAGCTCCAGTTTTTTTGTTTTATGCTATCAAGGTCGACGGTTTGTCGAGGCATGAAAAAACAGTTATAGGGGTTTTGATGAGCTACAGTTTAAATAATTTTGCTCACGTCTGCTCCGTAAAAACTTTGTTGAAGTGAAAATGTGTCCGTGAAGTAGTTCGTTTTGGAGGGAATTTCGATGCATTATGTTCTATGGAACATTGACGGGGAATGAAAAATCTGTGTTGTGGCTAAAATTTAGTTGAAGTGGACTTTGTTGTGCCGGGATTCTACTGTAATAGGCAGGAATACAGTTTTGTTGGTATTAACAGTCATCCCCCATTCTTTGTACACCAGGACAGGAAATTTCTTTGTACAAAATGTGGTCATCTGCAACTAGTCAAATTTGCACTCCAGGAGTTATTACATTTACAGTATCATTAATGTAAGCCAAGAGCTGGGTACCCAGGACACTACCCTGTGGCACCCCTGGTGTGACTGGCAGACTGCCAGGAAGTCGTCCTCCAATGTCAGTGTGTTGCTTCCTGTTAGTCAGGTATGCAGGATTTCAGGAATGCCAAAGATTCTAGGCTTAAAAATTCTGATTGTGCGGGACCTTGTCAAAGAGCTTTACTTAAAGCAAGAAATATTAAATCTATTTGGCTGTTATAATAAAGTAATTAGAAAATTTGGTTTTGCTTTCTTGCCTGTAACGTGCATTGTCACTTTATCCACTGATAGCATGTTGTGTGCGTACGATCGGTATGCACACGAAGCTTTGCTACTTTTATATAATGATTGTACAGGCGGCTTCTATGCTGGGGCTGAAACATCACTTGTGTTTTCTTTTAGCCTTCTAGCTTTCTTTCTCTTAGCATAATTATCACCTCTTAGCAGATTTAGGCTGAGCCACATTGAAGAGAAGCATTTGATATTCCGTAGAGGTGTGCAAACATAAAATTTTTCAAATATTTAGCCTGGAATACCGGACTGAATAATGTGCACATGCATTTATTAGCAAGCTTGTGTGTATTTTAACGTATTGGAACATCCACATTACATCGTCAACAATAAAAAGAAGTAAACCAGTAAGCCGTTCTGCTAAAAGGTTGTACATTTGACTCGTGTTCACTCGAGTAATTCCCCCCTAGCTCTCTGTTCTCGCCAGCCTATGCGTAATTATCAAGCATCGAGTGCCCATAAACTCGGTGATGTGGGACTCCTGTGCCAGTCGTCACTCCTTGCGTTTGCTGTCAAGCAATAAGCTTAGGATGGGGGCCTCACTGCTCACGATCGGCCCATTAGAGCTGCACTCTCAAAAAGGGCATGCTCAGTGCAGCTGGATCCGTTTTTGCAGGCGCTCGCTGCATTGCTCACTTGGTGGGAGACTGGTTCATATCTGGCGTACGAGTATTACATTTCGTGTAATGTCATATTTTTTACATAAAAGTAAGTATTAGAGCTGATTACGCAACACATCTTTTGTACGTTATGCAGTGATCTTTTGTCGTGAATGTGAGAGAAGTCTCTAGCCTTTGAAGCATTGCTGTGGTTTATATCGAATGGTTCTTCTGTGGGGCCCAGTGATGCAGTGTTGTGAACGCATGGCATTTCCAGGTACACCCCCGTTGGCCGGTCGTTCTTCTCGTCGCCGGACGGCTACTTCCACCCGCTGGGTGGTGGCCGCGAGGTGTGGTTCGGCTTCCACCAGAGTGTGCGGCCGAGCCAGTGGAAGATGATGCTCAACATCGACGTGTCGGCGACGGCCTTCTATAAGGCGCAGCCTGTCATCGAGTTCATGTGCGAGGTGCTGGAGCTGCGCGACGTCAACGAGCAGCGCAAGCCTCTCACGGACTCCCAGCGCGTCAAGTTCACCAAGGAGATCAAGGGCCTCAAGATTGAGATCACCCATTGCGGCAGCATGCGCCGCAAGTACCGCGTCTGCAATGTCACCCGCAGGCCTGCCCAGCTCCAGTCGTGAGTGCGCTTGATTAGCGTTTTTTCTGGCCGGTTTCACGTTCTTTCTAAAGGTTGGTTTGGTTTTAGACAAGGTTACTACGCTGAAGTAGCTCTAATATCAATAACAGAAGTGATTAAAACTGCCATCGACATCGGTAACGTCGTCGGTGGCTTGCCTTATTTTTGCGCGTATAACCTGCAGCAAAAATTGGCTGAGGTTTAACTCTTGTAAACCTAGTTATCACGAGCGAAAGGTCTATTTGGCTTGGTTTTGCAAACGCTATGCACGCAGTGTTTCATTAAACGTAGGCTGTCGTTTTTCATATACGTTACACACGCTGCCAAACAAGTCCATGAAGTCGCTAGGAAACCTGGCCGTCGCAGTCGAGCTTGCCGCCAGCCAAGGGTGTGGTTCGTCAAACGATGGTTGTGGGTGCCGTTGCTTGTATCCGTGGCTTCGTCTCCTTCTCGTTGCGCATGCTGCTGAACGACGGCGGCAGTTGCAATAACTTCGATCCTGGTACGCTTCCGTGCTTAGTGAGCTTCTCTGTAACAGGCTGATCTTGCCTCTCTTTGCTCCAGTGTTTCGGCAGGCAACATTGCCTTTGCTTGAGATATCACAGCCTGCCATCTAGCTGTGTCTCCTGGATGACTGAGTTCAGCCTCTTGCTTGCGCTAAAGCGCATTCACACAGGGCCCAGCCATCCATGGCGAGACTGCGCAACTAAGCGCCGGCAAAGCAGCCGTTAAACCCTTTCCTAGTCACGTGGTACAGTGCAGTCCACTTATAGCGATAGCACATATAACAATATATTGGTTATAATGATAAGCAGACTTAACTGTGCACAGGGTTTTGTTACATGCAGTATCATGCAAAAACAATACCAAAACGACAGATTTCAGTTCAGGTTAGCTGACCTGTCAAACAATTATTCAGGAAGAAAAAACTGCGTGATTTTAGCTTGCTTCTGCATGACTGACGACATCAAGTGGTGCTCCAAAGAAGCTAAATCATGCAATGTGGCTTCTTCATCCAGCGTGCCAACGGAATGTTGCAAGACGTCCAACGCGTCCATCACCTTGCTTGGCAAACAGCAGAACTGCCTCTTATTAATCTTTCTCATCACCATGATCTTGCATGATTTCAGCAAGTGCCGCATCATGTACAGCACAATTGTCAGCATACAAGAATCCCAGCAAAGAAAAACTGCCGCGTGGCACTGTGGAGATCAATAATTGTGCAACGCCAAGGTCCACTCTTGGCTGCCTTCTTGTGCAAAACTACGCTCTTTGCGCCGCCACCGTCAAGTGGTCCTGCTCAAACTGTGTTGACACCCTGCAGATAAGAACTGCGACCTTGAGAACACGCCGGATTCTATAGATCTGAGCGCGGCAGTGGCAAAACGGTTCGGAGTAGAAAACGAAACCTGCCGGCAGATGCCTGTGAACATTCTGGGGCTATTTGACGCACATTTGCCGTCCATGCTGAAGTCCGATGAATCATCTTCCGAGTCTGTGCTGCTACCATCATCGAAAAACTGATGTAAACTCGCCGAAATCCTTCGAAATTTGCCGTTTCTGAAAGGCATCTTGACATCGCCGTCGTGTTGGAAGCTATGAGCGCTTGTCATGTTCGACTAAAAGGTGCTTTAAGGGGGTACACGGGTCTTGGAGACGAAAAAATAACTAAAAAGTCAATTTTTCAGTTTGTTATTTTCGCAATCTAGACGTCATCACGCGCTTGTCGACAAAAAATTTACGCGAAATAATGCGTCTTTGGGCAAAAGAATATCTTATTTATCAGGTGAGACGCTCGTTGTCATCTGCAAGACGCACCGGAAACGCCCCATCTTGCGCCGCTCACAGTTTCGAAACCGATCAACGGAGCGCCGCCATTTTGGTCTCGTTCGAAAGCGTGTGCTTCCCGCTCCCTTTGCCGCCGAAAACGGGCATTCAAGGTAGCTGCAGGAGGGAGCAACCAGGCAACAGCGAGAGACAATCCCACCATCCTGTTGATCCGCGACCATCACGTGACTAAATAGCGCCTTCTGATTGGAGTGCAGGAACGCCGCGCGTCCGCGCCGGCGATGCCATTTTGCCTCA
This sequence comes from Dermacentor andersoni, assembly GCF_023375885.2. Taxonomy (NCBI): domain Eukaryota; kingdom Metazoa; phylum Arthropoda; class Arachnida; order Ixodida; family Ixodidae; genus Dermacentor; species Dermacentor andersoni. The sequence goes on along the minus strand of NC_092819.1, from coordinate 185,383,401 downwards.
ACCATTGCTCAGCGTGGGCGTGATCAGTCAAGATGCCAAACCGTGCACGGAAATTCCGTACAGAAATTTGGGAAGCGTAGAAAAAAAGCACGCGGTGCAGCGAAAAGATGCACCGGAACTACCAGTGACGTCTGACAACCTTATCGGACCGGCGGACTTGCAGACGCCGCGGAACAGCGGTGTGACCGAGGAGTTGGGTGCAGCACAACGGGAAGAGGCGATCGTCGCGGCTGACGGCGTTGGCGCTCGGCCTGTGCTACAGAAAACGTCGGTGCCGCTCGCGATGTTGACGGCGGACCGTGAACATACAGCGGACACCCCTGATTGCGGAGCGGCGGTCATCACGGGCGCGTGTGCTACGGAGATGCGCACTTGGCCGGACCGCGCGCGAATCGACACGGCATATCTCACGGCGGTGGAGCAAGATCAGATCGAGCTACAAGCACAGGAAAAAATAGCGGAACTCTCCTCAGTTTCAGCGATGGAGCGCAAGGTGAAGTGCCTAACAAGTGAGCCTCGTCTAGAAAGTGCGTCGACAAAAACGTACACCATCGTCGACCTCGACATTGTAAACTGTTTACTAAAAGTTGCTGGTTGCCGAGTGTGCCACGGAGCGGTGACTATCGAGCGGGACTCGCGGGAGTACGGCATTGCCGTGAAGCTGAAAGTTCTGTGCAGCAACTGCGGCGAAATTGACACAAAATGGAGCTCGCAACGAGTTGGTGGCACTGCCAATTGCAATCCTTTCGAGATTAATGTTCTCGTGCCGCGTGCCGTACAGAGCTCGGGAAACGGGCAGACGGTGCTTAACGATATTTTTGCCGCTATCGGAGTTTCGCACAGAGGCCTTCACAACAAGACCTATCAGCACTATCTGAAATCAAAGCTAAATCCAGCTGCAACAAGTGTCTGCACTGAGAATATGGCTAAGTGTGCCACTTCAGTGAAGAATGTATACCGAAGCCTGAATTTTTGAAATGCAGGTAATATTGCAGCTTCTTTTGATGGCACTTGGCACACTCGGGGACATTCATCTCACATTGGAGTGGCCACAGTGATAGAGCTTTCTTCAGGTTATGTTTTGGACTATGCCGTCCTTTCGAATTTCTGCCTTGGCTGTGAGCTTGGCCCTAAACCAGAAACCCCAGATTATGCTCACTGGAAGTCGCAGCATTCATGCCAAAAGAACACGTCTCCCAAGGCAGGCCAGATGGAGGTGGAGGCAGCACTAATTTTATTTCAGCGCTCTCTTTCTCTTTATGGCCTGAGGTACACAACCATGCTCTCCGATGGTGACAGCAGATCATACAGTGCCATTGATGAAGCAAAAGTCTACGGCTTCATACCTGTGGAAAAGGAAGACTGCGCAAACCACGTGCAGAAACGCATGGGAACGGCACTGCGGAATCTTGTGCAGAAGAAGAAAGGGGAAAATGGTGAGCGCATCAGTGGTAAGGGCCGCCTGACAGGAGACCTCATAAATAAGCTGACAAGTTATTATGGTTGGGCGCTCAAATCACATTCGGAAAATGTGGATGAGATGCACACAGCAGTGTGGGCTACATATTACCACGTAACCTCAACTGATGGGAAGCCCAACCATAGCTTTTGTCCCCACGGCCCTTATTCATGGTGCATATATAATGCAGCAATTGCAAAGAATGAGCCCCCGCCAAAAAGCAGATACAATCTGCCATATGCTGTAAGCAATGCACTGCGGCCAGTGTATGAGCGCCTCTCTGATAAGCTCTTGCAGAGGTGCCAGAGAGTGAAGACGCAAAATGCCAATGAATCGTTGCACTCGATCATTTGGAGCCTGTCGCCAAAAGAAAAGAATGCATCACTGTTTGCTGTTGAGGCTGCCGTGGCAGAAGCTGTTATGCGGCTTAACCTCGGAAGCCACCAGTCTAGCTCGCACATACTCGGTGAGCTGCATGTGCAACAAACTTGCGCAGGCAGTAGGTGAGCATCCGAGAAAGACAGCCGCCATGTGGCCAACGCAGACAGAAAGCGCACATCATCGACAGCATTCCTGGAAGGCGTCAAGAAGAGACTCGAGGAAAAGCCTGCTTCGGACTATTCTCCAGGAGCATTCTGATTCATTGTAGTGGTGAATTCTATGATTTTGTCCCATGAAGAGTATTTTTCACATTGCTAAATGTTTTTTGCATTTTTCTCAGATCATGATTTTCGCATGCGCGAAGATTTGGGATGTGAACTGTGTCTCTGCTAGTTCTTTGATTTGCACGATTCTTTTTTTTTCCTGAATGCTAAACAGTCGGAGAGTGCAAGAAAACTATAATATAGCATGCTAGTGCAATGCAACTTTTTCAAATCTTGCAAGAAGTAACAACAAAAAATTTTCTTCCAAACTTGCTAATTCAAATTTTGATAACTTTGGCTAATATGTAGATAGAGATACAAAACTTTATATGTGCACTCTTCAAACATTCAAAAACATACCCAGTTAATTTTAGGTCTCTCAGTACAATAAATATCTTGAAAGTCACATCCCAAATTTATAATACTAAAGATTGCATAACTTTTTTTTTCATTAAACATAGAATACAAATACATAGAAACAAATATGCAATCAGTTCTTTACTGATTGCATATTTGCAATCAGCTCACTAAACTGAATGCAAGCTGCAAGTTTCACCTCTCTAGAGTTGATAACAACAAAGCTCTGCTCGTGCACCAGGTCCCCGCGGTGAAACGAAAGAAACTTGAAATGAGAAAAATAGTTCACGTGCTGGATGACGCTAGCTGCCTGAAAGCTCCCCGAGTGCAGCAAAATTATAAGTTGAAACCATTGGTGACGGGCTGTCGATGGGTGTAGGCACGGACAGGAAAGTGTTAAGAAAGGATCCATTGTACTATTAAAAAGAATGCACTTGGTACACTCATTATTACTTCCCATTATTCATGTTAACTGCTTTTCCATGTTTTATATTGTCGTGTATGTTTATTTCCAACTTGCATCAACATGTTGCGTAATTTATTTTCTCGCATTTATGACTGTTCACCACGACATTAAGCGCCTATGTATGGTCTAGCAGGAGGTCTCGTTCCCAGTGTCGCAACTTTCCTTTGGCATTTGCGTACTTTTATGCTATCCATCACGTGTTCAGATGATAAATCCTTAAAAGAAATGTAAAAGTTGCGTTGAATAGTCGTGTGCAGTCAATGAAAATGTGATGGTGTTGAACCAACCACATGCATGTTTTCACTTTTGGCTTGCAGCTACTCGCACCAGCTGTGTGGTATCTGTGTTATGCGCATAAACTAGAGATCCCTTTAAATCAGGGCTATGCAGTACACTGTGAAGTTAAGCAAGCATTTCGTTTTGTTTCAGGTTTCCGTTGCAGTTGGAGAATGGCCAGACAGTCGAATGTACAGTGGCCAAGTATTTCCTGGACAAGTACAAAATGAAACTCAGGCAAGCATGATGCTCATTGTTGCGCGTTGGAGGTCTGGCTGGTTGAACAGTTGCATCATGGCTATGGCATTCGGTTGTTGCGGGGTCATTCCAAGAAATGCTGAATATTGGATCCAGTGAATAGCATCAACCATGGCTTAGTGGGGTCCACAGATGGCAATACAGAGCTGTGTGAGGGTGACGATGATGGGCCTTGATAGTTTTTCCTTCTCTGATGGTCGGCACTGCAGGTTTTATCTTCTATTGCGAGAACTGGAGGCACAATTTTTCAGATGTCTACTTGTTATAAAATTGGAGGCGATTTAAAATTGGCAAGTATGGTAATTGCAAAGGCCCAGTGTTCCAATTTATTGAGTGCTGAACACCAAATGGACCAAACCAGACATGTGGCATCCGACTAGCAAAGGTCCTGAAAGGTTTGTCGTGGTCCTCAAAAACATTTTGAAATCAAAATGGGATTTTTGGGGATGTCAAGGAGGACGTGGCAATAAAACCTATTTTTTTTTATTTATGGGAATAAATTGGTGAAATTTGGCATGCAGGTGTGATTTGCTATGCTATCATAACTGAAATTAGTTTTGTGCTATCTATGATAGTTCTGAGTTACAACAATTGGCAGCCTCTAATGGTCATCCCCAAGTAAATTCATGAAGTACACATGTTCGCCAAGATTTTCACATCTGCATGTCCACAAGGCTCATTCTGTGCAATAAAGCTATTGGTTTATTTATTAAATGCCAAAATGAGCATAAAAATATTTTTTCAGCTTTCCTAGCGTATTGTCTTACTAACGACTTTTGCAAAAATAACATAAGAAATTTTTTTAGGAGGTGCAGTTAAAAATGGACAGCTTTTCTACACTCATCACTGTTTCAGGATGTAAGTGCAAAAGACAGAATGATTTTGTCTTCATTCGCTGTAAAATGGCACTGGGATGACTGAAAACAACTGCAAAAAAAATGAAAGCTGAGAAAACGGAGCTCAAAGTTTCATTTGTTGTCAACATTTAAATCTTTATTTTGAGCACCTAAAACTCGCCTGGGATGCAGTCCTTTGCCTGTGGGGACACATTTGCTTTACATTTTGATGTAGTTTTACACGTGGGTCGTTCGGAACTTGATTCCTTTGGGGCTCATCGCAGAAAATGCACGTAAGCTGCCACGATCGTCAATCACTTTGATAGGAACGCACAGCTCGCTACTGCGCACAAGAGAGGTTCGTCAGCAATTCAAATCTACAACAGCCAGTAGGAGTGCGCCATGTGCCTCACATGACTGCTACGCCCAATCACACTGCCACGTGTGCGTTTTTTTCGCTTGCATTTGCTGGTTTATTTTTCAGTGGAGAAATGCATCGCTCTGGCTGTCTTTAGCTCCGATCTCTCGTCTTTACGATGATACCAAGATGGTGGTGCTGGGTCAATGGATAGCCAGGCGATCCGTGGTGTGACAGGGCCTTCCGAAGCCCTATTTTTTCGCAAATTTTGATGACAGCACTCTAGGAAAGTGCTGCTTTCTCAATTTCTACTGCATATCTTGTTATAATATGTCACCACAAGGTAAATAAAGGTCCGTGAAGTGAGAAAAATAAATAAATCAGAAAATAGAAAATTTTGAGAATTTGACCACTTCAATTGATCGTGTCCCCCTTAAAGGGCCCCTTAAACGGTTCGGTTAAATATTGTAGGTGCGTAGGACACAGCTAAAGTTAATCATTCACACCACAATTTGTGTGAAACGTCTCATATTAAGAGAGCTATGGATCATTGCAATTTACCCTCCTCCATAGCCATGCATTTTCTCCCCAACTCGTTCACTGAGTGATCAGGGCTAAGTTCCGCCTTCACTGGCTCGGCGTCATGATGGCACGTCGTGTCGTCTACTTCCTGTCCTCTAGGAGCGAGCGCACGAAGCCTCTCCAACCTCTGCCAGCTGCTGGGCAGTCGACCCCGAGCAAGATATATCGAAGCAGCGTGCGTTGTGAGCATTTTGTTGCAGCGCCGGACGTGTCTGGTATTCCGGTAACCACAGGCGAGCTGGGCGTTTCGACATAACAGTGGAGGCATAAACTCAAGCTGATGAAGGAACTTTAGCGTAGACGTACGTGAGCTGCCTGATCGGTCTCCACAGTTCAGCCACCCATTGGCACAGAGCTCAACCAGCCCAACAAAGAGCTAATATTGCTCTAACCAAGTGTAAAACATTTTAAACATTTACAAGAACGTGTTAATGATTACACTCCATCAAAAAATTTACACCAGCAGCAAAGAAGAATACATTTCGTTACTGCTACAATGTGTGGTTGAGCTCCGTGCCACCAGGTGACTGCACCATGCAGACCATTCACATTTGCGCTTCTGCTCGCCCCGTGACAAGACACGGTCAAAAGGCCAGGCCCTGTCCCCTTGCTCTTGCATTTACCTAAATACTGGACTCGCGAAACGCTATTGTGGTAGTAATCCTCCAATGTAAAGTGATGGCCGCAACCGCGCAAATCCTGGCGCCGATCGGATAGCAACAGTCCAACACGTGGAGCCACTCCACTCGTCGGTTGCCTTGCAGAGGGACATGATGTCGCAGCTTGACATATTGCCAGTCAGTTTCCAGCCCACAACGCAACAAAGACGAATCATGGTGCTCACGAAAAGACAGGCCGACACTGACCGCGGAGCTCTCGTCAAAACGAAGCACGTTGTAACACAAGCAGACGACGCATGCTGTGTGCTGGAAGTGTTTAAGGGGGGACGCGGGTTTTACATAGCGAGAAATGGTAAAAAAAAATGATTTTTTGGAAATCACATTTTCAGTTTCTATAACTCTTTTTCTATCCGACTTTGAAATAACCTCAATATAAACCACGCAGAAGTGCTCGAAAAAATTTGTTTTATCAGCCAAGGTGGCGAAAAATTTCACGGAAATCAAGAAAGAACAGCGTTTTTCATGCCACAATACGTATCTCCGGAATGGCGCACCCGAGCCCCGCCATCTTGGTCTCGTTGGAAAGCGCATTTTTCCGTCTTCAAATTTGCCGCTTCAGCGATGTCCTCCATAGAGTAACAAGCGCACAGAAAGCAAGTGATTGAAGGTCGTGCCGGAGCCTGTGATTGGCCGTGCCCGCCACGTGACTCCAGCGCGGTTTGCCATTGGTCCGGCGCTCACGTCGTCTGCTCGGCTCTTTGCACCTCACGAGTCTGAACGTCTCCACTCGCCGTAATCTCGACGTGTCAGAACGGGTGCTATGCGGACATCGCAGTAGCGTGGCCGATTCTTACGCTCGTGGACGTTTCAGACTCGCGGTTAAGGGGGGACATGGGGATCAAAGCAAACTTTTTTATTTACCAGCAGATTTTGATGAAATTTTGCACAGGTGTTACTAATATCACACAAACAAAACTGTGAAAATATGGGTGCAATATCTGAAGTACTTTTTTGTTTACAAAATTTTTCTGCTTTCATTTTTGCAAAATGCCTGCACACCTGTATATTGATGGTAGGAGTTCAAGCAAACATTGATAGCACTCCTATATGTATCCTCCACACAGTGACATTCCTGTAATTTTTTTAGCCTACCAGATTTTTTTTATATTCTCATTCCTTGGTAGCTACTTCAGTTGCATGAAAATCTCGACTGTGAAAACAAAAGATAACAAATTATTGAAGCAACTATGTTGAAAACAAAACATGTCACTGTGTGCAGTGGTGCACAATGAGTGTAACAAAACAAACTGTGTAAAAATATTCATAACAGTGGCTGAGATATTGGCTTTGCAAGTTGACCTTGGTGGTAGAAAAAAGTTTTGAGAAAAAGGTGTTCGAAGTTTTGAGCCATGTTTATTCGAGTAGAAACCACCGGCCTTGTAGGTGCAGGTGTCAGTTTGATCTCTTGGCTTCTGGGATCTTTTATGCTTGCTTTCATGTGCTTTTTGTGCCCTCTTCTTGCTCAAGGCATCTTTCTCAGCCGCTCGACTCGCTTGAGTCCGTCACCACCGAGCATGCTCCTCCCGCCGTAAACCCTATCTTCCGTGGCACAGAACCAAGTGACGCGCGGATAGTGGCGGCGGTCATATTCAACACCTCCGACAAGATGAATTGTGACTCAAGATGCGACTGTATGGTGCGACCGTTGCTGATGCACGGTTCGTTTTCACGTCCGGCAGACGCACGCGCTTGGACCGCACTTTCGTCGTTCATCTCGGTGATGGCGGTGGCACAATCGGGGTACGTCGCGGAGTATTTACGGGACGTCGCAGGCCCGGAAGCATCGGAAAAGGCCGTTATTAGTTCGGTATCATCGCCATTAGAGCTGAAGGCTGCAACAGCCTGCGAACTGCCCGGCAATGTGTCGACAGTCTCTCTTGCAAGCTAGCGCGCGGACGCATCTCTGCTAGGACTACTTATCGTTCGGATGTTCGGCGGCGTGCGCTTGCGGCTGCCGAAGCGGTGCTTGGTCGCGTATTTCGTCGACCACGTCCACCCAGTCATGCTCGAAACCACAAAATGAAATAGAAAACTCAAATCTGAATAAAGCGATGTAGCGGCAGTGTACCTCGAATATCTAACACGTAAATAAAGGCGCAGCAGCCAGCGCGCGAAGAAACCGGAGAAGCAGACGCCGCAGCAGCTCGCTTCCAGACCCGACCAATGGGGCGGCTCATAGAATTCACGTGACGGAGCAAGCCAATCGGCGGCCGTAACAAGCAGCTCCGCGACCTTCAGACTTTTTATGTTTTTATGCTTGCTCTTCTCTCTATCAGGAAATGAAAGAGGGGCGTCAAAAGGCGAAGAGGCGCGCTTTTCAACGGTACCAGCATGGCCGCGCTGCGTACTGCCGTTCCGGAGCTAGGGTGCTCGAAAACCGCGACTTTTCCACCGATTTTCACGAAATTTTCGCTGTATTGCCTGGTGTATATATTTATGGTACTTAGCAGTCGTTTTCAGCGGAAATACTTGGAAAACTTATAGAAAAGGGGTCAAAGATTTGGAATCTGCAACTTTCTAAAAAGTGATTTTTTGGGTCGTTTTTCCATAGTTGATCCCTGCGTCCCCCCTTAAGCATTCTGAGCATCGGCGACGCGGAGTTAGCGACCCAGATTCACGCGCGGAATCCTCGGACATGCGGCTAAACCTTTCAATACTCAGTGTTTCGGAATTCGTGACAAAGCACATTGCACACGCCATCCTCGGACATACGGCTAAACATTTCGTGCATAGGGAGTCTCCGACTCGGCGATCATGCACATCGCGTGCGTACTTCTCAGACTCTTATCTAATCATTTTGTGCATCGGCACCTTGGACTGCATGAATAAATGCGTCGAGTGTCGACCCCTCGAGCCTGCGACTAGGCATTTCGCGCGTCGGCACCTCTGACTGCGCACCGAACACGCATTCTCGAAAGCCGTCTCTACTTACTACGGCTATTTCGTACTGCTACGGTTATTGCAAGGTTCAGACGAGCCGACAAGATTGCGTCGGAGATAAGTCACTGTCGTGCAATCTCATTCCGCATCGGTAATAACGCAGCAGCGAAGCTAGCCCTTCCCTGTATCCCAGTGTGTAGGTTTACTTTGGGGACCGCGGACAATGTGCCAATGCCTGTTCCCGGGCCTCTCGCACGTATGAAGGTTCCGGTTGGTGCAGTCCAGATTCTGTTGCGAGCATATATGTGCGCCTAATGTCTACATCAGCAGAAAAATTTTGCGTTTGTAATAATATTTTAATTATTTCCCAGTTTTGAAGCTTGAAATTTATATTTTCCCAGTTTTCCTTTAAGTTTATTTTTTCTCAAGGGTTTCTTTTTTGGTCTCAAATTTTGGGAACAGCACTGTGTTCCTTCTACTCATGAAATTCTCATTTTTTTCCCTGAATGAGAACGAGTCATAGAGTGCACAAAAACTGACATAGTGCCTTAGGACACTTAGATATTTTGAAATCCCGTAGAAATCGCCAACAAGAATTCACATTCTTAAAGCTGCGACTTTAAAATTTCATAGCTTTGGCTAGAGTACAGATACAAACATCCAAGTGCTAACTTGCAGTATTTGAACATCCAGGAACATAGCTGCTTCATTTTAGCTATGTTGTTGCACTACACTTTCTTGCGAATCGCATCCCAAATATTTAACACAAGAATTGTAGCTACATTTTTTTTCATTGACCTCAGAAAAAAAGTCCTAATTGCATATCTATGAGCACCACACAAGATTGGATGTGTCCTGAAAGTTTAATGTGTCCAGAGCGAGTATCAGAAATGGTTGTTCTGGATGCCATGTCCCCTCGTAGTTAGTGGCGTTTTTTTTTTTTTTTTTGTACTTTTCTCAAAACACAAATTTTGGGCTCCATGTAATATTCAGGCCTCAATACCTCAACACCAAGAACAGATAAATCAAAAATTTTTTTTTCACTTTGGAAATAATTTTGCAAGAATTTCTGCCACATGGTTGCCATATTTTGTGGGCTTGTATTTAGTGGGCTGTAATATATCTATTAAAGGCCAAATAAAAAGTGCGCTCGCTATCTTTCATTCCTTAGTCTTTATGCTATCCAGACATGCCTTACAAATAATGTTTTATTGTGCCATTTATTTTCCATTGTGGCCTTAAACAATGGAAGGGAAATGTTAATTATCGTAGGAAGTAATTGGCGTACAATAATAATTACATACTTGAAAAGAGCACAAATCTTAAGACTGATAAGTTTTATTAATATTGATTAAAAACAGGATGAACATTACAGTGAAACCTCGTTAAACCGTAGTTGGCCGGAGCTCTGGAAAGGTACGTACTAAACGGTAGTAGTGTTTAACCGATAGCATGAGATCAGATACCTGTCGAAAACGGAACTCGGAGAGTGTGTGACGAAAGGGGAAAGAAACATGCAGTATTTATTCACTTCGCGCGACAAAAGCGTTATTTTCGTTCGATGCCGCGGCGGCCTAGCACGACGATGACAGCAGCCTCAAGCTTACTGAAGCTTCGTGCCAGCTTTTCAGCCAGCCTCCTCCTCTCGGCAAACACTCGCATGGCAGATTCCTCGTTGGCGTTACGTATTCTCCGTGCACGTGCGCAGTAGTGCTGCAGAAGTCCCGGGGCACCTTTTTCATTGCCGGGTGCCGGAGTTTGGAATAATTTTCACTTGGAATAGAGTTACGTTATCGCGCCCCTATTGTCGTCGCGAAGATTGCATTCATGAGGCTGAGGTAACGCGCAGCTTATGCCACTGTCGGGCCTGAATCGCCCGTGCTATCGCTTTCCGTGTCGTTCTCGTCGCTAGTCGACGATTCGGCAACAACACAGGCAACGATGGCGAAAAGTCGAACCTCGTAGCCGACATATCTTCGCGGTCGCAGCAGCACTGCTGAGCAACTTCTTCGCATTCCGAATGCCAGACACTGTAGTCAATAGCAGATCCCTGTTGCGTGCCGGCGCCGACTTCTTCGTGTAACGTTCGATAGCACGGACGATGTCTAATTTTTCTTCTATGCTGAGCACCCGGCGTCTTTTTTATCCGAGCTTCGGAATGACGCGAGTCCTCGCTTGCACGACGTCGTAACGCTCTCTGGCACCGGGTTGAAATGATGTTGATGTTGATGTGGCTTCACACGCAAACGCACATGGCACGTGGAGGCCGTTGTTCCGATCTCTGAGGTGTGTTGTTCTGCCGGGCCGCCCGATGGAGACGGCGCAGCGCCGTGTTTGCGGGACGAAAAGTTGAAACGCTACGTTTTAATCGATGTGTATGCAATAAGCTGGTACGGTTTATGCGGATACGAAACACATTATGTTCAATGGCCGCTGAGTCGGGGATTTGACTTTACTACTTTGAAAACGAAACTACTGTTTAAGCGGGTACGGTTTAACGAGGGTTTACTGTATTTGAATAGCAGTGCTCCCCCTTAAGAAAAAAAAAAAAGCAAGCTTATTGGACAGCAAATAACATACAGGAGAATTATGCTTTGTGGTCAACATAATTCTCTAGTACTGTAATTCTTTTGCTTGGCAGTGTCATAACTGCAGTTATTTGATGCGGTCATGAACAAAAAAAAAAGGATAGCTGGTCTACACGTTTGCCGCGACACCCCTCCGCATGTCACAGTTCCTCCGGCCATTGAAAAGATCCACTCGCTGGATGCGCCAGTGTCTCGTAGCCGTGGGAACCTCTTCGCTAGCCCAAGCCAGCAGCGGGCACCATGCTTACGGCACCACTCGCACGGATCTTCTTTGTGGGCCGAAATTTTATAATGCACACATCTTTCAGCCTGTGCTCATGGCAGTGGAAATTGCTGCTGGTTCATGAGCTTATCGAAGTCCTGCCGCAGTGCTGATGTGGAAGTAGCCTCTTCAGAAGCTTTCATTGATGAGGGCATGTCTCGGTCCCTCGGTGATCCCTGCCTCCTCTAAAGCCAGATTTTAAATTCAATTTGCCATTGAAGCATCGCGGTGGTACTCAACTACGCTAGAATGAGGGTTTAAAAACATTGCCAAGCTTGCTACCAGATCAGATTTGTTGTTTGGAAGTCGTGCTTTTAGGCTATTGGGCGCTGCATAACGTGGTAATATTGCAGCAAAGCTGGCCTAAAGAAACGACTGCCGCAACTTATGGGGGCTTGAATATTTCTAAGAGAAGTGTCTCTCGAATTGAGTCGCGGTACCAACATATTCGAATCGAAGTTTGAAATATTTATGCACCACTAGGAAAACGCACCCTCAGCTAGGCTACCCCTTGCACAAGGAGGTGGCCAAGTGTCGGCACTGCCAGTGGAGGTTCGTAGCCTGTGGGCTCCCAGTGGGGCCTGTGCTCCGCCCGGGGTGATGGTGCGCGTGTGTGTGCAGGTACCCGCACCTCCCCTGCCTCCAGGTGGGCCAGGAGCACAAGCACACCTACCTCCCCCTCGAGGTCTGCAACATAGTGGCTGGCCAGAGGTGCATCAAGAAGCTCACCGACATGCAGACATCCACCATGATCAAGGTTAGTGCAAGCGTACACCATTGTAACCATTGTGCTAGATTGGGGATTCTCAGGGGTGTGCGGGTAGCCACTTTTGAGGCCGAATCCAATATCGATTACTTTTCAAATAGTTTTCAAATAATGCATAGCTGTTTCACAATTAATATGAGACGATTTTTATGCAGCCCGGTTATAACAAATCATTACAGTGTTGTTATAAATGGGCTGCATTCAAAAAATCAAAATAGGGGCACGGTGGAGCTGTTGTGAGAACTAATATTGCACGGAGGCCAGTGCCCCTCCCCGCCACTTTCCTCCACCTCACTGCTGATTGTGCTCGCTCTTTTAAAGCGAGCAAAGAGGAGGACCACACTGTTCATGCGACGTAATGGACTGTTTGAGAAGGTGCACATCGTGTTGCCAATGGCTGCCTCGTTGCGACAGTCGCTTTTCACAGCTTTGTGATGATGTGCCTGCAGCGGGGAGGGAGTGCCTGCCCACTGCATACCTGCCAGCTCTCCTGATTTGCCCGAGAGACTCCTGCACGGCTATAAATCTCCCGATAAAGTGCCCGAACCCCCATCTTTAAGAAAGAAAGTTATCACAGTTACATTGGGATTGCCATCACGAGCTAGGTAGCTAGCCGAAGTCTGATTGGAATCTAAGAGTGCAAGGACTGTACAGGTGCAACTAGGCATAAATCAGTTCACCTGTTATCGCAACAATGCGTTGAGGAGTGTGTGTGAAAACATCTTGCTTTTCACAGCCCTCTTGACGTCATGGTGCCGTTGAAGCCTAAGAAAAATTATTGGCAGTGTTTCTTGAAGTCTTGTACTTGAGAATTCCAGTGCTTCGTGCCGTCCAGGAAAGGTGAGCAGTTCGGATTTAGCACGACTTGCGCAGGCGACGTGAGCATGGCCCGCGGCACTAAAGGAGACATAAAGCTGCATTTGGCAACTCCTAAGCACCACAGCTTCCCTTGTGCCGCTGAGAAGCTGAGGGCCGTGAGCAACTTCTTTGGCAACAACAATGAAGTCGGTGTTGTGTGTGTGCCTTTTCACTGGATTTCTTATGGAGCACAACTTGCCTCCGAGCGTGAATGATCACGTTGCTCTGCGCAAGATGTTCCCAAAGGGTGAAGATGCAAAGCACTACGTATGCGACAGAATGAAGACAACTGCCATCATCGCTGAAATGGCTGCGGAGGCACAAGGTGCAATGGGGGAAAGCCTGAAGCATTGTATTTTCGCTCTTGCAGTCGACGGCAGCAACGACGCCTCGTCGCACCTTCACCTTGTCTGGGCAGCATGGAGAAATGCGGGCGGGTTCAAAGCAAACCCATGCAAGCACTTCAAGGATAGGCTACTGGCCACAAAATTGGCAGCCTCGTGCTCCGCGCATTGCGTTCGCTTGATATACCTGCGTCGAATTGCATTTCATTTGGCGCTGGTAATTCAAAGTAATGCTAGGAAAGAAAAATGGCGTGGCTGCTGTTTTAAAGGAAGCACAAGAAAATTTCATTGTACATAGTTGGCTGCCCGTGCTACCTGATCAATCTTGCAGCTGAAAAAGCAGCTGCCTGCCTACCTGTCAAGTTTGATCAACTCCTCGTGGACCTTTTTTATTATCTTGAGAAAAGTGCTAAGCGTAAGGACAGACTGGGCAAATTTCAAGAAATTCAGTGTTGAGATGTGGAAAATTTTGAAACATGTCCCAACACGGTGGTTATTCCTAGGCAAGTGCCCGAACAGGATGCTGGAGCAGTGGCAGCCACTGGTTAGTTTCTTCTTAACTGACACTGAAAACAATAACCAGTGGGGGCCAACTTTCCTCGAACTGTGTCTGCTCCCCAGGATGCTTACAGCTTCAGTAGATGAGGTTCGGGAGTCCAGCCAAGATTGCACCAAGAGAAGAATGCGAAGGTGCAGCCTGAAAGCACCCGGCACGCCGACCCAACTCGCTAGGAAAGATTGTTTTTCTTCACATCTGACATCAATTTAGCATGTGGTTTATTTTTGAAAACTTTGATCCCTGTTTTTGAAAAAGCAAATTGTATGCTTCAGTCACAAGTACCTCAGGTTCATCTCCTGAACTCTATTTTGTTGCAGCTGCTCAAAGAGCTTTTAACTAGATTTGTTCAGCCTAATGTCATAGCCTGCTGCTTCACCACTGGAAGTTCTTTATGAGGATATCAAGAGCCAGAAGGGTGACAATGACCTCATACTTGGAAGCCAAACGTCATCTGTTGTAGAGAAACTGAGTATGCCTGAGAAACAAGTTATTTTTTCCAGTCCACGATTGCTTTTGTGCAGCCTACAACTACATTAGGCACAAATTTCCACTTGAGCATGCAACTTACAAAATGCAGCAGTGGTCAGGCTGGACTCTTATCCATTGCATCATTTTCAAGTCTCTGTTTCTTTGTTGAGAAGTTTCCGCATCTGCTGCCCCAAGACGCAGATGAATCGAGGGAGGACGCTGTAGGTGCACTGGAAGTTCAGTTCCCAGAACTGCAAGCACACAGTTTTCCAAAGGGCAATTTAAAGAAAGAAAGCTGCAATGGGCAGTGGCGGTCAGCAGCTGGAGAAGTAAACGCAGATGGAAAGCTCGCATTTGGCCAACTGGCGAAGCGGATGCTTGATTTGCTGGTTGTACCGCATGGCAACACACAATGTCAGAGCATTTTCAGCTCTGTAAAAGGCTCGGACTGAGTTCAGGGCTTCAGTATGCAATGCAGCTCTGCTGAACGTACACCTGGGGAAAGACCATCAGTCTGGGCCTTGCTACAAGAAAACGTACTCAGCTACGTTCTTGAAGAAATCGAAGTCTGCCACTGTCAAGTCACTGCAAAATCATCATCATCAGTCTGTTTTATGTCCACTGCAGGACGAAGGCCTCTCCCTGCGATCTCCAATTACCCCTGTCCTGCACCAACCGATTCCAACTAGCGCCCGCGAATTTCCTCATTTCATCGCTCCGCCTAGTCTTCTGCCATCCGCGACTGCGTTTCCCTTCTCTTGGTACCAATTCTGTAACCCTAATGGTCCAACGGTTACCCAACTGGCGCATTACATAACCTGCCCAGCTGCATTTTTTCTCTTGATGTTAATTAGAATATCGTTTATACTCTTTGCTCTCTGATCCAAACCGCTCTTTCTGTCGCTTAACATTATGCCTAGCAGTCTTCGTTCCATCGCCCTTTGCGCAGTCCTTAACTTGTTCTCAAGCTTCTTTGTCACTCTCCAAGTCTCTGCCTCATATGTCGGCACTGGTAAAATGCATTGATTGTACACCTTCCTTTTCAATGATAATGGTAAGCTTCTAGTCAGGAGCTGACAATGTCTGTCGTATGTGATCCAACCCATTTTTATTCGTCTATGAATTTCCTTCTCATGATCAAGGTTCCCTGTGATTGACCTAGGTAAACATACTCCTTCACAGATGCTAGAGGCTGACTGGCGATCTTGATTGTTCCCTTGCCAGGCTATTCACCATTATCTTCGTCTTCTGCATATTAATCTTCAACCTCACTTTTACACTCTACTCTCTCTGTTAAATGAGCCCTGAACCACTTTTTATCCAAGTGGAGAAAGACATTTGAAGTGAAGATAGGGTATTCCAGAACCACTTTGCTGCAAAAAGTACTTCAATGTGTTCAGCAGAAGCGGAGTTATCGGCAATCAAACACGGCCTCAGCTGTGCTCCCCTTCCTCCTCCAATGCCTTGCACTGCGAAGGCCAGCACTCCGGATGATGGGTCTGGCGATTTGGACGCCAACTTAAGTGCAATAAATAAGGCTGTCACGGTTTACAATACTGTTGAACCAACTTATCGTGACACTGGTTTTAGGAATGTACAAGGTGTCTGCCAACCGGGAAAACTGGGAATTCTCAGGGATGTTGAGTAGTGTGGAAATACCGAGGGCAAACTCAGGGAATTTGTGCATCTATCAGGGAAAATTAGCTGTAAATTTATTGAAGGGGAACGAAAGTCGTGCTAATGCTGGCTCAAGTAACGGAGAGGAATTGTATGAAGCGTCTTTGACGCCGTGTACAGTCAACTGATTTTCCGGGCGACCGATTTTTGGGACATGCCCGATAATTCGGGTGGCTTTGCGGCACCACCACGGACCCATATTTTCAGGGTATAGAACCTGTGAAATTTCGGGTGCAAGAACCTTTTGGCAATCCGATTTTCTGGACTTTTTGCCATGACCGCAGGTCCGAAACGGCTTGCGCCTCAAACCTGTACACTCAACGCAGATCTGCTGGCAGCCGTAGCCACCACCGCAGCAATGCTAGGCCTGGCTGCTTCAACGTTTGCTATTAAGCATCTTGCCATTTGGTACTGTGTTCTTCATTGGAAGAATTCGCCGCTGTCAGCAATGGCACAGGCTCCACCTTTGTGGTCCTCGCGATTGGCCTCAAAGCTCGGAAAGCATAACAAGCGTGGGAAGGGGCAATTGTCACCGTACGGATTATGTATTCCTTAAATATACACGCGTGCACCTGTCACCTCCTGTCGCAGTACGAGCACCGATATGCCTAATAAGTGTGCTGGCAGGCCTTCAGAGCTTTTTCGGATGTGCCTGTGGCGATTAGAGATATCATACTTATTTTTAGACCGAATTCAATTAAAATACTTAAGCTTGTTCAGTTTTTCAAGCGAATTTCAAAAGTGCAATTATTTTTTTTATAGGTCAAGTAATTATGGAGGTAATTAAAAGTACACTGCTATTATTTGTGGGGACTATAGGTAAAAAAACTCTGGACAGAAAGGTATAATTAATGCATGAGTGGACAGCTAAATGTTTAAGGAGTGAAATGCTGCAGGTACTTAGTTTTAAAATCCAACAATAATTAGCAATTTAGCAGTTCATCAAAGTCCATTGTTTACACCATGGCTACTAGGTCTCAAGAACAAAAGGGGAAAAAAAATTATAGGAAAATGAAAAACAAGAATCTGCTTGCAGCACTTCATTATGCATTTAGCTTTATATACAAAAAAATTACAGCTCTAGCTGTCCTAGATCTTGAGATATTGTTGCCACAAACAAGCAGGGTGAATGAAAAGCTCGTCTTGAGAAAATTGCAACAGACACACAAAGCTTCATGTATTCAGGAATATCATGAAATACCAGCCATAATAGGCTCGTGTGCCCCTGGCAGATTTGTCAGCTTGTTGCCTGTGTGGCGCTTTTTCAAGGCTCGATTCATGTTTTCGACAGATCCACGCTTTCGAGCTGAAGCCTTCATGCGCCGCTGATCTTTCTCATTCGTGCGGTCATTGCTTACTCTGCTGGGGTCGAGGCTCAGCTCTTCGAGTGTGGACGCTCTGTAGTTGCCTGCATTAAACTTCAGCGCTGCCTCCACAGTGAAGAGAGAGGCATGGCGCTCCTTTGGTGCAAGAGATCATGGAGTGGAAGCTCTCATTGTTGTTTTGGGTCTTTCCCCGTTGGCAACTTTCAAGCAGTTTTTATCACTCAAGCGCTCGTATATGGGGAGTACGGCCTGGCAAACATGAGGAGGCAAGTTGCGAGGATGTTTCGGTACAAGCTCGCACCTGGCCTGTGCAGCATTGGGACGGCACCAGGAGTTGGGGCCTGTTGGGCAGTGTATGGCTTGCAACAGGGTCGTTGGAGGTGATGTGATGGTACGTAGCCATCACTGCCTTGTGCATGCCATCCACATCTCCTTTGTGCGTTTTCAGCGCCCACCCGTAGTACGCGCTCAGCCTTGTGATAAGGTCTGCTGTCAGTCGACCCTTTCCGCCAAGGCTCTGAAAGCCCGGTGCTTTGTGCTTCGTTACAAGGTTGTGCAAAGCTGTGCCCATGCGCTTTTGCACATGATTTACGCAATGCTCCTTGTCAATCTCTATGTATCCATACACCTTTTTCTCTTGCAAGGCAAGGTACGTGCGACTGTCCCCGTCACTGAGCACAGAGGTGTAGCGAAGGTTGTGCCGTTCGAGAGGCCTGAAAAGAATAAGAGCGGCCTCCACTTCCATTTCTCCCGACTTGGTGTCAATGTTCTTCTGGCACTGTGACTGGTGACTGGCCTTCCAGTCTTCGAAGGAAGGATCTTTGGGGGCCCGCTCGCATGCAGCGCAGAAATTGCCCAAGGCAACATAGTCCATAACAAAACCAATGAACAGTTCAATCACGGTGCCGACGCCGATGTGCGAGGAATGTCCGCGGGTCATCCATGATCCATCGTACGACGCCGCGATGTTTCCGGGATTGCTAAGGCACAATTCAGTGTAAAGTAAAACTCTTGCTTGGGCTAGTTGGTTCATACTTGAATTAGTAAAGGCAAGGCACAGAAAATCGGGACTCAAGAAGAAGAACACAAACGGCGCCGGTCCTGTAGTTTGTGTTCTTCTTCTTGAGTCCTGGTTTTCCACGCCTTGCCTTTACTAATTCAGTGTAAAGATTGCGCACAGACCGCGCACACTCACTTGTCAGGTTGCGGGCTGCGCGATCGGCTGCAGGTGTCAGCTTTTCCTTGACGTAGCTTTGCCAAGTCTTCGTGTGGAGTCTGCGACGGCTTATGTTCATTATTGAGAACACATCATTCAGGGCTCTTTGGCGATTTAAAGTTGCCTGCATAGCCCGAGCGGCGAGAACGTTCACAGCAAACAGGTTGTGCACCGCGCACGTGCGGCGAGCTCCAGTTCGACGACCACAGCTCACGCACGTCAGAAGCAGCTGGACAGCGAGTCCGTATTCATGCTCCTCTCGGACTATATTTAAGCCCCCACTACATATGTTGCAGTTGGCCACCGCAAGCATAGTGTTCACTGCATCTAAACTGACAATGGTAAACACAGTCCCGTCAATGGGGCGCGCTGCAGTATCGGTGCTAGCACCTAGTAAATCTCGCTTCTTCTCCGTCGCGGGAGTTGATGAGAGGCGCTGCAGTTTTTCTTGCGTTTTCCTTTTGCCCTCTTGTATTTCTGCGGGCTGCAGAAACTTCGTGTCGTGACGCACGCTACCTTCGGTACCTCCGGCAGGCGATGAGGGCGAAGGGCTTGCTAGCCTACATCGGCATTATCGGCGATCGAATCGGCGATAGCGCCAGCGGGCGCCACGATTTTGACACTTTGCTGGGTTGCGGAGTGCTTCTTGCAGTTCTCAATCAATGTACCTTTTTTCCACCAAACTTGTTCCTCGTGTGAAATATTCTTCCTAAACGGGCCATCGTGCAGCAGACACTGATGCTAGGGCAATATGGCAGATGGCAGACGGCCGACTGAAGCGGGGAGCAGACGACGAGAAAGGAATTCCGCCAATCATATGGCGCCCTCAAGTCACGTGCACTCAGTAACGAATAAGAGAGCGCGCTGGGACCTTTCTTTGGCACGGTAACTGAAGGAATCCAATGGCTGCATAGAGCCTGCGTTGGCGGGAAATTGAAGAAAAAGACCGCTCTTTGAAATGAGACCAAGATGTCCGCTCTACAATGCGTGAAACGGCAGCTGCGTTTCGTAGAAGTGCCGTTTTAGTATTAATTTCGGCTCAAATTTTGCTAGTATCAATGTTTAGAATAGTTTAGAAGTTCGGTCTGGTTGTGTAAAAAGGGCTGTAGATTTCAGAAACACCATTTTTCAAGAAGTCAGTTTTTTTGCAATTTTTTCTTCCCTAAAGACCCTTGTCCCCCCTTAAGGGCAGTAGAAGCATTCATTTTTTCGAACTACCCGATTTTCGGACGTTCTCGCTGCCCCTGGGGAGTTCGAAAAATTGCACATTGACTGTACAACTGACCAAGAGGACGCTTCAAATGGTTCCCGTGGCGAACCCGCAGCGGAATGAGGGCGAGAACAGAAAGGACCTACATATTGGGGGAATGAACGAGAAATGAAGCGTGCCGCCGCATCTTTGAAGGAGCTTGAGCTCAAAAAACTAAGTGTTGGCTGACGCCAGTATGCACTTGTGAGAAAGTTCGGACCTCATACATATGAGCTTGCTCTCAGTTGATAGAAATAGCTCATGTTCAAAAATATTTGCTTCTGTATGCATCTCCTTTTTATTCGTATTTGAGAATGTACGACTTGATTTCCAGTTGGTTTTACATTATTTTCCCTTTTTTTTGTAGATATTCGCTGTGTGTTTAGCTAACACATTGCTTCTGTTTCCTTTTTGAATAAAATAAACGCTGCTCCTTACTATTCAAACTGGATTATGTAGTTTATTTTTTAACATCCTTACTAGAGAGCGACAGCATCGGGCGACATGGTGTCAGCCCGCCACGCGTTTTGAGAAAAGTGCAAAATACAAATAGCATAAAGACATCGCATGCGGAAAACATTTTTGTTAGTCTCTCTAGGTTTGTAAACCTTTCGAGGCAGATCCAGTCTTGTGTGCTGGTTACAAATGTGCAATTTTCTTTTCAATATTAATAAAAAAAGAAGTTACAATTCTTTGTGTTAGAACTTGTGGGGTCTCACGCATGCTCTTGGAACAAAGGAGCGACAGCACAGTAGTGCAAACAATCGCAAGAGCATTTATTGCACTTGTCACACACTAATGCCTGCTAGGCGAACATGAGTGCGCGACAAGTCCAACTTACCACAACTGGATAGCGAGCGAATATGTGTGCCCCCGTGCTCGACACCAACGTCTAATTGTTCGCGTGTACGGTTAGGTGAATGGTGGCACCTTTTAGGGATCGTTTCCATCCATCCCAGTGCCCTGTTCCCACTGCCGGAGCTTCCACGTCGCTCGCCAAGTCAGAGAGGAAGAGCCCCGGTTGTCGTTGGGTAGCGTTAGCAGCACAACGCTTGCGCAGTCTGTCGCACTAGTCTGCAACCACACTGACAACTGCCGACGCAAGGCCACGCAGCGAAGCTGGATTACA
This sequence comes from Dermacentor andersoni, assembly GCF_023375885.2. NCBI lineage: Eukaryota > Metazoa > Arthropoda > Arachnida > Ixodida > Ixodidae > Dermacentor > Dermacentor andersoni. Next base: position 185,362,164 of record NC_092819.1, on the reverse strand, counting down.
GGAGACACGAGCCACCTAGGGTAAACAACATCGGGGGATGTGTGAGAGTTGAGCATCCCCACGAACTTTGGGATCTGACTTGCAAAAGATGTACTGCATCAAGAAAGCTAAAATTAAGCATGTATGTTCGTGGAGGTTCAAAGAGTGCAAGTTAGCACTTCTATATTCGTATCTGTACTTTAGCTGAAGTTATGAAATTCCAATGTTGCAGCTTTACAAATGTGAATCCTTGGTGATTTCTACAAGATTTCAAAATATTGCAGTTTCCTAAGACACTATATCAGTTTATGTGCACTCTGACTCGCCTACATTCAGGCAAAAAAAAAAACAGACGGAGAGAATTGAATGAGTAGAAGGGATGCAACGCCAATCCCAAACACAAACTAGAAAAAGAAACTGTCAAATATACCTATCAAGCTTCAATACTGGAAAAGAATAATTGCACACAATAAAACCACACAAAAATCCCTCCGCTGATGTCGACATTAGGTGCAAGTATAGGCTTGTAACAGGATCTGGAAGGCACCAACATGAACCTGCGTAAGTGCGTGAAGCACGTGAATGGGCATCGGCACATTGTCTGCAGTGTCTGAAGTAAAACTACACTCGAGGACCAAGGGTAGTTGTTTGCTTCACTGTTGTTATCGTTGATGTGGCACAAGATTGCGCGACGCAGTGACTTGTCTCCGGAGCAATCTTCGGCTCATCCAAACCTAGCTAAAACTGACTCCTCTCTCTTGCCATAGGAAGCAGAGATGGCTTGCTCTTCGTTTTCAAACTTTTCTTTAGAGAGCGTCAATTTGCCGCTTACGTTCGCAGTATGATCTGCAAAGAAACACCAGATAACAGTTTTCGAAGCAGGCCCATTGGCAGGCCTAGCAGACGAGCGCTGAGCTGGCAGCGTCAGGGCACTAGTTGCCCTAGCAACAGCCAATCGGAGGGCGCATGCACTGCATGCACCATGTGTTTCATCAGATCGGCCCTGATTGCGTCACGTTTGTACCTTTCCTATGCAGTCATCGTAGCTAGGATGCAGGGAACTGAAAGGTGGAACTTTTAGCTTTCGAGTGATACCAAGATGGTGGCGCTTAGGGGCAAGAAAGACTAGATAGCTCCATGAGCTCCAGTGTTTCTGCGCGATTCTGCCCTCCTTTCTCACCATCCGCACTGACAAAATAATTCTTTTCGGGCACTTGGGGTGCGTTTTTGAACAACCCGCGTTTATATGGTGTAGATTCGTCATTATACAGTGAAATCCCGATATAACGAATTACGCGGGACCGCGGAAAATCTTTCGTTATTTTGAAATATCGTTGTAATGAAAAACTTGCGATTATGAGCCAGTGGACAAACCTTGTAATGAAAATGACGTACCTTGACAGGAGACACGTGTGGAGACAAGCATATTCTCAAATAAAAATGTTTCGCTCACTTCAAAGCTGCTTTATTTGAAGAAATCAGTGATTTTCTTCTGGTGCGTGCAGAACACACGACCGATTAGGAATGTGTCTACATCTTCCGCTTTGCGCAATACCTCATCGGGTATGTCATTTCACCGAGCGATGAAAGTGTGGACTTTGTTCATGTGCACTAAAACATCAATGTTCCACACGATCTCATCTGTGTTCGGTGACCCACAGTCGTCTTCTTTTGGGTCGTCATCGTCACTGGAGATGTTTCAAACGCAGATAACAATCTCTTCGGTTGTCAGGTCAGCCACCGTTAGTGCTAAGCTGTCGCACTGCACGTAGTCATCAAAGGAAGACACGGCAGGCAGCAGTTCCACAATCTCGATCCACAGGTCTCTTGGGTTGTTGTCGGTCACCTCCAGGTCATCTTGAGGCGCTTTGACCAGCCCTGCTTTTCGCCAGCAGTTGCTAATGGTGGACGCCTTCAAGTTCCACCAGGTTCCTGTGAGCAATTCTGCTGCCTGACGAATATTGATTGCAGTCGGCTGCTTCAGGTGGAGGTCGATAATCAACCGCTGCACAAGGCGCCTACACAATTCTGCTTTCACACTCCTTGTAATGCCCTGGTCTAGTCTGGTTGCAGCAAGGAGGAGGAGGAGGAAGTAAACTTTATTGCTCTAGAAAGAGTAATTCAAGCAAGGACATGTTTGGCGGCAGAAGCTCTAAGCGAATGGCGTAAAGCAAACATTCGCAATGTGAGCAGAGCAGTTGTCGACAACCAGTAGAATTCTTCGGTCATCCCTCCTCGTTTGGTCGTTGAATTTGATGAGCCACTCAGAAAAGAGTTCTTTGGTCATCCAGGCTCGTTTGTTGGCGCAGCAGTCATACGATAATGTGACTTTTTTCATGCAGCGAGACTTCGCGTACTTGCCGATGATGAGTGGTTTAATTTTCTTCGTGCCTGTTGCATTGCAGCAGAGTAGGTCTGTCATGCGAAGATGCGACTTCTTCCCTCCTTCGCCCTGCTGTCCTTTAAGTGCATTGTCCGGTCTGGCAGGAGCTGATAAAAACATGCAGCCTCATTCGCGTTGGAAATATAGTCTTCAGAGTAGGTTCAGCCACCTCTAGAAAACGATCATTGCACCAGGGGTTCTCTGTCAGCAGCCATTCCGTCGCCGAAGGCTACCTGCCAAGTTATTCCATTCCTTTGGTGGAAACAAGAAAGCCAACCCGCACTAGCCTCGAACTCAGTTATTTCAAGTGCATCGGCAAATTCGCAGGCTTTTTCTTGGAGCGTTGGGCCAGACACGGGAACGTTTTGTAGTCTGGCATCTTTGAACCACGTGAGAACAGCTTGGTTCACATTTTGAAAGTTTCCCAGTCGCAGCCGTTTCCTCGTAGGAGCGAGTTGCGATTCTCGGTAAAGTTAGACAATCTTGTCTCTGTCTTTCAAAATGGTTGCGACGGGCGATGGGGCAATGCCATGCTGTCTGCATAAGTCAATTTGTTTTTTCCCTGCATCAATTTCCTGCAATACGTCCAATTTGTCCTGCAGCGAACACTGCTTTCGCTTCTTCTTGGCGCCGTTGCTAGCTGTATTCATCGTTGGATCTCACGCAAACATCACCAAATCTTTGTTGTGAACTTCTTGGTGAAGTTTCTGGTTAAGTTGTTGGCACTCAACAGGGTGATGGTGACAACTACTGCACTCTCGATTTGTTTCATGCTAGAGTTGCGGCGCTGTTACTTTTAGCCGAATTCATAATACGGATGTTCCTCGGTTATAAAATGGAAAATAAACTATGTGGGCTATTTTGAAATATGCTCTGTATTGAAATTCGTAGTTCCGAAATATTTTTACTTTGAAGATATAGCCAATCTGGTGAGGATTTCTAAAACATTCATAAATTTGAAAAATTCGTTAATGTGGGGTTCGTAGTAACGAGATTTGACTAGATTCAAAGACAAATAGATCCCCCACATTTTTTTTTTTTCACGATTTTTAGTTCCTGTGTTCCCACTTGAAATCCTTGGAGGGGATGCAGTGTTATCTTGGCGTGGGTTGTGCATGCGTTTAAAGTATTTCGTGCAAAATTTGATTATCTTTTGCAAACGGCACTCTGGGAAGGCAGTTGGAGTTCCCCAAGGCCAGAACCCCTGCCTTAGGTCATTGTTTGATCATTGTGCTTGGTTCCAGTTTATTGCTTGGAATGAAACAAATTCAAATATAAGCAAATCCAAAGCAAAGGAACCGGCAGCATGTTTTCCGATAACTGCTTTACTGCTGCAGAGGTGTCTCTCATCCAAAATCGATAGGCAAATGTGGGCTTTTGACAAGACAGAGGTGGCATGGATACTGCTGTTAGCACTGTTGATTTGACTATTATGGAGGCTGCTGGTCCCTTGCTTGCAGAGAGAGAAGGATGGAGCGTCTGTTTTAATAAATTGTACTCTTTGGGAAAAGAAAAAGGTGAGCCTAATGGGCCTGTCCTCCACTTTGTGCATGACTTTCTCCAATTATGCAGAACTCCTTGGTGATGTCGTGTGGGCAGGTGTGATCTTCAAATTGGGAGGCGTGGCTGATCCGTGTGCATTCTTGTCTTTGCAGGCAACTGCGCGGTCCGCCCCGGACCGGGAGCGCGAGATCAACAATCTGGTGCGCAAGGCGGACTTCAACACGGACCCGTATGTGCAGGAGTTTGGTCTGTCCATCAGCAACACTATGATGGAGGTCAGGGGCCGCATCCTGCCTCCGCCAAAGCTGCAGTATGGCGGCCGGACCAAGCAACAGGCGATCCCCAACCAGGGGGTGTGGGACATGCGGGGCAAGCAGTTCCACACGGGCGTCGAGATCCGCATCTGGGCCATCGCCTGCTTTGCGCCACAGCGCACCTGCCGCGAGGACGCCCTGCGCAACTTCACCCAGCAGCTGCAGAAGATCAGCAACGACGCGGGCATGCCCATCATCGGGCAGCCCTGCTTCTGCAAGTATGCCACGGGCCCCGACCAGGTCGAGCCCATGTTCCGATACCTCAAGTCCACCTTCCAGGGGCTCCAGCTTGTCGTCGTCGTGCTGCCTGGCAAGACCCCGGTCTACGGTGAGCGAACTAGCACAGCTGAAGCTTGCCATTTCACTTAGTTTGGAATACAGTTAAGGGGGGACACGGCTCTTTGCGGCGAAAAAATCGATTTTTTTGAAAACGAAATTTTCGATATCTACAGCTAATATTCCTTTAATTCACCAAGTTTCGAATCTCGGGGAAGAGTATTTCGTCCGCAATATCAATTTATAACATCACTGTGAACTGAATTCCGCGCAAAAACAGCCCTTTTTATCGCGGCGCGTAGCTCTTTTTCTACGCGCGCGATCGCAGCAATCTTGGTCTCATTGGAAAGAGGAGCCTTCCTTCTTTAATTTCCCGCCAAAAGCGACTCCGTCGGTACGCCAGTGACGTTGAAATCCGAGGAGAAAAAAAAGCCCGAACGCCCGATCCGATTCGTTGGCTAGCGCACGTGACCAAAAACGCGTGCTGTGGTTGGCTGCGCGAGGTTCCCATCGTCTGCTCCACTCCGCAGGCGACGCAACTGCGCGTCTCGTAGGTTCGTTGGGCATGTGCCAACAAAGTCCGATCCACTGGGAAAGTTCGCCACGAGGCACAAGTTCGGCAAAAAGAAGAAGCGATCAGCTTATAACTTTCAAAAGCGCTCCATTCCTTCTGAAAGCATCCAGAGTAGCTCGCCGCCAACCACAAATGATGCCGAAGTAGGCCTAGCCAGCTCACAAATGAGTGAAATCGTTACGGACAGCGGCTGCGTTCGGCGTGACGCTGCAATGTTGCAGCGTGCGGATTTGTTGCAGAGGGAGATGAATGCTCAAAAAAAACTTCGAGTTCTTGCGTCAACGCAAGCAACAAAGCGGGTGTTGGATTTGCTCACTCGCGCCGATGGCGTTGCAGCCGCGCCAGTCGACGCCGAGGCAGGCTTCGCTTTCCTCAGACTCCGTGAACGGACTGATGTCGTCAAGTGCAAGGTGTGCGGCGGCAGCGTCGCAGTAGGCAAAAGCGAACGGTAATCTGGCCTCGCCATAAAGATCGTTATCACGTGCGCGTGTTGCGGCGATATCGCGTCGGCATGGAGCTCGACCCGCGTGAACGACAACCTTGCCGCGCGCGCGATGCTAGCCACCGGGAATCAGCGAACGGCGCTAAACGATGTTTTTGCCGTATTTTGGGTGGCCGTGGTCGGAGCGACTACATTCCTGGTGGCTTTTAGCCACTTTCACTGCAAAATAATGCAAAATTATTTCTGTAGTTTTGATTAAAAGTGAATGTATTCCTATTTTCTCGTTTTCTCAAAACACCGACTTTTTACTTGTACACAATGTAGGGTAAGATTTTGGAATTTATGCTTCAAAAATTTTCAATTCTGCTTTAGATCAGACAGTAGGGTAGCCACAATTCGAACAGTAAAGATTGAATTGCTATAAAATTACTAATATTTGATATATCGAAAGAGTATTCCTACCATTATGTTCCTTATGTTTTCTAGTACCCAGGCATGTGCCAATACGAATTTCGTAGCGCATTTTTCCCCCTATTGTTTCTGCAAATTATGAATAAAGAATTTCATTTATCTTCAGAACTAAATGGCCTATTGGAAAAATAATTACATACTTGGAATCAGCACAAAAGTCTTAACAAGAATGGAAAGTTTCATGAATATTGATGGAAAACATGAACATTATTTGAATTAGTGTCCCCCCTTAAAGAAGCGAAAGTTTCATTCTTGCCTGGTTGGACCCCTGTATCATCCTTGATCAATTTAGTATTCAAGCATTTGCCGTAATCACCATGAACATGTTCTGAAACGTTTTTTCTCGTTTTCTCAAAACAACATTTTTGATGGTAGTGTAGTTTTGGAGTGACAATATCTCTGGTTCTACTCATCTTATTGCAATAATTCTTTTTTCGTCAGAAAGGTGGACAAATAGGGAGTGCAGTAGGCCTAAAATATGAACAAATATCATTACAGAAATTTTGAAAAAGTAATAATTTCTCCAGGGTTTCACTAATGCCTTCTGCTTACAAAAGTTTGACATGCTGTAACTTTGGCATAAATCAGTTTAGAACATTCATTCTTGTAGCACTGCAACCTCTGATCATTTAACATCATTTTGATGTGCCAGTCTCCTTCATTAACAGCCAGCATTGTAGAGAGAACTTGCCTCCAAATTAGTCCATACAAAAAAACATGAATTGCTTATATTTTGAAAAGTACTTGTTGCATGGGAAAACCAATTGAATATTTGAAATCAGCATGTCAAAATACATAAGTGATGGAAGCTTTATCAAATTGTGGCCACAAATAAAAAATGAAAATTTAAGTGGGGTGTCCCCCCTTAAACTTGGATGTAACGAACCTCTATGTAATGAATTCCTGGATTTTATGAATTTTTCTCAATCCCCGACGCCATCCCTATAGAAGCCCATGTATTTGTAACCCATGTAACGAAGGCGTTGCAGTGATCGACCTTGATGTAACGAATTTGCGACATTGCTCATTTTTTATCTTGAGCTATAACTCCACTGAAAATTTGTATGCACAACGCATATGTATTGTAATGAAAAAAAAAATATATATAAAATAATGGGCAGGCTGTGAGAGGAACCCGATAACAATGGGCTGGCTGCGACTGCGTGCTGCGATGGTGATACGAGAGCTGCTAGAACACCTAGCACCGCTTCGGGGCAAGCGGAGCAACCGTCTCACATGCCCTTCTCACAGCTGGCGCGCCGTTTGCATCGTACAGCAGGGCCAGCAGACCATCTAAAAGGCCATGCTTTGCAGGTTTTGCTTGTGTAATTCTGACGTCAGGTGGCACTACTCGGCCTGCTCAGTTTGGCCAGTTTGGTGCTTGGCTGTGTTAGGCTTGCTGCTGTCTTGGCGTGACAATGAGAGACTCCTCTCTCTCATTGTTGGCTGTGTCAGTTAGCTGTAAATATGAGTTTGCGATCGGGAAGCTAAAAGCTTTCTCTTGGAGACAAGCTTGCAATTGTGGGTGTGGTTTCCGCGGGCGAGAAGGATGTCGCTGCTCTTTTCAACATTGCAGCCAACATCCCAGCTCCCTATCGACAATTTTGTGTTCAAGACAAAGTATCTGCGACGCAGTGGATTCGCACACAAGTAGCAAGAAAAAAAGGCTAAAGACGTCTACGTACGCTGATGTGCTCAAGGCTGTTTTTACGTGGTTTCTGGATGCACGGGCACGAAACGGGACAATAGGTGGCGGGATCGTGCAGCAGAAAGCTAAGGATTTTGCATCCATTCTTGGCCAACACGACTTCAACGCAAGTAACGTGTGGTTACAAGGTTTCAAGAGCCGGAACGGTGTCTTCAGTAGTTGTTAGCGGTGAGTCCTCAGGCAGCAATGCCTATGCTTCGTGGTTAGCCGAGAAGCTGCCCGGCATTATCGGCTGCTATGAGGCGGCGGACTTGTACAACGCCAATGTTCCGTCAGATGGTTGCCATATTGCACAGTGGCGCAAAGGAGATTGCCGCTACAGAAAACAAAGCAAACTCCACATGATGGTGTTGCTTTGCGCCAACATTGACTGTATTGACAAGAGAATATTGTCACATCGTAGTGATGGTAAAGAACACAGTAGCAATACTGTGAAGGAAGAAACTAACTTTTATTGGGCTAGCTTGTGCCCACAAAAGCAGGCTACACTTAAGGGGGGGACGCGGCTTTCGCATTGCAAGAAATGACCAAAAAATCGAATTTTTGAAAACCACGTTTTCAATTTCTATTACTCCTTTTCTATCTGATTCCGAAATATTATCACTGTAAACCATGTAGAAGTGCTCTAAAAAATTAGTTTTGATCAGCCAAGGTGGCGAAGAATTTCGCAGAAATAAAGAAAAAATGGAATTTTTCAAGCCACAATATCTCTGGAACGGTGCAACCGAGCGCCACCATCTTGGTCTTGTTGGAAAGCGCATTTCTCAGTCTTCAAATTTGCAGATTCAGCTACCTCTTACATACAGAAACATGCATACAAGAAGCAAATGATTGAAAGTCGTGCCAGAGTCTGCGATTGGCCGCGCCCGCCACGTGACTCCAACGCGGTTCGCCATAGGTCCGGTGCTCACGTCGTCTGCTCGGCTCTTTGCACCTCGTGAGTCTAGGTCCACTCGCCATAATCTTGACGTGTTGAAACGGGCACTACACGGACATTACACTACACTACACTACACTACACGGCAGTAGCGTAGCCCATCCCTATGTTTGTGGACGTCTCAGAGCCGCGGCTAAGCATACCAAGCATCGGCGGGGCGGACATCGCGACCAAGATTTGCGCGCGGAATCCAGACACACGGCTAAGCCTTTGAGCACTTGGTATTTCGGAATTCGTGACCAAGCACATTGCGCATGCAATCCTCGGACCCGCTGCTAAGCATTTCGTGCATAGGAGTCGCCAACTCGGCGACCAAGCACATCGTGTGCGGACATCTCGAACCCTCGCCTAAGCATTTTGTGCATTGGCGCCTCCGACTGTGCGACTACGTACATCGAGCATTGACTCCTCAAGTCCGCGTCTAGGCATTTCGCGCGTCCGCACCTCGAACTGCGTGACTAAGCACATCAATGCCGACTCCTCGAGCCTGTGACTAGATATTTCACGCATCGGCACCTTGGACTGCGTGGCTAGGTACTTCGCACATCGACACCTCGAACTGTGCAAATCAAAGGGCAGAGACCCAAAAAGTCACCTGTAAGCAAAGTCAGCAAAAACTACAATTCTGGTGCATTTTGTGAGATGTGAACTGCTCCAAGAACTTTGAGAGACGTTTTCTCAAAAGTGTGTTTTGGGCGTTCTGCGTTGTCTGTGGAAAGGGTAGCATTGGAGTGCCTGGACCAGTTTTGATCCTGTTTGTTTTTATGTATTCCCTGAAGTGTGCTTGAGGGTATGACAGTCTTCAATATCTTGCTGATGGCCTAGTTGTCTTTCTGCATGCTTATTTGTAAATGACAAGTTCTGGTACAATTAGTGAAAGTGAACATGATGTTCTGCGAAAAAAAAATAAAGCAATTAAAATTTTTGGAACTGTTGTACCCTGTAGTGCTCTTTTGGGCAAAGATTAAAACTACAGGCATGTTTCGTTACTGTGCCAGGTTTCCCACAAGTGGAACACATGTAACATTTTGTAACTAGAAAACTACACGTATCGTAATGAAACTGCTGCTAAGACATTTATTAGCAACGGGCGCGAACGGGTAGCCGTCACAAGCGTTCAGCGAAAGACAGCAACCACAAGCTCATGCCGGTAGCGATGGTGCTGTGGCACAGGCAGGCTACTCTTCTTCGTTACAATCGCCCTCCGCAGAAAAAGGCGCCATCCTGGCGGCTTAAGGGGGGACACGGGTCTTGAAACGGCAAAAAATCACAAAAAAGTCGATTTTCGGAAAATTGCATTTTCGCTACGTTTATACATTCAAGAATCGCTCCGCGAAATCTAGAAGCTAAATTTAATCGGAAAACAATAAAAAATCGCGCATAAAGGGGCCAGGGTGAACGCGAAATCAGCAAAATCTGGTCAAAAATGTTCAAACTTCGCGCCGTCGCCATTTGCGAACGCGGTGGCCGATGGCCGCCATCTTGCGCTTGTTTTGAAGCTGTTTTCTTTGTGCGCATTTTGCGCCAGTTCAACATGGCGTCGGCGAAGGGAAACCGACGCTATCGCGTCATTTCTGAAGAATGCGTCCGTGCCGCCGATTGGCCAAAGCGCGCACACCCCCCGCGCGCCTCGCTACTATTGGTTCGGCGCTCTTTGGCGCGCGCTCGACCGCTCTCGCGTTTCGCTACGTTTGTTTATCTCTGGTTTCATCGCGCCGCTGTCCACGTTTGTTCAGCCGCTTGCTTCGCGACGACGTTTGATAAGGTGCTCGGATGGCTGGAAAAGATCGTCGTCTCAAGGCTACTACGCGTCAAGCGGCTGTGGAATGCGCGACGGAAGGCGGCTAGGCCTGTCATACTCGCCGAGTTGCCGGTCTGCCTGGACATTCTACCCGATTGAGTTCCGAGCTGCAAACCGGCACGTCTAGCGTCAACACTTCGTCCGCCCACGTTACGCGTGTTGGCACAGATCGTGCAGGCACCGTTTCCTTCACGACTGAAGAAAGTAGCGAGCGCCGGAAAACGTGCCTGGCGTCGCAGTCTGCAATGGAACGAAAGTTCACGCTGCTGGGTGTCGACACGAGAGAGGACGTCAACGACAGCGGAACTGAATTTGCAATCGTGGATTTATCCGTCGTACAAGAGTTCCTTGCACTCGTGCTGTGTCCCGGGTGCGGCTAGATAGTGGTGATGCTTTCAAGGACCCTGCCAAGGAGTACGGGCACTCGGCAGTGTTCTGACAATGTTCTGTCGTCACAATGCTGCGAGAGCAAAGGGAGAGCCTGAACCTAGGCACCACTACAACTTGCCAGAACATGTGGCAGAAGCAATGCTGCCTGTATATACGCGGCTATCTGAAAAATCCCTGCTCCAGAGATACCAGCGAGGCAGGACACAGAATTCGAATGAGAGCCTTCACTCAGTGATTACTCAGGTACAGGTACAGCATGCATCTCTCTTTGCTGTGCAAGCTGCTGTTGGGGAAGCTGTCCTACGCTTCAACACTGGGAACCTGATTGCGTCCACTGCAATTCTACAGCAGCTACACATGAATATTCCTGGCACTGCATCTCAGCGAGCAAAGGAGAAAGACTGCCATCGAAGTGCTAACTCCAGCAAGAAGCGAGAAGCCTCTTTGAGCGCAAGGAAGCTAGCCAAAAAGCGGCATAAAGATAGGATGCATCCAGATTATGCCCCTGGTGAATTTCCTTGAGATTTTATTGGTATGTTCTCAATAAAGATATTGCAGAATGTTTTTCCTTGATTTCTCAAAACAACAATTCTGACAGACTTCCAATTTTGGAGGTAAAATAGCTTCTGTCCTATTTGAGCTATCAGCATAATTTTTCTTTTACCAGAAAGAGAAATGTATGCAGTACGCAATATGCACCTTTTAAAAGCAGTACTCTTCTCAAAAAGTTTTTGAAATGGGTCACATGCTTGACATGTCAAGATGGCGTTTTTTTCTCACAACTTTGATGAGCTCTAACTCTTGCTCAGATTAGCCTAGAACATTAATACCTTATGGCACTCCCTGAACATTCTAGATAGTCTTTATACTCAAATTACTGTGTTAGGGTTTTTTGTGTAGATGCTAATTTTCCTCCAAACAAAGGACCCAGCTTATACAATGCTTTTAGAGTATAACAAACTACTTATCCTATGGCGAAATTAATTATATTTTTAGAATCTGCATATTAAAATACACAAAGTGTGAAAATTTCGTTCAGATCTGTCCACAAATAAAATAGTATTTCAAGTGTAGCCTCTCCCCTTAAGGCGAAGAGACTACTATTGGGTCGTAGTACGGCTTAAGGCGAGAGACGTGGACAAGTTCGCGGCCGCGATTGCGTAGGTCCGTCGATGGCGTGAGGGGCTCTACGATGTAATTGACGGAGGACGCTTGCTCCAGAACGCGGTAGGGTCCTAGGTACTTTTCGACAAGTTTTGAGGAGAGGCCGGGTGTAGTAGCGGGTACCCGAAGCCATACGAGAGAGCCAGGCAAAAAAGTTGGTGCAGCACGGCCGGAAGGTTGACGGGATTGCTGCTGCCTCTGGTCCTCGATGGAAAAAGAGCGGGCAAGCTGGCGGCATTCCTCGGCATGACGAGCAACTTCAGATAGCGGAGTACTTTCGGAGGCGTCGGGTGTATATGACAGAATGGTATCGAGAGTAGTAGAAGGTTCTCATCCGTATAGGAGAAAGCAAGGGGAAAAAACAGTAGTTACTTGGGTCGCAGTATTGTACGCATACGTCACGAAAGGGAGAACTTGGTCCCAGTTCGAATGATCAGAGGCAACGTACATGGAGAGCATATCGCCAAGAGTACGGTTGAAGCGCTCGGTCATGCCGTTAGTTTGCGGATGGTACGCTGTACTGGTGCGGTTGTACGCATACGTCACGAAAGGGAGAACTTGGTCCCAGTTTGAATGATCAGAGGCAACGTACATGGAGAGCATATCGCCAAGAGTACGGTTGAAGCGCTCGGTCATGCCGTTAGTTTGCGGATGGTACGCTGTACTGGTGCGGTGAACGATTCGGCATTCGTCAAGTAGTACCTTCAAAGCATCGGAAAGAAAGGCGTGGCCTCTATCGCTCAGAAGTTCGCGAGGGGCACCGTGGCGAAGAACGAAATGTCGTAACAGAAACGATGCAACGCTGCGGGCGGTGGCAGTCGGCAGAGCAGCTGTTTCAGCATAGCGGGTCAAGTGATCCACTGCAACAATAATCCAGCGGTTGCCTGCTGGAGTGGAGGGTAGCGGTCCGTAGATGTCTATACCAACACGATCAAAGGGCCGACTAGGGCAGGGAAGGGGTTGTGACGGGTAGACTTGTCCGGGAGGTAATTTTCGGCATTGGCACTGAGCACAGGAGCGAATGAACTTTCTGACGTAGTTATACATGCCGCGCCAATAAAATCGGATGCGTAGTCGAGCATAGGTCTTGAAGAGGCCGGCATGTGCGCACTGAGGGTCTGCGTGGAAAGCGTCGCAGATAAGGTCACGAAGATGGCGGGGTATCACGAGAAGCCACTTGCAACCGTCAGAGAGGTAATTACGACGATAAAGAAGGCCATCGCGAATGCAGAAGTGGGTAGCCTGGCGGCGAAGAGCGCGAGATGGTGAAGGGGTGGATGGATCAGTAAGGATGCTGATGAGAGCACTGATCCAGGGATCCTTGCGCTGCACCGACGGCATGTTGCGCAGTGCATGAGATGGAACTGTGGGCTCAAGGGCGGATAGGCAAGCGCAGTCAGCGGCGACCGGTGAGCGAGAAAGGGCGTCAGCGTCCGTGTGTTTGCAGCCGGAACGGTAGAGAACGCAGATGTCGTACTCCTGTAGCTTAAGGGCCCAGCGAGCAAGTCGGCCAGATGGGTCCTTAAGGGTAGACAGCCAACAAAGGGCGTGATGGTCAGTGACGACATCGAAAGGGTGACCATACAAATAAGGACGGAATTTTCCAAGGGCCCAAATAATGGCTAAACACTCTTTCTCTGTAACAGAGTAATTAGCCTCGGCCTTTGTCAGAGTTCGGCTCGCGTAGGCAATGACATATTCGTCAAACCCCGCTTTTCGTTGCGCGAGTACGGCGCCAAGTCCGACGCCGCTGGCATCGGTGTGGACTTCTGTGGGCGCTGCAGGATCGAAGTGGCGGAGGATAGGTGGCGAGGTTAGCAGGCGGCGTAATTTCGTGAAGGCGTCATCACAGGCGGGCGACCAGGCGGAAAGTTCTATGTCGCCACTTAGAAGGGCTGTCAGGGGTGCGCTTATGGAAGCGAAATTTCGAATGAAACGTCGGAAGTATGAGCATAAACCAAGGAAACTTTGAAGCTCCTTTAACTTCTTTGGTTGCGGAAAGTCGGTGACAGCGCGGAGCTTGGCTGGATCCGGAAGGACGCCGTCTCGTGATACAACATGGCCAAGAATAGTGAGCTTTCGGGCTTTTACGACATTTTTTTAAGTTAAGTTTAAGTCCCGCGTCAATAAGGCATTTCAGAACTTGCTCGAGACGGCTGAGATGGGTTCGGAAGTCAGCGGAAAAGACAACTACGTCATCCAGGTAGCATAAACATGTGTTCCATTTGAGGCCGCGTAAAATATTATCCATCATTCTCTCAAAAGTGGCTGGAGCGTTGCACAGGCCGAAAGGCATTACGATGAATTCTTACAATCCGTCAGGTGTTACAAATGCTGTTTTAGGTCGATCAGATGGTGCCAAGGGGACTTGCCAGTATCCGGAACGTAAATCCAGCGAAGAAAAGAACTCAGCTCCCTGCAAACAGTCGAGGGCGTCGTCGATACGCGGTAACGGGTAAACGTCCTTGCGCGTTATCTTGTTCAGACGTCGGTAGTCGACGCAGAATCGAATAGAGCCATCCTTTTTCTTAACGAGGACGACCGGTGATGCCCAGGGACTGTTGGAAGGCCGCACAACGCCACGCTTGAGCATGTCAGCAACCTGGTGGTCAATGAAACGGCGCTCAGAGGCGGACACTCGGTAAGGGCGCTGCCGTAAAGGTGCATGACTGCCGGTATCTATCTGGTGAAAAACGGTCGATGTGCGGTCCAAACCGGAAGCATGGCTGTCGAAAGAAGCGCTGAACCTCTGCAGGAGAGCAATAAGCTGGCTTCGTTCTGAAGATGATGTGCCATTGTCGATGGAGCAGTGGAAAGCGTCGAGGAGTGACTGATCAACCGCAGAGTCACAAGTAAGTGCGCCAAGGCCCGCAGAAGTAGAAACGGCAGGAGTGTCAAAGATGCAAAAGGTGTCGACCGGTTAAACAAGGCCTAGGCATTCACCATGAAATAAAGCTAAAGGGCAGGCTGTGTGATTGTCGACGACCATTTTCGTGACGCCATTGCGAAGAGTAAGGAGAGCAAGGGGCAGCGGAGAACATCGGCGGCGAATGAGAACAGTGGCATCAGAAATAGCGGCGCACGACACAAGCACAAGCAGGGAAGAGCGTGGAGGGACGGAATTGTCTTCGGAAACAAACAGTTTAACACAGGAAGGGTCGTTTTCGATAGTCTCGACGTCGGGAAGTGCAGAAAGTTCGAGTTCGGCGTGACAACAGTCAATAACGGCATTATTATTTGCAAGGAAGTCCCAGCCTAATATGATGTCATGGGAACACGTGGGCAGCACGACGAATTCGACGGTATACAGTAGACCTTGAATGAAGACGCGAGCAGTACAGGCAGCGAGAGGCGTTATATATTGAGCGTTCGCGGTTCGAAGGGAGAAGTCGGAGAGAGGCGTCAAAACCTTTCGTAGTGTGCGGCAGAGTTCAGCGGAAATTACGGGTACGGCGGCTCCTGTATCTACAAGTGCCAGCACGGTGATTCCTTCGACAGAGACTTCAATTACGTTGGCTGGAGAGGGACGAGGACTTTGGCATTGCGACGTGGACGCAGTTCGTGCCTCGGGAACTGCGGCCATCAGTTTTCCTGCTCGGTGGACACGGGACGGCACCGCATCGGAGAAAGCGAGCGACGACGGGGAGATGGTGAGCGGCGAGTAGAGGCGGTTGGGCGGTCAGGGGAAAAGGAAGAGGTAGGAAGGCTGGAAGGCGAAGAGGAAAACGGAGCGGGGAACGGTGGCGCTCGCCGGATGTTCTGAAGAAGCATGCCACGACGACAATGGCGCGCCACGTGACCAGCACCACCGCAAGCAAAACATATTGGGCGGTTATCGAAGGTGCGCCACTGGTGGGGGTAAGGTCCGAGTCGCGGTTGAGGATTCGGAAAATGCTGTCGGTCGGGCAGCGACATAGGAGGAAAATGCCGTCGGTCGTGAAGCGGCATAGATGGCGGCAAAAATGTCGGTGGTCGATGCATAGAGGGCGGCAGGGGCGTTTGGGGATGAGATCGGGAAACTGCTTCAGCGTAAGTGAGAGGGGCCGTGACTGGTGTCTGCTCAACGGCTGGAGGAATGGCTTGAGATACTTGTTCTTGAATGAAGTCGCGGATCGTAGGATGCAAAGCAGGTGGTGGTTCCTGGACAGAAGATATCAAAGATAGGTGGCGGGCGACCTCTGCGCGAACGAATTCCTGGATTTTTACGAAGAGAGCAGCATGGTTGTCGTCGGCTCCAAGGCTTGATAAGAGAGTCGGCGGGCGGGGTGGGACGTCGGGTGTGAAGCCGTTGCCTGCGCAACTCGTCGTAACTCTGGCACAATTCTATCACTTCAGCGACAGTGTGAGGACTCTTCGATAGTAACATTTGAAACGCGTCGTCCTGAATACCCTTCATTATATGTTTGATCTTCTCCTCCTCTGATATCGACGCATTCACCCGTTTGCAAAGGTCAACAATGTCCTCAATGTAGCTCGTGAAGTTTTCTCCGGCCTCTTGGGATCGTGTGCGCAAACGTTGTTCTGCCTGAAGCTTTCTTACTGCAGGCCGACCGAAAACTTGGGTAAAGTTGGTCTTGAAGACCAACCACGAAGTGAGGTCGGCTTCATGGTTTAGAAACCATAGTTTCGCAACGTCCATAAGATAAAATGCGACGTTTCTCAACTTGGTAACGTCGTCCCACTGGTTATGGGCACTCACTCGCTCATAAGACGAGATCCAATCTTCAACGTCTTTGTCATCTGTACCAAGGTGGCCGGCGCTGTTGGAGGAGTGTGTGCGTCGTCGGGCATGATGGGGGGTAGAGTGCGACTCCGAAGTTCCAGGGTGGTCGAAACCCAGCACGTCCACCACTTGCTAAGAGATTTATTAGCAACGGGTGCGAACGGGTAGCCGTCACAAGCGTTCGGCGAAAGACAGCAACCACGAGCTCATGCCGGTAGCGATGGTGCTGTGGCGCAGGCAGGCTACTCTTCTTCGTTACACTGCATATTTCTTTATTTCAGACGCTTTTGAGTGTGGCTGCCAAATTTCATTACTCTAGGTCAAATAACAAAAAAAAGCATGACAATAGTGGTGGACACAGTTAGTGATCGCCGAAATCTGATCTGCCGGTCAAGCGGATCGGCTTTTATGCGTGAGCCATCTAAGGTTCCAGAGTAATCGCTGGTGCCCGCACGTCTTCCAGAAAGTTCTACACAATTTGTGTCGCACATGCAATCAGATTACACAAGCTTCGGTGACAACAGACATCAGCAAGAACTGTAGATAACATTAGAGAAACTTCTGATAAATGCGGGTGCATCCTGCCCCTAGTGATAACATTTTTTATACGGTGAAAAGCGGTCACCCTAAAAAGGTATACAAGTACACATGTCAATATCTTTTGTTATTGGGAAAAATGCCTGGCCAAGTTGTTTCAAAGGAACCAAGCGAATGCCAGTGAAATATGTGGCCCGAAAGCCTGGATGACACGGGAAATTTGCAACTGGTTGAAGCATTTCAACGAAGACGTGAAGCAACAAGAGTGCCAAATCTGCCTGCTGCTTGACAATTGCTCCAGGCACCACATTGAAGGCCTTCAACTCTCCAACATCGAACTGCAGTATTTTCCTGCAAATTGCAAACTGCTGCTGTTGCCATTGCTTGATAGACAAGATTCTTCTGTATGTCCGTTTTGAACGCCAGGTGAAGATCGACATCTGTCAAGCAATAGAGATGCTTGCTGCGTCCTGGTAGGAAGTTAAAGCAGACAGTCGCTAACTGCTTTGTGAAGGGCCAGGTATCTACCTTAAAAACCGGAATATAGGTCAAACTTTTTTTCAAGAAACCATTGCGAAAAGTCGACCCTCATCTTATATACCGGACATTGGCGGAAAAACTATGGAAGTCTTGCAACAATGGGCAGATGAAGTAAACAGCCGGCAGCAGCGCGGCGTGGCGACATCACCGGCATTTTGCGTTTCCATTGTGACAAAGTTACATTGGCTAAAGGTTGCTTTTTCACATTTTGGTTCAAAATGAGCGGTAGCCTACTGCAATTCACCGTCGCCTTCAAGAAAAAGGCGATTGAGTGCGCGGAAGCCCACGGCAACCTCGTGGCACAGCGTGTTTTGGAGTATCCGAAAAGAGCATTCGGTAGTGGCGGAGGCAGAAGCAACGTATTACAACTTGCAGCAACCAAAAGAAAACGTCATTTCGGGGGCAGACCGCAGAACTGGAAAACAAGGTTGCGGAGTTCGTCCGGGAGCTGCGTGTAAGATCACTGCCTGTGACTGCCGAATGCATCCGTTTGAAAACGGCAGAGATCGCGCTCTCCTATGGACTGGGCAGCGAGAAGCACTCGTCATCCGACTCTAGTTCGGACCACTCTGATCAAAGGCATTGCTCTGATTCGGAGTAGCGCTTGCGCACTTCGTGCCCTTCTGCGTACTGTGCACCCAACCAATTTTTAACAGTATCGCGCGACCATCGACCTGCGTGTTTGTCAGCACCTTATCATCATGGCACGGAGCGGCGAAATAGCGAAAGTAAGCACATGTGTACTGTTGGGATGCGAGACTCTCACGCATCCCCTGATATGCTGTTTTCCCCGCACGGCTCGCGTGGCCTGGCGCCCGCGGCGGTCGGCGTGGTACAAGCGCGGTGCGAGAGATGGCGCCACCGTCGCAGCGGCGTTACTCGGGCGCCGAGGGACAGGCGCTTGCTGTTTCCCGGCGGGCCGGCGAACAGCATGGACAGTCCGCGCGCGCTGCGACCATGCTTCTGCGAGACCGCGTCGCGTGGCCGCCTTCGAACGCACGACCGTTGGCGTGACCGAACACGCGAACGACCAGGCGTTGGTATCCAGCATGGGGCGAACATATTCGCTCGCAATGCGGTCGCGGTAAGTCGGACTTCTAGATTTTTCGCGCGCCCATCGGCATATTTTGGGGATAGCAACTCGGCGAGCAGGCATTGATCTATGAAAGGTGCAATAAATGCCCTTGTGACTGTTTGCACTACTGTGTTGTCGTTCCTTTGTCCCAAGAGTACGGAGGAGAACCCCCGTATCTCCCACAGTGCACATGCACGTATCTCATTTGTTTCGCCGCTCAGCGCCGTTAATAAGGTGCTGACAAGCATGCGGGTCGATGGTTGCGCGATACTGTTAAAAACTTTGCCAGGTGCACATGCAAGCAGCGTTTAAATAAATACTGTCACCATTGTGCAACCGGCTGAGTCTCATTTGTTTCAAGGTAAGGGTGTCTTTCGGTACTTTTGCCATTGAAAAATTTTTTTTCATTTTTAGAATTCATTAGTTGGGGGATCGACCTATATTCCGGTCCGATCTATAGTCCGGTTTTTACGGTAAGGTCACCCAAGCTGGAGTCTAAAGACGAAAAGGTACCTTCAAACCCACCTGATCTGCCTGAAGCATGGGTGGCACTATGCGCGAATGCGAGAGTTCCCAACAATATGGGACTTGGTGAATTCTTGTATGCAGATAATGGTGCTGTATCTAGGGAAGAGATTTCAGATGCGGCACTTGTGGAAACTATTCAAGATCGCGGTGACAGTGACGATGTGTCAGAGGCAGCTGCACTGTTTACGTTGCCTACCTTGAGGGAGGTTACGGACACATTGAACGTTTTTGCACTGTCACTTCGGCTCACAGGTCGATGAGGCAGCCTTGGATAATATAGTTTCGTTATGGTGCCGCCTAACATCATCCCTTCGGCGGAAACAGCAAGCAAAAATCGTGCAGTATTTTTCTGTTAAACGTTTCCTAGGTGGGTTAACCAGGATTGGCATCGATTGAATTAGTTTTTGTTTTTGCATGGTCTATGCTAGTCTTTATTTGAAAACTGCATGGAACAAGAACCTGGATATACAGTGCAGTCCACTTATAACGATACCACATATAACGATATATCGGTTACCGTATTTACTCGCATAATAGGCGCACTCGCATAATAGGCGCACCTCCAGTTTGGTCGCGGAAAATTTGATTTTTTTATTTCCGCGCATAATAGGCGCACCCCGAACTTGGCACTGTGGTCAGTACCGCATTTACACTATTGCAAGCCGACGCCCTCCTGCCCCCTCCATCTCGGGTGAAAAAAAGAAACGCAAGCACATTTCACAACCCAAGCTTATCAACGCATTTGCTGGACTACTAGTCTCATTAGTGTTGCTGCCGTCGCAGCTGCTGAGGGCCCACAGCACATGGAACATCGCGAAAACTAGCTCTTCCATTAACTACCGACACCCCCCTCCCCGAACCGCCGCGTAGCCAGCGAGCACGAGGACTTAACGCGTCCGTAAAAAGAAAAAAAAAAAAAACGCATCAACGAGCGAAAAATAATTCTTCCATCAACTATCGATAACACCCCCCTCCTCTCCAAACCGCCGCGCGGATATAAGCTTTTCGCTACCTTCGCTTAGGCAGCTCGGAAAGCTGGGCGACTCTCGGAGGCCGGGCGACTCGACACAAGCGACAGTGCCATCGCCATCAATGCTCTACACATGCCGACACAGGCAAAGAAAAGACAAATCGCCGCATCTCGCCATTTTGCAAACGGCGTGCAGTTCGTGTGGTCGCGTGTTCCGCTATGGGCAAGTACGGCAGCTACACGGCTGCATTCAAACTGAAAGCTGTGCAGTATGCACTCGAGCATGGGAACCGTGCTGCAAGCAGGCATTTCAGTGTCGGAGAGACAAGCATTCGCTACTGGCGAGGTCAGCAAGAAAAACTTCAGGCCACAAAGAAGTCGCGACGGGCCTTCCGCGGTGCAAAGTCGGGGAAGTATCCGCAAGTGGAAGATCAACTAGTTCAACACATACGGGGCCTTCGACAGGACGGTTGTGCAGTGTCTCTCGACATAGTGCAGACGGAGGCACGCAGAATTGCCCGAGCGCAGGGCATCGAAGCGAAAGACTTCAAAGCAAGCTCCGGATGGACAACGCACTTCATGCGACGCCACGGACTTACCTTGAGGAGGCGCACAACGTTGTGCCAGCGCTTGCCCTCAGCATACGAGGACAAGGTACTCGATTTCCACCGTTTCGTCATACGGCTCCGGCAGCAAAAAAACTTCATTTTGTCACAAATAGGTAATGCAGATCAGACTCCTCTCTGTTTCGACATGCCAAGAAATACAACAGTAGAGGAAAAAGGTGCACGGAGTGTGCTTATTCGAACATCTGGCGCTGAAAAACAAAGGTGTACTGTCATGTTCGCAGTGACTGCGGATGGACGCAAACTGCCGCCTTATGTTATTTTTAAGAGAAAGACGCTCCCAAAGGGAAATTTCCCTCGAGACATACACGTGAGGGTCCAAGAGAAAGGTTGGATGTCCGCGGAATTGATGGTGGACTGGGTCAAGACCGTCTGGGGCCGGCGGCCGGGCGGCCTGTTGTATCCGGCCATGCTCGTTTTAGACAGTTTTCGCGGGCACCTTGTAGAACGTGTCCGAGAGAAGTTGTCAGAGGTGCGTACGGATATTGCCGTGATTCCGGGAGGCCTCACTTCCGTGCTGCAACCTTTGGACGTTTCCCTAAATAAACCTTTTAAGGACAACGTTCGAAGGCTTTACACCAATTGGATGGCTGGAGGACAGCGTCAACTAACCCCCGGTGGCAAAATTAAGAGGCCGCCTATGGAAATGCTGTGCGAATGGATCGTGGAAGCTTGGCGGGAGATCTCGGATGACGTCGTCAGGAAAAGTTTCAAGAAGACTGGGATCTCCAATGCACTGGATGCAAGCGAAGACGACATGCTGTGGAGCTCAGACAAGAAAGACGAGTCTCCACCCGGCGGTGATGAGGATGTTCTCTCGGACTCGGACTCTGAATAGTCTTAATAAATTTTACGTGTGTGTTCAGTCAACGTCTCTCGCCTGTTCATTAAAAGGTAAGTAGGTAGCTTTTATTTTCCCTTTTATGCTGGATTTATTGGTGAATTATGTGAGAGTAGCCATATTCCTGACATATGTTAAAATTTAAAGCGCGGGAATGCGAGTTGAAAAAATTTCGTAAATTTTACCCCGCGTAATAGGCGCACCCCGAACTTCGCGCCGGATTTTCTGAAAAAATAGTGCGCCTATTATGCGAGTAAATACGGTATAACGATGGGTCGACATGAGAGTGTCATTTTATGCATTAGGTCTATGGGGAAAAAAACCATTTATAACGATAGGTTATTCACCGCATATCGGATATAACGATCAAAATTTTGCAGTCTGGACGGCGTTTTCCGTGCCAAATAATCGTAACGTTTGCGTTGCTTAGTTCCCTGAAACGAACGATGTCGAGGCGAGGCGATGTTTACCTCTGTAAGTTCGTATCTGCCGCCATTAGCGCGCAGCGCGTCTCGCCCCGCCCGCGCACGAGTAGGCGCAGCCAACGTTGGCGCAGCGCGCCACAAGATGGCGCTAGCTGCTTCATGCGCGTCGGCCACAGTCGCTCCGAAAGAGAGAGAAAGAAAAAAGGAAGCGACAAGCAAAACGGCACGGTGGCGCCCGTCCCGCGTCTCTCTCGCAGGCTGACGCCACCGAAGCAGCGTGCAACCAACGGTTCAACCCAGTTCGAAGATGGCGCCGACAAAGCGCAAAGCTGTGTCGCTTGACACGAAGATGGATATTTTGCAGGACTCTCGATGCGGCTTCAAGGTGAGCGCCCTCGTGAAGAAGTATGAGCTCGTCCAGTTAACGATATCAACCATCTTGAAAACCTCCAGGAGCACCGCGATTGTGAAGGCAGGAGCTATCAGCGGCCATTCCGATCAGCGGAAAAGGGGTTAGAGACCCTTTGTACGCCGATGTTGAAGAGGTGCTTTACCAGTGGTTCATCACCAATTGCTTCAAGAAGGCGGGCTTTGTGCGTAAGGACGAACTTCCCCAACCCGCTGAGACCCACCCGGTGGAAGTCGCTGACATAACCGAGCTCTGGGAGCTCGTTCCTACTGGTGACACAGGTGATGTGTCGAAGGAGGAGTTTTTGACTGCAGACAGTGCTGCCTCGTTCTGCGATGAGGTCACCGACGAGGCGATCGCCGAAGATGTGCTGTCTCGACAGACGCAAAGTTGTGCGACGGTGGCGACGGCATCAGCGACAGTGACAACGAGATCGACAGTGGCTCCTTGACCCCGACCACGATGTCCACGCAAAGTGCACTGTCGTCGATCGACTCCTTAATTGATTTTATGCATGCTAAAAGATTGCCGCCAGTGTTCGCGCAGCAGCTGGAATCCATGCACACCGCGGTTGTGAAGCTGAAGCTGCCGCAAAAGCAAGTGCAGATTTCGGACTATTTCGGCGCGCCTAATCCTTCACACGGTCATTGGCGCTAGAAATAAAGTTTGTTTTTCACGGCCTACTGTATACATCATCTATTCTTTAGGGCAAGTAGCGAATTCGAGTTTAGAGCTGCAAAGGTAAAGAGCGCAAACGGGTTTGAATTTTTTTTTTTTTTTTTTATAACTGCAGTCCAGATATAGCGATCATCGGTTATAACGATCATATTTTTCGTCTTTCTCGATATCGTTATAAGTGGACTGCACTGTAATGAAAAATTGCAGACTTTTTTTTATTTCGTTACATCCAAGTTTAACTAAGTATTCTTTTAAGGACTGATTACAAATTGCCTGAGGTGGAGAACACACAAGGAGTATGATGGAAAGGAAGTTTGAAGTGTTGTGGTCGAACTTTCGTTGTGTTCCTATTTGTGTGTTGGTCTGTTTGCGTAATTAGCAAACAGTCCTTACAAATGAACGAACTAGCCCCTCAAGATGTTCTGCTGAACACACTAGCGGTCTGCTCCTTGCAAAGTGTTAGTGTCAGTAGAACCACGGTGATACAATCCCCTTACGTACCGTATTTACACGATTGTAAGTCGACCCCCGCTCCCCATATCGCGTGACAGGAAAAAGAAAGAGCATACCCGAGGGTGCATTAGATAATGCAAATTTATTAGTAGCTGACATGGTCACTGGACTGTTCGTCTTAACTAGTGCTGCCATCGACAGCGCTGCTACGGTCCCACAGCAAGTCTTCCAGCAAAATTCCACATTTGGCAAACTTGTGGAACAGCAGCCCACGCCGAATGCACCCAACCACACTCAGCCATCAGGGAGGCTCTTTTGACAGGTCCGGTTGCCGTAAGTTCGCGGTCTTCTGCTGCCAGCCACTCGTTGTACTCACGGTGGAGCAGGTCCTTAAAAGGTGAAGATCCGGGCTTTTTTCATGACCATGTCTCACTTCACTGGCAGGGACCGATCGCGCAGTTCAGCAACGTACGCTGCAAGGCGTCATCGCTGGCGTCGGGCAGGGAGACACGATCTCTCCTATGCTATTCCCAGCGTGTTTACATTCAGAGACCTGGATTGGGAAGAATTGGGGATAAAAGTTAATGGAGTTAATACCTGCTAAGTTAAAAGTTAATGCCTTAGTAACTTGCGATTCGCTGATGATATTGCCTTGCTTAGCAACTCTACCCGCCGTGGTTGCTCAGTGGCTATGGTGTTGGGCTGCTGGCGGCCGCATTTCGATGGGGGCGAAATGTGAAAACACCCATGTACTTAGATTTAGGTGCACGTTAAAGATCCCCAGGTGGTCGAAATTTCCGGAGTCCTCCACTACGGCGTGCCTCATAATCAGAAAGTGGTTTTGGCACGTTAAACCCCACAATTTTTTTTAGTAACTCAGGGGACCAGTTGCCGGGATAAGGCCGCACTCCAGGCCTGTTTATGCAATTTTATCAACTCGCGGATTTTTTTTTATATCCGGTGGAAAATTGCGCGGCACCGGGATTCGAACCACGGTCCTCTTGCATGCAAGGCGGATGTTCTTCCTCTACGCCACCGCTGCGAGTGCGATGTAACACTTAGTTATATCGAGGGTCAGTTGCATTCAATGCGATTAGAATGGCGATAGTGTGAGTGGTAACTAGCCCTACTCTTTGCTGTTCCTGGTTGCAGCCGAGGTGAAGCGAGTTGGGGACACGGTGCTGGGCATGGCCACGCAATGCGTGCAGGCCAAGAACGTCAACAAGACGTCCCCACAGACTCTGTCCAACCTGTGCCTGAAGATCAACGTCAAGCTGGGTGGCATCAATTCCATCCTGGTGCCCAGCATCCGGCCTAAGGTGTTCAACGAGCCAGTCATCTTCCTTGGTGCCGACGTCACTCATCCTCCGGCTGGTGACAACAAGAAGCCCTCCATTGCTGCGGTCAGTAGTGGCCTTGCCTTGCAGTCTGTCGCACTTGTAGTGAAATCTGTGCGTCATAGCCAAGTGGACCTCACTGGTAGCGCCACGAAATGTAATTTCTTGTATCATGGAACTTCAAGTACGAGTACAGTAAAGTCTTAAAGAAGAGGGTAAGATCAGCACTTTACTTCATTGCATCAAAATTTCGTTCTATTGAAATTTGGCCTTTTATGCAAATAAGTAGTCTCCACTGGATTTTTCTTGCACTAAAGGGGCTGTCAAATTTGAGAGTGTGCGATCAAAGATAAAGTATCGTTGCGTGTCATTGATATCTTTACGTCAGTGGTATGAAGCGAAGGCTATAAATCCTTTGTGTCCGCTTCGTTGCCGCAGCTGACAGGGCGGCCCACAGTAGGACGATGCTATCAACGGACCATCTTCTCCCACACACTCCAGGAAGTGCAGCACGAAAAACCTTCAGGATGTCCGTGCTGCACTTCATGCAGCACATAGACGCAGACTAAATAAGTGCGCTAGCAGGCCTTCGGGGCTATTTCGGATATGGCTGTGGTGATTTGAGCCCTCGAGGGCAGTGAAACGTGTGCATTCAGTTTTTCGGATGTTTTTGGATCCCTTAGGGAGCCTGAGAAGTGAGACATTGAGTGTATTTCTGGCCTGACTCGCTTGGGCGCTTTTTGATCCGGCCGTGTCTGGTCGGGCAGCGCAGAGAGGAACCCCCGTGTGTGTGTGTTGGTTGCAGGTGGTGGGCAGCATGGATGCGCACCCCAGCCGGTATGCGGCCACGGTGCGGGTGCAGCAGCACCGCCAGGAGATAATCCAGGACCTGGCATCCATGGTGCGTGAGCTGCTCATCCAGTTCTACAAGTCGACGCGGTTCAAGCCGACGCGCATCATCTTCTACCGAGACGGCGTCTCCGAGGGCCAGTTTGCCCAGGTGCTGCACCACGAGCTGCTGGCGGTGCGCGAGGCGTGCCTCAAGCTCGAGCCAGACTATAAGCCGGGCATCACGTTTGTCGTCGTCCAAAAGCGGCACCACACGCGCCTCTTCTGCTCCGACAAGAAGGAGCAGATTGGCAAGAGCGGCAACATCCCCGCGGGCACCACGGTCGACCTGGGCATCACGCACCCCACCGAGTTCGACTTCTACCTCTGCTCGCATGCGGGCATCCAGGTGCGGCCACTCGGTTGTAAACTGATGTGGCCCATTCTCCTTGTTATTGGCACGTAGAGAGGTGTGCAAGTTGCCACTTTATGCAAACTACAGTTTTGTGTGTAGTTCCCAGCAGGCAGTTCGGCTTTGTATGCACTCGTAAGGTGCATTTGCATTAGCCGTGCCTGATAGTATGTCCACGTTGCATTGCATAGCCATCTGTGAATTGCACAAACCGGTCAAGTTATGCTGGTAAATTAAGAGGCTCTGAGCAAACCTCTGTGTTGCAGCGAGGCAGATATTCCACTAATACTGGGGTGACATTTGGAAATTCTGAGAGTGCCAGTAATTTTGTTGCATCCCTGGTGCCACTGTCATGACCATCTGCAACACCTTAAGGGACGTGGCAATCCAAAGAGTCGATTTGGTCGAAATTTTTAATTTTTTTATTTGTTCATTTTTGTAATCGTCGGACCTTCTTTCACCTATTTTGTAATATAACAATATACGCACTAGAAATCCAGAACACTGCAGTATCCTAGTGTGCTGTAAAAACAGTGAAAAAATCGGGCTTCGGGGAGAGCCGTCGGACCTGAGCGCCGCCGTCTGGGTATCATTGTGAACAACAGGGAGAGGCTTCAGATGGCAGCAGCACTGTTTTATCTGCGCGCGAAAAAGCGATCACGAGAGGGGGGAAATCTAGCATGGCCATTCATTACTGCAGTCACGTGGCGCACACGGAACACTCCTATTGGCTGACGCAGATTTTAATCACTGGCACGGTTGCTTCACGCGCATTTGGGCAGCAGCTAGCTGCGCATTTCGAGTTTTCAAGATCAGCCTGGGTATCTCTCTTTCCTTTGGTTGCTGCACGATCGTGATCGGGACATGATTTGTGCAAGATAAGATCTGTTTATTTTTTTGCAGTGGCCTAGCTATTTCACATGGTTGTGCGAACTGATGCCCCCAGAAAGTATCTTGTCAAGGGGCACAGTAGATAAGGAGTGCAGAGATAAGGCTATCCATGGAAGTGAACACAGCCAGCCTTGATCCCGAACAAAGGACCAGCGATTCTGTTGGGCCTGTTGATCCTGTCATTGCTGATTCCTGATAACATTGCAAGGCATTTAAAAATGGCCTAGAGTCTGCATGATATACTGCTAAGGAATGCCAAACATTGCAGTGTAAGGAAAACGTGACCTCGCTGGTGAAGGTCCAGGAAGGCTTTTCTGCAACAAATCTGACAAAAAAAAAAAAAAAGCTGTGGGCAATGCTTTCTCATCTTTTAATTTTCAGGCACTTGCTGTCACACATCCCTTCACCATTTTGCAAATGGTGAAGAGAGAATTTTTCGTCTTTCCTTTCTTTTTATATAAGTCCTGAAGCATAGTAGAGTGCTACACTGTCCATTTTTGTCCACATACCCTAATATTTCTATAATTCATGATTTGCAAAAGTAATCTGTAAGACAATATGCATAATAAAGCATAATTTTTTTTCTTCTGCTTACTGTGCAGTACCAATAGCTTTATAGCACCAAATAGGGCTTTGTAAACATTATGGCACAAAAATCAAGAGCAATTTGTGATTTGAATTAATTAGTTGTGGGATGTCAATTAGAGTATTTACTCACATAATGATCGCACCCTGAACTTGTCGCAGTGATATGTCGTGTGCCAAGTCTAGCTAATGATGATCGTGCTTATTACCATCTGTCAAATGCTACACGAACGGCTCTTGAAGACATACCAAGCGGTCTGCATGCACCCAACATACTTACCGTAAGCAGATGCCCCATTTCGTTCCTTTCATCACTTTCCGAACTTCCATGAAAAAAAAAAAAAAATACACAACCAAACTTTGCTCAGCTTTATTTGTAGGCCTCATAATGGTTTTGGTCAACAACATAAAGAGGACGCCTTTTGATTCTTCTTGTCTGCACTTGTGGGCACGCAACAAATCGCGAGCGGCGATGATAGTGGCCACGTTTACACTGATACATTAGAAGTGTACCCTATTTATATGCCGATGCTTGTAATGCAGCTAAGATATTCGCCCACACTTAATGGAAACGTGCCGTATTAGGATAGCAGTGAAGACAAATGCCGCAGTTTCCGCAGCATGCTCGCCATGTGTTTCTATGTCACTGGCAGCTAAGCGCTCCCATCTCTGTTTCTGTCCCCACAAAGTGGACATGGCTACGTTATTGTCGCAAACTTGCCGATATTAACAATATTATTCATTACTGGTACGGAAGAAACTGTTTCAATGCGCGTAATGTACTCACGACAAGAAAAAATCGCGTTCAGCTTGCTCCACCGGCTGCCATTTTTGTTGTGGTGTCCCGCACTGACAGCAGCAGCCGCCGCCTGCTTGTTGACCGATGTCATCCCGCAGTAAATGTGGGATGAAAAAAGAAAATGTTTCTTTTCATGGGATATTTAACTCGCGTAATGATCGCACCCCTGAATTTGCGTCAATTTTTTTGACAAAAAAGTGCGATCATTATGCAAGTAAATACAGTAAATTACATTCACATACCAAATTTCATCAGGCTAGTTAGGACTTCAAGGACATATTATGGGGCGTTGGTTGTCCACATTAATTTATGTACGAATGCTGTAAGCCCTGCACAGCGTTTTTACAGAAGTTGATAACAATGCATATACAGTAAAACCTACTTAATTAAAACCTCGTGAAATTCGATCATTCGTACTGCAGACTGCAGTCTCTGCGAACTCGTGCATTATTTCATTGCATCAAACTTGTTAATTGGGACAACCTTTGTGTCATGTAGAGCTCTTCAAATGTGCGACGCAAACGAGCGATAGCGCACAATCGAAATGACGCACTTGAATCTGCATCGCCATAGTCATGAGCGGGAACCATATGGGAACTGCTGAAGTGCTCGTGCATGAATTTGTTTCATATTGCGTTTACCAGCACGCATGACTTGCGTTGGCAGTGTGCTTTCAGAACTGCATGGTTACCATCTATGAATGCATTGGTTGTGACAACGGGTTCATGTGCAGCAGTTGTGGCAAGCAGTAGTTTCATTTGTACTCAGTGCAAGGCATGCGTGATGTCGCAAGTAAGATGGGAGCCATCAAGGATGAAGCAAGAAGCGCGGCCCGCTTGCCGGTGTTAGACCTGCTGGCTGTGCTGCAATGGGGGGACGATCTGCTGTCGACGAGCTCGCTGGCAGAAAACTGGAATGTGCGTGTTAGTGGAAAGCACGGGTCTCTGGCTGCGGTGGCACCGGGAAGGAAGTTAGGAGGTCCTTGCCACTGCGAGCTCTAACCGGTAATGAGATAACCACAGCTTCTGCATTGACTTAGTGTGAAATAGAAGCGGGAGTTTCACATCTGTTTAGTAAATAAAGGTGAGTAGACGTAGTAAGCATTCGTTTATTGGTTTCTTGCTGCATTCAGTAATTTGACATTCGTTTAATCTGGAAATTTTTTTCCGGTCCAATGACATCCAAGTTAATTAATGAGGTTTTGCTGTATACTACAAGCCAGGTTTAGTATTGAAGGGCACGTCTGGAACCGTAATCACGGGCAATTGACTTTTGTGTGGTACGGTCGGAAAAGTATTGGCCCAATTCATCTGCGGCTTTGTTGTATTGCCGCTTTCGCATAGTTCAGAGCCTGGGTCGCACTGTGCTTCCCAGGGGACGAGCCGCCCGTCGCACTACCACGTGCTCTGGGACGACAACCAGTTCTCGGCGGATGAGCTGCAGTGCTTGACCTACCAGCTGTGCCACACGTATGTGCGCTGCACCCGCTCCGTCTCCATCCCCGCTCCGGCCTACTATGCGCACCTGGTGGCCTTCCGCGCCCGATACCACCTCGTCGAGAAAGAGCACGACAGGTACGTCGGGGCCGCTTTGCACCAGAAGGAGCGTTGGACCCAATTTACACCTTGTCATTGCGAGAGTGTTTCCAACTGGTTTCACCGCATTCAAACTGCTTTTTGCTCTTGTCAACACTCTTTCTGAACGACCTACCTGATATTGCGTGCAACATGTCTTAAGGGGGGACCTGGGCCTTGAGCAATACCATTATTAATATTGCTGCTAGAGGAATGAAATTTGTGGGTAATATGTAATTTAATGTGCTTGATGCAAATATGTAATTAGTTTTTCCCTGCATAATGAGAAAAGTATTTTATACAATTTTTCCTGTTCCGATGTTTCGGGATGACTGGTCGAAATTTTTTTTGCAGTAAGAAATGTAAAAGTTATGCGGAAGTATTCTTGAATGTTCAAGGAGTGCAGTAAGCATTGTCTCATGTTTCTACCTCTGTTCTATCCAAAGTTACAAAAGTTAGAAGTTGTAACTTCACATGCGATATATATATACAGTCGACTCCCATTAATACGAAGTTCACGGGGACCGCAAAAAACTTGGAAATAAACGAACTTCCAATTAAGCACAAAGCACAAAAACAGCACTTTATTGGTAGCGAAATCGAGTATTTTCCCTAAGAAAAATAGTCAGTCGTCTTGCTCCGTTTCTTCTTGCCGAATCGCGCTGCTCAAAGCAAGTTCTGCAGGCTGTAGATGTGGCGGAACGCTTCTTCCGCGTTACCTTCAGCGGCAAAGAAGCGCTCCGCGAGAGCAAGGCCCGCAGCTGCATCGGCAGCCTTAGGTGGCGGCTCGTGTTCAACGTCATAGTCGCTTTCCTGGGGCCGAATAATCTCCACAATCTCTTTATCCGTTAGTGCACCGCACGTTTCGACCGCCTTGTCTACGGTGACGTAATCTTCAAAATTGAGGTCCCTGAGAGCATCACCAAGATCAGTGCTGTCAAGCTCTGACGCTTGTTGACGCTTCCTCCAATGAAATTGCAGAGGCATCCTCCGAAGAAGCTGTCACAAAACCGCAAGCCCTGAAGCAGTTTGCGATTGTTTCTTGCTTCTCATGATCCCATGCTCGCGCTAACATGTGAATGGCACTGAGCAGGCTCACCTCGTATTTTGCGGAATTATTCATGCACAAAATCATGCGCTCGAGGAGGTGCCGCCTGTACAGGGCCTTAACATTCTTGATGATGCCTTGGTCCAGTGGCTGCAAAACAGCTGTTGTGTTTACAGGCACAAATGCAAGGCGTATTGCACTTAAGGGGAGACGCGGGTCGAAAAATTGCGGTTTTAAAAAAAAGAAAATCACTTTTTTGCTTTAAGCTGCATTGTCATCTTTGGTCCATAAACTTTTATTTCTGTAAATATCAGGCCGAAATTCCCACCAGAAGTCACCAAAAAATGCGCCTAAGTGAGCGGCGGTAACTCTATAGTCCACCGAAAGTTTAGAAAGTCCGCGCCGTTTGCATCGTTCTCACGCAATCTAGCGTCACTGCCCGCCATTTGCAATCATCGGGGCGTGCAGCTTCAGCCCTTTTGTCCAAGTTTCAATGGCTGTCAGTCTCGTATGTTTACAGAGAATAAAAGAAAAACAAAGAAGACGAGACTGTCGCGCGTTTTGAATTGCGCCCCATGCAGCGCGGCTCCGCCATTGGACGCCGGTGCGCCTTTTGTGCAGCAAAGCCGAACCACCGCCGCAGCGCGTTCTCGCTCGCCGCACAGTTTCCCGTGTTCTCTTCGCCTTTTCTTGAGATGACTAGCCCGAAAAAGTGCAGTTTCGACGCCCGGAAGTATCGAACTCGGCACAAGTACCGAGGGAAACGGCGTTAAAAAAACGACAGCTGAGTACGACGCCCGTGACGCTCCGACGTCGGTTAGGCCTACCGCCGACACCGGTCGCCGCCACAGTGGTAAAATCGACGCTGCTGTGGATTTCGTCAGTGCATCGCAGAAAAAGATCGAATCCTTCAAAAGCGAAGTCGGTCGGTGCCCCTGCTGCTAGCACGGTGTTGTGCGAGATCGGCGCATTGACGGCACTGGTGACAGGTTCGGCATGCCCCACTTGCCGTGAACGGAAACTCGCCGTCCGAGAAGCGCCTGAGAAGCGCAAAGGACTTTCGTCGTACCTAGAGCTACGCTGCGAAAATCCTGACTGCCCTGAATCTGTGCTTTCATTCACGCACACGTCGAAGCGGATCATCTCGGCCGGCGCGTGCGGTGACCCCAGGGCGAACACTCGCTACGACAGCGGGAGCTCGCGCGACGGCTTTGCCGTAAACGTGAAGGCTGTTTTCGCAGCGCGCGCTATAGGTGCTGGATATGACCTGCTTTCGCGATTTTGTGCGATCATCGGCCTTCCAAAATGCAAAATTCATGCAAAAATAATTGGGTTTTGAAGAATAGAAGGCTTTGAAACTTTCAAACCTGTTTTTCTCATTCTCAAATTTTTTGATATTTTCGTGTCTTCCGGGAAGCCTTTTGTACACTTAGAATTGGTGTATACTAACGAAATTGGGCATACATACTCATGAAAGTATGTATAATGCCGATATGTACTTGAAATTTCAATATCAGTCGTCAATAATTACAATAGTACGAAGTTATGTCTCGGGGAACTGAAAGAAACAGTGGTTGAAGTGTCAAAATTTTTTTGTCCCACTTCCAATAACTGAACACGTTTTTTGACTAGATATCGGCACTCTGTGATCTATGAAGAGCTAAATGAGCTATAGCACAATACTCTTTGTGAAAGTTTAGTTCATAAAAAAGTGCCCGTAAAGATTGCTATAATTTGTCATTCAGTATAATATAACTCGAGAACTATAGCAGCTACACAAAAACTAATTGCATATTTGAAATCTGCATAAAAAACTCTCTAATTGGCTGAATTTTGAAGTCTCTGGTACAAATAATAAAAAAAAAGTTGTTTCGAGGAGCCTCTCCCCTTAAGGGGGAAGGAGGGGATCAGAATTAACTTTTTTGTTTCTTGACAGAAAGGGCTGAAATTTGGCACACACACTGCACATTGCAATAAAGAGACAAATCTAAAATTTCATTAGGATATCTTAATTAGCTTTTGTTTTATAAGAATTTATAAGTTCCTTGCTTGTGGAAAGCCTAGCACAGTAACGAAACGTGATAGGGAGCTGGGAATACTTTGCATGTTTGCCCAGATGTCTAATCTGCATCAAGACAGTGTTCTATCTTTTTTTTATTGCGCTAATAATTTTTTGCTCAACATAACATGCACATGACTGTGCTTCACTGCATGGAGCCATGTAGTAATTGTGAAATAATTAAATAATGGAAAGGTAAAGAAACATTACAAGACTGTCTTTACGTATAGCACAGCTTGTGGATCACAGCAAAACAAACTGGGCCAAAATCGGTCCAGCCATTGTTGAGCTACGCTTTCCACGAGCGAGGTGATTGACAAAAAAAATGCAATTGAGAAAACTGGCTGCAAAGTTTTGAAAGCACTGCAAATTTATTAAAAAGCACCAGGGCTGTAATATTTTGAATCATTGCTGTCAGGCATCTTCTTACACCTTTTCTTCATTGTTTGGTGGGCTTTGGATGCCTTCTTCAGGCGTTCTTTATCCTTTTCATGCGCTGACTGGAGTAGTGCATGACGACCATTTTCACTGCCAGACCGAGCCTGGTATCGCAGTGTACACCCACAGAACGCTGTTGGCATCTTGGGCACAGAGTTTTAGCGATCAGAGTTCATCGCAGAAACTGGCATAATAATGAACTCACAGTCACAAGGGGCCGAAATTTGTTCTTGGCATTGCTGCTTCCGCTCAGTCGCGGACACTGCGCGAAGGGAGTCGCGAACGCTGCATGCCTGCGCTTCTGCAGTCACCGCTGACACAAAACGCGGCTCGAGGCGCGTCTGAATCGTGCGACGATTCGTTTGGTGAGCCTTGAGTCACCATACAGTATGTAGCTCGTCGACGGTTGGGGCTCACTCGCAGGCTGCGTGTCCCTGTTGCACGATGCATCGGAAACGCACACCGTCTCTGCCGGCGATGAATACCTTCGACCCGCGTCGCCTCCAACAACGCGATCTCGGTTGCCGACCCGCGCGGCCGTACTCACAGGTGCGAGAGCCTCCGTTGGCACGACTTCCGGTGGCTTGGTTATCGGTGTCGATGTCACGGGGCGATTGTCGGCTTCGCTGCTGGAAGCGCACGGTGCAAGGTGTTCAGTCGGGTTCTCCTGCTGGCCGCCGTCTTATTCTCGCCGTAGGAGGCTTGCGCTTCCGTTTTCCGAAGGTATGCTTCGTTTGAAAGTTCTTTTCGAACGAGCGACGATCCATCACTGACCTGGGAGCTTTCATAAATCCGAATTCTGCGAGTGCCAAACGAAGAAAGACGCCGGCGTGGTTTTCAAAGCAGACAACTGCAGTCCGCTGTGGTTGCCAGCTTGCCCGCTGCTGCAGCAGCAACCAATGGCGAGACGCCTTTCAGTACGGCAACCGCAGGGCCCGTGTGACCGCCTCTAGCAGACCCGCGTGTCTTTTGTGTTTGTTACAAGATAGCGACGACCGAAGAATTCAGAAACGGAATGGCGAAACTTCGAGCTTTCGAACCACGGAGGAAGGAAACTCGGGAGAGGCCCTGACGTCACTCTTTGTGAAGCGAAAGTGAGGCCGGAAGTTGGCGTTGCTCATGGCGTTGCTCCGCCTATCGGGCCAGCTCTTCTCTCTTGTTTACTTTTCTCGCGAAACCATGCCGCGCTGTGCAGACTGGCGCGCTCCGCAGCAATACTAAACAATCGTTAGCATGATTGCGCCAAAGAGGGCAAAATTTCCCGCAGATATTCCTTTGTCCGTTGCCATTGCCGTGGCGCGGTACATTGCGTACAGCGTTGCATGCACGTTCATTTCACGAACTTTATTTCCTCCTGTCCCACCTGGCCACAGCAACATCCGGTAGAGCACGGTCCAGATAATGCAACGCAACAAAACACTGAGACCAAGGCAAACCTGCCCGCACGGCGCCTTTGCCACGGTACGAAACCTATGGAGCAACACGTGTGAGCGCACAGAACAATAACAAAGCCGCCATTGTGGCCCGAAGGGCGGGGCCACTACAGCAAAGAAATAAAAAAACAGCAAAACACAGGAGACCCAACTACGTCATTTCCTCCACACTTTTCTCCTAGTGCGTGGAGGGGGTAGGGCCTCTCCTCAGTTTCCTTCCTCCATGTTTCGAATGATACCAAGATGGCGGCGTTCGGTGGCGGGAAAGACTAGTTACGGCTCCGCGAACTGCCGTGATTTTACGCGATTTAAAGCTGTTTTCTCGCCCTACGCACTGATAAATTAATTTTTTTTGGACACTTTTAGTGCGTTTTCAGTCAAACCATTTTGATACAATGTAGATTAGGCATTGCAGATACCGAAACGCGTCGTTGCCAAAAATCTATCTTTCTTGCGATTTTCGCGATCTGATCCCCGCGTCCCCCCTTAAGGCTGGCACATTCACGTGAGCATTGCAGCGATCCACAAGGAACAACACTTTGCGGTTCGAAGAAGCAAACTTGCGGTCCAATTTCGTTATCCAGCTCTTGAAAATTTCTGCCGTCAAACACCCTTTCTTGTTCGACTCATAGTCCACAGGCAGCGTCTTTATGCCTTTAAAACACCTCGGCTTGGTGGCTTTCCCGATCACAAGTAAGCGACATCGTTCCGTGCCAATCATGTTTGCCGCGATCAGCACCGACACCCTCTCCTTGCTGCGTTTGCCCCCAGCACAGTCGTCGTCCTTGAATGTCTGGGTATTCTCTGGTAGAAGCCGATGGAAGAGTGCAGTCTCATCTGCATTGAAGATGTCTTCCGGTCTGTATTCGCCGAGATATTCACGCAGCTTTCCGTCCTTCCACGTGGCGTCAGCCATCTTTAAAGCGCGTCAGCCATCCATCTGATGAAACAGTCATCGATCCCCAACAGTGTTGTAAGCGTTCGGGCTTTCATTGCAACAATGTCTCCGCTGAGAGAAAGTTTGTTGCTCCGGGCCTCCCTAATCCAAACCAGCAGAGCCTTCTCCAACTATGGGTAAGCACGGGTGCGCATTCGCTTCCGAGACGTCTTGAACTTGTCGTTCTCAAATGCATCCATTATTGTGCGCTTCTTCTTGATGTAGTTTGAGAGCGTGTTCGGCTTGATCCCGTACTTCCGTGCTATGTCTTGTTTAGCGGCACCTCCCTTCTCAACTTCCTTCAAAACCTCGACTTTCGTTGCCAGGTCGAGCGTGTGATAAGAGCCACGGCTTGCCATGGCTATCAACTGTGCGACTATGTACAGTCAATTCCGAAGCGTAGGATCACCCGCGGAACAACCTAGCCAACGAGCTACACGCACAAAGGCCCTCAACCAACACACGCCACAGCACACGCCTCGACATACACTGCGCGCGCCGCACGCTGCAACCCTAATCTCGCACAATCTTGCCACTGCCAGTATGCAGTGCTGCGTGCACCTATGGCATCCGCGTGGCCTCCGTGATGAGCTCCGGCGACGCGCGGCAGCCGCTTCGCCGCCGGAGCTGATCGCAGAGGCCACGGCAGTCGTAGCAATGAATAATCGCGCCGCTCCAAGAAGGGCGGCGTTGCGGACGGCTGCGGTGGCGAAGACACCAACGCGGAACACGGAGCTGTTGCAGGACTTGAAAAAATTGCACATTCTACCAAAGAATGACGGTCGCCTCGAGGATCCCGGCTGAAAATTAACTTCCAATTAAACAATATTACTGAATGAGGACTTCGAATTATCGAGCGATTCTTTTCATAGGATTGCATGCAAAACTGACGGGACCAGCACTTCTAATTAACCGAAAATTCCAATTAAGCGGCTTCGAATTATCGGGAGTTGACTGTATATATATTTTTTCTTTCCTCAAAATTTCAATATGTTTCAAGGTGCAGAAATGTGGTATTATAGACTTACTGCACTCCCTGGGAGCCTAGCTATCAGATAAAGCAAAAATTATTAAAATTGGATGATTAGGCTAGTAACTATGCCTCCCGTAAAATTGCTGATTACCAAAAAAAAGCGTGTTGAGAAACGTAAAAAAAAAACTAGCCACCATGGGAAAAAAGCATTTTATTATCCTAGATGCATGAAATTGTCTAGCCAATGGCTCAGAAGGCTCTAGGGGAATAATCTGGATGGGGATTTCCTCGCTGCCTCCACTTTGCAGCTGCTTGAAAAGCTGCGGAGGACATTCGCTTTCTCTCCACACTAACAAAGCGACAACAGCCCTTCTCAAGGGCGACCTGCTATTGATATACTACTCATTTTTCCGTTAATGTTAATGAAACCTTCGAACTTCATTAAGATTCCTGTGCTGATTTCAAATATGTAATTTTTCCAATGGGCCATTTACTTCTGAAGATAAATGAAATTCATTGTTCATAATTTGCAGAAACAAGAGAATAATACCTGTGCTACAAAAATTCATATTGCCACATGCCTAGTACTAAACATAGGGAACACAATGGTAGGAATACCTTTTTGATATAACTAATATTAGTAACTCTATAGCAATTCAATATCCACTGTTCCAAATGTGAGTTCCCTACTGTCTGATCTAAAGCAGAACTGAAAAATTTTAAAGCATAAGTTCCAATATCTGTTCCTACCATTGTGTACTTTGCCCACTCAGCTACAAATAAGCCACAACAAAAACTATGGCTCTACCTGCCATGAAGGCACAGATATCGCTGCTGCAAATCAGCACAAATCAGCAAGTCAAAAATCTGTGTTTTGAGAAAACGAGAAAAAAAAGAAACATTCACTTTTAACCAAAAGTGCAGAAATAATTTTGCACTACTTTGCACTGAAAGTGGCTAAAAGCCACCAGGAATGTAGTCGCTCTGACCACGGCCACCCAAATGTGGCAAAAACATCTTTTAGCGCCGTTCGCCAATTCCCGGTGGCTTGCATCGCGCGCGCGGCAAGGTTGTCGCTCACGCGGGTCGAGCTCCACGCCGACGCGATATCTCCGCAGCACGTGCACGTGATAACCATCTTTATGGCGAGGCCATATTCCCGTTCGCTTTTGCCTGCTGCAACGTTACCGCGGCACACATTGCGCTTGATCGAGAAACTATTAGTGCGTTCAGAGTCCTACTGATGATAGCGTCGACTGGTGCGGCTGCAGTGCCATCGGCACGAGTGAGCAAACCCAACTTCCGATTTGTCGCTGGTGTTGACGCAAGAACTCGAAGCTATTTTTGAGCATTCATCTCCCTCTGCAGCAAATCCGCACGCTGCAACATTGCAGTGTCACGCCGAACGCGGCCGCTGTCTGGAACACACGCGTAGGCAAGCTGGCTAGGCCTACTTCGGCATCGTTCGCGGCTTCGACATCACTTGCGGTTGGCGGCGGACGATTATCAATGTTCTCCGAAGGAATGGAACGCATTCGAAAGTTATAAGCTGATCGCTTCTTCTTTTTGCCGTTGTTGTGCCTCCTGGCAAACTTTTGTGGTGGATTGGTCATCGTTGCGCATTCGTCACAAACCTACGAGACACGTCGCCTGTGGAATGGAGCAGACGACAGGACCCTTGCGCAGCCAACCACAGCACGCGTTTCTGATCACGCGCGCTAGTCGACGAATGGGATTCCGCGTTCGGACTTCTTTTTCTTCGCGGATTTTAACGTCACCGGTGAGCCGACGGAGCCACTTTTGGCGGGAAGTTGA
This sequence comes from Dermacentor andersoni, assembly GCF_023375885.2. Lineage (NCBI taxonomy): Eukaryota > Metazoa > Arthropoda > Arachnida > Ixodida > Ixodidae > Dermacentor > Dermacentor andersoni. Next base: position 185,323,288 of record NC_092819.1, on the reverse strand, counting down.
AGAAGAAAGGCTCCTTTTTCCAACGAGACCAAGATGGCTGCGATTGCATGCGTAGGAAATGAGCTACACGCCGCATTAAAAAGGGTTGTTTTTGCGGGGAATTCAGCTCACAGTGATGTTATAAATTGATATTGCGGGCAAAATACTCTTCCGCGAGATGTGAAACTTGTTGAATTAAAGGAACAGTAGTTGTAGGTACTGAAAATGTTATTTTAAAAAAAATCTATTCGCAATTTTTTCGCCTCAAGACCCATGTCCCCCCTTCACGAATCACTGCTCTAGCTGTCAAAATATATTGAAGCTTCGTGGAACCAGTTTGAGAGTTGCTGGATGCTGTTGGTGGTATAAAAGGTAGCATTTTTGGCCACGTACAGAGTTGCTTTTTCTAGGAATACCAAGCCAAGCTGTACTAGTAAATAGTGTTCCTGCAATAGCGAAATAGGCACGCTTTGTGTGGGAGCGGTTGGATCCTTGCGATTGTCCTTTCACTGCACATGTGTGTCTCTGTCGTGTCTTGCAGTGGTGAAGGCAGCCACCAGTCGAGCAATGGGGACGACAGGACGGTTGTGGCACTTGCCCGTGCAGTCACCATCCACCCCGAGACCCTCAAGGTCATGTACTTCGCCTGAGGTGGCCCCGCCTCCTTCCTTGCGGGCGGCTGACTTGCCCCGGCCGCCCAGGGCACTGTGCCGGCGCGACTCCCACTGCGTCCCGGCTGGGGGAAGACGGGGCACCACCAGCGCTACATCGCGAAGGCTGCGGGAGGGCCCGGCATTGCTTGTCAATCAGCTGCGGCTCCAGTCTCGGCGCTCCTCGGCGCGGGAATGCCGTCCACTGCCAGGCTGAATTAAAGATGCTGCGCAACATGCTAATTGGCGACCCGACAGGTCGTGATCGGCGACCCGACAGGTCTTCATCGGCGACCCAAAGGGTCTGATGGTGCAACAGGTGTGGGGCCTCTTTGATACTGCAGGTGGACAAGAGCTGTTAACCAGAATTTTCAGCGAAACCTCTCCCTGCATTACCTGCAGAGATTATGGCCGTGTTTGCAGAAAGAGGCTTAGAAAGTCCTAGCTTTTTCTTTTAATGTTGAGGGTGTAGTTGAGTAGCTGCAAGTATTTTTCAAGCCTGTGGTGGAACGCAGACTGGATGCCTCTCAATGTATGTTGAAACGATTCGAAGGCAGGCTTTTCCTCCCAGCTTGTCAGAGGCATTCCACGCCAGCTCTGTCATTACCGCTGCTGACAGCGATACCGCGAAGCTTCCAGTCTGTCCCCAGGTATGCTGCTCATGCAAATACCACACGAGGAGTCTCCTCCGGGGCCCTTTCATATTCAATCTCTTATTGACCTATGGCATAGTTCATGCATATTGCGATCATTCCATTCTTTCCTGCTATCTGCGTGGATGGTGGGGAGGTAGTTTCTTCTGCACATTTTTCAAGGGGCTGACTGACAGGGCTTAACTTATTAGCCTCGCTCATTTCATTTGCACCACTCGACATCCACAGGAGCCCCCCTCGGTTCCCGTTTTTAATCTGTCAGTCTGCATTTGTTCTGCCAATGCATCGTCACCATGACAACGTTGGTGGAGCTCTCTCCCAATTGAGCGAAGCCTCTGCTGGGAATCCAGGGCGCACGACTCAGTCGCTTTGTCGTGGCGACATCTTCATAACTTATGTGGTGCCCGAAAATACCAAATAGTTGACTATGGTAGCTCGTATTGTTCTAGACTTGCTCCCTGCCTGCCATTTTCTTTGTGGGTGGCGTTTTGGTTTCCCCCATGTATTCAACCTTTGTTCTTTATGGTGACCGGGTCAAGTCTGGAGGTGGCGTGCGATGGTCACACAATCCACCCAAAATGTGTTCCAAGCGGCGGGGGGGATGGGGGGTACATTAACATTGCGAGGCTCCTTTGGTGCAGCAGACTGCCGATTATGGGCACTGTTCCACAAGTTGCCTGGGCATGCTAACCAGCTTAGCGCAGCCTCCATTGCGGTATGTGGGATGTTCACCCACTTGAAAGTGGGTGAGACTTAAAGATCCTGTAATTATACACATGGTTACCACATCTGATGTGGTAACTGTGTTCAGACTTTTAAAAGAGGGTAGCACCAGTAAGCTGCAAGAGAGGTTCATTCAATGACAGTTAGTGTGACCCTTGCAACTGGCTTTAGTGTCTGCGAACTTTGGCACCCAGGCATTGAAGTGGCGATAGTGCTTTGGCCCAGCGGATGCCTGGCACAGACGCTGGGTACTTGCTGCTAAGGACGATGCCAGGGGTTCATGAGCTGCACCGAGGCCCTCTCCTCCCCGCCTTTCCTTCCCCAGCCAGCCTGCGTTCCTGACTTGGAGCTGCTTGCCACTGTGGGTGTTTTGCACAGAGTGTGTGGCGCGTCAGAACAATTGTGTAGTCGAGGGAAAACGTGGAACTTAAGTAGCGTATCATCCGAATGCAGTGTGAATGCTCACAAAATTAGGAAATTACATAAGCTAACAGTTCATTGGAGAGCCTCTGCTCTATTAGCGAGCCAATGGCAAATGTGGATAGTTGACAACTGGTAAAATTAGAACAAGCTATTTTAAAGCTTTTTTTTTTTATCTTGCAAGAGCAGAAAATTCGCAGGAATGTTCTGTGTGATTGCAGAACATGTTCACTATCCAAATGAGTATACCGGCATCAAGTCCGTAGGGGAAAAGAAGGGGGCAGAAAAAAAAAATTTCTGGAAAAAAAAAAAGAACCCGTAGTAGGAACAGCGTTCTCAGTGGGTCGTGAAACCGCTAAAGTAATCTGCAAGCAACAATTTTAAAATGCGACACTACAACTAATTTTCTTTGCTCTGCGGTCTTCATTCACATGCCCGATTTTATCGGCACTTCTGCAGATATTAGTGTTTTATGGTTTTTATCTCTAATCAGTTTCCGTTTTCAAAAAGTAATCGTACCTGGGGCCGTTTTCACAATTAAGCCTATAGTACGTGGATGCCACCACATGGTGGGGACTTGAAGAAGCCAAGCAAAAGTATGAGCGATCGTTACAGCGATATTGTTCACTCCCAGCTGCATGGAGGTGAGCAATATTTCATTCAGGCATTCGTGATAGGCTTGCTTTGCATCTGTACTTGAGTTATCATGTTTAGAAGTGTTGTGGTGCCCCTATGTTTAACACACAGAAAGAAAAGAAAGAAAAAGCCGGGCAGCAGCTATCTCGCGATGACTGTCGACGTTAATGCGATTAGCATTCAAGCAGTGTGGAGGGAACACCGGCCGTCTTGCCACTGCCGAAGTGCGTCGTGCACGAGCCGGGCTCCTCACTCGTGCTTCCCTCTGGAAACATTGCCCCGTCTGGTGGAGCAACCCGCAGAGTCCTTATGCTGGCCTGTGCTGGTGGCTTGTCGGTGCGTGCTAATGCTAGAAATTTATTTTGCTCCCTGCGAACGTTCGTGGCGCTGTGCTAAAGTGTCGGACTGCCGTACATAGCTCGTGTGACGCAGGTTCGAATGCTGACAAACGTTAGGGGATATTTTCTTCAAGATGTGCGTGAGGAGGATAGATAGGTAGATAGATGGACAAGGTGGCTGAAGTAGACTAAGAATGCTAATTGCATTAAAGTTAAAGCAGCCATAGAAATCTGCTCTTCATATCTTGCCAGTTTTTTTCTGTGAGGTACAAAGAAATTGAAGGGTACCTACCGTCAGTCGGTGATGATCTTCTTTGATTTAAGCAACGAGTCTCGGCCGATTGTTCGGGCCAAGTGCCTGCTTCGAAACGGGCAGCGCCAGTACTGAACCAAAGGCAAAATTTCAATGTAGGTACTGCCGCCTGCCCGCTCAGCAAGCACACACCCGAGGTCTGTGGGCACCACCAGGGTGGCCAGGGCTGGATGAGTAGTTCACCTTTCGTTGGAAGCACAGTGTAATGGCACGTTGCACAGCATGGAATGGCATTGATCATTGTCTACTTCCGGCATTTAAAAAGAGGACATGCAGTATAACCTTGCCGAACCGATGGTACGTTTGGCTGGTCTGCACTGCTGTCTGGCTCAGATTGCCACAGCGTGGAGCCCGCTCTTGATTTGAGCTCGAGAAAGTGTGGCCAGGCCCAGTGTGCAGCCAAAGCTGTGGGGAGGCTGGAAGAGGAGATGCGCGTCTTCTGTTCTCAACAGTCAAGGTGGGCCATGTGCCAAGGCACCGTCGTGGCTAACGCTTCGTTGCACTGCCACGTCGAAGGCGAGCACTCGGAGTCGGGGTGCAGTGCTCCGAAAGTACCAGCCGAACGTTATGAAGTAGCGTGTCCCACCAGAGTGCTTTGGAGCTCTAAAAAATGACCAGCTGAATGTACCATACGTTAATCGAAGGGAAGTCGCATTAGCACAAAATTCGTTGTGTAACCATTGCCCACCCTCACGACCAACATTAGACGCCAGAGTGCAGTTCCTACTGAGCAGACCCCAGAAACAATATGTTGAGTGCACGAGTTGCTATAGGAATTTCAAGGGGAATAGTGATTCCTTCTTAAAATTCTGATGATCTGTTTCGCTAGGACGTTTCATTACATATAGCATGTGACAGCTAAAGGCAACAAGCAAACTTTTATATGCTGCAGAAATCTATATTTATGACAAATAAGAACTAGAGGAAACTGCTAGGCACACATAACAAAGGAAACTGCACTGATGGCAGCACAACAAGCTAAACAATTGGAGTATGGCTGCTAGCGAGACATTAACGGCTGTGCCAAATGACTTGGAAGAAATAGAAGGCCGGACCGTTTGAATTTCACACTTAAATCGTGGCATAGATGACGAGTCTGATGTTGCAGGTTTCGTGGCGTACCTGAGCCCTGGTAATAGTTTACACAAGTTGTTACATTTACCTTTTCTTTTCGTATGCAATTTTATCTTTTGTTGGCAGCAGCTACATTAAAGTAGATGCTGCTCGAAATGTATGACATTGGGGCTCTTCAGTAATTGCTCACCTTTATGGCTTTCCAGTGCTTTGCTCATGGTAAGACAGACTCGGTGCAATCAATCGTCATTTTAGTGAATTCAATCTGACACGAAATCAATCAAAGGAAATTTTATTACAATGTTAGAAAAAGTTCATACTTTCTTCATAAGCAGATATACGTTGAACACTTACACTGGAGCTAAACATTCAAAATTTACATTGTTATATCTAAAAGTTGACTATCAGTGCTCATTACATCGAAGTTACACTGTATTCGAGAAGTTCGATCTGTAGGTTAGGCTAGGGTTCATCTCTTGGAGAAATTGCAGGCACACCTCTGCAGTGAGGCTCCCTTGGCAAGCAGCATGTCGGGCGCAGATGGTTTGGGGCGGGCACTAGTCACTTGGGCCGCTGATGCACCTCCTTCTCCCTCTTCTGCAAACCCTGCCATCAATTTGCCCCAGGAGGTATTTCCGTTTGCCCAAAGCACTCCCCTCCTGTTCACTGTGGGTAGTACTTCCTTGCTTGCTTCCGCTGTGTTTTGTGTGTGTGTTAGCAAAACTTTGTCCCGAAAATACAGATTGTGTTGGCCCCATGCATTTGGGCCCCACTCTGTGTTGACAAATTTGTTTTTCGGATCGCACTGCCACCTGTGACGTGGCGTTCTCCTGTTGCTGCCGCGTGTTTAGCTTTGTTCGGACAATGGAATGGTGTGTTGTGTTGGGCAGGTGCTGCTTCACTTGTTGGCTGCAAGAGCGCTCGTGAAGTGAAAGGCTGCAGCGTGCCCCCGTCAAGCGGGCAAGTTAGGTGTACCCATGGAGAGTGCACTCAGTTTTAAGTGCACTTTCCCAAATCTAAACATCGCAAGCGGAGTGTACTCGCAGAAACATGCACTCAGTCGGCACGGAACGCACTTTGCTGGTCGAGTGTGTAGCCTCGCCGCCAGTGGTTTCAACAGTACAAAAGGTAATGCATAGAAAAAGGACACAGTTCATTCTAGCTGTTTGATAGCTTTTAACAAAATAAGCTGACCAGAACTCACTGATATTCGGTTCTGGCAGGATCAAATGCTGCCTCGTCGCACGCTACCATATTGTTCTGGATTGGCTAGTCATTCGTCTTGGCCGGCCTTGACTTGTAACACTCTTGTGATAGAAATATTTTCGTTTTTTTGTCGAGTAAATATAGATTAAGATTGTCTTTATTTATAATACAACTAAAGCAATCTCTTTTTAGGTTTCTTTATTTTGATCCATCGTCAAAAAACATGATTTTAGTCTATGGACATTTTTTTTTTTAGTGCAAGTGCGCTCTGTTTTCGCGCTTAGCACTGCGTAGCCTTAAGTGTCACTCAAGGTCCCGAAGTGCACTCCCCGTAAGTGCACTTGGCTTGCCCGCTTGACAGGGGTATAAAGCTCGATACACACCTGTCATCCCTCCTGTCATCGTCGTGGCGCCAGTTTTCATCGGGGGAGAACCTGTCTTCGCCGGTTTCTCCCGAATGCCAGTGACCTTGTGAGCATTGGCTGTTGCAGGCATCCCTTGAAACCACCCGCCGTGGTTGCTCAGTGGCTATGGTGTTGGGCTGCTGAGCACGAGGTCGTGGGATTGAATCCCGGCCACGGCGGTCGCATTTCGATCGTGGCGAAATGTGAAAACACCCGTGTACTTAGATTTAGGTGCACATTAAAGAACCCCAGGAGGTCGAAATTTCCGGAGTCCTCCACTACGCCGTGCCTCATAATCAGAAAGTGATTTTGGCACGTAAAACCCCATAATTTAATTAATTGCTTGAAACCGGTGAGGAAACACCTTCCGCTGAAGTAAACTGGTGCCATGTCGGGACTAGTGATGTCGAGTGTGAATTGTGAGCCTTAGCGAGACACTGCCTCATTTGGTACTGGGATTCCTTTGCACGTGCGGAGCCACTTCACCGAGCCAGTGTTGTGCAGAGCCTCTCAGTGGTTGGTCACACGCAGTATTTAATTGCAGCAAGTGTTGCACACGGCGGTTGGCAGCCACTGCGATAGTTACATGCTGCTATAGGCGGTCGACGGTAGCACTCGTTGCGACTTCTCCTGAAGATGCTTGTGGAAAGATTTGAGTCTGTCTTCTGTGTTTATTGGCACTGACAGTGATGCCCTTCAGGGGTATTGCTTCTGGTCAAGTGACTTAACTGCAGTATGTCAAGGTGCACTTGCCTGTGAACTGCAGACCTTCTTTTTTTTTTTTTTGCATACACAAAGGACTAACACAAAAGGGGGCAAGTAGTCTGCATTCCAGACCCATCAAATGTTCTTGCATTGAAATGAAAGTGCTATCATGTCGCACTTTCTCAAACATGTCAACTACATGGCACACTCCAGCAAGTCGTGTTTAGGCTGTCTCCTCAGCAGTAATCATCTTGATATCGATTACCTGCCCCGTTTTATGTTAGCCACACCCTGTGCTGCAAGGAGGGCATGCAGGCTGGTGCAGTTATCAGTCCTTGCCTTTTGTGGAGCTGAATGCTGTGCTGTTTTCTTGTTGGTGTTGGGAAGGATCAGACGGGGGCCAATTCTGCATGCATTTTTATTTTTCTGCTGGTCAAAGCAGTTTGTCGCTGCTTCTCTCTTCAAGGAGGGCCCTACGTGTAACTGTTTTGGGGAAAGCCTTAGCCCAAGTTTGCCTGCGTTTAGGGACAGTATTCTAGAGTGATAACTGTTGGAGATGCTGTCCCTTTCGCGAGATTTTGTGCGACTCGGCACCAGATGCATTGACATGTACGGCTGACCGCGTTTATAGTGCTGTGCCAAGCATCTCGTCTTTGCACACTGCCATCGACTGTATACTTCAATCGTCCTGGGCCGAATCAAGCTCAGTCGTGTGAAAGGTGTAGCATCTGCGAAAGTGATCGCAGTTTATCAAGGTGTCACGAGACTGTTCATTCCAGTAGAGCATTATTTGTTTTCGGCTGTTGTTTAGGGCTCCTCTGCTCTTGCAGTTTTAGGTTGTGCTACTTGCAGACTTCACATTCAGTTCATCACTTGTGATGAAGTGATGTTTCGCTTTTATGATGCACTGTTTCGGGGTCAAGGCTTGTGACTGGCCAAGTTTACCTGGCACACCATCTTAGCTCTGCTGTTACTGAATGCTTGAAGTTGAGGGACATAGCATGTTGGAATGGGGCAGTTTAACTGAATAGGTAAGCCTGTGCAGTGCTGGTTGGTTGGACTCACTGTTGTGTGTTGAATCCAGAAAAAGAAAATGCAATTGGTTATTGTGTGCTGTGCACTTCAGTGACAGTTTTGTTAATGGGTTGCAATCTTTTGCCAACTTCAACAAAATTAGCTTGTTATCCCAGTCATTGCAGATGAGTAAAGACAGCACCTGGAGTTCAGCATGAAGGTATTGGTCAGGTACAGTGACTTGTTTTTAGGTCTGCAGTTTAATGTACATGCAGTCAAAGCTGTGTATTGCAAGAGCTGCTGTGTTTGCTGTAACTTTTTTTTAAGATGGTAAAGCTAGCACATTTGCAAGAGCTGGTTGTTTCATGATGCGAGCTCCCGAAAAAAACAAAACTGTGGCTAGGGTATAGGTGAATAATTTCTATCATACCTGGGAATTTTATGTGACCTGTCTTGTGCGTCCTGGTTATCAAAATGGCAAACTGAGTTGGTGCGCATTCATTGTTAGAAAAAATGCGAAGAGATGAAGGCTACAAAAGAACATCAATGCTAATGATTCGGCATGCATATGCCAAATCATTAGCTTGTCATCGGTGTGGACGAAGATAAGATTGCGACCCTCAAATTATCTGCCACTGCGTAGAGAAGGCCTCGGGAAATCAGTCTCGCAATGGTGCAAGGTCATAGCAGTGTGGCCCACACATTGCCGAGATTGCAGGGCTGTCAAAGTTGGATGAAACTTCTCTCAAACGAGCAAGGTAGAAAATTGGGCACGTTGGTATGGGTTCGTTATCAGAAGTGCAAGAGGGGCACATTCAAAAGGGATTCTCTTTGAACACATGGATCAGCAATCGCACGAAATCGTAAATATATTTTTGTTGGTGACACTAAAATGTGTGTGCCATGCCTGCTCTGTGCTGTGGCCGATAATTTGGGTTTACAACCTTTAGTGAAACCTTTCGGTTGATAGTAACTGTGTTCTTCTGCATCTTGGTCCCTTCGCGATTCTTCTAACAATGAATCCCATTCAGTGTGCCAAAGGAGATATTGGGCTGCTTCTCGCCACGGCGAACACAGTTCCCAGAAAATTGTGCCAGTTCCTCTTGCTGGGAGCACCTGTCTTACGATTCTTAACTTGAGGGTAAAAAATGCCACAGATCCTTTAAAGAATCTGAGAGGCTTGACCTGATGCGTGGTTTGGCGCAAAGCCTTTTTATTGTTGACAATTTACGAAATAGCATGCCATGAAGGGTCATGATTTTGAAGGTGGCAGTTGTGTTGTTTTACCCTGTATGGCGGCTTTTTTTTTTTAACCTTGTTGTTTTGTGTGCTTCATGTTAGCAATATCTGTTGTGAAATTGCTTGTGTCTAAGGGGTCGTGCTTCTTGGGGACTTCCCTTGATGGACTCTCGACACAGATAGCCGACTACACAATATTTGCTCCTTATTTACATGACCTTGCTAGTGAAATGTGAAAGTAAGTCTTATTATATACATTATATATATATCTATATGGTAATGAAATTGTCATGTGTCTGGGAGCTTGACATTAGTCATATCAGTGAGTTTTCTAAGCAAATTGTTTTATTCATTCCGTGGAAGCTTCTGTATTAGCCGAGAGAGCAATTTTTGATGATGTTGGATATTGAAGCCCTCCGGAACAATGAAATGTGAGAGCTACTAGTGGCGCGAGTCCTTGCTTATTTAGTGTGGTCATTTATTTTAAATGTTCTTCAAATGGCTACAAAGGGGATTTTTGGTTTCTGTTCTGATTTTACTGCGGCATGAAATGCCACCTTGCTGCGCATCGGAAGTGTTTGTCCCATGTGTGTTGTTGGTGCGAGGATGCTTTTGTTGAATCAACTTTTGTCTGGGCATGTGTTGTTGTGATTTGTGGGGCGAGCGCCAGTGGGCAGTGTACGTTTACCATATTTACTCGGAAATAGGTCGAACACAAATCTGGCCGATTCTTGCACATTGCGCTCGCCAAGAAATACAAAATTGTAATTTGGTCGACACTATATATATTTAACTCGCTGAGAAATATGAAATTATCATTTGGAAATAGGTTGAGCCATATCTCTTTATAAAAAACGAAGAACTTTGAACATGTACGGACCTTTATTTACTGCAAGTTCAGCCACTAAATCTGGTAGTCGATGCCACAAGCTGCATGCACATTGACGCTGCCAGAAAAGTCATCCCTGCTTGACAGGCATCCTCAGTGCCATCGAGTGTTGGATGTGCAACATTTCTTGAAGCCAGGCTGGGTAATTTCTGTTATTGGTTTTGCGGTGGGTGCAACTTCGTCAGCTTAGTACCTTGCTAGCTTTGTTCCCGATTGTAGGTTGTGATCATGAATATAGGTCGATGGCTCATTTTGGGTAACATTTACGAAAGAAAATGGTGGACCTATGTTTGAATAAATATGGTACTTTGGCTGCAGATGGACTACTGGTGCTTGTGCATGCTTTTTGTGAAGGACGGTGCGGCCAGGATTTAGGCCAGCAGCTGAGTGGTCGAATGGGGAAGATGGGACATCTTTCTCCATTCGTTGTGCCGACCCCAAGGTTAATTACGCATCAGTGAACCAGCTAGCCCGTTTCAGTATCGGCTGATATCAATGCAACGTTTGTCGGTATTGCATATGTCCCATTGCCTCTCCTTGGCCAGTCGTCTACACTGTTTGCCATGTTGAGCACAAACCAAGAAGGGTGAACTTGAGATCCTGATTATATTGCACTTAGTGTTACACTGACGATTTTAAGCGAAGGACATGATGTGGACGTATGCAGCGCAATTCATGAACGTTCATGAACATTCACCAACTAGCACCCTTCATTGCTTTACTCAATGAATTTGAGAACACATCAACAATTGGCGTGAGGGGGAGTTTTTGCCTAACCGTGCTCAGTGAAGGTTATCAATTTCCAATTGATGCGACTCGTGATGTGCGGTTTTCAATCGGTAGTTGTTTAGTGCACACGTGCTGAAACCTATCATGGGAGCCTCTTTGTTGGCAATTGATTATGCTACCTTCGTGGACCTTTAATTAAGGTTTGCACAAGCAACTCTGGTTCTATCTGCAGCCTAACTTTCAGCCAGCCGAAATCTCAGCTGCTTGGCTTCCCCACATGGTCAAGAGATTTGATGGAGAACTGTTGTCTTGACCTCTTCCGACATGTGCCATATGCACAGTGTAATTACCTGCATATACATTACTCATGTACGTGGGTGCCCATGAATGAACCTCAGCCAAAGGAGCAGTTGAAAAATTGAATGGTACTGCTTTGAGCTACTATAATTTTTTTTTCCTTTCGCCTTAAATATTATACATATGTATATTTCGATGGCATGCGGGCCTAATGCAGCTATCAGTGTTGACTGGTCTGTGGTGTGTGTTCTAACCCATGGTGTGTGCTTAGCAACTTGGAGTACCCCCGTATCGAATTGCTTGTGCACCATCCGAGTCACCGGGCGACTCTGGCTGCTGAGTTGGGCGAGCCCCTTTATATCGTTACTGTAACACTCCCCACTCTTGGCAGCCACCGTCTGTAATCGTTGCTCCCTTTTGTCCGCCTCAAAAAGCAGAGAGTTGTTTTAGCTCGGAGTTCTTAATATATTCTACGCTGAATGCATTTTCTTTCTCCTTCCACTTTAGTCCTTTGCAGTCAAGTCTATTTCACCTTTTGCTTGCACAGCATTCCCTGAATCGTGTGTCGTGTCTGTGTGGTGGGAGCCGCAGGCAATGCCCAGTACCCATAAGAGCCGTGCTCGTGTGCCGTCTGTTACCTGCAAAAGAAAAAAATCTTGTTCCTCTCGCTAGCACTGCAGACACGGCAGCAAAGATTGCCTCGAACTATGGAGCCAACACCTTCCTACACTTGACATGCACGTGTTCCAGCTTTTGGATCCACGAGAAGAGCTCTGCGTTGTTTGCTACATCAGTCTCGCAGTGACAAATGCACTTGTGGTTCCAGTACAGATTTCTGAAGCTGTTTTGTGCAACTCAGTTTGATGCAAGGTAATGTTACTGTGGTGGTATGTGGAACTGTGTTTATTGAGTTTGCCAGCAGCTCCAGTTACTGCTTATGTGCACGGTAAAAAACCTCTGGTGGTCTATGCTAACCTGGAGACACTCATTAAGGAGTGCCTCATGGTCAAACCTTGTTATAAACAAGTCGTATTTGGCACAAAAATAGCATTGTTATATCCAATATTCGGTATAAGCTTAATTTGTTGCACGCTTACATTAGTGACAATTTTAGATTTACTTCTTTATACTTGAAAATTCATTATATCCGTGCTCGTTATACTGAGTTTGACTTTCATCGTATTTCGGTTATAGCACGTGGCAGCCCAGAATGTAATTTAAATTTTTTTTAACAAATTCGGGTTTAATGCAGCTGCAGAAGAGGTTGCCTCAAGCGCTTCTGCTCTCGGCTACATACAATTAAGCAAGAAATCGGCGATCTAGCAGCAATGCCAAACAGCCCAGCGAGCACGATTCCTCTGGGTGCGTGACTGTCCCTTCTGCCTCGCTGTGCCACACATTGTAGTCATCCCTCGGGTGCGGCCGGCATCCGCTCTGAGCGCACAAAAGCGAACATCTTTCAGGCCCTGTACGCGTTTATTTATTGCATACCGAATATGATTGTGCCTGTTATATTGCGCGTTGTGTATAAAGAGATATCCTGAGTTTGGTGTGTGCGAGTCTTTCCTGCTGGACCCTGATCTAGTCGCAGCCATGACCGAGCGTGCGGCATTGTGGTGCAGTGCTGTGAAGAGGAGCTCGGCCCAACACTGCTCGGGACTCTGAAAAATGGTCACTTTACCACAGCCACTGCTCGTGCGCCACCATGCCTGTGCGATTTCCAAATTTTTGTGCCATTCCTGTCAAGCTCTCGAAAACGATTAATCGAACAGGTCTATTCGATTAAGTCAATTAAAGAAAAGGTAGATATCAACGAAGATTAAATGCTTTGCGGGATACATTTATTAAATTAATTGGTTATCATCCATCGATTTTGCCAACCCTAAACGTGTGCATGCAATGTATCTGCTCCTGATCCATGGGCGTCCTGCCCGTTGCATCTGTAGCACAGCATGTGCTGCAACTACTATACTTCGTTTCACAAGGCGTTTGCAGTGCTGTGGAAGGTAGGGGCCTCTTAGCCAAACAGGGCTGCAGGAGAACAGCAAATAGTCCGTCAAAGATTTGAGCTGTTTAGGACTAGGTTTAAAATATTCAACGCAAGAATTCAAAACACTTTGGAGTGACAATGTTAAAGTATAGAGAGCGCTTTCAATCAGTCGTGAAACTGATAGCAATGACTCGCACAAACACAGGTCCTCGGAGGCCTGTTACAAGGTGGCGATGCTAGAGTGTACTAGAATGGAGGAGTGGGTCCAGCGGAGGCCACGGCAAGTGGCAAGAGTAGCAAAAAGCGTTGAAATTTGCGGCGGCGCTGCAGTCGCCTTCTTAAAGCTCCTCCCGGCCAATCCGGTGCCTCGGCGGCCCGGCCGACACCTACCGACAGTGGTTACGGCGGCGCCGAGCTGTCGTCTGCTCGAGGCGGCGGCGTCTACTGAACGCACCGTCGTGCTTGTTTGTTTCCGTCAATTTTTGTTCCTAGTATGTGCGAAAAAATACAATTAAATTGATTTGATCAATTGATTTGCCATCAATTGAGGTTCCTCGCTTCCGTCAAACGATGCCGTCTGCACGATGTTTATGCGCGCAGACGGCCCTCGCATATGTCTGTAGTTCGTCTCGGCGACTTGGCAGAGTGTTCGAAGAATGAGAGGATGAACACACCTCGGCGAAAGAACTGTTGTGTAGTGGGTTGCATAATCGTATACAGTACGTTAAAAGAAAATGAAGTGAGGCGATGCGCGTGCGGGAGCTCAATCTTCACCGCACCGATTGGCCATTTGTGCACTTTGATGCAAAGTGGATACCGAGACGTGCATATCGTGCATCGAAGGCCAGGAAGTATCTACACAGCGCGGGAAGCCTGCGCTTCGGGCTGATGCGGTACCCACAATATTTTGGCGTACTTGCCGGAGTGTATCTACCAGCAGCCCATGCAAAAGAGAACGGCGTCATACGCAGCATATGAAGGCCGGTCATCAACGAGAACGCTCTCAGTTGAACCGTCATTCGGATTGGAGGCATGTGACAATGGAAACCTGCGCGAGCTCGAAGACAGACAACCGATAACATGCTTCCTAATCCGAGCAAATATAAACAATGTTTTGCTTTACCCACCCAGGGGATCTGGAAAACCAACTACATCTCGGGCGTATGACGCACAAAAATAGGGAAGAAAATGGCTATTCCGTATTTTCAAAACACAATTAACCTACAAAAAAAATGTGCTGCACATAACGAATAATGCGACCCACACGCAGTAGCGTAGCAAAAGGGGGGGGGGGGGGGGGGGGAGGTGAGGTCATACGCCTGAAGACAGCCCTCTTTCCGCCGGCTTGACTGGGCGCAAACGGCAAAGAATGCTCCAGTAGCCCGAGCTCGTGTACCCGATGCGTTGCGCCGCAGAATTGTCGGCTGCAGCTCTATCAACGCCCCACATAATAATTGCACGAATGTGCGGGCTAAAAGTTCGCAAAATGGTCGCTAAACTACTCGCCTTAGCGGAACGTTTCGTGTGGGGTGCGCTCGTGCCGTGTGTTCATGCTGGGAGCAGGCGTCGCTGAACACATGCCAGGCCCCGCGCGTGCGTCTATTTGTCGTACAAAAATCCCTCACGTGACCTGATCCTAGGTGCCTAGGGACAGCATTATAGACAGCATCATTTAGGGATAGGAATTTTTGAGAAGGCGCGATGCTGGCGCCGAGCGACGCCGTGGCGAGTTCGTCCTCGGCGTGATCGTTCTCTGGACCGCGCGTTGTTCAACATTGCTCATGTAATTTCTTTATTCTATGATGTAATCGTGCATGCGTTGCTTGTGTGTTGGTTGTAGGTTCTGTGTTACTTGGCGGAAAGCCGTGAGAAGTGGCGGTGCGGCAGTGCGGCTTTGGCCTCGATGAGTTCTGGCACGACAGAATCTACGTTGTGTGACCCGTGCTTTCTTGAGAACCCGGCGGTGGTGACAATTGAAATATCGAAGTGGCCTAGCACCTGGGCAGCGAAGTTCTGCGAACCGCGATGTGGCGTCGCCGTGTCAGACTTTGCTTAACGGACATCGAGGCATGTGCTGCTCGCTGCAAGTCATGTAAATGCAACTGCGTCGACCGCCCACTGTTCAGCGCTGAATGTGTGTTTGGTGTGCTGTGCATGAAACGATTGATACAGCGGGGGTGGCGGAGGAGCAGTGGCTTAGGGTTTGCGCGTTCACAGACATGTGCTCCCGTCTTGGTCTCATTAGTGGCTATCGCAGGATTGTGGTGTGCTAGCTCCTTGCCTAGTATGATGTTTACGACGCTAACACACAGCATGTTCACCCTTTTCCGCGCTATATGTCGTTTGCATGACGGCCGAGTTGAAAACGAGACATATAAAATTACTTTCTATTGTGGAAGTTCTGGAAGTCTTATTACGCAAGGAGTGCGAACGTAAACATAAACACATATGTGTGTCTAAAATTTTGAATTACCTATAATACCCTTTACGACTGATAAGTGGGCTACACGGCGAATCAGCTACCGAATGTTGCGACACTTCCGTGTGGTAGACTGATGCATGGTGCGCGTTTATTTCTGTACTGTTGTAAAAACCATTTGTTTATTCACTCAATACAAATGTACGGCTTCTTCCCCGCAGTACATTTTAGTTACGCGGTGAAGCATACTAAAAGTGGGAGGGGGCCACTATCAGCCAGCATAGTATGTCCACTTAGGCGACCTGAGAGGCGGCGGGTTCGCGAGCGTATGATTAAAGAACTCTTATTATGTCCAGTGACAGTGGCCCCTTTTCACTTTTAGTATGCTTCGCCGTACATTGCTTAGGCTTCACCGCGAAATATTAGTGTATTGCGAGAAAGATAATCCTAAAAAGCCTAATTATGCAAAGTTTCTATTGTAGCTTGCTACACCGCAATACAGGGGTGAAAATTAGCGTCATGCAGTAAAGCATACTAAGAGTGGAAAGGGCACATAGGTTTACACTGTGCTCATTATTTTCAATTGTGACCTAATTTGCAAGTGCATCTGTGCTCGTGGTAAGCTTCATTGACAATTCTTTGTACATCACAAATTCATATTGCAGGGAAGCTTACTAAAGCGCATTCGCCATTATGGTACGTGTTATTCACCTTCAATGCAGGAGCACAATGCGGATTCGTGCCCCTGCTTTTTGCTGGACTGCACATGCTCATTGAGAATTGATTCATTGTTTATAAGTGCACTGGTACTTTACTCTAAACTGGAGGGCTCAAGTTAATATGGAAGCACAATTTTTATTAAAGGGACAAGATGTTGCCGAGATGGTTGCAGCACAGCTTTTTTTTTTCTTCCAGGCACCTTTTCTACTTGAAGCTTCCATTGCAGTGTTTCGAACCTCTTTGAACCAGCACATAGTTTATATAAAAATTGGACATGATTGGGAATATCACCTAAGTTCATGCCTATATATAGTAAAAAGATGTAGCACGACCAGACAAAATAAAAGAAGGGGGTGGGCTGTAGCAATACTAAGTGTTAAATGGTGCTTTATCCTTTCCCTTGAGTTTTCTTTCTGTTTTTGTGCTTTTTATGGATCCTCCGCAGTAACCATGCGAGTGCTGAGCTTGAGCTTGTTGGTTTCAAGTCTCATGGTTGTTACTAACAGAACAGTGTGATAAACGAACAAGGGCTTGGAGGCATCGGTTCACCTTGCTTGCCTCATGGTGCTGCTTCATAAGCACCGTGAGCATCCAGGCCGACTAGGAAGGGAGGTTTGTTGCAATTGCTTCTGAACTTTATTGCCACCAAACCAACAGTGCTCTCAATGAGAGCTTTTGGACAGTAGAATGCTTGCACCCAGCAAAGTCTTAAGAAGGAAGCATTCAGGATGTGCAAAATGGGCTTTTGAAGCTGGCAGCATTACTGAAGGGGCTTTGCCCATCTGCCCTCTTTATGGATACACAAAGATGATTTCCTCTTTAAGAGGGATTGTTTCAGAGGTTGTTACATGGCAACAGTGTTGGCTGTTTAGTAGCTTGTCTTTGCCCACTGTTAATAACCTGTTCCTTCTCCAGTGCCCCTGTGAAGTGCCTACTTTTTGGACACAATGTGCTCTCCATGCATGCATGCATTTTTAGCTTGTAAAGACGTCTATTAACCCCTTGCCTCAAGCTGGTCCTTGCTGATGTCACCCAAGAAGGCATTGGGGAGTATGGCAATGTACACTTACAAAACACTGTTGATACCAGTGAAACCAAATTAATGGAGCTGCTGTTCTTTTTTTTGTCCACTCCATCCTGGTTAGTTACAATAAGCAATGTCCGAACAGAAGGCATATGTAGTTGGTCGTGCATAGCCTGCGCACTAAGACTCGTTGGCATGTTATGACCTTAGCAGTGTTTATATGTAAAAACCTTCTGATGTGTTGACTCCCTTTTCCTTATCATACTTTGCCTGATGGAGCCAGCAAGTGGGTCAACCAGATGTTCAACAGGCTTCCCACTAGTTTTCCCAGAGTCTCCTTTACCAGGGTGCTGCTCATAGATATCTGTTTTCTTGACCTTGCTCTGCACTTCAACCATGGCCACACCTGCTAAACCTATAGCATGCGATCAAAAAAGTGCTATACATCATGTTGCTCCAAACTCGTGACATGTGCTACAAGGCCTTGAGGAACACCCTCATTTATTTACGCCCTCATCATACTGTACGAAGCTTCGCATGATAAGTGCGACAATTAACATCTGCTGGTTTTTCAGTGTTATTCCTGTCCAGCTTGCTGAAAGCTATCCTGAGTGTTTCAAAAGCAAATGACCGCTGCTGGACAAGAAGTGCTTAAAACAAGGGTCGCTATAACCACATATGTCACACGAAATGAAGGCCACTGAGTATACAGGCGGTTTACTTCATATCCGACAAGCTTGGTTCTCCCTTTGCTAGTGAGTGAACTCAACTTGCCCCGAATACATGGCCTGTGACAAACTATGTGCCAGATGCTGTGTCCCCTGCAAAGCTGAAGATGTGTATGAGATCCTGACACCCTGCAGCGGCTTCTACACTGGGCAAACAGGCTACTATAAAAACGACTGCCTTTACTAATATGCTAATAACATGAAAACGGGCAGAAATTTGGCTATTCATTGGACCCAACTGCAGGTGCAAACCACTCTTCCACCAGATGTGTGTTGTTCACAGAAACTGGAGCTATACAAATGCAGATAAAAACAATGATCTTTGAAAGTAGTAGAGTTGAACTATATTCTGCACAACAGTGCTGTCTGCAGCGCTGGTACCTTATAGCCACAATTCATGGCTGCACCACCATGCAAAGGCACTATTCTTAAATTAACTTCTATTATATTTATGGTAGCCATACATTGCAATTACATATCATCCACATTGTGTGCAATATGGTGTTACGTTTCGCCTACAACGCGCGGTATAGCCGGCGCGGATGCAACGGACGCCAGGGCTTCGTTCAAAGCGGCGGACATTTTGGCCCGTTCAGCGCCGCCGATACGCCTCCCCGCCAAGCGCGTCCAGGCATGTTTCAATGCCACGTGTCTTCAAGTGTGCGTGTGTGTGTGTGTGTGCATGTTGGTGCCCACGCTTGTCAAAGCGCGGCAGCCGGGGAGAGGAGCTCCCCAAGTGTGAAGCGAGGAGGTCTGACCGGCGCCGGGCCGGCGGATGCGTCACTACACTCGTCCCAACGTGTCTCTCAGCCTGTCCGTGCCGCGCATCACGTGCGCCTCTGACGAGGCGTTCCTTCTTCCCCTCGACTCCGAGAGTATAAGAGCAGCTGCTCCCGGACGCCGAGAGAGGCTCCGATTTCTGCTGTTGAGTAACGTGCTCTCCCATCTCTCCACTTCGGTCGACCTGACCGGCCGCTCTTTTGCGATGCTGGAATAAACAAGTTGTTCTGTTACCAGTCGACTCATGCTTTGCCGGGACCTTCGAATGCTTCCAGTTGTGCCCCAGGCCGCCAGGCCAACGCTACCCTTGGGGCTTGCGACCCATTTGCAACAACGGGTGTCAGCACGGAGATTCCAACAACTGGTGGCAGCGATGGGATTCCAACAACTGGCTGGTAGCGGTGAGATCGCGACAACGGAGGCCAGCAGCGAAGATATGCGGTTGACTGTATGCTGAGCAGCACAACGACCATCCGGGAGCAGTGCAACGAGCCCTGTGTGATGACTGGTTGCCTGCAGCGGAACGACTGCGCTGAATTCTTGGCTGCGAGGTTTGGTGAGTGCGGGACTTTCTTCTTCCGAGTTTTGCCAGGCTTTTGTTAGTGTCAGAAACAGAGCTGGTAATTGTGGTTGTCGTTGCTGCCGGGTTAGTTTGCGGTAAGACAATAGTAGGCAGTAGAGAAAGCAGCATTCAGAGCAGCCATGGATTTGAAGTCGTTGCGCAAACCGAAATTGCTGGAGCTTGCAAGAGAGTTCGGTCTGGATGTCTCAGACAAACTCAGAAAACCAGAACTGCTAAGGGCTATTCTTGAGTTAGAAGCTGAGGATGACGAGTGTCGGAATGCCTTGAGACCATTGAGGAGAGGGAGACGGCAAAAAGACAGGAGCGCGAACTTAAAGAGCAAAAAGAGAAACAGGAGCGCGAACTTAAAGAACAGAAAGAGAAAGATGAGCGCGAACGAAAAAAAAAACAAAAAGAGAAAGAAAAAGAAGAGCGCGACCGTCAACACGCTTTGGAAATGAAGCGTCTCGAGATAGAGATGGAACGCGCTCGTAATGGAAGTGAGGCACACGGTGCAGGAGAACGAGTATCGTTCAATATGACTGACCTGATGCGGCCGTTTAAGCTTGGAGAGGACATTGGTTTGTTCCTGGTTAACTTTGAGCGAACGTGCGAGAAGCAGGGGTTCTCTCGGGAAACGTGGCCACAGCGCTTGCTCACTTTGTTACCCGGCGAGGCGGCCGACGTAGTCGCTCGCTTGAATAGAGAAGAGGCAGAGGATTTCGACAAAGTGAAATCGAGTCGGCTAAAAAAGTACAGGCTGTCAGCGGAGGCGTTCCGTCGGAAGTTTCGGGAAAATGAGAAAGGCAGAAGTGAGTCATATACAGAGTTTGCCTACAGGCTAATGTCAAACATGCAGGAGTGGCTCAAAGAAGAGAGAGCGTTTGGTGACCACGAGAAAGTTCTGCAGTGTTTCGGGCTGGAACAGTTTTATAGTCGGTTACCTGAGAACGTGCGGTACTGGGTCTTGGATAGGCCAGACGTTAGTACGGTGGCTAGAGCCGCTGAGCTAGCCGAGGAGTTTGTGACGCGTCGGGCTCGCGGAGCTAAGGACGATCAAAAGGGTGAATTTGGCTCCAAGTTTGAGAGGCCGAAGTTCACGCCCATGAGAGCAAAGGGGGACACACGTAGTGCGGATGCGAGTGAAAGCAGTCCGACCGAACCTAAGGAGACGGCGGCAGCCGACGCCGAACGCAGAAAGCGGTCCGAGACGAGGCAAGCGCGCGTGTGTTATACGTGCCAGAAGCCGGGTCACTTTTCGGCGCAGTGTCCAGAAACAAAAACAAAAGTCGTGTTTTTGTCATTATGCAGCACTGACGAGAACATGAAGCTTCTCGAGCCTTACATGCGAGACCTCCTCGTGAACGGGAAAGAGTGCCGAGTGCTTCGCGATTCCGCAGCTACGATGGATGTAGTTCACCCCTCCTACGTAGAACCCGATATGTTCACGGGCGAGTGCGCATGGATCAAGCAAGCCGTGGAAGCTCATAGCGTGTGTCTGCCCGTAGCAAAAGTGCTTATTGAAGGACCTTTCGGAACGCTTGAGACGGAGGCCGCAGTGTCATCTATGCTGCCCCCCCAGTACCCGTACCTATTTTCGAACAGGTCCGATCACCTCCTGCGCGAAAAGGGGCTTTTGTTTGGTGAGGCTAGCGTTCAGGCCTTAACCAGATCGAAGGTTCGGGAGCTCGCTGCAAAGGCGGTAGTTGCGGGGCCGACGTTGTCGAACGATGAGAAAGGGTCAGAGGCGCAGCAAGCTGATATTCAGAGCACGTCCGAACTGAATAAAATTGAGCCCGTAGCGTTGAAGGCACCAGATACTGGAGAGGAAATGCCCGACACGGGAAAGTTAGAAGAGCTATCTGCAGATTTGCTCATCGCGCCTACGTCAGACAGACTTGATAGGTCGCTAAAAGTCAGCCGGTCGGCTGTGATAGCCGAGCAAAAAAAGGATGGCAGCCTAGAAAACATACGCTGCATTGTCAAGGAAGGTATCGCCAGGAAAAATGCTCATTTTGTGGAAAGAGGTGGGGTCCTGTACCGGAAGTATCTAGACCGCAGGGGAGTGGAGTTCGATCAGCTGATCGTGCCTCAGTGCTACCGTCAGGATCTGTTGCGCTTGTCGCATGGGGGTTCGTGGTCCGGACACCTAGGAGTTAAGAAAACTAAGGACCGTCTCTTGCAAGAGTACTATTGGCCAGGGTGTTTTCGGGACGCAGACCACTTCGTGAGGACATGTGACACCTGTCAGCGGGTGGGCAAACCAGGGGGCAAATCGAGGGCGCCGTTGAAGTTGGTACCTATCATTACGGAGCCTTTTAGACGGCTCGTTATTGATACAGTGGGACCTCTGCCGGTAACAACCACGGGGTACAGACACATTTTGACTGTGATCTGCCCAGCGACAAAGTTCCCTGAAGCAGTGCCGCTTAAAGAACTCAGCTCAGTTGAGATAGTCAATGCACTACTGTCCATATTTGCGCGAGTTGGTTTTCCTGCGGAAATCCAGACAGATCAGGGCACAGAGTTTACTAGCGCTTTGACGACAGCCTTTCTCGAAAGGTGCGGGGTAAAGCTGTTACAGAGCTCAGTGTACCACCCACAGTCGAATTCCGTTGAGAAGCTCCACTCCGTCATGAAGCGCGTGTTGAGAGCATTTATTTATTTATTTATTTGTGATACCCTCAAGGTACATAATTGTACATTGCAGAGGGGAGGGGCGAGAATACATTCGAAGAGTAAAAAATGCAGGATTAGTTCAAGGAATTTCCAACGAACAAAAGCAATATGACAAAAGTTGTAATACATTCATAACAAATATCAGAGGCTTACATAACATGAAAATACACAAAGAATACACTTTAGCAAGCAGACAATGTTAACGAATAAGTACATAATTATGCCATTTGCTACCATACATTATTTTATGTTGATTAGTGCATTCTTAAAACGAGTGAGGTCACTGATGCTTACTAATGATGTAGGTAGATTATTCCAGTCGACTGAAGTCCTAGGAAGGAATGATTGTGAGCACGCGACGGTGTTATGACGGGGTACGTTAACTTTATGTAAGTGGTCACGACGAGCCGAATAATAAGGCGCAGGTTGGATCCAAAGAGGGCGAAGAGATGCGTTGTGGTAGTAGATTTTGTGAAAAAGGGAAATGCGTGATTCTTTTCTGCGAAGAGATAATAATGGAATTTGAAGGGTTCTCTTCATTAATGTAACACTAGCTGTGCGATGGTAGTTAGCTAAGATGAAACGAACCGAGCGATTTTGCACCGATTCAATTTCGTTAATTAATGTGATCTGATGAGGATCCCAAACGGATGAGGCATATTCTAATTGGGGGCGGACGTATGTCGTGTACAAAAGCCGTTTTAATGAAACTGGCGCAAGCGAAAAATTTCTCTTCAAATATCCTAAGGAGCGGTTAGCTTTAGATATTACATACTGTACATGCTGCTTCCAAGAAAGATCGCTAGTTATATGAATGCCAAGATAACGGTAGCATGTAACGGATTGAAGGGGGCAGTAAGTAGGGCAAGTTGTGTTAGAACGAGAAATCCGCATAGATTTGCATTTATTAATGTTGAGTTCCATGCACCAAGTGAGGCACCAGTTAGATATGTTATTTAAATCGGATTGAAGGGTAGCTATATCAGATGCATTAGTCACTTTTCGATATATAACGCAGTCGTCAGCGAATAAACAAATTTGTGAGGAAATGTTATCAGGTAAATCGTTAATATATATTAAAAATAAAAGAGGGCCAAGAACAGACCCTTGCGGAACACCGGATTCAACTGGAGCCGCGTGAGATGTGGAGTCATTAGTTACAACAAATTGGGAACGAGAAGAAAGGAACGATTGGATCCAGCTGAGTACTCCCGGGTCAATGTTGAGTGCGCTTAGTTTGTGTAGTAGCAGTACATGTTTCACCTTGTCAAAAGCTTTAGAAAAATCCAAAAATATGCAATCAGTCAAAAAGCCGCTATCAAGATATACATGTAAGTCATTAGTGAAAGTTACCAGCTGAGTCTCACAAGAAAAAAATTTGCGAAAGCCATGTTGACTGTTAGAGAAAAAATTATTTTCTTCAAGAAAGTTGATGAGGTTAGAAAATATGATATGCTCCATAATTTTGCATGGTACTGAGGTAATCGATATGGGCCTGTAGTTAAAAGGATCTTGAGTTTCGCCAGATTTGTGGATAGGAATAATCTTTGCTGTTTTCCAGTGATGAGGCAAGGATGAGGACAGGTACGATTGTGAAAAAATGCTCTCTAAGATTGTGGTTTGAGCAAACTGACTGGGAGCTGTGTCTGCCTGGGGTGAAGTTTGCATTAAGGACCGCGCCGCATGCGGCTACGGTGTTTTCGCCAGCTGAGCTAGTGTACGGTCGGTCGCTGCGATCTCCGCTTCGCATGCTTCGAGACGGATCACTGCCCTCTCCAATGGCTGCAGACCATCTCTTCCACAAATGGCCGCCTCCTGCGCTGGAGCCTCGCTTTGCAACAACATTCCTTTGAGGTGCGTTACAAAAAGGGGAGTCTCAACGGTAACGCCGATGGCTTAAGTCGAAGCCCCTGTAACGTAGGAATCAGCCTCAGAGTTGTTTGTTACTGATGTTTTTCTTCCTGAGGCAGGATTTTTAACATATTGCTTTTGTTTAGTGTTTCAAAGTGATGACGTGCTTTCTAGTGCAATTTTCCAATTTGTGGACGCGTTCTGAGTGCTGCTAGACTACTGTAAGGAACTAGGCAGTGGTATAAAAGGTGAAAGAGCCTGGCAGGACTTGGTGAGGGTTGTTTCGTGCTTGCTGACTGAGCGGTTGAGTTTCGGCGTAGTTCTAACGCTTGCCGGGAACGAGAACAAAAATGTCAACTCTCCCGAAGTCGCTTTGCAGTGTCCTGTGTGAACCTGAACGAGAGAACGAGGCCTTCTCTGTGCGCTGCGCTCAAGAAACGCCGAAAAAAAAATTATGGGGTTTTACGTGCCAAAACCACTTTCTGATTATGAGGCACGCCGTAGTGGAGGACTCCGGAAATTTCGACCACCTGGGGTTCTTTAACGTGCACCTAAATCTAAGTACACGGGTGTTTTCGCATTTCGCCCCCATCGAAATGCGGCCGCCGTGGCCGGGATTCGATCCCGCGACCTCGTGCTCAGCAGCCTAACACCATAGCCACTGAGCAACCACGGCGGGTAAGAAACGCCGAAGGACGCCCGACTTCGGTTATGAGCATCATCGAGCGACATCCCTCCGGACAGCGGATGCAGTCCCCTGACCATCGGGATCTCCTTCCCCCGGCGGGGCGGTCTGTTACGTTTCGCCTACAACGCGCGGTATAGCCGGCGCGGATGCAACGGACGCCGGGGCTTCGTTCAAAGCGGCGGACATTTTGGCCCGTTCAGCGCCGCCGATACGCCTCCCCGCTAAGCGCATCCAGGCATGTTTCAATGTCACGTGTCTTCAAGTGTGCGTGTGTGTGCATGTTGGTGCCCACGCTTGTCAAAGCGCGGCAGCCGGGGAGAGGAGCTCCCCAAGTGTGAAGCGAGGAGGTCTGACCGGCGCCGGGCCGGCGGATGCGTCACTACACTCGTCCCAACGTGTCTCTCAGCCTGTCCGTGCCGCGCATCACGTGCGCCTCTGACGAGGCGTTCCTTCTTCCCCTCGACTCCGAGAGTATAAGAGCAGCTGCTCCCGGACGCCGAGAGAGGCTCCGATTTCTGCTGAGTAACGTGCTCTCCCATCTCTCCACTTCGGTCGACCTGACCGGCCGCTCTTTTGCGATGCTAGAATAAACGAGTTGTTCTGTTACCAGTCGACTCATGCTTTGCCGGGACCTTCGGATGCTTCCAGTTGTGCCCCAGGCCGCCAGGCCAACGCTACCCTTGGGGCTTGCGACCCATTTGCAACAACGGGTGTCAGCGCGGAGATTCCAACAATGGTTAAATGTCAATTATGATAACCATTCCTAATCTGAAATACAACAAAAGAGCAAATATAGGCAACAAATTGCAATTCAAAGACACAAAAGACAACCAGTGCACAGGATAAGTGATAGACTTCCTTTTATTGAAGAAACGCAACATGTGTCATGCCACCACCAGTGGGTAGCAATCTTTCAAGCTTGGGTGACAGAGGCAAAACTTAGCAAAATGCTACAATCACGCTGTAAAACGGCCTTGGGCACAAAAAACCGACATCATATTGTACAGAATGAAAGGGCAAGACTCCATCTAAGAACAGTCTATGGTACCACATACTTGAAATGGTGTAAAATATGTTGACATGCCCTACCCGTAAAGAAAAAGCAACAAACACAGAAAGCACGCCTTAAAATGCAATGTGAAGAGTCTGAAACCAAGAAAAAACAACCCAAAAAAGGTTTCGCTAAGTCTTTCAACGATTAAAATTGTCAAACTGTATCATCACTTCTTAATGAACCTGCACAGCTGAAAAGGAAGGAAGGAAAGCTCAATAGCAGGGCTGCAGAAAATGTCACCGAATAAATATACTTTGCTTACCATCGATACCCGTGGTTTAGTTGTGGTCTGTGTATAAACTAATTGTGTATAAACTTTTCTTGTTTAGAATGGTTTAGCGGATAGGGAAAAAATGACCATAACAACACCAGGTGTATGCATAGTCTACGCACAAAAAGCCACTGCTTTCTTACTTTATTTTCTCTGTACTACTATTCATAGGTATTTAAGTGCCTTAATAGCACTGCTAACATCCTACTGCAAAACACAAAATTGGGCAAGTTGTGGCATAAAGAAAATTGCAGTTTCACTCGTAATGTGAAACAATGATGCAGTAGCTGGTGAAATATGCGCAGGAAGCTTACTTCATGCAGTGTTTGTTGAAGTGAACACTTGCCAATGCAAGTTGGTAATCTCCTTAAAAAAATAAAATAGGTAAGAGTCGTATTTATTTGTGGGAGTTGTGCCTCAGTGTTGAAGTGGAAATACTTGGCTTTTCTTCCTCCTCTTTCATATCCGGACTTAGCCACTGATCCACACCAAAACAACCCTTTAGCTTCTTACTGCTGAATTCGTTTTGGTTTTCTCAAATCTATATTTGGGCTACCCATTGCTAGGCCTCTCGCTTTGCTTGAGGAAAACAAGACACCAACAGCTCCATCCAGTAAATCTGAGAAGCCAAGCACTAGAAGAAGATTAATGAAGCAGATGCACTCAATCATTGTCATCACATGCAAGAAGAAAACTTAACACAGGACTGCCTTCACAAGTGGGAAGGTCGTGTGTAAGAACTTGAAGGTGTGGATGCCAGCTCTATATACAGTACGCAGACATTGAGCAGGTGTTAGCCAGTCTAGGCACCTGTTGACTAGGTCACGCTCTCCGGTATCAGTATTCACCACGATTGTACCTTCAGCAGAGTGGCTGAAATGTAGAATTGTGGACTGCCACTCTTTTGATCGTATGTTTGAATCCTCGCAGCACAATGAGAACTTTATTTGCAATATTCTAGCAAGAAATTCGGGAATTCCAGTGACAACACCAGTAGACATCGGAACAACCAGGGGAGTTAGCCCATAGCAGCTATTGCTGTAAAAAAGAAGACTGGCATAAGCACAAGAATTGGGATGGGCATACTAGATGCCTTTGTTCTGGTAGTGGTCCACTACTTTGGTGCTACAGTTAATGATCTCCACTGTCACTGGACATAATAAGACTTCTTAAATTATACACTCGCGCACCCGCCGCCTCTGAGGTCGCCTAAAGGGAAGCTGAAACACTTTTCGAAAAAAATGAGTTCTCTGCGGCATTCTACAGTTTTGAGTCCCCTGAACACGAATATCTGGTTCAAAAAGGGCGGAAACAAACGCAAGCGGCTGTTTTTCCAAGAAAATGCGCACCAGCGCCTCAGGGCATCGCGCGAACGCCGCTGTTGCCCGTGATTGGTCGGGGCCGCTGTGACGTCGTTGGCGGTAGTCGCCGGTCGGCGCCGCCGCATGTCTCCGTTTCAGAGCGTAGCACCATTCCTTTCTCTCTGGTAGCACGCGGTTCTGCTGTTCTGGCTTCATAGCTGAGTTGCAAGATGGAACGTTCTCGCTGTCTCCGACAGCTTGTATTGTCCCCGTACATGTTTGAACCCACAGCCGATACGGATAACGATGGCGGCAACAGAGTGAACGACGATATTGAGTGTGCCAACAGCGAGAGCGATGTGTGCACCTTCTCGCGCGCTGGAAATCTTAGCTGGTACGCATGTTTTTTTTTTCTTTTTTTTTTTCATGTAGCTGCACGTTGCAATGACGGGAGAAAAATGCGCTAAGGTGTCACTGGGAACATGCTGCTGGAAGAATGCCGAAGCACTAACTTCTCATTAGATTTACACGGATGCAATTCCGCGATGTCAAGCACCTTGCCGCTGCTTGTCTAAAGTCCCGTGGTTTTTTCAGCGTTGATACACGATCGCGAACATAAGTGCCGCGTTTCAAAGCGCGCACATGCAGTGCTGTGAGGTACAGTCATGGAAGTTGCTTATCATACACATCCAGAGATGACCAGAGGTATTATATGTGCAATATTCATACTATGGTTCGACGACTTTGCCAGTGTGGCTCGATCAAGAATCGGTATGCGTGCTCCATGCTAGTGTTGACATAAAGATATTAGGCAGTTTTAGCACCGCCGTGTGGTAAACACGATAACTGAACCGTACGTCGAATGTCACTAGGCAAGCCTACACTCCATTTGATACCTCAGGTGCATCGCTGTGGAAGCTACGCTCGAAGTCCGGTCACCAAAATTTATTACTGCGCGCGTTTCCGTCTATGCTTCGCAGCGTGCCAGCGGCGTTTGCTCGCGCGAGCATGCACGTGAAGCTGCCGCGACGGGCTGCAATTAAAAAATACCGAAAAGAAATTTTTTTTAAAAGAACGTGTTAGCAGCCGTATAAGTACATACGGATGGTTTCTATGGGTAAATTCTTCTTTTTTTTTATTCCGAACTGAGCTTATATATGGAAAGCTTTCTGAAAAATCGGGTCAAGAAACACCGAACTTTTTCTAAGTGCGAACGCAGCCACTGCAAGAAGTATCTCAAGCCTCCACAGCGTTGCACCTGATGTATGAAACGGAGTATAGCAACGCTAGCAACAACGCGTTTTCGCATTTGTCGTAAGGCTATCCGGCTACGCTAAAACTGTGTTACCAGACGTTAATGGCTGCAAATGTTCGTATTTCTCCAGTGCATCAATGTGGGCCTAATCACGCTTTCATTAAACTAGGTGCACCTGCATGTGCTGCGTATTGATGGAAGATGAAGAGAACTGCTTGTGCTGCCAGGAGGTGCAAGAGATTAGGAAAAAACAGAAGCGCACGCAGTGCGTAACAAGTTCCAAGACAATTCAGGACTGTGTGCCTCAGCAGGGCAGTACTGGAAGTGGCACTTGCCCAGAAAGGAGTCGAACCGGCTGGACAAGGCAAGTTTACACACAGGTGTGAAAATGATATGGCCAATGGAAAAAGAGTGATGCAAAAGCAATTTTTTTTACAGGCAGTTGAGGTATGCAGCATACCGCCAGTTTGTTTGGCTAGTATGGAAAAAGTTGGAAAAGAAGAACCGTCGAATTCTGCCAAGCTGTGTACTTGAAGTTGTTGGGGCTTCAGTCGCGCCGATTTAATTGGAATACCGATTGCCCGCATCGTTGTCAAGCTCCGATGATAGTCACTGTCGCGGAAATGGTCCGAGCACAGCTCAGTTGATTTCGTCGGCACGAACTTATCTCTCCTCACCGCACGTACCCACTGCGCTGCAAGCTTCTTTTCCTTCGGGAATTTGTGAAACACCACATCGTCTCGCCCGCCTGTGTTCGCGCAGCCGAATGCTGCACAGAACGAGGGCATGTTGGGCGCCCTTTGCTGTAGGCACTCACGCAGCACAGAAGGAAAGAACAGTTTACGAAAATCGCAAAACAAACGTGAGCGGCGGCGGCGGCGACGGCAGATCTC
Source organism: Dermacentor andersoni (assembly GCF_023375885.2). Lineage (NCBI taxonomy): Eukaryota > Metazoa > Arthropoda > Arachnida > Ixodida > Ixodidae > Dermacentor > Dermacentor andersoni. The sequence continues at coordinate 185,293,804 of NC_092819.1, read as the reverse complement.
TCGTAGCGTCGTTCAGTAAAGCGCAGGACGGAAAGAGGCATGCCAGCACATGTCAGCACGCCGGTCCGCAGCTCGGTTGGCTCGGTCTCCGCCCATGACGTCACTCTCGCCGGTTCTCTCCTCTGCCAGCGTCCTCACCTGGCGCTCCGGGAAGCGATGGGGGCGTGTCCGCGCGGGTGATTTAGAAAGCGATTTCCGCCCGTTATATTAACAAAACGAAAAAAAAAAATTCAGAACCGTAAATTATTAGGTCTGTTCTTCCCAATCCCAGCAATTCATAGAAATTGAAAACCGTTTCAGCTTCCCTTTAAATCAGTATTCACCACGATTGTACCTTCAGCAGAGTGGCTGAAATGTAGAATTGTGGACTGCCACTCTTTTGATCGTATGTTTGAATCCTCGCAGCACAATGAGAACTTTATTTGCAATATTCTAGCAAGAAATTCGGGAATTCCAGTGACAACACCAGTAGACATCGGAACAACCAGGGGAGTTAGCCCATAGCAGCTATTGCTGTAAAAAAGAAGACTGGCATAAGCACAAGAATTGGGATGGGCATACTAGATGCCTTTGTTCTGGTAGTGGTCCACTACTTTGGTGCTACAGTTAATGATCTCCACTGTCACTGGACATAATAAGACTTCTTAAATTATACACTCGCGCACCCGCCGCCTCTGAGGTCGCCTAAGTGGACATACTATGCTGGCTGATAGCGGCCCCCTCCCACTTTTAGTATGCTTCGCCGCACAACTAAGCTGTACTGCGGCGAAGAAGCCGTACATTTGTATTGAGTGAATAAACAAATGGTTTTTACAACAGTACAGAAATAAACGCGCACCATGCATCATTCTACCACACGAAAGAGCGTCGCAACATACGGTAGCTGATTCACACAGGCCGTGTAGCCCACTTATCAGTCGTAAAGGGCATTATGGGTAATTCAACATTTCAGACACACATATGTGTTTATGTTTACGTTCGCACTCCTTGCGTAATAAGACTCCCAGAACTTCCACAATAGAAAGTAATTTAGAACACACAAACGCAAAGAACACTATATGTCTCGTTTTCAACTCGGCCGTCATGCAAACGACATATAGCGCGGAAAAGCGTGAACATGCTGTGTGTTAGCGTCGTAAACATCATACTAGGCAAGGAGCTAGCACACAACAATCCCGCGACAGCCACTAATGAGACCAAGACGGGAGCACATGTCTGTGAACGCGCAAACCCTAAGCCACTTTGCTCCTCCGCCACCCCCGCTGCATCAATCGTTTCATGCACAGCACACCAAACACACATTCAGCGCTGAACAGTGGGCGGTCGACGCAGTTGCATTTACATGACTTGCAGCGAGCAGCACATGCCTCGATGTCCGTTAAGCAAAGTCGGACACGGCGACGCCACATCGCGGTTCGCAGAACTTCGCTGCCGAGGCGCTAGGCCACTTCGATATGGTGGCTAGGCCACTTCGATATTTCAATTGTCACCACCGCCGGGTTCTCAAGAAAGCACGGGTCACACAACGCAGATTCTGTAGTGCCAGAGCTCATCGAGGCCAAAGCCGCATTGCCGCACCGCCACTACTCACGGCTTTCCGCCAAGTAACACAGAACCTACAACCAACACACAAGCAACGCACGCACGATTACATGAGCAATGTTGAACAACGCGCGGTCCAGAGAACGATCAAGCCGAGGACGAACACGCCACGGCGTCGCTCGGCGCCAGCATCGCGTAGTGTTCCTGTATATGCTCCCGCAGGGAGCAGAGTTGCGCATAGGTCCGGTTTATGATCCAGCCCTGCAGTGAAGCCACTCCTCGCGCGCGCAGGAGGCAAATGCCGCGCGGTCAAGTCAAGTTTATTTACAACATGTACAAAGTACACTGTTGAAGGCCACCCTGGCAAGAAAGCTGTAAACATACAGCTTGACGAGGCCAGGGGGCCACCACCAGGCAACATCAGCATCGCACACATCCGCAGTGCAAACAATAAGCTTTCGTAAGTAACTTCAGTAATACAACACGTGGTATATATCCACTTCCCTGGGCATGAATAGATCTTCATACATGCATAATCATTCCGAGCGCATTGAAATTCGGGTGAATAACATCAGCGCCAGGGAAATATATACTGTTACACTTTAAAAAATGAACATTATTAAAAGCAATAATTAAAAGGAAGTTAAACAACAGTAAAGAATGTGCAAGTGCAACTTACAAGAAATGAAATGAATATACATGTGACGAGTACATTCTGAATACGTATGAAAACCAACTAAATTACAAATTTTAAACAGTCAGGTGAAATTTATCAAAGACAAAGATATCGCGGAATAGCATGCGTGATAGAACCGTATCTCCATTTACACACTTCTGCAGTTGATTTAATTGCGCGGGTACGTTGTATGTCAGGGTTTGCATAAAGTAATTCGTTCGATGGTGCCTTATCATCCATTTTTCCGATCCTCTTGTTACACGGGTGCTGGGTCGTTCCATTTGTGTTCCATTTGCTTGTTCGTCTGCTGGTCGCGAGCTACACGCGGCAACTGTACGCAAGCGCTGAGCAAGGTGAGACTTTTTAATGCAGGCAAAGCTCGAACGATTGGCGCAGACGGAGAGGCGCCAACCCACCGAAAGTTTTAATTTGTGTGTACATATATACACGCACATATACAAACACACGCACGAATGTACATATAAACAATAGCCCTCCCCCCCCCCTCGATCCCTCGAAATAAAATCCTGACTACGCCCGTGGCTCGAACAGCTGAAAAGTTCGCGTGCAAACGCGCATTACCTTGCAACAAAAAGCGGTGCAATGTTTTTCAGCACGTATATGAAGTTTTCTCGCGGAGTCGGAAGACAAGAAATGTTTTCGACGGTGTTTAAAGAAAACTTCACACACGTGTGATAGACAATTATGTGAGCACATTTTGGCTGTCGAAACAAGACGAATAATCAATGTCGCCAACAGAACTATCGTGCCTGCAATTATGGCAGTGACCGTTGGCCGTCATTCATCACTAAACGTCGTTCACAGCAACTGCGCGTTTTCTATATATACGGTGCAGGCGCGTAAATTTAAACGCATTTCAAATGTCCACGTGCGCACATCTTATGCAAAGCTTATTTTTACGATTCATACCGCAAACTTAACAGCTGCTTCGTAGCAGCAAATCTGCAAATGGAAAAAGATTGAAGAGGCACGAGCTTCTAGATCAAATTTATTTCGTACAAGGGAATGGATGAGCAATGGCTGGTAGTAGCAGGAGATGAGTGCTGGTTCTTGGAGCCTCGGGGGGAAGAATTCAAAGCCACTGGAAAGGCAACAAGTTATTAAAAGTAACAACAGGTTATTTTTATTGGACTAATCACATAAGATGACAAACTGGCAAAGTAATTATTCACACATTACAGACTGTAATATGACAGCACATCGTTCTTTATCTCTTCATACTACTCAGGTTAATTTACTATAACACAGCGCTTACTAAACGTACAAAAATGATTTTGCATTCCTCACGTCGACTAAGGCTGATCGAACAAGCGACATGTTGCGGGCGGTAAATGCTGAAGCTATCGTAGCTGTCTCATAAGCAGGAGCGCACGGTGTCTTCGCTTACTACAAAACAATGAACACCAGCACAGCAATCGACTTTACATGAAAATTCAGAACGCCGACAAATTTAAAAAAAAAGAACGGTGCAGAGAAAAGCCAGGGTGCAGCGGGCAAATTGTACCTGCTGGCATTTACTCTGTTCTGAACACACTTTTCTGGAGCCGCATAGTCAGAACAATCGTACAAGCAACAAAGCGAATTGAGAGTGTTGGTAAGTTAACATTCTTGGCGTATATGTGCAGCGCGACACAGACGTGCCGTCCTTTCTTTGTACCGTGTCTGTGTCGCGCTGCACATATACACAAAAAATTGCACAACTGAACAACTTCTCATGCCAGGCGTACGCATTTCAGCGTGTACAAGAGTGTTACTCGAGATAAATGCCACTTTAGTGTAAACAAGCTGAACTCACCTCTGTAAACAAGGCGAACGGACCTCGCATATCCCGGTCCCTTTCGGAGCCGGCCGGTCTCGTCCGTCCGCACGGCACCGCGTAAATAGCTTTGCCACCTTCCGTGCGATTTGCGCAGTTTGGTGCGCTGCAACCCGTCATACTTGAATACAAGTGTCAAAATGATCTGCTTCGTAGCACTTCACCAAAGTCATTAACTTAATATCCTCGAGTACCATACCTGCAACCCGGAGCCGATTGTTGCTACGCACGCTCGCTCGACGGTCCGCTGATTGCAATTTCGGTAGCACTGACAGAAACGAGTCGGCGCCGTTTCCGTAAAGTTGGCTTCGGAGCGCGCAGTTGATCATTTGACGTCATTTTGCGTCACGTGATTGCGCTCGGCGAATAGCGGTGCGAGCGGCGCCGGAAAAGGTATGCGCGACTCTGCTCCCTGCGGGAGCATATACAGGAACACTAGCATCGCGCCTTCTCAAAAATCCCTAAATGATGCTGTCCCTAGGCACCTAGGATCAGGTCACGTGAGGAATTTTTGTACGACAAATAGACGCACGCCCCAGGCCGCGCGCACTCTCAAGTTCAACAAATGGCCACAGAGGGCGAAAAATCAATCAAGGCGTGTTTCAGCGTAAGCGCGCAAGTGGAGCTGCTGTAAATTGGTCGAATACATTAATTGGTGCTTTTTCTGCTAGGGGCGCTGAACATGCTGAATTTTTTACGTTACACAAACCATTGACATAAACAATCGAGGTGTCTAAGAATGTTTTTTTACCTCAGGCAAATAAGCAGTTGATTCTTTTAAAATTCTTTTGTTGAAGCTGCTTTTTAGTCAGCGTCAAGGTTTTTGTACTTGATTAACAACCGACAGCCTATTGGTATCGATGTGTTTCCTGGCCGTTGGCGTTCGAATACTACGGCGGTAAAACATTTTCGAAAGCATGCTGGTTTTGTCTGCGAGTCATTGCATAGACTTGCTGTAATGAGGTCTACTCTAGGTAAAAAATAGTGCCTCATTTTGTTTAGGCGTTGATTATCATAATGAATGCGGCGGAGGTTGAGGGAGTACGCTTGAAGGTACGTTTTTATGCCGTCGATCTCCATAACACCGTAAGTACGCAAACCGATGTCACAGAACACCCGATGCATCATTGTGTGTTTTCCGTCATCGCTTGTTTGCTGCACGCCTACTAGTTCTTCATTTCTTCTTCAAGTGTTGTATCCTCCTTTTGTCCTTGTTCTCTTGTGCTTCACTTACAGTATGTCGTTCCGTCAACTGTGATGCGCATTTGCAAAACCAATACGTTTGATAAGACGCAGTGGTTATCATAATTTCACTACACATGTATTAAGCTGGCACATATGGTTCAGATACAGATACCTGTATGCGGACTTGCACGACGTTGATGCGGAGATTAGAATAATTATGACACCCGTAAGACCAGAACACGCTAGCCTCGCACCCAGGCTAATCGAACGCATACTCTCGCACCCGGATTGGCCGGTCGACCAGCGCCATTTTGTTCTGGGCTGCCAAAGCGTGTTCGCCGGCGACCTGCAGACATGGCTAGCGCTAGCTCTAGGACTCCAAAGTGCGGAAATGTGCCCGTTCACGCGAATCCAAAGTACAAGAAGTCATCTGGGCATCGTTGCGTCGTGTTTGGATGCCAAAATAACCAGCGGAAAAGGAGCAGGTTGCTTAGCGCTGTTTGCGAAGAGCACAATACACGTAGGGAATCGTGCCGGTGCGTTGTTTTCAGCCTGCACCGATTTCCATCCGCAACGAAGAATGACGAGCTGCGCCACCGGTGGATAGCTGCAGTAAATAGGAAGAACTACCAACCCAGTGAAAATGCACGAGTGAGCATTCGATCTGTATATTTTGGTGCCACGTTCAACTTTGCGCCCTACGAACGTAATATGTGTAACACGCAGGTTTGCTCCGAGCACTTTCTGGACAAGCTCACAGAGCAGAATCCCGCGCCGGTGCTTCGCCTTGGCTATAACAAGAAGGCAAGCCTTTTCGTGTTTTCATTCAGGCAGAGCTCCCGACGGTTAAGCGGAACAGTTGAGTTTGCGGTTAGCGATACTTGCAGCTGCTGCACGGCATGACCATTAAGCGTGAACGACAAGTTGTAAACGATAGTATGTTGCCCTGCTGGTGAGCGTTATTGCTAATGAAAGTAAAACGAAGTCTGCTCGTCACGTAGCATGCGTCGACAAAAACGTAAACAACGACTGCTCGTCGCCGAAGGCGTTCTTGCAGCGCGCCTGTCTTTACGAGCTGGTGTTGCAGGTGTCATTCGTAACGAATTCATTTGAGCTTCCTGAGCTCTGAACTGCGTGCGGGCTGTTATGCAGGGCAAAGCGCAAAATTTTTCCGTTCATAAGGCGAGGAAAATAAGGTGCTTAATTATTGTTGTATTTTGTAACAAAATTTGGTCGTTCTCACCAGTTTCTTTTACTGTTTTCTAAGGGAGCGCTAACAATCCGATATGGCCTCGCACAAGCGAAACAGGTCTGATACCAGGTAGCTGCAGTTGGTGGGGCTAATTTTGTGGAATACAGGTGCGGTTGTTGTCTTGTACCAAAGGCTTCCCTGATGATGCAGCTTTAAGTAGGGATGGTAATTTTATGTGCCCTGTCATGGTTTGTGCAACTGTACAAAACCTGCATCCGTCATGCTCGCCCTGTTATATGGGCTTTGACTGCACATGTAGTTGAACATTATAACTACTGTAGTTCCTCATTTTCCAATGAGTGCAGGTTTAGCATCACATATGCTGCTTGTTCGAGTACTGTAGGCTTGTGTTCTTCATGTTGTACTCTTAAGGGGTTGCACGATACAATTGGCCTGGTGCATTTTCTATTTCATGTTGAGAGGACTTTATGTCTTCGCAACAGTGATGGCATGGGAAAGAACTACAGCCCTTCTCACTATAACATATATATTGTTTTCAATGTGCAGGTGGTGAAGGGCAGGCGTCTGCTAATCAGGCAGTCAAACGACCTCGCCAGTTGGTTGCCAAACGCGGCCAACCCAGTAGTGACCATGACAAACAAGACCAAACTGAAAGTGCAGAGGACAATGTTCTGCGTGCTTTAATAAAATGTGGCACCAACACAGCTGTAAAATCCTTCACAGGTTACGTGCTTACGTGGTTACCCGATGTATTCGCTTCTGCAGTCTCCACATCACTCAGTGTGGCCATTGCGGACTTGCATGAGGTCTTGAAGTTTGATTGAATCGAGACAGCGAAAATGACAGGCTAGAAAAAACGCGAAACACGCCTTCCGCCCAGCTAAAAAGCCCAAGTTTCGCTTTCGCGCCGGGCCGCATCTCCCGGCGTGGCAGCCCAGGCCTGCTACTTCGCGGCGCTTGGGATAGATGGCACGACCGGCGCTCATCAATATGGCGGCGCGCTTTAAATTCAAGGTGTTCTGGTGTATATGTAGGCGTTACGTTTGCCACACAGCAACCAAACTGGCGGGAGCACGATCGAGGCGCAGCAGAATACATGTAGCGCTAAGTCATATGGAGTTAAGGCACACTCTGAACTGACTTTTAAGGGCATCCCGAGCGGTTTTTCGTTTATTACGCCGCCGTTACCCTGAGTTAAATTGTGCCGCCGCGCTCCAGCTGTTGCATTTCGTGTAGGGCTACTGACAGAATGCGGTTTCCAGGTGGCACGATGGCCTCGACTGGAATAAACGCACACGACACCAAAGATTGAGTAAGCCTGAAAATATTTTATTTGCATTTTACAAGTACAACAAAAAGCACACGTCTACGCATCCACACAAACGCGGTTACATAGTCAAGAACATAGTCAAGAAATGGCTCAATAATAAGGGTAGCACAAACGCACAAGAACGAAGACCTAAGCTACAAAACGTACGGTCGGCTGCTAAGTATGATCATTTCCCTGTCACCGCGTGTCACTTTTATACAGCATCTTTACAGCACTACCAGGCCGGGTAGTTTGGCGGAAAGAACGCAACAGCTTATACGGCCGTCAGCTGCCTAGCTATTCCTTACGGGTGTCATAATTATCCTAATCTCCGCATCAACGTCGTGCAAGTTCGCATACAGGTGTTTGTATCTGAACCATATGTGCCAGCTTAATACACGTGTAGTGAAATTATGATAACCACTGCGTCTTATCAAACGTATTGGTTTTGCAAATGCGCATTACAGCTGACGGAACGACATACTGTAAGTGAAGCACAAGAGAGCAAGGACAAAAGGAGGATACAACACTTGAAGAAATGACGAATTAGTAGGCATACAGCAAACAAGCGATGACGGAGAACACACAATTATGCATCGGGTGTTCTGTGACATCGGTTTGCGTACTTACGATGTTATGGAGATCAACGGCATAAAAACGTACCTTCAAGCGTACTCCCTCAACCTCCGCCGCATTCATTATGATAATCAACGCCTAAACAAAATGAGGCACTATTTTTTACCTAGAGTAGACCTCTTTACAGCAAGTCTATGTAATGACTCGCAGACGAAACCAGCATGCTTTCGAAAATGTTTTACCGCCGTAGTATTCGAACGCCAACGGCCAGGAAACACATCGATACCAATAGGCTGTCGGCTGACGGTGGTTAAGCGAGCACAAAAACCTTGACGCTATGACTAAAAAGCAGCTTCAACAATCAAATTTAAAAAAAATCAACTGCCTATTTGCCTGAGGTAAAAAAGCATCCTTAGACACCTCGATTGTTCATGTCAATGGTTTGTGTAAATTAAAAAATTCAGCATGTTCAGCGCCCCTAGCAGAGAAAGCACAAATTAAAGTATTCGACCAAATTACGGTAGCTCCACTTGCGCGCTTACGCTGAAACACGCCTCGATTTATTTTTCGCCCTCTGTGGCCATTTGTTGAACTTAAGAGAGTGCGGGGCCTGGCCACAGTACACCCAGGCCCCGCACACTCTCAAGTTCAAGAAATGGCCACAGAGGAACACAGGAAAAAACCATAACAGTCAAGGGGAAGAGAAATGCAGCCATAATGAAGCACAGAGCGCTATGGGGATACAATAGGTACGAGGTCCTCCGAGGTATGTGGAAAGGGGTAATGGTTCCAGGACTTACTTTTGGAAATGCGGTTGTTTGCTTTAAATCAGGGGTACAATCAGGACTCGACGGGAACCAAAGGTCAGTGGGTCGCCTCGCATTGGGCGCTCACGGGAAGACTACAAATGAAGCTGTGCAAGGGGATATGGGCTGGACTAGTTTTGAAGTGAGGGAAGCTCGCAGTAAAATTGAGTATGAAGGACCGCTGAGGAATATGGAGGAAAGTAAATGGACTGGGAGAGTGTTCAGGTATCTGTACAGGCAAAACATTGATTCACAGTGGAGGAAAAGAACTAGGAAGCTTACCAGTAAGTATGCGGCCTGTGGGGTGGGCAACACAGCAACAAAGAAGGTCAAGCGGAAAGTCAGAGAGGCTGAATTAATCTCATGGGGGGCGGCAATGGAAAAGAAACCTGCCATGAGTAACTACTTAAGGGGAAAGAACGAAATTAGGAAAGAAACCATTTATGATAACTCAAAGGGAAGCTCATTACTTTTCGAAGCGAGATCGGGATGCCTTAGAACACGCACCTATAAAGCGAGATATAAGAAGGAAGAAGAAGCATGTGCTTGCTGCGGTAAAGCTAGGGAAACGACGGAGCATATTTTATTAGAATGTGAAGACGTCTATCCAGCGGTCGATTTAGGCACCACTGGCCTCCTTGAAGCCCTTGGGTTCAGCGGGAGCAGTGGTAAAGCAAACAGGTCCGCAATAGACATCAGTAAGAGGCGATTGGAGGATTGGTGGAAGAAAAGTAGGGAAACGACAAAAGACGGAGACGTACAAAAGCACAGTTCGCAATAGGGTATCAGAAAATTTGGACGTGGTAGTTCATAGTGGGGTTTTTTTGTTTTTTCATTGGTTAACCTAGGTAGGATATTAGGCAGCATAGTAGCAAGAGCTTGGTGGCGCAAGCCACCGCCCCGTTCCAAAGGGGACGCTCATAACATCCATCCATCCATCCGCGTTTCAGCGTAAGCGCGCAAGTGGAGCTACTGTATTTTGGTCGAATAGTTTAATTTGTGCTTTCTCTGCTAGGGGCGCTGAACATGCTGAATTTTTTAATTTACACAAACCATTGAGATGAACAATCGAGGTGTCTAAGGATGCTTTTTTACCTCAGGCAAACAGGCAGCTGATTTTCTTTTAATTTGATTGTCGAAGCTGCTTTTTAGTCATAGCGTCAAGGTTTTTGTGCTCGATTAACCACCGACAGCCTATTGGTATCGATGTGTTTCCTGGCCGTTGGCCACGGAGGAAGGAAACTAAGGAGAGGCCCTGACGTCACTCTTTGTGAAGCAAAAGTGAAGCCGGAATTTGGCGTTGCTCATGGCGATGCTCCGCCTTTTGGGCCACCCTCCTCTCTTGTTTACCTCTTTCGCGAAACCACGCCGCGCTGCGCGTGGTGTCTGGGCGTTCGAATCAGGGTTGCCAGATTTGGCTACTTTGCGCCAAATTGGCTACTTTTTGAGGCTGTTGGCGGGGAAAAAAATGCCTTGGCTACTTGGCTACTTTTGAAATAGCTTGACTATTGTAAAAATTGGATAGAAACTTGTGTAGCTCATATTATGCAGCAATATTACCAAATACCAACCCGCAACAACGACACTTCAAATCTATTCAAGCTGGTCCATCATCATTGTCAATCTGACTCTGGCGCTTTCATTTCATGCAAAGGATTTCGCACTGGTGACGTCACAGCGTGTTCCATCTTCGCACTGACGTTCCGCGTCAGGCCTTCCACCTTCCACACATAGGGCTTCTTCGATTTTCGGAGTTCAGCCAACTAGTGCCGGTGCTGATAGGAAGGCAACGTGAGGTGGGATCCTAAGACAACCCGAAGCTGCCCGAAGTTTGCAAAATCGAACACTTGGACAGCTGGTCACGGGATAAACGTAAACAGGCTACTAGCATGTCAGCGGTCGGTCTGGCCGGCGCGCTCTTTGCGTAGTCGGTCCATTTATGTGTTCCGAGCTTGAAAATATACAGCTGTATTCTGGAATACGATCACTATTGCGAGATTTCGCGCGACTGGGCATCTCACTTTGCAGAGCGTAACAAACGGCCTGCGACGCGTCCGATGCCAAAACGCAAAATCGCACGTAAATAATCGCGAAAGCGATAGCTCGAGGATGCCTCGAGCTTTGACCTCCTTCTAGAAATGTGTGCCAAGATTAACTCAAACATTTACACTGTGATTCAGATTTGTGATAATATTCTAGTCATATTACATGCTGATCAAAACGCTCTTAGCTGTAGTCATTTATGCACGTTTCATAATATTTTTTGTATGTTCCTGCATTTACTAAAACCAACTTTAAGTGTTGGTTGTGATAATGTCTTCACAGTTGCATAATAAATTAAAATGCAACGTTTTTCCCTAGCGTGGCTACTTTTTTGGCTACATTTCTGTATGTGGCCAAAGTTGGCTACTTTTCTGGCTACTTTCCGAGATTTTTTGGCTACTTTTCACATTTTGGACCTGGCAACCCTGGTTCGAATACTACGGCGGTAAAACATTTTCGAAAGCATGCTGGTTTCGTCTACGAGTCATTACATAGACTTGCTGTAAGAAGGTCTACTCTTGGCAAAGAATAGTGCCTCATTTTGTTTAGGAGTTGACTATCATAATGAATGCGGCGGAGGTTGAGGGAGTACGCTTGAAGGTACGTTTTTATGCCGTTGATCTCCATAACACCGTAAGTAAGCAAACCGATGTCGCAGAACACCCGATGCATCATTGTGTGTTCTCCGTCATCGCTTGTTTGCTGTATGCCTACTAATTCTTCATTTCTTCAAGTGTTGTATCCTCCTTTTGTCCTTGTTCTCTTGTGCTTCACTTTCAGTATGTCGTTCCGTCAGCTGTAATGCGCATTTGCAAAACCAATACGTTTGATAAGACGCAGTGGTTATCATAATTTCACTACACGTGTATTAAGCTGGCACATATGGTTCAGATACAGATACCTGTATGTGAACTTGCACGACGTTGATGCGGAGATTAGGATAATTATGACACCCGTAAGGAAGAGGCAGCTGACGGCCGTATAAGCTGTTGCGTTCTTTCCGCCAAACTACCCGGCCTGGTAGTGCTGTAAAGATGCTGTATAAAAGTGACACGCGGTGACAGGGAAATAATTATACTTAGCAGCCGACCGTACGTCTTGTAGCTTAGGTCTTCTTTCTTGTGCGTTTGTGCTACCCTTATTAATGAGCCATTTCTTGACTATGTTCTTGACTATGTAACCGCGTTTGTGTGGATGCGTAGACGTGTGCTTTTTGTTGTACTTGTAAAATGCAAATAAAATGTTTTCAGGCTTTTACTCAATCTTTGGTGTCGTGTGCGTTTATTCCAATCGAGGCCATCGTGCCATCTGGAAACCGCATTCTGTCAGTAGCCCTACACGAAATGCAACAGCTGGAGCGCGGCGACACTACTCGGGATGCCCTTAAAAGTCAGTTCAGAGTGTGCCTTAACTCGATATGACTCAGCGCTACATGTATTCTGCTGCGCCTCGATCGTGCTCCCGCCAGTTTGGTTGCTGTGTGGCAAACGTAGGGCCTACATAAATATGTAGGCGCTACGTTTGCTACACAGCAACTAAACTGGCGGGAGCACGATCGAGGCGCAGCAGCCAGAAACCCAGTAAAGCCACAGAACACCTGGTAAAGCGTGTGCAAACCTGGTGAAGCGTGTGCAAAACCCCGTTTCCGTTTCCTGTTGTACAGCGCCACCTGTGGTCACATACTTTAGTTCACGACGCTACCGCTACGCTTATTTCCGTAGCAGTGTGGAAGGTACAGTTTCCCTTCTCTAAATTTGTATAGGTGTTCTGTGGTACACCGTGTCGGTATATGTGTCTGCGAGGCTCGTGTTGGCTGGTGTTGTAAGAGGTGTGCGCATGCCTATGCTGAAGTAGGTATAAATGTCCGGTGATTTTCAAATAAACTTCCAGTTGGCAGTCAGCGCTTGTCTGTGGTATTTGTTTCCTTGTGTCCTCGTCTTTTTCGCGCTGTTTCACCTCAGTTCTAACTTGTAAGAGGCTTCGTCTAAAACGTGGATATGGCTACGCAAATAACGCGTTTTCAATGTAAAATCTTCATAAAATGTTTCCATTCACGCATATTACATCTTTACTCACCCACGATGCATGACCAAGCGAAGAAAAGCAAGAACAGACGACCAACTGTTTCAAAGCGAGCGCGAACCTTGTCGTCTGTTCTCCAACTTTAGAGGCCCGCTGATGCTTTTTACGTAACATGTAGTTGTACACAGAATAACAAGTTCTCATAGTTAAACAAAACATGTTTTCACGTAATAATAAAACTAAAACAGCTTTTCACGTGCTGTTCTAGTAGAAAATGAATCATTGTGACAGACGGAACGGGGCTTGCCAAGCGCGTCTTCAAGGTGTCCTGTCTCTCCGAGAACAATGCCAATCCGAATCCACAATATACCGGCATTCCCATGCATGGATGGATGGATGGATGTTATGAGCGTCCCCTTTGGAACGGGGCGGTGGTTTGCGCCACCAAGCTCTTGCTACTATGCTGCCTAATATCTTACCTAGGTAAAACAATGAAAAAAAAAACCCACTATGAACTACCACGTCCAAATTTTCTGATACCCTATTGCGAACTGTGCTTTTGTACGTCTCCGTCTTTTGTCGTTTCCCTACTTTTCTTCCACCAATCCTCCAATCGCCTCTTACTGATGTCTATTGCGGACCTGTTTGCTTTACCACTGCTCCCGCTGAACCCAAGGGCTTCAAGGAGGCCAGTGGTGCCTAAATCGACCGCTGGATAGACGTCTTCACATTCTAATAAAATATGCTCCGTCGTTTCCCTAGCTTTACCGCAGCAAGCACATGCTTCTTCTTCCTTCTTATATCTCGCTTTATAGGTGCGTGTTCTAAGGCATCCCGATCTCGCTTCGAAAAGTAATGAGCTTCCCTTTGAGTTATCATAAATGGTTTCTTTCCTAATTTCGTTCTTTCCCCTTAAGTAGTTACTCACGGCAGGTTTCTTTTCCATTGCCGCCCCCCATGAGATTAATTCAGCCTCTCTGACTTTCCGCTTGACCTTCTTTGTTGCTGTGTTGCCCACCCCACAGGCCGCATACTTACTGGTAAGCTTCCTAGTTCTTTTCCTCCACTGTGAATCAATGTTTTGCCTGTACAGATACCTGAACACTCTCCCAGTCCATTTACTTTCCTCCATATTCCTCAGCCGTTCTTCATACTCAATTTTACTGCGAGCTTCCCTCACTTCAAAACTAGTCCAGCCCATATCCCCTTGCACAGCTTCATTTGTAGTCTTCCCGTGAGCGCCCAATGCGAGGCGACCCACTGACCTTTGGTTCCCGTCGAGTCCTGATTGTACCCCTGATTTAAAGCAAACAACCGCATTTCCAAAAGTAAGTCCTGGAACCATTACCCCTTTCCACATACCTCGGAGGACCTCGTACCTATTGTATCCCCATAGCGCTCTGTGCTTCATTATGGCTGCATTTCTCTTCCCCTTGACTGTTATGGTTTTCCCCTGTGTTTCCATATATCCGTTGCCTTCGTTTATCCATATACCAAGGTATTTATATTCTGTTACCCGAGGTATTTCTTGGCCCTGTATCTCCACTGTCTGTTCACTGTTTTCATTGAATACAATAACACCCGATTTTCTAACACTAAATTTCAAACCTAAATTGTTGCCTTCCTGTCCACAGATATTAGCCAGACGTTGCAAATCACTTTGCTTGTTTGCGAGCAACACAATGTCGTCCGCATAAAATAAACCTGGGAGTTGCTGCTCTATTACTGTACCTGCCTGTTTTTATGAGAGATTAAACCCGATATTACTTCCTTCTAGCGCCCTCTCCATCCTCACCATGTACATCATAAACAGCAGCGGGGATAAAGGGCACCCCTGCCTCAGTCCCTTGTTGATATGAACTTTCTCCGCGCTCCTCATCCCTTCCCACTCAACGCAAACAGTATTTTCTAGGTAAATCTCTCTCAAAAGCTGTATACAATCGTTACCTAAGCCTTCCCCTTCCAGAATATCCCACAAAATGCTGCGGTCTACGTTGTCGTATGCTCCTGTAATGTCCAAAAAGGCCACATACAACGGTCTGCTTTCTGCTTTTGATATTTCAATACACTGAGTAAGAACAAACAAGTTATCATCCAAACGCCTACCTATTCTAAAGCCATTCTGAAGCTCTCCCAAAATGCCATTATTGTCTGCCCATGCTTGAAGCTTTAATTTGATTGCCTGCATTGCTAGCCTGTATATTACCGATGTAATGGTCAACGGTCTATACGAGTGAATTCTGTCTTTCTCCCCCTTACCTTTATAAATTAAATTCATTCTACTTTGTCGCCAACTGTCTGGTATTCGTCTATCTTTTAAAGTTTTTTCAACTGCTTTCACGAGAGCTTCCTTACTTTTTGGTCCCAGTTCATTTATCAGCCTAACGGGAACCTCGTCTAGCCCTGTGGCTGTGCGCTTAGGAATTTTCTCTTCCGCTTTCTTCCAGTTTAAATTTGTAAGCACTAGCTCCTTTCCCCCTTGAGTCTCTTTCATGCTCTTTTTTTCCTCAAATACAACCTTGTCCTTGCCTTGGAAAGATTCGGCTGTTACTTTTTGGATGTAATTTATTGCTGCTTCTCCTTCCAGTCTGTTTTCATCTTCGTCTAGGATATGCTGTTGTATTGTTGTTGCCTTCCTGCCTAATAATTTTATGTGATTCCAAAATATTCTAGGTGCGGCCTTCTTTTTCTCACGTATTTCTGACAACCAACGTTCACTTTCACCTTTTAATTTTGCTTGCACCAGTATTTGAACTATAGACTTTTTCTCCCGGTATATTTCCCACTTACTGGTTACTTCATCCTGCGGCAACTGCGCCTTCTTTGCCTGCCTGTGCTCTCGAGATGCTTTCCGTCGTTCGGCGATGGCTTCTCGTATCTCCTTGTTCCACCAGCTTTTCGGTTTCTTTTTTCCTTTCCAATGAACATGTTGTTTCTCTTTCCGTATTTCTGTCGTTACTACACTTAGAAGCTCACCATATTCCCACCCCTTACTTGGCGACTTGCCAATTTCTTCCTCCACTCTAGTGACTATATTTGCTAATTGTTCAGCGTTCAAATTTGGACTGGCCATTTTGCTTTCGTTACTCTCTTTCCCAACTACATATCCCATTTTCAAAATGATGCGTTTATGTTCACTCCCTATGCTGCTAAACCCTTCCTCATCGATGACCATTTCTCTCAACTTATCATGAATTCCTTCTGTCATCAGACAGTAATCAATGGTCAATTGCCGGTTTCCCACTTCCCACGTGATCTGTCCTTCACACTTAGGCCCTGTATTCACGATCACGAGGTTATGTTGCTCGCAAAGGTCTAGCATTGACTTCCCGTTATTGTCGGTATAGCCATCTAAATCCTGTATGTGGGCATTCATGTCACCTAATAGGACAATTTCAGCACCATTCCCGAAACCCCTAATATCAGCGCTTATGCATTCCACTAACTCTTTATTCTTCTCTGTGCAATTTATTCCGGTCCACAAATACGTAACTCCAAGCCAAGTTTCTTTCCCACTCATTGTACCTGATAACCAAAGATGCTCTTGACATTGTGAATTTACTCTTTTCCATTTGGCTCCCTGATGGATGAGCATTCCGACTCCCCCTCCCTTTCTTTCCGACTTAGTTCTGTTGCACCCTTCCCATACATAATTCTCAATAACTGGCGGCTCTTCTGAGTCTCTAAGGTGCGTTTCTGTAACCGCATACACCCCTATTTGTTCTCTATGTAACTGCTCCTCAATCTCTGCCCACTTTTCCTTTCTTCTGCCGCCCTGCATGTTTATGTAGCCTATTGCATGGCGAGCTCTTGTTCTTGCTTTCCTCCTTTTTCTGTTATCGACGGCGATGCTCTTCTGATGTTCCCCTAGGGGACCTTCTTTATTACTACCTACTCTGACCTCCTGAGCGCCCGCGGGCCCCCTAAAAAAGCTACAGCGCGACCCCCAAGTCGCCAGCCCACTTCTCGTGCTAGCCTGTAATTGAAGTGGATCCCATCTCGTTTAAAACCACCACAACTTCTCACTTCCCTGTTTACTTCGACAACCTCGAAGCCTTTCTCTCGGCTCATTTTCCATATTGCCTCATTGGCAGCCATTACGGCTCTTTGTACGTGACTGTCACGCACAGGCACCTCCGGCACCGTGCAAACCACGATCTGCACCTGAGGGGATAGCTCGCGCAAGTCGTCCACCCCCTTCGCCAAGCGCTGGGCTAGTCCTGGCCCTTTCCTGTTCAGGACGTCATTTAGCCCACCTGCTACTACTACAAGGTTGCGCACGTGGGCATTTTCCGTGAGCTTTTCTTTTGCTCGCTCCATGACAGAACCCAGTGTCTGCCCTGGAAATGTCCCTACCGCCACTCTTTTGTCGCCTTTCACCCTCTCCACAATTGCTTTTGAGCACCCAGCCATGTTTGAGTCGCCAGCGATAATCACCCTTTCACTCTCTACTACCTCTCCCTGCTTCCCGGCTTCCTGTGGCTGCAGCGTCGCCTCACTCGGGGCGTGTTGCGCTGCTTCGCTATGGGGCTCTTGCATTGCCCAGAGGGCGCTGCGAAAAAGGTGCTAAAAAGCGCGCTCCGTCCAAAAATGGGTCGTACCAAGCTCTGTCGTCTGCTTCGGAAAGCACGTTTACAATATGGACCCGTCACTTTCGGTTGTGTTTTATCACGGCCTGCAGCGAATATCGGGCGCTGAAGATTTTTTTCAGGGGTGGCACGCTGCGTAAAGGCAAGAAATTATGCAGTGCCGAATACGTGTACGCCGTTTAAGAATTAAGCGGCGAAGTTTTAGCGCGGTGTCAATCGCAAGTGAAGCGAGTCGCGTACGAAGTAGAACTTCACGTAAGGTTTGCACGCTGCCCGATTCAGGCGCACAAACGCGAGGAAATGCTTGCTATAAATGAATCCACAGCAGCAATAAGCAGACATCATGTGTACGGAACTGCTCGAGCACACGACGGTACGCGCCGCGATGTACGAACTGCTCGAGCGCACGATCGTACGCGCCGCGACGGCAGCGGTCTTTCGACATGCCGCGAAACGGCAGGCCTTCCGCAATCTTTGTTGACTGCATGCCGCCAGACAAGTAGTTATACCTGCACTGTGGTAGCAACCATCTGTCCCTTTAGCAATTGATAAATAACTGATGCAATGCATATGAACTCGCACGTATACGTGCGAATCGCGCTGCAGCGCGAGCTCGTGCGCTGCTCGCTTGATGTAGCTTTTAATGACAACGCTCGAAAATCGGTCTGCTGTAATCAATACTATGTTGCTGCGCTGCCTCAACATGCTGGCTTGAGGTCAAGTATGAGCACATTTAACTCTCTAACCTGTGCTGCTCATAGTGGGGTAGTGAAATGTCACCGAATCAGCCCGGCCATTTGTGGTCATTTGCACACACCTGGGCACTTCACCATTTCGCACCGGTCGAATTGTTAATTGTCGCTGTGGCCGGGTTTCGAATCGTGAATCACCAGCCATGCCTGCTGCTATGTCGGTCTGCCGTCGGGACTGTAGGTGCAAAAGCCCGAATTTTAGAACGCAGATAATCAAGCAAGCTTCAAGGCAGGCGAAACAGTCAGCATGGCGCGAAGTTTCGCTTACTCAGCGCGACGAACTGCAGCTATGCAGCGCGCCCGTAAACTCCACTTCGCGAGGCCTTGAAGGAAAACGGTAGAATCTGATGTTGGGATTCAGGCCTTCTTGTTCATGGCAGCCCACAACGCAGAAGTAATGACGGTGACGCCTTTTCGTGGCTGGGCTAGGTCTCTCCGGACCGATTCCTTCTGCTCCCAGCATTACATCCCACGGCACACGGAGAGTCCGTTTTCGTTAAACTATAGGCTGCGGCGAGCTCGCAGCGTGGTCGGCATGGTCTGTGAGAAGTGACGAGCCTTTTCGCACTCGCAACAGGGCAGAAAAAAGTGCGAATCGACGCAAAACTGGGCCTAGAAACGTGCTTCGCCACAGCCAGGGCTCAATACGACCCAAGCTGGTACGACCCAGTTGTCGTTTCCCGCGCCGCCACCAGGCGCCGCTACTATACCTCAAACTCCAGCGCAAGACTCCCATAACTACGCCGATTCACCGGCGGCGAGCTGGCGACCGCTTGCTTTGGCTCCCTGCCTCCCACTTCGCCCTCGCTTTGGTGTCCTGACCCGACATTATCCGCTGCCCGAGTCTCAAGAGCGTCGAACCGCCTTTGCAGTTCGGCGCTCCTTTCTTTCGCCTCCCCAAGCTCGGCCACAGTCCTCACCAACTGCGCGGCCTGGGCCGCCTCCACCTTGACGAAATTTTCAACCTTCGCCTGCAGTGCTACCCGCTTCTCCTGCTCCTCCCTCAGGTTTGCCTTAAGCTCTTCAAACTTAGCCGCCCAATTCCCTTCCAGTTTTTGGACGGCTTCCGCCCTGACGCCCTCGCACGACCTGCACGTGAAGCTAGACCCCACCGCGTCTGCTAAATTCTGGAATTTAGTCTCGTCGAGGAAGCACCAGCGCAGGCACTCGTCGCACTGCACTTGCTCCCCGTCCCCCGCGGCCTTCACGTTTTTCGATTTCATCGCTAGGCCTACGTCCCTAGGCCCAACGAGCAAGTTCGCCAAATCACTCACGCAAACCCGACCTCGACCGCTATGGGCGTCTTGCGCTGGAGTTTGAGGTATAGTAGCGGCGCCTGGTGGCGGCGCGGGAAACGACATCTGGGTCGTACCAGCTTGGGTCGTATTGAGCCCTGGCTGTGGCGAAGCACGTTTCTAGGCCGAGTTTTGCGTCGATTCGCACTTTTTTCTGCCCTGTTGCGAGTGCGAAAAGGCTCGTCACTTCCAACAGACCAGGTCGACCACGCTGCGAGCTGGTCGCAGCCTATAGTTTAACGAAAACGGACTCTCCGTGTGCCGTGGGACGTAATGCTGGAAGCAGAAGGAATCGGCGACGCCGATCCGGAGGGACCTAGCTCAGCATCGAAAAAGCGCCACCGTCGATACTGCTGCGTCGTGGGCTGCCATGAACAAGAAGGCCTGAATCCCAACATCCGATTCTATCGTTTCCCTTCAAGGCCTCACGAAGCGGAGCGTCGGGCGCGCTGTATAACTGCAGTTCGTCGCGCTGGGTAAGCGAAACTTCGCGCCATGCTGACTGCTTCACCTGTCTTGAAGCTTGCTTGATTATAGATCTGCGTTCTAAAATTCGGGCTTTTGCACCTACAGTCCCGACGGCAGACCGACATAGCAGCAGGCATGGCTGGTGATTCACGATTCGAAACCCGGCCACAGCGACAATTAACAATTCGACCGGTGCGAAATGGTGAAGTGCCCAGGTGTGTGCAAATGACCACAAATGGCCGGGCTGATTCGGTGACATTTCACTACCCCACTATGAGCAGCACAGGTTAGAGAGTTAAATGTGCTCATACTTGACCTCAAGCCAGCATGTTGAGGCAGCGCAGCAAGATAGTATTGATTACAGCAGACCGATTTTCGAGCGTTGTCATTAAAAGCTACATCAAGCGAGCAGCGCACGAGCTCGCGCTGCAGCGCGATTCGCACCTACGTGGGAACTCATATGCATTGCACCAGTTCTTACCAGTTACTAAAAGGGACAGATGGCCGCTACTACTACGCAGGCATAACTACTTGTTTAGCGGCATGCAGTCAACAAAGATTGCAGGAGACCCGCCGTTCCGCGGCATGTCGAAAGAGCGCTGCCGTTGCGGCGCGTACGATCGTGCGCTCGAGCAGTTCGTACACATGATGTCTGCTTATCGCGGCTGTGGATTCATATATAGCAAGCATTTCCTCGCGTTTGTGCGCCTGAATCTAGCAGCGTGCAAACCTTACCTGAAGTTCCACTTCGTACGCGACTCGCTTCACTTGCGATTGACACCGCGCTAAAACTTCGCCGCTTAATTCTTGAACGGCATACACGTATTCGGCACTGCATAATTTCTTGCCTTTACGCAGCGTGCCACTCCTGAAAAAATCTTCGGCGGCCGATATTCGCTGCAGGCCGTGATACAACACAACCGAAAGTGGCGGGTCCATATTGTAAACGTGCTTTCCGAAGCAGACGACCGAGCTTGGTACGACCCATTTTCGGACAGAGGACGCTTTTTAGCACCTTTTTCGCAGCGCCCCCTGGGCAATGCAAGAGCCCCATCCCAAACAAAAACAAAGAATTATCACTCCCTACTCCATGTAAGAATCCGAAGAGCTAGCTGAAAGAAATACCCCCTAGGCCTAACGGGGGAGCCGCCAGACCTAGACTAGACAAAGACTAGACCTAGACAAAGCCGGTACGTTTCCTACTCCTACCAAAAATTCAAAATTTGCGCCCCTACTCCATGCAAAAGAACACACTTCAAAACACTAGCTAATAAAGATAAGAGAGTACTTAGCTACGAACGAAGTCGCTGAAGCCTCCACAGCGCAGTAGCGCCAGATTTCGCTCTAGGTAATGTAGTGAGCAACTCTATGCTTCAAGGTGTCCTGTCTCTACGAGAACGATGCCAATCCGAATCCACAATATACCGGCATTCCCATGCACGACCTACTGTTCCCATGCATACCACAGCGCAGCAGCGCCAGATTTCGCTCTAGGTAATGTAGTGAGAAACTTTATGCATTGGTGTGACTAAGCTCAGTGTTACCGCTAGAGCTACGTGCGAAAGTCGAATGGCGCCTGTCTCCGAAGGTACGCGGCTACAGTGACGCCTAATGTTTACCCTGACGTTGTCTGCGTATTCTGCTTTGTTTCGAATCGTTAAGTGATGTAGCAGCGGATGCACGTATGTGCAATTCTATCGAACTGTGTACATCTTGTGCGGTCGGCGTTGCAAATATCAGCTGTGTATGGTTACTTTGCAGATGAGATCATCCGCAGAAAACTTCTCATTGACGGTGATGGAATGGGCGACGACAGAAGGCTCAACATGCTGCTCAAGGTTTTCCTGAAGTGGTGCATGACTGACGATGACACTGAAGAGGAGAAGTGAGTAATTGCAATTGCGGCTGAATTTCTGCACGTGGTAACGACGCCAAATGAGTGGCCTTAACATAGCTTCGATGGCAAGAGTCAGCCTCTGCAAGAGCTTTAGTTGAAGTTTTATTTCGCTTCGTTACAAAGAAGGGAAGTACCATCGACGGATTGATGTATGCCCCTTTGAAACGGGACGATGGGTTGCGTCACCATGCTAATTTTCTTATTTTGCCTAATTGATTAACCGTGTTATTTTTTTTTTTTACGGAGAATAACATTCCCAGCGTTAAACCTTTTTAAATCATTATCGAGAACTTTTGTTTTTGTACGCCTTCGTTGTTTGAGTTCTCCCTACTTTTCTGCCACCAGATATCCAACCACTTTTTACTAATGTAATCACATTCTAATAAAACATGTTCCATCGTTTCCCTAGCTTTACAGCAGCAAGCACATGCTTCTTCCTTGGTGTACCTCACTTTATAACTACGCATTCTAAGGTATCCTAATCTTGCTTCATGCTTCAAGTAGTAAAAAGCTTCCATTAGGGTTGTTATACGTTGTTTCATTCCTGATTTTGTTTTTACCTTTTAGGTAGTTACTCATAGCCAGCTTCTTTTCCATTTCTGCCACCCAGGAGATTGTCTCAGCCTCTCTGACTTTGCGTTTGATGTTGTTTGTTGATAGGGTGCTTAATATACCGGTCACATGCCTACTGATAAGCTTCCTAGTTCTTTTCCTCCACTGTGAGTCATTATTTTTCCTGTACAAATGCTTGAACACTCATGCAGCCGATTTACTTTCTTCGTATTCCTCAGTCGTTCTTTGAAACCAGTTTCACTCTGAGCTTCCCTCACCTCAAAACTTGTCTAGCCCATATCACCATGTATGGGTTCACTTCTAGTCTTCCCATGAGCATCCAATGCGAGGTGTCCCGCAGAGCTTTGGTTGCTGTGGGGTCCTAATTGTGCCTCTGACTTCAAGCAAACAACTGGTGTAACCACTGTCTGCTGTCCTGCTCTATGGCACGGCGCCTGGTGGCATCTGCTCAGTCCAAGATTGTGTGTCTAGGAACATGCGTAGCCTAACAGACATGCAGAACTGTTTGTAACGGGTTTCTCACGGGGTGGGCCGGGTGGGGTGGGGCCTTTTATTCCATTCCCCAAACAGAGTTGTTAGAAGCAGTAAAAGAGTGGATTGAAAGCTGGGGGGCTGTCCAGTTCCAAAATAGTAGCGGGGTTTCCGTAAATGACTTTGTAGCATTAGTTGAGTGCTACCTCTCTTTCACCTACATTTGTTTTAACGACAAGTTGTTCGTGCAAAAAGATGGTATTTGCATAGGCTCCTGCATAGCCCCAATACTTAGTGAAATATTTTTAGGCCAATTTGACAAGCGCGTGGCAGCGAGCACGAAAGAGGAAAAACATGTTGTGAGGTGTTTTAGATATGTTGATGATTTTATTGTGTTTGTGAATGTTGACAACGAGAGCGACAAAGCACAGGTTGTAAAAAGAGTTTTAGAGATTTTCGGTGATTGTTCTGGCAAATTAAGGTTCATGCATGAAGTGCCGATGAACAGGTGTCTCCAATTCCTCTAGCTGTGTTTGTACTTCGGCACAGGGCACATCTGCTGGTCGTACCAGCCACGCACAAAAAAGGAAATTTTAGCATATAATTCGGCTCACTCAAAATTGGTTAAGAGGGGCATTGCAAAAAATTGCCTGCGTGGTGCTCTCGAAAAGTCTTGCCACCATAAAAGTGAGGTTAGTTTGCAGATGCAAGTGATCCGGTTGCAGAATGCCGGTTGTGCGAAAGATATCGTGACGGCTGTGGCGGAATGCCTCCTGAAAGAAATCAGGGCAGGTGGATGCCCTGGCGTGGCAGCCGAAAAAAGCTGCAGGAAGCTGAAGCGTACAGCTATACCGTATGTGCACCAGCTATCGCACCGGCTGAGAAAAGTTGGAGAGAAGTGTGGCGTGGACGTGATGTTCACTGCCCCAGAAAAGCTGGTGCGCATGTGCAAAGCCGTAAACGAAAAGAAAAAAACCGGTCTGCGCCATAAAACATGAATGCAAGTTTGTACCCTGCATTGTTGGGGTCGTATACCGCATACCTCTCTCCTGCGGTAGATGCTACGTGGGGCAGTCTGGCCGCTGCCTAAATGAACGGCTACGAGAGCACCGAACGCTGGTAGATTCATTAGCGGGGGGCGGCCATTTGGCCAATCATTGTAACCGGTGCGGCTGCGTGCCTGTGTCTGATACCACGTGTGTGCTTGGTAGGGGAGGCACAAGGTGGGGCCGTGAGATTTGTGAGGCATATCACATTAACAGAGAAGGTGATAACTGTGTCAGCATGGCTTCACTTGCCTTGTCCAAAAAAGAAAAAATGTACTTACAGAATAGTTTGCCACATTTTGATTAGATTGTGCTTGTACTGTTTTAACCCTGAGTGCGCATGCACCACCGAAATGTATATATGTACCTTCTGTCGCAGTAAAACCTCAGTTGATGTTTAGCACTCGACCTGTCGTCTTCTCTCTCTGTGTCCCTGTTATTTGCGCTAGCCTTTTTGATTAATGATGACACGCCAACTTGCCCAGCTTTCTGCCTTGATCGCCTTTGTTTAACTTAACATGCACTCGGAATTATGACACTTGCTGCACCGCAGTGCCATAGATTGACGCAGATGGGCTGATAACCTACACCCGATCCCTTTTGAACAAGTAGTGTGCACTTACTGAGTGTTCGAGATACCATTCCTCTCTCGCTGTCGGTTGAAGAGCCAAACTGGGAATTCAGCAATGATGTTTGCACTGCTATTCTAGTCGCTACACGCTTTGAGTAGTCGCTTTATTGTCTGATGATATCATCTGAGATCGGTGAAAAGATGTGTTTTCTTCATACCCGGGGATGTAACGAATTGCACGCATGATGGGATTTCCCTGTGAGACCCTCAGGCCATGTGCACATCTGGCAAAACAAAAGTGCTTACCAGCATCACCGCTGCGCATGCTCATGGGCACTGTATCACGGATGCGGCCCTTGCGCGTGCACATAGCAGTGCACAGCACTGTACAGTTTGACATCGTTATCTTGGACAGCATGGCAGTGACAGTGGTGAAACGAAGGAACTGCACGTCACTGGATGCATGAAAGGGTAGTGTTCAGTGAAGGAATGAAGGGGTACACTGCGCATCTGTATAGGCCGAGGCATTGAATAGAAATTGAGCAGAAGTTACCTATTTGCCTCAGGCATTTACTCAAGGAAATAATGCTCTGAAACTACTACGGCTCTCGCAGCAGAATTATTTGCAACAGTCCTCAGTTGCATCAATCTCTCTCCCTCCTCCAAAGTCTGAGTGCTGTTATCCCGTTTATTCGAACAGAATGCTTGCTCAATCGCTTTTTGTGTTGCTAGTTGTTGTGAAGGCTGATACAGCAGCATAGTGGATGACTGAGTGAGTGTCAAAACCACGCAATTCCCTGCTGTCACCTGACCGCCGTCTGCGTCATCAGTTTACGACACAGTGAAGATGAAATCAAAACTGGTTTTAGAAACGCTATTGTAATAATTAGTTTAGGGCACTCTGAGGCTTGCGAGTAGATATGTTTTTCTGGGGTGTAGAGGCCCTGGAGTTTCATATAATTCAAAAGGTTAAGAGTTGAGAATATCGTGTCACTATGCCTTTAAAGGCAATTTAGTGATCTCTTCATGTCTTCACTGTTTGCTTCAACTACTGCACAGGAAGAATTAACACTCACTTATTTGAAGCACCTTAATTGTAATATCATTATACATGGTTTACAGTCTTGGCAACACACTATTAGGTGAGTAGCACTATTATACTGCTCAAGCTATATTGCATGGCCACCATTTTGACATGTCGTATTGAGGGGGATGTTTGTGTCATCACATCACAGCCACTTTGGAGGAAAGCTTTCAAATAAGTATCCAGCAAAAAGAGCTGAGGGAGCTCCTTTGACATGGCATTGGCAGTTACACTGTACTTAATAATGTGTTTTGTCGCCACTTTGCTTTTTTTAATGTGCATGTATGGGTGTGGTTTTGCTGTTTGGCTTCTACCTCTTCATGTTCTGTGGATACTTTTCATGTCAGATAGCTGCCTATGGTGTGGCCTAGTGATTGCACATTGGTATTTATTTGCAGGGTGTCTACCAACCAGGAAAACCGGGAATTCTCTGGGATATTAAGTAGTCTGGAAAAACTCAGGGAAAACTCGGGGAATTTGTGCCTCTATCAGCGAAAATTAGCTGTAATATTATTGAAAGGGTTGAAAGTCGCGGTAATGCTGGCTCGAGTAACAGACAGGAATCGTAATGAATCGTCTTTCACATCCTGTCGTCGGCTGAAGGAGTTGCCAGTGTACAGTCAACGACCGACTATCCAGGTGCCCGATAATTTGGACGGCTTCGTGGCACCACCATGTACCCCATAAAGTCAATGTATCAGAATGTTTGAAATTTCGGACACAAGAACCCTTCGCCATCCGATTTTCCAAACTTGTTGCCGTGACCGCAGGTCCAATACGGCATTAATCGAAGCCACCACTGCCGCCACTTTGATTAGCTCGCCGCCTCGAACTAGCACTCTCGCATACAGATCAGCTGGCAGCCGTAGCCACCACTGCGGAAACGCTAGACCTAGCTGATTCGATGTTCGCTATTAAGCTTCTTGCCATTGGGTGCCATGTTTTTCATTGAAAGAATTTGCTGCTGTCAGCAATGGCACCGACTCCACCTTTATGGTCATCACGATTGGCTTAGAAGCGTGGAAAGCATGGTGCGTTGCATAATGCCAGTTCCCGAAAGTCAACTTCGTCTCTGTACAGAAATGTTGCTTGGTGAAGCATATGCAAAAGTATTGCACCGAAGCATCACAAGCGTGGGAAGGGGTTATTGCCACGGGACACAGTACGTATTCCTTAATTATACATGCATGCACCCGGTATCTCCTGTCACAGTACGAGAACTGATATGCCTAATATGTATACCAACAGGCTTTCAGAGCGTTTTAGAATGTGCCTGTGCTGGTTTGAGCGCTTAAGGGGAGTAAATGACATGCATTTATTTTTTCCAACCGGCCAGTTTTTCAATTTGCGGCCCCTAAGGGGTTCGAAATATCAGACGTGGACTGTGCACCTGATCAAGAAGATGCTTCAAATGGTCCGCGGGGCAAACGAGTGGTGGAAGGAGGACAAGGACAGAAAGGACCTATGCATTGAGGAATCAATGGGAAAGGAAGCGAGCAAAATAAACTCTTTAAAGCAGTGAAACACAACACTGAGGCGTCGTGCGCGGGCTGAGAGTATGTCAGGACAGTTGAGGTTCACTTACGAGCTGTTGAGAGAGAATCTCAATTGTGACAAAGTTCGGGCCTCATATTACTAAGCTTGCTATTAATTGATAGAAATAATACGTATTCGAAAATATTTGCTTCTGTATGCATCTCCTTTTTATTCGTATTTGAGAATGTCCGACTCGATTTGCAATTTTTTTCCAAGACATTTTATTTGCTTTGCATTTTACTAACCCCTCCTGTATATTCTCTTCTTGAATAACATAAACACTGCTCCTTAGTGTTCAAATTGGATTAAGTCATTCTGTTTTAATTTTTTTCACATGCTTACTAAAGAGTGACAACATTGGGGACATGGTTCCAGTCCGTCTTGACATAAAACATAGTTCTGCATCACCCAGAGAATTTAGACATGTCAACTTGGTAGACACCCTGATTTGGCATTTGGATACACAGCTCTTTCGGAATGGATTGGTGTGCTTGGACGTGTGCATGCTTTTCTATACTTGTCTATCGCATTAGCGTAACCTTAAGGGTGCCACTCGATCATTCCTCTGTTTTGTTGCAAGCAGCAAGATGGTGTACGAGCGCATGCTGATGACACTGGCTCAGTGTGAGTTCTCCATATCAAAGTCCCAGCATGTCTTGGCTATGAATGATGCCGAGATGAAGAACTACGAACAGCTGTACAGTGAAATCGGTGAGCTGGTTGTTCATGACAACGGAATCTCAACCTGCATTGTGTGCATGTAGAAGAGCACTAGGTGAAAAGGCAGAATGAAGGTTGCCCAGCATTGTGTTCAATTATGATTAGACAAAACATGTGAACTGGTTGGTAGCATGATGTCATGCATTCTAACTGAATGCAGACAAATCAAAACGTGCCTATGAATAAGAGGGCAAAAAGTAGCGAATGTTATTGGGCAAGTTGGTTGTAGGCATAGGTCGGTGTACTCTCGCACTCATTTCAAGGGCGTGCGAGGGGGTGCCAGTGAGTGTGGGCGGAGGTTAGTGTGAGTGGACATGAGCACGAATGCGACTGAGTGCCAGTGAGTGAGTGGAGGTTAGTGCGAGTTTTGAGTGAGTGAGTGCAAGTGGGAGTGAGCATCAGTGAGTGTGAGCAGAGGTGAGTGCGAGTAAGTGTGGGTGGAAGTGAGTGTGAGTGGACATGAGCGCGAATGCGACTGAGTGCCAGTGAGTGAGTGGAGGTTAGTGCGAGTTTGAGTGAGTGAGTGTGAGCAGAAGTGAGTGAGTGTGAGTGGAGGTGAGTGTGAACGTGACTGAGTACTGTTAGTGTGAGTGGGACTGTGAATGTGAGTGAGTGCTTGAGTGGAAATGAGTGTGGACATGGTGTTTGTGAGTGAGTGGAGGTGAGTGTGAATGTGAGTATGAGTGCAGGTGAGTGTGAACTTGCCTTGCTTAGTAACGCAGATGACCAATTGCAATGCATGCTCACTGACCTGGAGAGGCAAAGCAGAAGGGTGGGTCTAAACATTAATCTGCAGAAAACTAAACTAATGTTTAACAGTCTCGGAAGAGAACAGCAGTTTACAATAGGTAGCGAGACACTGGAAGTGGTAAGGGAATACATCTACTTAGGGCAGGTAGTGACTGCGGATCCAGATCACAAGACTGAAATAATCACAAGAATAAGAATGGGCTGGGGTGCGTTGGCAGGCATTCTCAGGACATGAACAGCAGGTTGCCATTATCCTTCAAGAGAAAAGTGTATTACAGCTGTCTCTTACCAGTACTCACCTATGGGGCAGAAACATGGAGGCTTACGAAAAGGGTTCTACTTAAATTGAGGACGACGCAACCAGCTATGGAAAGAAGAATGATTAGTGTAATGTTAAGGGATAAGAAAAGAGAAGATTGGGTGAGGGAACAAACGCGAGTTAATGACATCTTAGTTGAAATCAAGAAAAAGAAATGGGCATGGGCAGGACATGTAATGAGGAGGGAAGATAACCGATGGTCATTAAGGGTTACGGACTGGATTCCGAGAGAAGGGAAGCATAGCAGGGGGCAGCAGAAAGTTAGGTGGGCGGATGAGATTAAGAAGTTTGCAAGGACAGCATGGCCACAATTAGTACATGACCGGGGTAGTTGGAGAAGTATGGGAGCAGCCCTTGCTCTGCAGGGGGCTAATGATGATGATGAATGGAAGGACTAAGCTCATTCCGTTCAATAATTGTTTTAAGGAAATATAAATATTTAAAGCAATTTGAGTTATAAGTGTATTCATTAGGTGTTCTAGAGTGCTTGTGGTGTGTTGACCTATAATGGTTCAAGAAACTTCGTACAGATGTGTCAATGGTTTTATCACCATGAATAAATTGAAACAAAATCTTTAGTCATGCTAGTTCTGCCCTACTTTGCATTGTTAATAAACCGGCTCTTTAAAATAATTCTGTCAATGAATCCGTTAACTTGTATTTATTATAAATTAACCTTATTGCCTTCCTCTCTCTGCACCTCCTCTTATGAGCTCTATTGTGTGTGTAAATCAGATACATGCATACTCCAGAACTGGTTGAACAAGCATTTTCTAGGCCAGCAGATTTGTTTTTGCTGGTGCGAGACGAAGGCGTCTTCTCAGAAAGATGAGTCGGTTTGGTGCTCAGCATATACATTGATTTCCACTTGAGGTTATGTTGCTAACATGGGTATCCCATCTGAGAGTGCGTGTTAAAGTGACACCTAAATATTTACCCTGAAATACACAAGTGAGAGGTGTTTCACTAATAATTTAAGTAAAATCAGATATCTGTTTCTTTCTAGTTAGTGTTAGCATTACCTTGGGAATATCGAGTCATCTGCCACTCCTGACACCAAGAAAAGGTAGAATTTTGTATGCGGTGATCATCATTGCAATGAATTTTGTAGTACGAAAAACAACCGTCAGCGAATAGACGGATATTACCATGTAATCGAGAAGACAAATCGTTTATGTATATTAAAAATAAAACTGGGCCCAAAACAATGCCTCCTCCCGCTCCAGATGTAATAGGTGCTAAACTGGAAGTCTGAATATACACGAATTGTGAGTGGCAGAAGGCAGCACACTCGCTCATGAGTGCACTCACTCACATTCACTTGCACTCATTTGAAAGGCGTGAGTGCTAGTGAGATCCATTGAGTGCGAGTGGGTGCCAGTGAGTGTGAGTGAGTGGAGGTGTTCTCTCATCTGCTGCAAGCCCTTGACACACAACTTCCCACAAGCATGTTCCAACAGTTGTTACAAGGCTGTGTGTGTTTTTGGGATATCAGACATTTTTCATACTTTCTAACTGCAAGCTGCGGGCCACAGCAGCTGCCCATTCGACATACATCGATAATCGTGTTGCTGGCTCACAAACTGCAAGATGCTACCGCTGTATGTGAAAGCTGATTTAAGGTTCACTTGTATTCAAAAGCCTGAGAAACAACATTGCAGTGGATCATGGTCAGTTATTGCTAAATAGTGTGGTGCAGCTTAGTACACCTGATCATGATTTATAGGCCATTTTCACACACTCCAGATAACGCAGCAGTTCTCTTGATTTTTCTGGTATTTGCTACACGTGTCAGACAAATAACTAGTAGGTCCATCTTGCACTGATCTTCGTAGCTGTGTTTGTGTCTGGTATGCTTAACATTGTTTCTACTTGGCATGTCGGCTCATCAAAGGGGCTGCCAGATGAACTTTATATTGAGCAATGACTTATTGCTAATTATCATTACACTGCTAGAGTTTGTGTTTGATGTTTCAGAGGTTGGCATAGCAAATGCCCAGAAGAATATTGTGGAGAACAAGTTGGAGCTGCAGAAGGCCAAGAGCATCCGCAAGAACAAACAAGGTCAGCTTGCTTGCTTTAATGACACTGCCTTTAATAGGGAACCTTTGATGAATGTGCATGTTAATAAATAAATCAGCTATGCAAAAATTTGCAAGGTGGAGGAAACTTTAATGAAAAGAAAAAATAATCATCTGCTCATAGGTTGCACAGAGCTATTTCAAGGGAAGCCTAAAAAGCAGTGACGAAGAAACTAGGAATAGGCAAGAATCAGATGTATGCGTTAAGAGACAAAGCTGGCAATATCATTACTAATATGGATGAGATCGTTCAAGTGGCTGAGGAGTTCTATAGAAATTTATACAGTACCAGTGGCACCCATGACGATAATGGAAGAGAGAATAGTCTAGAGGAATTTGAAATCTCGCAAGTAATGCCAGAAGAAGTAAAGAAAGCCTTGGGAGCTATGGAAAGGGGGAAGTAGCTGGGGAGGATCAGGTAACAGCAGATTTGTTGAAGGATGGTGGGCAGATTGTTCTAGAAAAACTGGCCACCCTTTATACGCAATGCCTCATGACTTAGAGCGTACCAGAATCTTGGAAGAACGCTAACATAATCCTAATCCATAAGAAAGGGGACGCCAAAGACTTGAAGATATTATAGACCGATCAGCTTACTGTCCGTTGCCTACAAAGTATCTACTAAGGTAATTGCAAATAGAATCAGGAACACCTTAGACTTCCGTCAACCAAAGGACCAGGCAGGATTCCGTAAAGGCTACTCAACAATAGACCATATTCACAATATCGATCAGGTGATAGAGAAATGTGCGGAATATAACCAACCCTTATATATATAGCTTTCATTGATTACGAGAAAGCGTTTGATTCAATCGAAACCTCAGCAGTCATGGAGGCATTGCGGAATCAGGGTGTAGACGAGCCGTATATAAAAATACTGAAAGATATCTATAGCGGCTCCACAGCCAACGTAGTCCTCCATAAAGTAAGCAACAAAATTCCAATAAAGAAAGGTGTCGGGCAGGGAGATACGATCTCTCCAATGTCCTCCTTTGTGTCCAGGTCTTTTGATGTTGTGCTTAATGAGGCTCGTGCTATATAGAATCGGTCTAGGCTTGTTTCAGGCATTTGAAAATTTAGTTAAAGTATGTTTCTTGTACCTTCATTAAAATGGAAACAAGCATTTGTTTATTTATTTGTCAAGGCCCCAGGGCATTATAGAGAGGAGTGGGGGAACAGAACAAATTATTACCAAAAATTGGTGACAGCTTTCTTGAAGGTGATATAATCGGTGATAGCAGCAACAGAGGCAGGAAGGTGGTTCTATTGATTACTTGCATGCGTCAAAAATGCATATTAGTACCACATAAGGGAGCACCTACTTTAAACATGTGATTGTTACGTGGTGATGAAATGAAGGAACGAATGCCAATCAGACTGGGACCGCTGTGGAGGGGAAAAGACACAGTCCCATAAGGCACTTTGGGTGTGAGAGACCAAGTCAGATAAACTGAGAAAATGTTTCATGACTGAAATGCTTGAGCAACGAGAATAAATAGACATCCTGTGTTAGTAACTCATTCTGAGGATCCCAGATTGTGCATGCACATTCAAGTTTAGGTCGAACTATAGATTTATAAAGCTTAAGTTTAAGAGGAGTTGGAGCAGATGAAAAATTGCTGTGCAGATAACTTAGTGCGTGGTTAGCATTTTTCTATACGAAGTCAACATGCTTGTTCCATGTGAAGTCGTATATTAAATTAACTCCGAGATACTTGTATGAATTTACTGATGTTATATTCGTGAGAACTAATGTTAGATTCGTGAGAATAAGTATAATTGCTGGGGTTAGCAGAATGCTGCGATATCCTTATTAAATTACATTTGGAAGCGTTAAGTTTAATCGACCATGTTTGATGCCACAATGAAATTTTATTGAGATCGGATTGGAGTGTAATGACATTATTATTGTTAGAAGTTATTCTATATGAAATGCAGTCAACAAAAAGCCATATAGACGAGTTAATCGAAGCAGGCAAATCATTAAAGGGCCCCTGAAACTGTTTGGACAAATTTTGTAGACGCGTAGGGTACAGCTTAAGTAGAACATGCGCACCACAATTTAAGTGAAGCGTTACGTATTAATGGAGCTACAAGCTATAACAAGTTACCCTCCTCCCTAGTTATGCTTTTTCTCCTCAACTCGTTCGCCGAGCGATCGAGGCTAAGCTCCACCTTTACTGGTGGAGCTTACTGGTGGTGGTGTGACGTCACGATGCGACGTCACATCATCCACTTTTGTTTGTTTTGGAGCCCCGCCCGCGCGAAACCTTTCCACTAGCCGCTTGGGCGTCGACCCCAAGCGAGAGCAATCAAAGCAGTGTGCATTGCGAGCATTCTGCCGTAGCGCCCACTGTGTCTAGTATTCCGGTAACCACAGGCAAGCTGGGTGTTTTGGCAGATGGCTGTAGGCATAAACTAAAGCTGATGAAGGAACTTTAGCGTAGATGTACGTGAGCGGCCTGATCAGTCTTCACGGTCCAGCCACTTGTTGGCGCAGAGCTTAACCAGTCAAACAAAGAGCTAATATTGCTCTAACCAAGTGGAAAACATTTTAAACATCTACAAACACAACGTGTTGATGTTTTCACTCCTGCGAAAGATTTACACCACTAGCAAAGAAGAATACGTTTTGTTACTGCACTCTGTGTGGTTGAGCTCTATGCCACCAGCTGGCTGCACTATGCAGACTATTCACATTTGCGCTTCTGCTCACGCGTTAAACGGCACTGTCAAGTGGCCAGGCCCTGTCTTTTTGCGCTTGCGTTTGCCCTAATACTGGACTCTCGAAACGCTATTGCGTTAGTAAATTTCCGGTGTAAAGGGACGGCCGCAATCGCGCAAATCCTGGCGCCGATCGGATAGCGGTAGTCCGATGCGCTGCAGCCAGTCCGCTCGTCTGCTGGCTTGCAGAGAGACACAATGTGGCAGCTGGACATATTGCCAGTCGCTACGTTTGCAGTCCACAACGCAACAGAGTCGAACCATAGTGCTAGCGAAAAGACAGACCGGCACTGACGGCGGAGCTCTCGTCGAGAACGGAGCACGTTGTAACACAAGCTGACGACATTTGCTGTGTGCCGGAAGTGCTTAAGTGTACTGAAATATTGTTCTTGTGCATTCTCTTTATGTTACTTTCTTTTTATAAAAACAAGTTGACTAACATTCCAACTATTCCAAACATCATTTGTTTGCCATAAAGTTGGAAAAATTATCGATCACGCGCCCTGGTCAGCCAATCGGATAGCTCGCCCCACTGACGTCATATGGGTGATTTCCGTCATATGGGTAGGGGCGGCTTAAAATTTCACCGAGCAGTGTGCTGCAATCGGCAGCGATGTGCATTTTTAAAACCTTATAATAAATTACACGCTTTACGTGGAGCACTTAGATGTGTCAATTAATGATCAGAAGGACCTACTCTAACGACTCAGTACATTTGTAGAAGATCATCAAAATCGTTTCAGGGCCTTTAATATAAATAAGAGACAGCAGTGGACCTAAGGCGGAGCCCTGCAGCACACCAGAGGTTACTGAAATTATCGTTGAATCACAGCCGCTCGCAGGCGCATAAAGTATTTTGAGCAAGGAGATAAGTATTCAATCCAGACGAGCACCTTAGCGTCAATATTAAGACTGCTTAATTTAAGGAGGGTAAGTTATGTGAAACGGTGTCAAAAGCTTTAGCAAAGTCAAGAAAAATGAATTCAACACTTAGTTACTTATCAAGAGTTTGAACAAGATCATTAGTTAGAAATGAGAGTTGTTTCGCACAAGAAAAACTTCCTAAAACCATGTTGGCAGCCAGCAAAGAAGGCATTGTGTTCCAGGAATGAGAAAAGATTAGAGTACATGACATGTTCTAGAAGCTTACTAGGGACACTAGTTAAGGATATTGACCCGTAGTAATGGGGTGAATGGCTGTTACCTGATTTATGTAGTGGAACCACTCTTGCAACCTTCCAGCTGTTAGGCAACGTGCAGGACTGCAAGGACTGTGAAAAGACTATGGCAAGAATTATAGATGAGTATTCAACTATGCTTCTTAAAAACTTTAATGTTAATGTTATCTAACCTTGCAGTGGAAGAAATTTTAAACTTTAAGCTTTTTAATACCCAACTGGTTGACCACAATAAAGTCCAGGGAATGAAAACCAAAACAAGGGCCAGATTTGTTGTGGTTGTGGCAGGTGAAAAGCACGAGGCGAACAGGTCATTCAGTAACCC
Source organism: Dermacentor andersoni (assembly GCF_023375885.2). Taxonomy (NCBI): domain Eukaryota; kingdom Metazoa; phylum Arthropoda; class Arachnida; order Ixodida; family Ixodidae; genus Dermacentor; species Dermacentor andersoni. The sequence continues at coordinate 185,258,216 of NC_092819.1, read as the reverse complement.
TTAGCAGTCTTCTGTACAAATGGTATCGCCTTTATAATCACATGACTGTATTTTTTTCATGTGTTTCCATGGACAATACCTTAAAAACCGGAATATAGGTCGAACTTTTTTTCATAATACCATTGCGAAAAGTCGACCGGCGTCTTATATACCGGAGATTGGCGGAAAAGCTACAGAAGTCTTGCAATAAAGGGCGGACGAAGTAAACAGTCATCATCGCCATCCGCAGCAGCGCGGCGTGGCGACATTGTGGCACCGCTATTTTGCGTTTCCATTGTCACAAAGTTGGCCCCCCGGCGGAGGCAACACACCTCTTTGGCCTCTGCTTCACGTAGACAGCACCCCCGGACTGACCCACCCGGGGGAAGTCGGTGGTTGCCTTTTCCTGTCTCTCGCTCTCCCTCCAACCTTCGTCTTTCTCTCACTTTCCATCTTTCCCGTCTTCTCCTGGCTTCTCTTTACTTCCAATTTTTCCAGGCAGCAAGGGTTAACCTTGTGTGAATAGCCAACCTAGGTTATATCATATTTGGTTATAGTGGTAATGTACAGCTGGCGTTTGCAGGCCGTTTCACAGGTCCTGCAACGTCCCCTTGTAGGACTCCACGGTGGGTGGCTGGCGTTACTGCCGAAATTACAATCTCTTATGGCTTCTTCCTTCCCCCCATTACCTGATCGCTCCCGCACCGATGATGTCTTCGAATTTTTTGCTCGTCAAAAAGAAACTTTTCCTTGTTTCCATGTAGAGCACTCCAAAACACCAGACAAACCCGTGCGAACAATCTCACCATTCCTCGTGTCCAAGTCTCTTACCCACGTTTTTGGTACAGGTTATAAAGCATCCAGGATGGCAAGCGGCAATCTCCTCTTGGAGCTCCGCAACCAGAAACAATATGAAAAACTACCCAGTCTAGTTTCATTTGGTGACGCCAAAGTAACAGTTACTCCTCATCGTATCATGAATACCCCCCGTGGCGTAGTCTCCGATGATGATCTCTTGGAGCTGACTGAGGCTGAGCTCTTGGAGGGCTTCAGTGAGCAGAACGTCATAAATGTTAAGCGAATTAAGACGAGGCGTGATAATAAGGAAATACAGACCAAACATCTGATACTTACTTTTGGCACAAGTGTTCTGCCCGAGTCCATCGAGGCTGGGTATATTAAGCTCCGTGTTCGCCCATATGTTCCTAATCCCCTGCGTTGTTTCAAATGCCAGCGTTTTGGTCACAGTTCACAGAGATGCCGAGGCCGCCAAACCTGCGCGAAATGCAGTGCTCATGAGCACACTTCTGAATCTTGTGAAAACTCTCTCCATTGTGTAAACTGTGAAGGGGAGCACGCTGCATACTCGCGGTCGTGCCCATCCTGGAAAGAAGAAAAAGAAATTGTGACGATAAAAGTAAAAGAAAACATAACTTTCAAGGAGGCACGCAGGCAGGTATCCTACCTGCCCAAGAACACATTTGCCGAAGTGGCTCGTCAGGGGGTAGCGCCACAACGGTTTCCGGCGGCTGTCCGACCCACACCCAGTGAGGCGGCAGTGACGCCATCTGCCCCCCGGCGGCTGCAGCTAGCGCTGCTACGCCAACCCAGCAGGAGGGGCCATCTACCTCCGGGCAGGTGGTCCAACGTGCCGAGGCTTTCACGCCAAACAAAGTGCTCCGAAGAGCGCGTGTCCAACGCCTCGCGAGAGGCGATGGACACAACCACCAGCAAGACGGCGCCACCAGCGCCTAAGGAGCGGCGAGGCACTCTCGATCGCTCCAAAAGAGACAAAACTCCTGTCACGGCGCCTGAAAAAGGCCCGTGAGCTAATCCTTATCTCTTAAACACACAGCACCCAACACATTTATCATAATGGAAACACAAATACTACAGTGGAATGTACGAGGACTTTTACGTAATCTCGACGACATTAACGAACTGTTACACAAACATAATCCAAGGTTTCTGTGTGTTCAAGAGACACATCTGAAACCTACAAACACTAATTTCCTTCGTAATTACTCTATCTTTCGGAATGACCGCGACGAGGCTACCGCCTCTGGCGGTGTAGCAATAGTAGCCCACAGATCTGTCGCTTGCCGACCCGTCGCCCTTAACACGCCCCTTAAGGCAGTGTCAGTTCGGGCCATTCTTTTTCATAAATTAGTAACAGTGTGTTCTATTTATATACCGCCAAACCAGCGTCTCAAAAAAACAGACTTTTATAACCTCATTGACCAGCTCCCCGAGCCTTACATACTCGTGGGAGATTTTAACGCTCATAAGCCGATGTGGGGGGACTCGCGATGCGACGCGAGAGGTCGACTCATTGAAAATTTCCTTTTAAACTCCAATGCATGCCTCTTTAATAAGAAAGAACCGACCTACTATAATCCACAGCATAATTCATAATCCTCAATAGACCTGTCTATCGGTTCTGGTTCTATCTTCCCTGATTTAGAGTGGTCTGTAATTAAAAATTCATTTGGAAATGATCACTTCCCAATAACTCTAAACCTAGTAACACAACATAACTCCCCTCCGCCTGTTCCTCACTGGAAATGAGCCGAGGCTGATTGGGAATGCTTTAAAGAATCCACCTACATATTACCAGATTTTATAAGTGATTTTAGCATAGATCATGCCATGTCATATTTTACCGCTCTTATCATTGATGCAGCAGAGAAATTCATCCCTCGGACAAATCGCACTTCATTGAAAAGACTGGTCCCCTGGTGAAATAACGATTGTAGAGAGGCACGGAGGAGACAAAATAAAGCTTGGGGCAAACTACGTGAATGCCCTACTGCCGAAAATTTAGTAGAATTTAAACAGATTAAATCCCAGGGAAGACGAACGCAAAGACAGGCAAGGAGGGCATGCGGGCAGAGGTTCCTTTCAGCTATAAATTCATATACTCAAGAGGCTAAAGTGTGGGACGGGCTTAGAAGGCTAAAGGGATGAGAAATTCATCCGTTGCCCCTAGTAAACGATGAAGGCAATAGCTTAGAAGATCAAGCTGACGCACTCTGGGAACATTTTGAGCAGATTTCCAGCTTAAATCATTATTCCAAGGCATTCCTAAAGCACAAACAAATAGCAGAACGTGAGGCCTTCAACCGCAAATACAGACAGAACGAATTATATAACCTGCCTTTTAACATTGCCGAATTGACAGTTGCTTTGGCTGCATGTCAGAGCTTTGCACCTGGACCTGACAGGATCATGTACGACATGCTTAAACATCTCCACAACGATACTCAAATAACGCTACTCGCACTTTTCAATGCTGTATGGGTTGCCGGGTACCTCCATCTAAATGGAAAGAAGCTATTGTGATCCCTGTTTTAAGCATGGTAAAGATACATCACTGCTGACCAGCTACCGTCCTATAGCGCTTACGAGCTGTCTTTGCAAGCTTTTTGAAAAAATGATCAATCGCCGTCTCGTACATTTTCTAGAGTCCAGCAATATGCTTGACCCACTTCAATGTGGCTTCAGGGAAGGGCGATCTAAAACCGACCATCTCGTGCACATCGAATCAAACATTCGCGATGCTTTCGTACATAACCAATCCTTCCTATCCGTATTTCTTGACATGGAAAGGCGTATGATACAACTTGGCGGTACGGAATATTGTGCGAGCCTTCGGCGCTGGGCATCCGTGGCAATATGTTAAACATTATCGAAAGCTATCTACAAGACCGAACATTTCGGGTGAAAATAGGTAATGCACTGTCGCGTACATTCACACAGGAAACTGGTGTACCCCAGGGAGGCGTACTCAGTTGCACTCTCTTTATCATTAGGATGAACACACTCCGCGCTTCATTACCGCCAGCTATATTTTATTCCGTCTACGTAGATGACATACAAATAGGTTTTAAATCCTGTAACCTTGCAGTGTGCGACAGACAAGTACAGTAGGGATTGAACAAGATATCTAAGTGGGCAGACGAAAATGGGTTTAAAGTCAACCCTCACAAAAGTTTGTGTGCTCTCTTTACAAGAAAGGGAGGCCGGGTTCCAGACCCACGCATGGAACTGTGGGGACAAGAAATACCTGTTAACAAAGAAAAACAAATTTCTAGGTGTAATACTTGACTCTAAGCTTGCTTTTATCCCACACATAAAATATCTCAAAGCTCTTCTCTTCTCAAAGCTGAAATCTCTTGTGCAATATTTATTCGTCTCGTAGACATGTGAGAGTAAAACATCTTTATTAATAATATTTGAATGGCGAGAGCAGTGTGGGAGGAACAATATGCTGGATCTCTGGTCATAGAAGCATTGAAGGTAATGTGCTGGCCAACCAAATGGCCACATCAGTTACACCTCAAGCTGGTAATACCACCACTACTATTCCTGCTACAGACGTCAAGCCTTTTTTGCGCACGAAACTGCGAAGCTACTAGCAACGCATGTAGACAACGAAACAAATAATAGGCTCCGTTTGATTAAGCCAAAGTTAGGTTTCTGGCCCCCCGTTACAAAAACAAGAAAGACTGATGTCCTATTCTGTAGACTCAGAATAGGACACACATATAGCACTCACAATTTTCTCCTTACTGGCAACGAACCTCCTACCTGTGGTAGATGTGGTGAAAGGCTCACCGTCCTCCACATCCTCGTGGGGTGTCGGGAAGCCGAAAGAGAAAGGAGGAAACATTTTCCTCTAGCATACTGATATTATCTCCCTCTCCATCCCGGTATGTTTCTTGGTAAGGAACCCCTTTTTACCACCAAAGCTCTCCTAGGTTTCTTGATGTGGTTTTACATGTTAATAGCCCAATAGTATCGTAGCGCATCCTCTCTTTAGAGGATACTGCTGTGATAGTAGTCCTTGTACAGCACACACCTTCACGTCCTTGCGCTTCAAGGACTCTGTTAGGGCAGTAGTGCTTTCTGAAAGTTTTTATCGAAATGACCAATTTTAGCACGATGTAATTCTTTTACAGTGCTTCTTTCGCGTCCTTGGCACGCTTCATAATCATAGTCACAGTTTTATTACATATAGCTCTTACACATTTTGCAGTGACCATCTTTTAGGCCCCTTTACAGCCCTGTAACATTCATTGCTTGTAATTTATCGCTTTACTTTGATTTCATTACCATTGGCTTGGCGCTCTTTGGCCATACCTGGCCCTTGCGCCATAAAACACCACACATCATTATCATCATTGTCACAAAGTTATATTGGTTAAAGGCTGCTTTTTCACATATTGTTTCAAAATGAGCGGGAGCCGACGGTAATTCACCGTCGCCTTCAAGAAAAAGGCGATTGAGTATGCGGAAGCCCACGGCAACCTGGTGGAACAGCGCGAATTTGGAGTATTCGAAAAGAGCTGTCAGTACTGGCAGAGGCAGAAGCAGCGTATTACAACTTGCAGTAACTGAAAGAAAACGTCATTTCGCGGGCGGTCCGCAAAACTGGAAGACAAGGTTGCGGAGTTTGTCCGGGCTGCGTATTTACAACTGCTTGTAGGTACAGCGGGGCGCGGCACTTGCGGAGACAACGGACGTTTGCTTGCATGTGCTAGAAAGGAAATGTGGGGAGTTTTGCTCCTTGAAAATACGACTCTGCCTAGGTACTACGGAGGAGTTTCTTGGCGCGTGCTGTATGCGCTTGTCCCTAGGCGTGCCGGCAGAAGCCTAGGCGTGCCAGCAGAAGTCGCGGGGCGCAGTAGTGCTGAACTTACCACCGCAAGTTGGCAGCTCAAGGCAACTATATTAATTCGATCATGTTTTTACTGATGAAAACAACGTGTCATTATTTCACATTATTGGCGGCGCCTCCAAGACACCAAAGCGGTAACGGGGACATCAAAGCTAGAAGCCGGACTGGTCTGTGGGTTGGGGCTCACAGAGGCCTGCGCGTGCCAGGGGAGTACAAGATCAGATGTCCGCTATCGCAGACAGCCAGTTTTTTAGGCGAACACCCCCTGGCATGCTTCGGCCTCTGCGACCCCATCCCGCGGGCCGCCCTGCTTCCAGCTTTGATCTCCCCGCTACCGCTTGGGTGCCCCGGAGATCCTGTGCTGCCTGTTTTAATATAACCTCAGGCGTTCTCGTGAGGCCTCTGTTTGCCGGTTACATGTGCCCTCCGGGAGCAGTGCTTGTAAAAAATCTGATCTATCTCCGCGATGAAAAAAGTGACCCGCGACTTAACAACACTAGTCAGAACATTGTCTCTTCAGACACAGCGATCACATCCGCGCCCACTGCCTCACCGCGCGGGCAGCCAGCAGCAGAGCGTATAAACCAACTCGACCGCACTCCGCAATGCCGGCGTGTCTAGGGGTCAAACGAATACAATGCGCACTAAGAAACCTCCCCTGTAGTGCCTAGGCCGAGTCATATATTCAAGGAGCAAAAGCCCCCAGATTTTCTCTCTCGCGCCTGTGCAGAAACGTCGAGCTCCATAAAAAGTGCCATGCCCCGCCGTACCTACTAGCAATTCTAAAAACGCGTCCGGGGAGTTGCGTGTAAGATCGCTGCCGGTGACTGCCGAATGCATCCGTGTGAAAGCGATAGAGATCGCGCGTGCCTCTGGACTGGGCAGCGAGAAGCACTTGTCATCCGACTCTAGTTCGGACGACTCTGATCAAAGGCATTGCTCTGATTTGGAGTAGCGCTTGCACACTTCGTGCCCTTCTGTGTACTGTACACCCGGGCAGTTTTTAACACTATCGCGCGACCATCGACCCGCGTGTTTGTCAGCACCTTATCGTCACGGCACGGAGCGGCGAAATAGCGAAAGTAAGCGCACATGTACACTAGCGCGTATCTCGTTTGTTTCGCCGCTGGGCGCCGTTAATAAGGTGCTGACAAGCACGCGGGTCGATGGTCGCGTGATACTGTTAAAAACTTGGCCAGGTGCACACGCGAGCAGCATTTAAATAAATACTGTCACCATTGTGCAACCGGCTGAGTCGCATTTGTTTCAAGGTAAGGGTGTCTTTCGGTACTTTTGTAATTGAAAAATATTTTTTTCATTTTTAGATTTCGTTAGTTGGGGGATCGACTTATATTCTGGTCGGACCTATAGTCCGGTTTTTACGGTATTGCAAAACTTACGAGGGTTATCTTGTAGTAGAGCTAGTAGTGTATTGCTAAAAAGTACGCCACCTTAGCTTCAGAAGTTGAATTTTTTATATATTCCTTATCAGCGCTGACGCAGGAAGCCCAATATTCAGCGGTTTCAGCTCTTTTACAGGGATGAAATAATCGCTTTTTTCTGTTCAGCAAACGTTTGAGGTTTGTGTTAAGCCTTGGTGCCCGTGAACAATTAGAAATTTCTATTTTAGGAATGTATTAATCCATCATTGAACTAACTTTGTGTTTGAACTGGTCCAATTTCTTGTGCACGGTGCATGTGTGAAAACTAGGAATTATAGTCCGTGAGAAGCAATGCAAGTTCTTTTGTTAACATCAACAAAATCAGCATTCTTGTAATGTTTCATAACTTTTACAGAGCTATTAGGATGAACAGAAGCATTTAAACTGAATAGCATAATGATCACTCAACCCCAGTACATAAACTAATGACAAAACAAGATCTGGAGAAATTGTCAGTATCAGGTCTAAAACATTAGTGGTATTTGGTAAACATTGGGTAGGCTGATGAACAAGCTGCACGAGATTAAAATCGTGACAAAGTTGAAGGAACAAAGAGAACTCAAGTGAATTTCCCGCTGCATTGGGGGACACCATGCATTAGTTGATTGTGGGGAAATTGAAGTCGCATATCAAGAACAAGGAAACCGTGAAATTATGAAATTCAAAGCATTATGAAGATTAAAACACAAATTAGATAAAGATGGTGGTCTGTAACAGACAAACAAAATAACACTTTGGTGACCAATATTTACATGTGCGCAAACGAATTCTAGGGAAGACTTCCAACGTCACTACATCAGATGAGAACACTGCCACCTGTGGAGATATCACGGTCATATCGATAAAATGTGAATTAATTTTCGCATTATAGAATTTTGTGATCAGAAATTCTATCATAGAGCCAGGTCTCCATAAGGATGTCTATATCGGCCGTGCAAGTATCAATAATAAAAGACAGCACGTCACGCTTGTTGCAGACACTGCACAAATTAGTGTAAATGAGAGAGGCTTTTACCAGATCGGTTATATGGTAGCTAAGAAGAAGACAGTGGCGAATCATTGCTGTTCGAAGGACTAACAATGGGGCTGCTAGCTGGAACGGGAGTCTGCATGGTTTCAGCCTCGTACTCACGGACAAACAACATAAAATTTTTTATTAATGTATTCTATTAGAACGAAGAGTATTTTGTTGGCCAGTGCGTAATCCAGAAACTTTTTGCGGGAGTTACATGTAGCTCTACAGAAATCTTCCCCCTCTGAAATGCTGGAGCCACGAAGCTTTGCCCACTCAGAAAGGGCACTTCCTTTAGTCTTCAACAAAGTAAATTTAATGATGGGACAGCATTTATTTGCAATGAAAGAACCAAGCCTATGGGCATGTGATATCATGTCATCGGACATGTTGAAGTCCAGATGTTCAGAAATAGCCTCACAAACAGCCTGCTCATTCCATGTTTTGGACGCACTGTCTGTAATCCCATAAAATAAAAGGTTGTCCCGATGAGGATGGTTTTCGAGCTCATCTAGTCGACTGTTAATTGCCACGGTTTGTGCCCTCACCGTATCTGTTACTACGTGCAGTAACTCAGCAACCGTCTGGACTGTATCAGGCGATTCAACTAGATATTCAACGGCTGCCACATGACTTGTGAGGTGTGACACTTTGTGCTCAAGAAGTTGTTGATTGCTTCGAACTTGATTAAGCATATCAACTAGCTGTCCTGGTTTTGTTTTAGATGGCTGTCCGTTGCATGGCGCCACCCCGTAAAGGTGGAGAAAAGAAACATCACAGGGTCAGTTGCAAGCACGATGCCGAGTGTACGGTCGTGCTGCAGTACATGTTGTCGGTCTCTGTTCATTGGGCCTAACCGTTGGCGGCAACTGCAGAGTCGGTCTGCCTCTCGGAACTGCTCGGCTACACTCATAACAAGTGGCGACGAGGGAAAAAACATTCAACTTTCTCATTGAAGTTTCTTCAAGCGCATCGTCCTTCAAGCTTCAAGTGCACAGTCCTTCCATGCCCACTTCTACGCATGTAAGTTTGTCGTTTGTCTAGTGAATTCGACGCAACAGAACTTCGTCATGCCAATGTTCGGCAACCTCGAAGCATTCTACGGAGGAGGTGGAGATGCATGGCCCTGCTACGTTGGAACGCCTTGAATCTTTCTTCATCGCCAATGACATTCCAGTCGAAAAAGAAAGAAGTCGGTCTTCTTTAGTTGCTATGGGCAGAAGACATATGCTCTCTTGTGGGATCTTGTTAAGCCCGCCCATCCGCAAGACAAAACCTTGCAAGCAATTCTTTCCGTTTTGGGTGACCATTTCTGCCCCAAGCCATCTGCTGTTGTACACCGTTTTAGTTTCAATACGTGCAGAGGGCAAGTCCATCGGTTACTTCGTGGCATCACTCAAAAGTCTCTCAGAATATTGCAACTTTGGAACTGAGCTTGGCAATGTGTTGTGGGACTGTACTGTGCGGCATCAGCAACACAGCTGTGCAGACGAGGCTGCTCAAGAAAGCAGACCTTATGTATGAAGATGCCGTGAAAACTGCACTTGCCATGGAAGCTGTGAAGAAAGATGCCGGCAAGATAGCCTGTACCAGCAGAAGTTTATTTCCTACGCATAAGGTTGTGGCATCAAAGGGGTGTGTCTCATGCTACTGCTTTGGGGAGGAACACCTTGCAACCAAATGCAAGCACACAAGCGCTATGTGCAACTACTGCCAAAAGCAGGGATACATTGCTTGAGTGTGCAGCTCGAAGAGAAAACATGCTTCATCGCGGAAGGGCAAGCCTACAGGAATGCATGGTTTCACGCCTCCAGCTCGTAAAACTTCAAGTGGAATGAACCAAGTCAACACTGTTGACAACAACGCACCTGCCAACGTGTTAAAAATGTGACCAGTCGACACAATCGCGCCTTCACTGCCCTTCACCATGACTGTCAGCGTTTGAGGCAAGCCACTCCGTGTGGAGCTGGACACCAGTGCAAGGGCTTCTGTCATTACAAAAAAAGCGTCTTCAGGAGCTACTACCGTCGGTGACTGTCATGCCATCAGACGTGCTCCTATGGAGCTACTCGGGTGAGCTCACACAAGTTCAAGGCAAAGCAGATGTCGCAATACAGTTTCACGACAGAAAAGCTGTCCTACCTTTGTTGACACTATTGTTGAATTGTTGACACTATTCAAAATGGGTCGAAGTCCACTGACATCAATATCATTGGATGCTGTCATCACAGCATTGCGGATAACATTTGCACAGCATGGGCTGCCGGTTGTCATCGTGTCCAATAATTGACCCACCTTTGCAAGTGAGCAATCCTTGAAATTCCTGACATGGAATGGGATATGCCTCATGCTTGTACCACCCTACCATCTAGTTTCCAATGTGATGGCACAGCATATTGTACAGACTGTCAAGAACAAGAAGAGTGGTTGTGGGTCCTTCCAAACTCAAATTTCAAGGTTTTTATTTCGTTGCAAAACCTGTGGGAGTGCACATGCGTCCCGATATCTTCGGAGCAGCCATGCAGTTATCACGTAATGATACCCCTATATTTGGCGCCCAACATAGAGCCAAAGGCCTGACAGGCTGAGTCTGTTTATGTGAGTGATTGCCACCACATGAACGAACCATGGCAGCATATGGCGCTGACTTACAGCCTTTGTATACGCTGTCACAGGTGGGTACCAACAGGCAACAATTCGAAGCGGCAGTGACTGCTACCGCACAGTCAAGCCCGGCTGTGAACGTTAGTCCTGGGAACCTTTTCAGCTTCGAAGAGGGTAGTGCTACACATGAGGCGTTTTCTACGGCAGGATGTACCCTTGAAGGCGCAAGGCACATTACGCCGAATGCTTTGCGGAGAGCACGGAGCCAGAGCGGCCTACTTGCTCAATGCGTCCAGCTCCTGTGCCAGACATTACTGGCCAGGGAAAGCCTCAGTAGGTGCTGTTGCGCGATGCAATGCACCTGATTGAAAACTTGGCAGGTGCCGTGCAGAACACTACTGACATCTACCGCAGCTGCTAGACCGAAGGTAAGGGTGTACTTACCCACCTTCAGCGGGTACTATGATTCAGTCAGCTCCAGTGAATACTTCGACAACATGCTGACTTACCAGCAGGCAATGAGGCTGTCTGATGGCAAGATGCTGGAACGTGTCGTACCAGTGTTGCTGACTGATCACACTGTCCGCTGGTTCCAGCTTACTGGCTATCGGTCTCGCATGCTTGCTGAGTTCCGAGCGACCTTATGCGAGGAATTTCTGCCCGCAGATTACCAGCGTCGTCTGCAGCACGAGTTGGAGCTATGTACTCAGAATCCGGATGAATCCTTGCTCAAGTACATAAGGCAATGGACGAACTTTATTGTACCGCTGACCCCTCTGCTCCGAATTGCGATAAGGTGGAGAGAGTCACGCGACAAGTTCATCCCACCTTCGCAGTGTACTTGAGAGGTGGCAAGTTCAGGGACTTGGATGAGCTGGCCTTGGAGGCAAAGCGCATACAGGCACACATACTTGCCTCGCGTTCATACCGACCTCCAGCGTCGCAGGCGCTTGAACCATGATGTGCGTGGAACGGGGACACTTTTTGCATTTGTTCCTGGGGAGGTGGTGCGGTTGCTTTCAGTGATGGGCCTCTGAGAAGCGGTCGGGAATTATCTGACCGGGCTCTCGACCCGTACACGTATGCCAAGCGTGCAGCACGTGCTGCCGATGGCCGAGGTGCGCAGAATCGTGGTCGACATGCCAACTCAAGGCTGCCAGAGCAGAGCGTGCCTGCAAGGGAGCAGTTGGTAGGGAGGAACAATGGTCAACCGGCGTGAGGTTGACTAAGGCTAGCTGTCCTCTATTATCGGTGCAACCAGCCGGGGCACTACGCCCGGGATTGCAGACACCCTGCGAACCAAGAGTATGTTCTTTCAGGAAATGAGCCGAGCCGCCAGTGAGCAATGCTGCATGGCCGGTGGCAGTTACAGCGGCACCAAGTGAGACACATGAACTCCTTGCCCCGGCTGGCTTGTCACTTCGGACCACCCAACAACACACCAGTGCCGCTCATAGATGTTAGTCACCCGATGCAGGCTTTTTAGGGCCCGTACATGGTCGCTCCGCCCGTCCGTTCCGCCCTCGTCCGGCCGCGTGCGGAAGCCCGAAAGGCAGAAGGTGTCGCAAAATTCGATGCACGCTCAATCCGCACGAGCGGAACGCACGCGTACTCCTATTGGGCGACGCGGCCTGTTGACAGCTGGCAACCGTTCGGCGGAGCAAAGGTGTTCAAGGTTGGCAACGACCTTTCACAGCAGACGACACTGGCATATTTTTTGCAGATCTGATTTCAAGTTTCCGCGTTCAGGTGAAAATGCGACTCTCGGCTGCCACATTCTGTTCTGCAGCCGTATGTGTTGCATTGGCACCGTCATCCTTCGAAACATTGCACAGTCGTCTTATCTGCGCCACCTTTTACAGATGTATTGCAATCGCATCACGTCGCAGCACGCGACGTATTCTCGGATGATTACTTTCAGTGCGCGCTGCCTTGGCTGGTTGAACAAAACCTCTCTAATTATCCAACGTGCTGCGTTCTGCATCACGCGAAACTGATAGTGTCGCCGGAAGCGCGGTTTCTGTAGTGCTAGTGACAGCTTGCAAGAATACGGAACACATGCACATCTGTCGCGGAATGCATTTGCGTAGGTCGCCAAGACGCACCTTTTTACCACTGAGCACGCGTGTGAGGCTCCGAGTACACCTTGCTGATACGCTTGCTCGTGCTTTTTTTTTTTTCGCTCTGCCAATTTTAAGAGAGTGCTTAAAGCAGTTGGATTCATGGAATGCCTTTTCCTTAAATTATTTGCTCAGCGATGACTGAAGTTCTCACCGTGTGCAAAAAAAAGTTATGCATAAGTGGTTAACTTCATGCAGCAAGAAATTGAAGGTTAAGCAGTGAATGTACAATTCATTATGACTGGCTTAAAGCAATATGTATGTATAGCGGTGACCTTATGCAGATATATGCATACTCATGAGATATGTTTCCAAGGGGAGTACTTATTTGAAAGCATATAATTTACATTGCTGATAAGAAAACTTATTTTGAGTGAAATCAAACAATTGCATTCTTTCTTGCCAGCCTGGCTACCCAATATGTTGCCACCTTACTACTTAACATACCTAATTTAACATTTCAACAATGCACAAACATTACCAAAGCGCACAAAATTAAGCAGTACCTTGACAGGCATGCTCCCTCTCTCACCCATGGCACCAAACAAGGATGTTCGACTTGAGATTGTTTGATACTGTCGGCATCATACATGCGTGTTCTATTTTGATTGCTCTACATATAAAAAATAAGCTCTTATCAGGTTATATGAGTTAGTTGGGCATGAGCTGCATGTTGTTTATGTATTTATGTAGTAACAACCTTGCTAGCTCATGCACAGCCATATTTTTAGGAAAATGAAAAATGCATAAACAGCTGGCCAGTGCCTGTATTTATTTGAAAGCAAACCGACATTATCAAGTGTAGCTTAGCAGTGAGTTCAGTGACCTCTTGTGGTGTGAGAAGGTTGATGTAGTTATTAGTTTTGTGTTTGTCTTTCTTACTTAGTTGCTGTTTTAACATGCACATGACAATGAAATGAAGGTGCGTAGGGCAGAAGACAGGGCCACACAAAAAGCGAGGAAACATTCATTGTCATTTTTTTATTTCCATAACAAACCAGCGAATAGTTCCTTAGGTTCAGTTTTGTGAATAATGCACAAGGTGTTCTGCGTAAAACTGAAAGATTGTAGTGCTCTATTACCTATTCACTATTTGGGTAGCCAAATGAACGATACTCCCATTAGCACTGTGAGAGCACAGAAATTTGCAGTCAAGAGGCCGTAGTGGCTCAGCCTCTGTGCCAAATGTAAAATTGCTCGAAAAGAAAACATGCATACTGGTGAATTGGGTATGCATTCACATCTACTATTCAAATCCACACATCACAAGTTATCTTTCATTCCTTGGCACATTTCTCACCATTGTACAGACTGTTTCAGCGCTCTGTGTGTGCAGTAATATAACTTGGTAAATCAAAGCTGCGGTTATTCAGTACACTGAAAGCAACTTTGCGTGCGGGTTAGATAATATAATGCTCCTACATATGGGTCAGCTTAGTATTATCAGCCGCTTTGTTTACTAGTTCACTGTTATGCCTGAACTATACGGTGCCACTGGACAATGCTGTATCCCTGCAGGCACGCTAGAACAGCTTGGATATGCACAAACAACCCTTTACATCGCACTTAAATTAAGGTGGTGTAGATTTGCTGTCACAATGTGCTTGTAAGCATAACTGCCGAGCATTCAAAAAAGTGTTTGAAATGTAAGGATGGATGCTCAGGTTTGCAGGTGTGACATTTTACATTTATAGTGCAAGGACACACCGACGAACAGGAAGGATACCACACAAATCCTCGTGTTGTGACCTTGCAGTCACAATGCAAGTAGTTTTCAGTGGTTTTTAGCTATAAACATGTGAAGCAATCTGTAAATTCAAAACTGTATTAAGTAAACTGAGACACCATGAAAAGCAACATAACACTAAGGTGTACACATTTTTTTGTCACATCAGCTCTTTGCGGTGCAGGTCAAATATGTATACAAGCTATTTGTAGGAAGTAGGAAGCCTATCCAATATAAACAAGAAACTTGCAGGCAAGGTAATCACAACAAACCAGCTGAGACGGTGGTACTATTCTACTTGTTTTCGTTTGTGATAGCACAAGTGTTCCCACTTGTGCTGCTGGATGGTTGTGACTGATATGCTCGCGAAGGTTTGGGTCATTCACATTTCAAGGGAGTAACTGTTACATACGTAAATCATCTTCCTCTGCCTATATCAATGACTTAACTATATGTGGCAGGTTTAGCTGTGTGATTATTGGTGTAGCTGAAGTGATGTATCACACATAGTTTCCGTGCACTACCCAATTGGCGAAAAGCATGCAGGAATTGGCCTTTGAGCTATTGGTTCAGTGGTGGCTTTCCACTAAACTGACTGTTGAAGAGGCAGATTTCACTTCATCAAAAGGCCCATGTGAAAAATAGCCTAGAACTCGTGACGCCAAATACTGTCACCATGTGTGACTGAAGAACAATACGTTACAGAACAATGAGCAGTGGAATTAATCTCATTAGTATACAAAGAATTGCAGCTGCATTCAGTATTTCACTGCTGGTATACTAAACACAAACCTTTATATGAGTTGTTTGGATGGCATAGTCAACAAGATCCCTCTAATGAGCTGTGGCAAAAGCTAACTAAAAAGCTGCTACCCCAGGTACTGCATTGGCCTAAAATATGGATTCTTGCATGCAGTGAATACAGTTCTTAAATAGGTTTACATACAAGTATGAAATGTTGTAACTGCACCATGTGATAAAAGTTCAATACGATCAGCTGAATACCACATAGAACATCTTTAATGGGTATAGTTGGTACAACGTGCCTTGATATTAGAAGTTGTGCTGTTTTATTCACACACACATGCACATAAATGCAAGGTACACATACATTTGTGTTCACGTGTTACTGTGTGCATCAAATGAACAGCACCACTTATACTACAAGCCATAAAGATAAATAATTTTTTGTACCAGTCTAATTCCTATTAGCTACGCAGTGATTTTTTTTTCTCACATGCAGCAACTCAACTCCGTGCATAAGTTAAGCCATGGCTGTCATGCCCAGAAAATCGTAAAATAAAGAAGTGAGCATGTGTACGGGCCTAAAATTGATGGTTTGGCAATATCTTGTCTGGCTGGGTAGTAAATTTCTGTCAAAAAAGAACAATTCAGCACACTGACAAAGCAGTGTGGCTAACATAATATAGGGAGCAGACACTCTGCCTGCAGAGTAACTTGAAAATTCTGCCAGCAGTTCGTGTTCATTGGCTGGCTTTGGTCACTTAACGAATGCTTACATAACTGTGAAAATTCGTGTTCAGTATAAACTCATAGCAGCCAATAGGCACGTTTTATATTGTGATAGCAGCTGACTTCTCAGGGACAACGCACTGTGGCCATGAACATGCTAAAGAATGACAAGAGGCGAGGTGCCCCTTTCTATAGTCTGGCAGTGCAGCTGAAAACGGTTCAGTTAATGTGTGGAACCGTGGCCTATTCAAAATAAAGATCAGTCAGATAGCCACTTATAGCATCCAACATCCCACAGCCACGAATGATAGGTAGCAGTAAACTTACTGGCAGATGAAAGTGCATGGAAAAACATTTAATGGACATACTTTACAGGCCCAAGTCAGTTTAATGCACATTATTTGCTAATGACTGTTGGCAGAATGAACATGAAAGAAAATAAAGCACTTATCAGGCATATAATGCTGGTACTTGTGCTATTGTTCGCTTTAAACTGAAGGCTCGTGCCAAAACAGGCGACACGAACCAAATAATCAAATAGGGTGGATAAACAAAGTAACCACAAACTTTCGCTTACCCAATTCTGCCTGCATTAGTAATGTGACCATGGCTGGCTAGTGAGGAAGAACTCTGGGCAAAATTTCTTTCACACAGTTCTGCTGGCTGCTAGCAGAATATTATATAACACCATACCTGTGACACTTGTTACTACTCGTCCTACGTGTTCATTTTTACATTCATATTGCTTTTTGTCAGCAAGCGTAAAATTTTTAGTTCATAAGAAGGTAGTATCCAGTTCTTACCTATAACATATTCATCTACCATGCCACTGGTGTCTTCACAAACAGACGCTGTGCTTAGTCACTAGTCAAAAACAAGCAGCTCAGATTTTTGGCTATGTAAGCCACTTGCATCACAATATATAAAGCAATTTACTTCGTGAAATCTAGAAATTCTTGATCTTCACACTAGTTTCCACATTATGAAAATCAAGGCTGCCAGAAATTTGCATTCATGACATTAGTGCTCTCAGGTGCGTCCACATTTCACGACAGCGCTGAACGTCTTGACGTATGCAATTATTATGATGTTCCCTAATTTCCCCCCACCGATAGAAGCATCTTCAACCGTGCAGTAACAACCTTTGAAAGAAAAGATAGATGTACGAAGCAGAAAAGGCCGGTGTGATAGGGCTTATCTGTAAGGGTACTAAATATGAAAACGCGATCGGCAACACTTCTGCACAGTTCACTTCTGAGCAAACGCACATCGCGTAGAACGAGCACTTCTACACCCAGCAACGCTGCGACACATCGCACATACATATCACGGTTTGTAGCTTGCAAACGCACTTCATAAGAGCAAGAACACAGCTCGAACGTCGCGGTCACCTCGACGCGTCGCAGCCGGCAAAACGGCTCACACGTAGTATAGGACACACTTCATAACAACAAGAACACAGCTCGAACGTCGCGGTCACCTCGGCGCGTCGCAGCCGGCAAAACGGCTCACGCGCAGTATAGCACACGCGGAATGGCAGCGATAACAAGGCGATAAACATTTATCGCTACTGATCGTATCATTACTTCTGAAAGTTGCGAAGGGCTGGCGTTCACCACTTCGCGGCAACGATCCGCATACACAGAGCAGAAACCAAACGTGTACGCTGGGTGCGCCAATCGGACGCTAGTTATTTCGCCACGCACTGTACATGTGTCCTGCTGCTCAGAATGCACGTGTATGTGATGGACTTCACGTTTGCGACACGCACGCGAAGCATGGAACAAAATATCACGAAGTCAACGGCTTCAAATATTTCTTCCAACGCTCTCGTAAACACAACACACACTTCCTGCGCTCCGTCTGTTTCTGTTGGCGATCGCACGCACTGATGAGGTCTGGAAGGGTACGCTGGCTTGCTGCTTTCGATGACTATCTCCGTGGGTGCCAGATAACTAGTAAATATCACAAAAAGGAGAAAAAATATACTGTTTCTGACGCGGCTGTAGCTTAGGCCTTATGTCCCCGCTTCGCTTCGCTTTGAGCACGCGCCATGTTTGCTGTGACGACAGCCAAACCGTCCGCCTCGGACCAGCCAATGAGAGACGAGCAGGCGGGCGGACGGGAAACTTGCGTCCGCTCCTCGCTCACCAGTAGAGAGCCTTCCGCACGCGACCGGACGAGGCCGGAACGGACGTGCGGAGCGACCATGTACGGGCCCTTATGCTGTTAGACGCCGAAGCGAGCGCTTCACTTTGGCGACAAGGTGTGTGAACATCTCCGTCGGAACGGCATCCAACTGAGAGAGAGCAATGTGACTTTCCGACTTGCCAGCGGCACGGTGCATGTGAGCGGTGCTGCTAGGCTTGTGGTGTGGTGGGAGAAACGAGTATGATGGGCATTGTTATTGGTGTCTGCAATGGAGGATATAGGAAGCAAGCATGTGGAACCCTGAAATGTTTCATTACATTTCAAAAAGAGTCAGAGACAACTTTGTTCAATGATGCTTCGTGCACAGACCAACCCAACGATTGCCTGAAAAGGTCCCTCAGAGCGATTATGGCTGGGTTGACATGCTGACCAGCCAGCCGCGCTGAGAAATAAAGGTGCGGAAGAGAACCGCTCTCCTCCCGCACGGTTCCCAACCCCCACAGTGAGGGGCGAATGAGACCACCCGGTGCTGAACGGCTCAAGCAATTTGTTGTCGGTGGAAGGCTCACCTCCCATAGCTTCAGAATGAATATGATGCTGTATTCACAAAGTGGCCTTGTTGCACTACGCCATACAGGTACAAAATTGAGACAGGCGACGCCTCTCCCTGGAAGTGCAATCCTTGGCTGGTGAGTTTGGCTAAGAGGAAAGCAATTCACAGTGCCCTAGGCAAACTGCTCAATACAGGCGTTGTTAAAAGGTCAGATAGCTGATGGGGTTTTCCCGTGGTGTTGCTTCCTAAAAAGGATGGGACGAACCGCCGTTTGTGTCGACTATTGCTGCCTGAACGAGGTGACATGCAAGGATGCATACCAGCTTCCTAGCATTCCCTCGATCGTGTCCAACGTTGGCGGAGCAAAGTACTTCACTCTGCTCAATGTAAGCAGAGGATACTTTCAGGTGGAAGTAGACCTCCTGACTGAGAGAAGACTGCTTTCACTTCTCACTGGGGCCTTTTACAGTTTACCCAAATGCCCTTTGGACTAGTCCGTGTGCCTGCGACTTACCAGCGCCTAATGGATCGTGTCTTTGGTGACGCAAGGCGGTACTATGCTCTAGCTTACCTAGATGATGTTGTGGTATACTTGCGTACCTTTGATGAGTACTTATGCCATCTCAGGGATGTGTTGGAATGTCTGAGGTTTGCGGGGATAACGCTAAATCCAACCAAGACCCAGATAGCAGCAATGAGAGTAACATTACCGGAGTTCACACTGGATAGCGGACGCCTTCTGCCATGTGATGACGAGGTTCAGGCATTATTGAACTACCTGTCACTGGCAGACATAGGCGGACTCAAACGCTTTTTGGGGCAGGTGAACTATCGCCACTTCATCCCAAACTGCGCTGCACTGCAAGCCTCGTTGACTATGCTGTTGAGGAAAGGTGAGCAGTGGAGACTGGGTCCTGAGCAAGAGCTGGCACTGCGTGACCTTGTAAACGTGCTCGTGGAAACTACTGAGTTAAGGCTACCAGATTTGCACAAGGAATTTGTTATGCAGTCTATGCTTGTTACAATGGACCCGCATATAACAGACTTTCGGATATAACAAACCATTTTTCAACCTTAGTTTGGTCTGCCTATTTTATTAATGCAATGAAGTTCGCTTTTAACAGGCTGTGCTACAACAGAATATTGGTGACAGCAGACGAAATTAGCTGCAATTCTTGTAAAAATAGAGTGTATAAGATGGACTTCTGCCGTGTCGACACGGGCTGGAAAAACTGACTTGCAAGGGTCAGCTGACGATCGCGGCTCAATATGCTGCGCACGAAAGAGGGAGGAAAGGTGGCAGAAGCTTGCTGTCTCTCTTGCGCGAGGCACAAGGCGAGGCACAAGGCGAGGCACAAGGCGAGGCACAAGGCGAGGCACAAGGCGAGGCACAAGGCGAGGCACAAGGCGAGGCACAAGGCGAGGCACAAGGCGAGGCGCAAGGCGGGGTTTTACTCCGGTGCCTGCTGTTAACGGCGTGGTCGTGCAGGCGCTGTATCTTCACAGTGATCTGCGATGTAGACAAGTGCACGCCCGCGTGGGCGCCGTATCTTGAAAAAGGGATCTGCGCTGCGAACAAAGTGTGCACCCGCACGGGCTTCATCTTCAATGTGATCTGTGATGTGAACAAAGTGCGCTCTGTGCCATTAGCTTCGTATGTGCTGTGCTCAAGGTGTCTACCAACCAGAAAAACCGGGAATTCTCAGGGAATTTGAATAGTCTGGAAATACTCAGGGAAAACTCGGGGAGTTCGTGCTTTTATCAGGGAAAATTAACTGTAACATTATTGAAGGGAACGAAAGTAATGTTAATGCTGGTTCCAGTAACAGAGGAATTGCAACGAATTGTCATTGACGCCATGTCATCGGCACGAGGTATTGTCAGAGTGATTTTCCAGACGCCCGATTTTTCGAACATGCCTGATAATTCGCACGGCTTTACGGCACCACCACGTTACTCCATATAGTCAATGTATATTGCTTAGACTACAGGTCTGAAATGGCATTAATCAAAGCCACCACCGCCGCCATTTGGATTATCTCGCCACCTCGAACCGGCACTCTCGCACGCAGATCTGCTGGCAGCAGCAGCCACCAACCCCGCGGCAACTTTAGGCCTAGCATCTTCTATGTTCACTATTAAGCTGCTTGCCATGCGGTGCTGTGTCTTTCATCGAAAGAATTCGCCGCTGTCAGCAATGGCACCGACTCCGCCTTTGTAATCCTTGCGATTGGCTTCGAAGCTCGCAGAGCACAGCGCGTTGCATAATGCCAATCTCCGAAAGTTAGCTTTGCCTTAGTGCAGGAGTGTTACGTGTTGAAGGATGACAAGCATGGGAAGGGGCAATTGTCACGGGACACAGTATGTATTCCTTAATTATACACGCATGCACCCCCGTCTCCTGTCACAGTAAGAGCACCGACATGTCTAATAAGTGTACTGGCAGGCTTAAAAGCTTTTTCGGACATGCCTTTGGCAGTTTTAGCTTTTAAGGGCAGTTAAAGACATGCATTCATTTTTTTTCGGATTGCCCGATTTTTTGGATGTTATTGCGGCCCCTAGGGAGTCCGAAAAATCGAACATTGCCTGTACAACTGACCAAGAGGATGCTTCAAATAATCTGTGGGGTGAACACCTGGCAGAAGGAGGATGAGAACAGAAAGAACCAAAGCACTGAAGAATTAACAGGAAAGGAAGCGTGCTGCCACCTCTTTGAAGGAGCTTGAGCTCAAGAAACAGTATTGGCTGACGCCGAGATGCAGGTGTCCTTCATTCAAACCAAAATAAACTCTTTAAAGCAGCGAAACCCAACACTGAGATGCTGTTTACGGGCTGAGAGTATGTCAGGACAGTTGAGGTTGACTTTCCAGCTGCTGAGAGAGAATGTTAATTGTGACAAAGTTCAGGCGTCATACCGATGAGCTTGCTATCAGTTGATAGAAATAGCTCATATTCAAAAATATTTACTTATGTATGCATCTCCTTTTCATTCGTATTTGAAAATGTTCGACTCAATTTGAATGGGTTTTACCATTTTTTTCACTGTGCCCTCTGTTTTCTTTTTAAATAAAGTAGATATTACTCCTTACTATTCAAACTGGATTAAGTCAATTTTTTGTTTCGACGTGCTTACTAGAGATTGACAGCATCGAGCAACAGGGTGTCTGCCTGTCTTGACACAAAACGAAGTTCTGGCTCATTCAGGGAATTTTGCAAAGGTGCTCAGAGAAAACCTGGAAAACTCTGGGAATTTGGAAATGTCAACTTGGTAGACACCCTGTGTGCTTTCGATGTTTAGTTTACATTGAAGCGAGAGACAGCACAAAGATCAATTCACTCACTGCTGCTGTCGCGCTTATCTTGCTTAATTTGCTATTGCGATCAGTGCTTCGCCTTTCGGGCAGAACTGCAACTTTGTTTGTTTTTTACTTTGGACGTTTGTCACTCACTCTTTGCGTTAAAAGTTGTTAGACATTGCGACGAAAGTTGCGGAAATGAGGCGTCTCGGATATTACGGACTTCGAATAACTGGACTGGAAAACTTTATTATGGTCCAGCTGGACGTGCTTGGCGTGTAGCAGGCGTCTCCGACGTAGGGACCGACCGGGAGTACCTGGCAGCTGCTTTGCGGGCCTGCTGGAAGACCCATTGCTGGTCCGCGAGTAGTGAGCTTCTGAGGGACTTCTCCCACTTGTCCGGGGTAGAGTTGATAAAACAGACATTTTTTGTCGGGTTATCAGGGTCCATTGTAACGAGAGTAGACTGTACATATGGACGCCAGCAACCTTGGCCTAGGAGCGGTTTTGCTCCAACAGCATGAAGGTAGCTTGCAGCTGGTAGCATTTGCCAGCAGCTCTTTGACTCTTACAGACAAAAATTATTCCGTGACAGAAAAGGAATGTCTCACAATAATTTTCGCTCTCAAAAAGTTCAACTACAACATTGATGGAGTTCAATTCATTATCGAGACCGACCATATGGCACTAACTTGGCTTAGGCGTCTGAAGAGCCAAGCAGCCGGCTCGCACGATGAGCACTTCTCCTGCAGCGATACGAGTTTACCATTCGCTACAGGATAGGAAAGAACAAAGTTGTGGCAGATGCCCTTTTATACGCCCGTTGACTGTGAGAAGAGTAACAGTACTACTCAACTCACCTCACCCGAAACTGAGCTTCAGAGCGGACTAACTGCTGCGACACTCGAGATCGTCAGGAGGGGTAACATTAACATCCATTGTGACTTCTGAGTGACTTGGCTTAAGGGGGGACACGAGTTGTGGCGATCAAAAATTGCGAAAAAACTCGATATTTTTTTATTGCATTTTTGGAGTATACAGCTATTATTGCATCTACATTGTTAATTTCATACCGATAACATCAGTATTTTAGCCGCAGTGACGCCTTATACGACATGTACTAGCTGAATTTCAGGCGGAACTTGCGCTGAAACAGTACATTTTTCGAAACGCACGCCTGCTCTTCCACGTGTGCTAGCACGGACATCTTGGTCTCATCTGAAAGAGGCAACTTTTCCTTTCAAATTCCCGCCAGAACGGGCCCCATGCGGCCATTAGCCACTCAGAAAATACATGGCAAAAAAGGTACTAGAACGCCATCCTATTCGTCACTCGGTATACGTGACTTGAGCTTGCCTCCCGATTCGCGGAACTGCATGGCCACCGTCTGCTCCGCGCTCGGAGCCGCGCATTGAGGTGCGCCATCTTGCCCCAGTGTCAACGCGATGTCTGAAACGGAGCGCAAATTTTGAACGCGGCGCAAGTTTGGTGCGAAAAAAGTTCGACGGACGCTCATTGAAAACTTAAAAAAACGCTGCTCAACACTGCAAAACGCCCAGGACGCCACAACCTCAGCGTCCGATGCCGAAATCATCGATGCAGCAACGACAGGCCTAACGACCGCATCCGCTGCTGCGGATACTGCGACAAGTCCGTCTGCCGCAGACCCTTCGACCAGCGCTTGCGTACGGCAAGATACGATCTACCGGCAACCCTCCGAGCTGAAGGAGGAGGAAGCGAAAGCCAAAGCAAAGCTATCGGAGTTGTCTTCCGCTCTAGCGACGGAGAGGAAACGCGAGTTCGTGGGTGACAGTACCAACGATGCACTTCGCCCGCCTGATGGGACTACGTTTACAATTGTGGATTTGAGTGCCGTGAACACCTTATTAACGTTCGCGAACTGCAACATCTGCAATGGTGCTTTAGAAATCGTCCGAGACGAGCGGGAATACGGACTCGCTGTGAAGCTGCGTTTTATGTGCGCAAACTGTGGAGAGATTGCATCGGTGTGGAGCTCGCCGCGCGTTCACAGTGCTGAACGAATGAAACCCTTTGCTGTGAACGTTTTGGCTACGCGTGCCATGCAGGCAACAGGGAACCGACAGACTACGTTCAATGACATTTTCTCGTTGATAGGCATCAGCCGTCGGGCGCTTCACATGAAAACGTGGCAGAGCTACGTGAAGACAAAGTTGACGCCAGCGGCCGATTGCGCGGCTTGTAATCTGACGAGCGACTGCGCACGGTCGGTTCGCAGACTTTACGCCGAACTGAACGTAGGTCATACTGGGAGTGTCGTACGACGGGTCATGGATGACCCGCGGTCATACGTCCCATATCGGCATCGGCACTGTGATCGAGTTGTTCAGCGGACTTGTGCTCGACTTTGTGGTATTGAGCAATTTCTGTGCTGGGTGCGAGTCGGGGCCTAAGGAGAGTGACCCTTCCTATGGAGCTTGGAAGAATGGCCACAAGTGTCAGAAGAACACTAATAAAAAAGCTGGGGAGATGGAGGTAGAAGCTGCCCTCATCCTTTTCAGGCGATCATTGGAGCGGCAGAATCTGCGGTATACAACGGTGCTTTGTGACGGGGACAGCCACAGTTATCTCGCTTTACAAGATGATGAAGTGTATGGGTATATACCAATTGAAAAAGAGGACTGCGTGAATCATGTGCAAAAGAGCATGGGGACGGCTTTGCGCAACTTGGTGGCAAAATACAGAGGCCCTGGACATGAGAGTCTTGGTGGAAAGGGCTGCTTGACAGCAGACTTAATCTCCAAGTTAACCTCATACTATGGATGGGCTCTGAAGACCCACAAAGGAGACGTAGATGCCACTCAAAATGCAGTGATGGCCACATATCATCACATCACATCAAACGATGATGTGGCTAATCACACTCTTTGTCCATCAGGCCCAAACTCCTGGTGCAAGCAAAATGCTGCAGCGGCCAAGGGTGAGCCGGTTCCAAAACATCCTTGAAAGCTTCCTCATGTTTGTCAGGCTTTACGTCCCATATATGAACGTCTTTCAGACAAGAAACTGCTGCAACGTTGCCAGCGTGGTAAAACGCAAAATAACAATGAAAGCCTGCATTCGATGATCTGGGCACTGGCGCCAAAAGACAGGCACGCTTCTTTATTCATGGTGGAGGCTGCTGTGGCAGAGGCAGTATTAAAGTTCAATGCAGGCAATGCAAGGGCTTCAAAGGACATAATGAAAGAACTATGTCTAAATCCAAGCGAGCAAAGTCGCACCCGCATGGCCGAGAAAGATAGGCGTCGAATGGCAGCATCAGCCAAGAAGCGCAAAGCATCAGAAGATTTGCGCCAGTCCCTCAAAAAGTGGCACACAGGGGCTGGGAGTCAGCAGGACTACATGCCTGGTGCCTACTGAGCTGTTCCAGCTGTAAATTTGTAAATAAAATAGGGTTTTGCACGTTTCCTCACTTTTCTCAAAACTTGTTTTTGGGTCGCTTCACTAGACTGTCAGAGTGATATCTCGTGATCTAGAACAGCTAGAGCACTAATTCTTTCTTTAGCAGAAAGCCTAATCTGCATATTACAAAGTGCTGAGTGCAGAATTTCAAATTTGTGCACATGTATATTTCTATTTTATTAATTTTCTTTTGATGTGGTAGCTTTAGGTCAAGGAAAGAATTTTGATCACCTGCAGAATGGCTAATTAGAATCTCATTTGAAAACTTTTTGCAGCATTGCAGTTATTGCACATTATAGTATCTAGCTATGCAATAATATTCACTTTCTGCTGAGCAGTTCTTTTTCCATTGTCTCCGGAAACAATAGAGTGGCAGCACTGTCAATCTCCTGAACTAATGTACCTACAAGAAAAATTATTGCATATTTGAAATCAGCACAAAAAACTAACTAAGCTTGTTTATTTTCATCAGATTTGGCCATAATATGCAGGAAATAATCTCCACAACCCATGTCCCCCCTTAAAAGCAGAGTAACTGCTACAATCCTTGATGGTGATGGTCCCAAAGGAAGGGTGGACACACCACCTTCTCGGAAAGAAAGCATGAGCCACTTCGAGTGCGTCAGTTCAATGGGGAGCAAATTCGGCAGAAAGGAGCTGTTAGAGGCACAGTGGGAGGATCCCTTTTGTAAAAAAGTGTTTGAGGGGCTCCGGGAGTCTGGCGGAGCGGCTGTGGCGCACATGGGTGGAGCTGGTATTACTGTGGGTGCACGGAGCTCCTAAACAGCTGGTAGTGCTGTAAGCATATTGGATTCCTGCCTGCTAGACTCTGACGCCGTCCTGCTGAGAGACATCTCCACGGAGAAGGATGCGCATGAGTCCTTCAAAGCGGTGATTCCACGCACGCCGAGAGGAGCACTTCTATGCTACTTTAACAATACATGTATCCTCAGGCATGCAAGTGGCCCTAAGACTTGCCTTAAGTTGTGCTGCTTTGCGACCTGGCCTGGAATGAAGCGGGATATGATGCATTACGCCCGCTCTTGCAACGTGTGCCAATGTGTGAAGCCACGTGATGGACGACCACCTGGGCTCATGCAGCCGATCAATAGCCAAACACCATGGCAAATTGGGGCATGTGACGTCATGGGACCTTACCCCGGGACACCGAGCGGGAACCAATTCCTTCTTGTAGTCGCAGACCATTTCAGCAAGTGGGTGGAACTGTTCCCCCTACGGAAGCTGATGGTGCGCGTAATCATGGGAAAGCTGATTGAGGTGTTTCCACGATTCGGGTATCCTGAGCAGTTGATAACGGAGAATGCGTCCTACTTCACTGCCAAACTCCTTGTGGACTCTTGTGCAGCTCTCTGCATTAAGCACAGAACAACCGTGTGCCATGCCCAGGCGAATCCCACTGAATGTGTGAACCACAACATCAAGCACGTGCTCGTTGCATTTGCAGAGATGTACAATGAGTGGCACACTTGTCTTCCTGAAATAGGATTTGCGATCAGGTGGACAGTGAATTACTCGACGGGGTATACACCCGCCACCGTCGACCTAGGGAGGGAGTTGTTGAACCTCATAGAATGTACTCTACAGGAACGCAGCAGCACGGAACTGGTTGTTTTGTCGGCACATGCCGATAATGCGACTGGCTTGTGCGCGAAGGTAACGGAGTCTTTACACATAGCATGACGGAACCTGAGCACTGCTCATGCCGAGCAGAAAGCGCAGTATGACCGCTCTCATCTGGAAGTTCGCTGCAAAGTGGGAAACCTGGTGTTGAGCCGGAATCACATCCTAAGTGACGCCAGTAAGAAATTCTCAGCTTCTCGGGCGCTGAAATGGATAGGACCATGCGGGCTGCGAGAGACTGTCTCTTCGCTCATGTACAGACTGGTAGACTTGAAGTTAAGACCGATCAGCTGACCCATCAGTGACTTCAAACCATACTATGACAGAGGGAACGACTGGCCCAAGGAGAATGCTCTCCCACGCCCACAGGCAGCGGCATCGGATTGTACAGCTCGACGTTCGAGCCCAGTGCAGCACTACAATTGCGATCTAGGCTGAACTAACTCGTCCGGTTTGCAGAGGCTATACTATTGTGCACGATATTGGACGGAATGGTTCTCTGGTGTCTAGCGCGCAGGCTTCCAGGGCTTCCACTTGCTTTCTCTTTGGAAGAAGCGAGAGGGGCTAACCATATCGTTGCAGCCGCAGGCCACCCATCAGCAGCTGTGCAACAACAACCAATCAGAAAAGACCGTCTCCGCTGTGAGTACAAATGAGCAAGCTGTAAAACACTTAGCAACAAGGTGAGAAAGACAGCAAAAAGCTTCCTGTCCGAAATGGTGGCTGCGGCGCAGAATTCGCTGAACCACGTCACACAACCCCGTGACGGAGTTGCAAGCCCTGCAGCCAAGCACCCAGTCTCAAGGCTGAGCAGAAGACATCGTCCAGAAGAACAGAGTAGATCCTTGCTCCGCAGCAAGGTGCAAGCCATTGTCTGGGGTGGGTAGGCACGACTTCGCTGATCTTGCATGCCAAAATATGTGAGAGTAGCAGGGACGCAATGTCAGAGAGAGCTGTGTTGGTACGAACAGGAAGAAAACACATTCGACCATACCAGGGTGCAATGACCTCCGGGAACATCAGAAGACAGCTGTCCTGCGCAATCTCGAGGCTGGCTTGGGGATCGCATCAGCATAATCGAGGCATCCAAGAGAAATCTAGGGGCCCTTTCGCCACCATTCACCCGGCACATTTGACTGGGCAGGTGATGCCGTCGAGAAGCAAGGTGGCCCAGACCCAGTGGCCTTCTTGCCTCCTACTACATCCCGTTACAAACTGTCAAGCTGCACTGTACCATCATTCAATGTTCTAGCCTGGCTCGCAGCTACCCACACGGCGACAACGGCAGTCTGCAGTGAGAGCTGCTCCCTCACCAGCATGGACTTAAACCGTGTTGATGTGAGAGTAGCATGTCCCTCTCGGGAAAGCCACAGGTGGCTGCGGCCTTTTCGTGGCTAAACGGTGATTTTAAGGAAGGGGTGATGTGGGAATGCACACGCATCCTGATATTTTCGTAGCAGCCACGCGGTTGTCATGCGGTAATCAAATGCTCGCTCATGGAGGGTAGCAGGGAGAGGGCACGTTTCACCGCTCCTGGTGCTCTTTGTGCCTGGCCGCGATGCTGCAGCCAAGACACCCCGTTTCCTCCTTTTCCTTTCTTGGAACCGGGTAGAAGTGCTATTCTCCCCCTCTTCTCCCTCTCTGCCGCTCTGGGAGAAGCGCTATGCCCCGGACACGTCTTTGTCTTTCAACTGAGAAGCTTGCGACTGGCTGCATCTCACTTCAGCCGCTGACACTGCCGCACACAGTCCCCCTGCAGCGCTCGGCCTTTGTGAGCGACTGACCACCCCAGTGCCCGAGCGCGGTTCCACTTTAGGTGAGCTAAACAGTTATCAGCATAGGCACCGACTATCAGGGGGCTTTGGAGCCCGAGCCCCCTCCCAGTGATGCCAAAGCCTACACTCCCCCCAACCACACACACACACACACACACACACACACACACACACACACACACACACACACACACACACACACACACACACACACACACACACACCTAAAATGGTGTTGCCATAGTTTTGTCAACCACGTCATTTTAGGTTTCTTTTGACTTGCCTCAACCCTTTCACTTAAAATTGGCGCGGACGTGCACGGTTTTTAATTCATACTTTCGCTTTATTTCTGCAAATCCTGACAATAGCAAGACAAGCGCATTAGAAGCATGAGTGGCGACTGCCTCATCCGTATTTTCTCACTTAAACATTGTTTTGAATTTTTACTATAAACACCATGCACATGCACAATATATTTAAATATACTATTACAATATCATCGAGCGATGCTCAAGAGACGAGCCGCCGCGAGAACGACGAAGAAGTTGGTCAGTGCCTTTCGCACGAGTGAGTGTCAGCCTGACTGCCTGGCTCCAGTGTAAATAGCGTGTAAATAGCATCTTTCGTCTGTGTCTTTCCACACGTAACATCTCTGGTGGAGGTCAGCGATCCCCGTCCTCACCACGGAACTCTGAAGTGGTCGGCACACTGAGCTTGTCACCACGCCTCCCGGTGACGAGCCCGCCTCTGCAACGGCTTTGGCTTGTCCGACTGCTCCAATCGTCACGGTTGCCCCACATCGTGACCCAGGTGTGTTCTCTGGCCTGGAGGGACAGGATGTCGACGACTGGATCAAGCTTTATGAACACGCCAGTGCTAATAACAGGTGGGACCCAACGATTATGCTCGCCAATGTTATCTTTTATCTCGGCGGCACCCCATGCGTGTGGCACCAAACGCATGACGACGAAATAACTAGTTGGGACAGTTTTAAAGAAAAGCTATGGGAACTGTTCGGCGACCCCATTGGGCACAAGGCTGCTGCGAGAAAGGCTCTTGCGTCTCGTGTTCAGTCATCTACAGAGCCATACGTTTCCTACATCCTCGATGTCTTGGCTCTATGCCGTAAAGCTGACAACAATATGCCCGAAGCAGATAAAGTGGCACATGTGCTAAAAGGCATCGCCAACGACGCTTTCAATTTGCTTGTTTTTGGTAATGTCTCGACTATCGATGCCATTATACAAGAATGCCATCGCCTTGAACAGGCTAAGAGCCGCCGTATCTCACACCACATTGCACGGCTACCCAACACTGCTGCTATGTCGACATGTGAGGGTCGACCGCGTCAGACCTCCACCTGTGACGACGTCACCCGTATTGTTCGCCGCGAACTCGAGGCCGCCTGTTCGCCAGCCTTCTCCAGCAACCACCATTGCGATGATTCAGGCCGTCATCAGACAGGAATTTCAAAACATGGGTCTGAACACCGTGTGTTCCACGTCTCGACCCAGCGTTCCCCAGTTATCTAGCGGCCCTCCTCGTCCCCGGCAGTCCTTTTCTGCCACATCTCGCCGCAACCCGTCCGAATGGCATACCTCTGATGACAGGCCGATCTGCTGTGCCACTGCTGTCGCATCGGCCATGTTGCCCGTCACTGCCGCAACCGATGGCCACCACCTCCTCAGGCTTACGCCGCCACTTATTCCCGCACCTTTGGACCTTCTGTACCCTATGCCACCCGCCATGAACCCAGTACCGCTGATGCCCCTGCTCCGAACCTTCGCTACAGCCGCTCGCCCTCACCTCGACGCCACCAGTCTCGTTCGCCCCAACCCCGCCGCTTCTCTTCGCCGCCTATCGCCTCCCGGACCCAGCCGGAAAACTAGGCACTGCAGCTTCTGGAGGTGAAGCTGCGTTGTCGACCCTGCCCTCAAATCCTCTGCTCACGTTACCTATTAACCGAAACCTTCTTGACGTTGACTGCTATCCTGTCACGGCACTCATTGGTACAGGAGCACATCTTTCTATTATGAGTGCTGCCTTCCGACGACGACTGAACAAGCTCCTCACCCCAGCGTCAGTATGCGTCGTGCGCGTTGTGGATGGCGGTACTGTGCCTATCATCGGCATGTGTACAGCACGTGTCAGCACCGCCGGCCGCCACACTCCTGTCCTTTTCACCATAATTGCTCATTGCCCCCATGACCTCATTCTCGGCCTCGATTTTCTCTCCGCCCATTCTGCTCTTACTGACTGCTCTTCCAGTACCATTCGCCTTGAGTTGCTGATGCTCGCAGAACCTTCTGATGCACCCCACTGCCGCTTACGCTCCACCGGCTTTCATCGCCTGCCGCCAAAGTCCATAGCCTACATTGAACTGTTGCCTTTCCCACCAGTTCCTGATGGCGAGTGCCTCGTCACTCCTCTGCCCGACATCCCAATACAGTATGATGTCACCGTGCCTCACAGTATACTTACTATTACTGCGAACCACACTTGCATGCCTGTCTGTAACTTTGGGTTGGCTAAGCAAATTCTACCGCTAGGTATTTGCCTTGCCACCATTGATTGTCTCGGCGACCAATACGTGGCAGCGTTATCAACCGATGGTTCCCGCGAGCTTAGCATGCCCCTCGCGCCAGCCTCGGGCGTCGATCCCAACATAAAGAAAATGGTTGCGACGGACCTGTCCTTTACGCAGGCTGAAGACCTTTGCGAAGTACTATCGTCCTACCGCGATATTTTCGACTTCGACGATCGCCCTTTAGGCCAGACGCTCACGGTCAAGCATCGGATTCTTACTGGCGATGCTGCGCCTCTTCACCGACTACCGTATCGAGTTTCTGCGTCGGAACGCCGAGTAATTCAAGATGAAGTGAACAAAATTCTCGATAAAAACATCATTGAGCCTTCCTCGAGTCCCTGGGCGTCACCTGTGGTGTTGGTTAAGAAGGATGGCGCGTGGCGCTTCTGTGTAGACTACTGTCATCTGAACAGCATTACAAAGAAGGACGTCTACCCGCTCCCACGTATAGACGACACCCTTGACTGCCTGCACGGTTCCAGCTATTTCTCGTCTATTGATCTTCGTTCGGGATATTGGCAGATTGCTGTTGACGATATGGACAGAGAAAAAACCGCGTTCATCACACCTGATGGCCTATACCAATTTAATGTAATGCCGTTTGGATTATGCAACGCCCCTGCCACCTTTGAGCGTCTGATGCACTCCTTGCTCCAAGGTTTCAAATGGTCCACATGCCTCTGCTACCTCGACGACGTCATCGTCCTCTCGCCAAAGTTCGACACTCACCTTGAGCGTCTCACAACCATACTTGATGTATTTCGAAAGGCGAAGCTGCAACTTAACTCGTCCAAATGTCGTTTTGGCCACCGACAAATTACTCTTCTGAGCCATCTCGTTGACGCTTCCGGAGTACAGCCTGATCCCGACAAAAATCGCGCTGTCCGAGAGTTTCCGGTTCCGAAGACGGCCGCGGACGTTCGAAGTTTTGTAGGGCTGTGCTCGTACTTTCGTCCTTTCGTTCCAGATTTTGCGACAATTGCTAGGCCCCTAACTAACCTTTTGAAGAAAGGCGTACAATTCTCGTGTGGTACTGCAAAAGCCGCCACCTTCTCTCGTCTCGTCACTCTTCTAACCTCACCACCCATTCTCGCCCACTTCGACCCTGAGGCCCCTACAGAATTGCATACAGATGCCAGTGGTTATGGCGTAGGTGCCGTCTTAGCCCAGCGTCAGCGTGGCAAGGATCGCGTTATTGCTTATGCGAGCCGCCTCCTAGCACTATCGGAGCGCAACTATTCCATTACGGAACGGGAGTGCCTTGCAGCTGTTTGGGCGGTTGCAAAGTTCCGTCCTTACCTTTACGGTTGCTCTTTTTCCGTAGTCACTGACCATCATGCTCTCTGCTGGCTGTCATCGCTAAAAGATCCTACAGGCCAGCTTGGTCGATGGGCTTTGAAGCTACAGGAATTTTCATATACCGTGATGTACAAGTCTGGCTGCCTGCACCAAGACGCTGACAGTTTGTCGCGTTACCCTGTTGACGACTCTGACTCCTCCAATATAGCCAGTGCTTCTTGCGTATTCTCTATATCCCAGCTGCTTCATTTCGCCGACGAGCAATGCCGTGACGCCTACATCAGAGCACTCATTGACCGTTTTGAACACACTCCGGCCGATGCTGCTCTACGCCTCTTCGTCCTCCGCGACGGTACTCCGTACCGTCGTAACCTTCATCCGGACGGCTCTGAGTTCCTACTTGTAATACCTAAACACCTCCGCTCCACTGTTCTAGAAGAGCTTCACGACGCACCAACGGCAGGGCACCTCGGCGTATCTCGAACCTATGAACGTGTACGTCGCCATTTTTTCTGGCCGGGCCTTGCCCGTTCCGTACGACGTTACGTCACCGTTTGTGAACTTTGCCAACGACACAAGAAGCCTTCCCAGCTCCCCGCTGGTTACCTGCAGCCGCTCGACATTCCTGCCGAGCCCTTCCATCGTGTCGGCTTGGACCTTCTCGGGCCATTTCCTGAGTCCACATCAGGAAACAAGTGGGTTGCAGTCG
Source organism: Dermacentor andersoni (assembly GCF_023375885.2). Taxonomy (NCBI): domain Eukaryota; kingdom Metazoa; phylum Arthropoda; class Arachnida; order Ixodida; family Ixodidae; genus Dermacentor; species Dermacentor andersoni. The sequence continues at coordinate 185,224,728 of NC_092819.1, read as the reverse complement.
CGGCGGGCTACGCGACCCGCTACGCCGTAACCCAAGCAACTGATGTTGCGGACTTCCTCCTACATGATATCATTTTGATACATGGTGCTCCGCGTCAATTGCTTACAGAGCGCGGCCGCACCTTTTTGGCCAAAGTCATTGACGACATCATGCGTGCTTGCTCAATACAGCACAAATTTGCCACCTCCTACCACCCCCAAACGAACGGCCTCACTGAGCGTTTGAACCGCACCCTTACAGACATGCTATCCAAATACGTTTCAGACGACCACCGTGACCGGGACCTGGCTCTACCTTACATTACCTTTGCATACACCTCTTCCCGTCTCGAAACTGCTGGCTTTTCCCCATTTTACCTCTTGTATGGCCGCGAACCAACGCTACCACTGGACACTGTGCTTCCGTCCGCCACAACTTCAACTAGCGATTATGCCCGGGATACAATCGCCCATGCTGACCATGCTCGCCAACTTGCGCGCCCTCGTCTACAAGTGTCTCAAGACAAGCAGAAACAACGCTATGACCTCCATCACCGTGATGTCCATTTTGTGCCCGGCGCCCTCGTGTTGCTTTGGTCACCATCGCGTAAAGTCGGCCTTTGTGAAAAACTGCTTTCCTGTTACACAGGCCCATATCGTGTGATACGCAAAGTGACCGATGTCACCTATGAAATCATTCTAGACACGCCCACTGCGTCCTCCACTGTGACAACCAGTGACATTGTCCACGTTGCCCGACTCAAGCCCTACAACTCTCCATGCACCTTGGATATTTAACAGCACCGTGACGGTGCTGTTATCGAGCGATGCTCAAGAGACAAGCCGCTGCGAGAACGACGAAGAAGTTGGTCGGTGCCTTTCGCACGAGCGAGTGTCAGTCTGGCTGCCTGGCTCCAGTGTAAATAGCGTGTAAATAGCATCTTTCGTCTGTGTCTTTCCACACGTAACAATACAAACAGGACAATGTTTATAATATTTTTTAAGGGGAAGGAGGTTGCCAATTAAAAATTATTTCTAAAGGTATGGACAGCCTATGCCTAGCGAAGGAATAAGTTGCTGTATGTTCACCTTGCTTCAAATTGCTTTGCATGTTTTTTTGACCCCGAAAAGAAACTGCAGACTTCAGTGACTCCTTAGGCAGAGTCTTTTGGCAATGGCCTGTGAAATGCACTTCAATGATATGTGTCTCAGTATTGCTTCTCTTTCCGCTAAGCAATGCTAATGACTCATGAAAAAAGAAACTCTTCTAATAATTTACAACATTCATTAGGGATGGAAACATCGTCACTTGCCCGCGGAGGCCATAAATATATGCAGTGTGCCCAATTAACTACCATGGACCCAGATTTTAAAGAAGAGCAATTGCGTTACGCGAAGAAAACCTAGTGCATATTTTTTCCGGCACTGTGGAGCAGCTGCTGGTAATATGTTTTTATTACTATGATTTAATTAAGTAATTGTAATTAATTATCTAACTCGATACATACTATCCTAATTATCAAAGAGGCATATGTAGGCACAGTCAAGTGGCATCTAATTCAGATATTTTGCAGCGACGTACTAATTGTGTACTGTGTTTTTCCGACTGATACATAAACACGGTGAAATATGAAAAATACCATATGACTGCGCTCCCACCCTCATCATAAAGCAGCGCCCTCGAATAAACTCCCTCTTAGTTAGCCAGAACGAAATAAAGGAAATAAAGAAAAAACATTGTGATCGAGCTAGTTCCTTATCTGCCGGGTGCCGGCTGAAGTAACGTGTTGCGTTTGGTGTTAGAAGCAAGCTGTGATAGGTGTTGTCTTAGCGTAGATAAAGTGCATGCATGGTTTTTTCATTTTTTGACACAAAACCTATCACCACAAAAGCGAATTGACAATGTTAGTGCAAAGGTTTAAAGGTGCATTTTTTGTCCCAGTCGCCATGTCTTTCTCTAATGAGCCGAAGGAAAACATGATCCTTGCCTTGGGAGCTGCAAACGGCAACAAGGGGAAGGCCGCAAATATATATTGTGCATGGAAGTATGGCAGTAGACCAAACGCTTCGACTATCATCCGAAATTATGAGAACCTGAGACAAACCGGCAGCTTTCAGAAACAGTGGTCAAGGACTACATCTTTGAGTCCTAGCCTACGCACAGATGTTCTAGCATTCATGGCCTCAAACCCTCATGGCAGCGTGGGGGACATGGCCACCCAGCTACCAATTTCCAAGTCATCAGTTTGGAGGATTCTAAATTACTTGGTCTTTCACACATACCACCTTAACCTGCACCAATACTTGGAAGATGGGAACCTGCAGAATCGTCTAGATTTTCTCGAATTGGGTCCCCACAAAAGCCGATGAGTCACCGGACTTTTTGAGCAACATCGTGTGCACAGGTGAAAGCAGTTTTTGCAGAAACGGTCAGGTAAATTTGCATAATGCACAGTATTGGAGTGACTCAATTCACACTGGGTAAAGTGCACTCGACACCAGTAACAGTGGTTGTTCATTGTGTTGTTTGGAATGTACACCGGTGCTATAATTGGTCCCATCTTCTTTGATCACATACTGACTAGACAGTGTTACGTGAACGAAATCCTTGAAGGTGTGGTGGATCAGTTTCTCAGCAGTCCCGCTGTCACGTCTTCCACTTGTGTGGTATCAGCAAGATGGGGTGCCAGCACACAGCAGCGGCTGAGCACGAAACTGGCTGGATGTGACTTCTTATGTGCAATAGATTGGAAGGCATGGGCCTGTAAATTGGCCGGTTAGGTCACCTGACTTCTCTCCACTCAATTTCTTTCTTTGGGATTATGTAAAAGACTGTGTTACATGAACGAGACGGATGTCGGATGAGCTCAAGGCAGGGATAACAGATGTCTGCTGTAGAATTCCAGTGTCGGTCATCTAGAAAGCCGCAGAAGGTGTGATAAAGTGAACCCAGTACTGCATAGCTGCAGAAGGAGACCTATTCGAACACATTCTCTAGGCAGCATCTGTTGTTCAACGGCGCTTATGAATTCATTTTCATGAACGCTGCTTACAAAACAATTTCGTGAAGGAAGATTACACCATCGAGAGATTCCAGACTCATGGTGGTGCTAGAGGACTCGGGCTGTGAAATTGAACTGTCCCCTGCTATGAGGCCTTGTGTTGGGAGCAATGGATGTCAATGCTAATGTCATCACACCATCGAGAGATTCCAGACTCTTGGTGGTGCTAGAGGACTCGGGCTGTGAAATTGGACTGTCCCCTGCTATGAGGTCTTGTGTTGGGAGCAATGGATGTCAATGCAAATGTCATCCACTCTTTGAAAAAACAGAAATAATAGCAAGCAACGTGCAGGACAACACTAGACTCATCATTGAAGCAGCGGCTATCGCAGAAGGCAACTGCATTAGCAAACCGTCCCTAGCATTGACTGCTAAAGAATTTGCATTCCTGGGGTCTGTATGTGGGAGGCCACCTTAAGCCTTAGCGCGGCCATGGTGCACTCTTGTTTATGTGTGATCACCATGTTGAGTTGCACAATTGTAACTGATTATAATCAAGTGCGCGAGAGTATATACATACCTTTTTGCAATAAACACCAATTGGAAGTATACGCTTGTCCTAGTCGCCTTTTTAGTGTCCTGTGTTCACTCTTGCGCTAGTCACTTCAGCATGGAATACCAAGTAGCCCGGTTTTGCACCCTGCTTCACCCTGTGCGCCCTGGTATGAACCCACCATGGTTGTAACTCACTGCGAACTGCGGGTAAGGGTCACAGCTCTGACTTTTAGGACTGCTGCAGAAGTGCTAGCGAATGACCGCCACTCCGCCGGCACGGTGCAATCCAGAGAGGGTTTCAAAAGATGAAGCGCCAATGGAGACAGCACACCAATGAACAAACAACAATGACAGGACAAGGCACTACTTGCAACTATTTATTGAGGTCAAAAGCGGTTGAATATATAGCCATGGGGAGAGAGGGAAGAAAAAGAGAGACCACTGAACATGTGAATGCGCAGGTGCGAGAACACAGAAAATGTATTGGAAGGGAATCACAAGATTAAACAATATCTAAAACCTATCTAAGAACACGCTTTCCATAAATATTCAGAAACTGGGTGCTAATCTGGTCCCCTCCAACAGTTCACGCGCCACAGTACCTTTGCTTTTAAACATGATTGTCGTATCATGAAGCCTTGCTTCACATGCTTATTTTCATTCCTGAAGGCCTTGCAATGAAGTGGCAAGCTTGAGGCATAACCATTTTTCAGCGAAAGCTTGTGCTCCCACAGGTGTTCATTTATACATCGGCCAGTTTGGCCAATATACTTTTTCCGCACTTCAGCACAATGCGATATAGGACCCCTTCTTCATACTTCACAAAAGGGTTTGTGTGTTTAATAGAACAATCTACTTTCTTAGAATCACCAGATCCAATCAGGTGGCACAAAGTAGCAAGTTTTCGGGGCGTTGAAAAAAATCACAGGTAGTGTGTATTTCACGGCGACATGTTTAAGATTATGCACCACTTTGTGGGAATGCGGTATCACCACTGGTTTAGCTTTCTTTTCCCATGGTTGACCTTCTTCATTGCTTCCTTTTCTTTCTTTTTTCACCTTTTTCAACAATGCCTCTGAAACTGCACTCAAAACCAAAGAAAGAAAGCCAGCCTTCTTTAACTTCCCAATCTGTTCGTCAAAGCTTTCGTGTACCTTATGTCAGCACAATTTTTCAAGGGCGAATTCATGGCACATAGTGGCAATTGCATGTTTAACAGTCTTAGTGTATGTCGACTCATAGGGCAACAATTCCTTGCGGGCATGGGGTCTGTACATCCAGCGGGCACCTTCTTCAGTTAGAGTTATTTCAATATCTAAAAACTGCAAGCTGTTCATCCTATACATCTTCTGTGTTATCGCGTGTGCGCAAACTTTTGAGTAGCACCTCATACAAACAATATTTTCAACCCTCCACACTTCAAGCTAACAGTTGCCAAGAGGTAGAAAAAAAAAAGTTAATTGTTACTGTTTTCTGTGATGTCCACACTTGTGGACACTGCACCAAAAGAGCCTTAAGGGGACACTAAAGGCAAACACTAAGTTGACGTGGACTGTATTAAATAGCATTCGAGAAACCTCGCAACGCTTTTTTCGTGCCAAGAGAAGACTTAGTTTACGAGAAAATTGCATGTGAAGGGTCTGAATTCCTTTTTCTAAATTCAAATATCCTGCTGGCACAAACGTGCCAGCTATGATGTGGTGATACACACGCAATAGTTGCTGGCGTAGCTGTGTAATGTTAAGAAAATGAGAGGTGCCACATGTGTTAATCTCAACATTAGCCCTGTGCATCATGCCTTGTTTACCCCATGTATATATTGCATGTAGTCTATTTGTCTATAGAGGTGTGCTGAATTAAAGCTAGCAGCATCCTTTTTGAGGATTTCAACCTACAAACAATAGCTTCTAGTTGCTAAGCCCCTTCAAGCCCCTTCAAGCCCCTTCTCTCGCAAAAAAGCTCCGCTTTCTTTTAACTACAGGCTTGGTTCGTCACCTTTGCTAGAAGAGACTAAATATAAGTATTTGGGTGTCACACTAATACTTTATCATGGAATTTACATATAGATAACATCTGTTCTTCCGCATTCCGTAAACTGTACTTTTTAAGACATAAGCTAAGAAGTTTTCCCCCTAGCGTAAAATTACTTGCTTACAATTCACTAATTAGACCTAAACTTGAATATGCATGTGTTGTCTGGGACCCATTTAATAAACACAATATCACCCGCCTAGAAAAGGTACAGAGAAAAGCTGTAAGGTTTATTTACTCTAAATTTTCCCCGTATGACTCACCCTCTGAATTAATGCACATTAACGGTATACGATGTCTTGAACAACGAAGAAAAAATTTACGTTTTCAATTTCTTTTCTTGCTTTGGAATCAAGATCTAGCTATTAACCCTTCTCCATACCTGTCGCTTTCAACGTCAAGGCATACACGCCACCATCATCCTAATTCCCTGACACCATATTTTGTGCGAACAGATTTATTCAAGTTTTCATTTTTCCCTCGCACGATAACCGACTGGAATGATTCCTTATTGCCTTTCGCCACACTTTGATGTTTCTTTTTCTTAACTTTGTTATTATTGTTTATTGTTTTGTTGTCATTTGACCCACCCTGCTTGGACCTGTACAAGGTTTGCAGTATTGAATAAAGAAAGAAAGAAAGAAAGAAGTCCCCTTTGGACTACTGGGCTCACATGACGGTGTTCTCTGCTATATCCAGGATGCAGTTACGCCATCTAATCACATCACCATCACCTCTTGTTCCATTAAAGACCCCTGCTTGGGATACTACATAAGGGGAGGGGTAGTACATTTACAGAATATAATAAAATTGGTCAGCATTGGTCATCTTTTTCAGTAGGCACAATGTGTATACTTGCAAATATAATACAGACACTGCTCAGTCACAGAGCACTAAGCCGCAATTTTGTATCGATTACTTTTATTATGTTATTGCTTTCTGAGTTTTTTGCACTTGGTCAGCAGTCAGAGCGACGCTCCGCCCACACTATCAGCCGGCCGTGAATGGTGGATGGTAAGAGTAGCATAGGATTGAGCGGAAGGCGTCGTCATAAAATTGCGGCCCTGTTGTTTCACACGTGCAGAGTACGATGCCTTGGCCAAGGTGATAGCGAAGCAGCCAGACAGGCGAGGCATGCTGTCTCAGCTCGAGTGCCTGGAGAAGGAGATCCGCTCACTGCAGCAGTCACAGCAGGCACTGGACTCTCGCCTGGAGCATCGGCGACGGCAGTTTCATGTGCTGCTCACATCCGTCTGCGAGCTGGGCCGCATCCTCAAGGGTGAGCTCGGGTTGAGGTTGCTTCATTCCGCACCCCAGGACGAAACTATGGTGCATCCTTTATGGTGCACGAAACTACGCACCATTAAGAATGTCGCCAAAAAATCAGTTGCTTCATTATGAGAACAAAACTAATTTTTCTCTGGAAAATGTAAGTCCTTGCAGCGAAAATTGCATTTGTTGATTGTTAGCCATTCTTAGATTTTGACAGGCCATTAAAAATGGTTCATTACTGAGAATTTTTTTTCTTTGAAAAACTGGTCTTCTGCAAAAGCTTTATATTTCTGTCAGCCAGATGCTCAAGGTCGTTAGTGTGAAAAAAAAATGTTTTTAAATGGATATATTGCGCAGCAGTTCACACAGATGACAATGAACTTGCAAAGAACTTGGTTTTGGCATATGTTTATTACCGTATTTACTCGCATAATGATCGCACTTTTTTGTCAGAAAAATTGACGCAAATTCAGGGGTGCGATCATTACGTGGGTTAAATTTCCCGCAAAAAAAAAAAAATTTTTTTTCGTCCCGCATTTGCTGCGGGATGTGGGTGCGGGACACCAAAACAAAAATGGCGGCCGGCGGAGCAAGCCGAACGCGATTTTTTTTTTCTTCTCGTGAGTACATTACGTGCATTGAAACAGTTTCTTCCGTATCAGTGATGAATAATATCGTTAATATCGGCAAGTTTGCGGCAATAATGTAGCCATGTCCACTTTGAGGGGACAGAAACAGATGGGCGCGCTTAGCTGCCAGTGACAGAAACGCATGGCCGGCGTGCTGCGGAAACTGCGGCATCTGTCTTCACTACTATCCTAACACGGCACGTTTCCGCTAAGGGTGGGCGAATATCTTAGCTGTGTTACAAGTGTCGACGTATGAATAGTGTCACGTGGTCGTGACGTTGAATAACACAGTAGCAGTACTGTGAACGACAAAACTAACTTTTATTGGGCGAACCTGTGCCCACAAAACAGGCTACACTTATAGCACAACGATAGCGGCGAACACGCTCGGCGATCGTCGAAAATCTGCCCAGCGGGTCAAGCGCGTCGGCTTTTATACAGCAGCCGTCGAATGTTCCAGACTAATCGCTGGGACCCGCGCGTATTCCACAATGTTCTACGCCATTCGCGTCAGGCGATGAAATCAGATAACATAAGGTTCGGCGACAACAGACAGCCGGGTAGAATCATCGATAACTTTCCAGAAACGTCGGATACATGCAGGCGCGTCCGTCGCTGTGCGATTACAGTTGTTAAGCGGCGAAACGTGGTCGCCCGATAAAGATAAGTACACGTGTCATTACCCCCCTCTTAAAAAGCATCGCCCCGATGCTGCTAACAAACGAAAGTAACAAAGAAAAGCACTCGTAGCAAAGAAAACAAACTAAGGAAGTTCATCAGCGTCCGTAATATGGTTTAAGGCGCACCACGTGGACCACTTCAGATCGTGCGCGGCGCCGCTGTGAGTGCGAAATGCCGTCTGGCACGACCTCATAGTCTAGTGCGCCAATACGTCGGATGACCTTGTAGGGTCCGAAATAGCGTCGCAGCAGCTTCTCACTGAGTCCTCGCCGGCGTATCGGGGTCCATACCCAAACACGGTCGCCGGGCTGGTACTCGACGAAGCGTCGTCGGAGGTTGTAGTGTCGGCTGTCGGTACGCTGCTGGGTCTTGATCCGTAGGCGGGCGAGCTGTCGGGCTTCTTCGGCGCGCTGGAGATAGGTAGCGACGTCAAGATTCTCCTCGTCAGTGACGTGCGGCAGCATGGCGCCGAGCGTCGTCGTCGGGTTCCTGCCGTAAACCAACTTGAATGGCGTTATCTGTGTTGTTTCTTGCACCGCCGTGTTGTAGGCGAAGGTGACATACGGCAGGACCGCGTCCCACGTCTTGTGCTCGACGTCGACGTACATCGCTAGCATGTCGGCGAGGGTCTTATTCAGCCGCTCTGTAAGACCATTCGTCTGCGGATGGTAGGCCGTTGTCCTCCTGTGCCTTGTCTGACTGTAGTTCAGAATGGCTTGAGTGAGCTCCGCTGTAAAGGCCGTTCCTCGGTCGGTGATGAGGACTTCTGGAGCACCATGTCGCAACAGGATGTTCTCGACGAAAAATTTAGCCACTTCGGCTGCGCTGCCTTTCGGTAGAGCTTTAGTTTCAGCGAAGCGGGTGAGATAGTCCGTCGCCACGACAATCCACCTATTTCCGGAAGCTGATGTCGGAAACGGTCCCAACAAGTCCATCCCGATCTGCTGAAAAGGTCGGTAAGGAGGCTGGATCGGCTGTAGTAATCCCGCTGGTCTTGTCGGTGGTGTCTTGCGTCGCTGACAGTCGCGGCATGTCTTGACGTAACGGGCGACATCGGTGGTTAGGCGCGGCCAGTAATACCTTTCTTGTATCCTCGATAGCGTCCGGGAGAAACCGAGGTGCCCAGCGGTCGGATCGTCATGTAGGGCGTGCAGTACTTCTGGACGTAGCACCGACGGAACAACAAGAAGGTGGTTGGCGCGGACTGGTGAGAAGTTCTTCTTCACGAGTAGGTTGTTTTGAAGCGTGAACGAAGATAATCCACGCTTAAATGCCCTTGGGACAACGTCGGTGCGCCCTTCCAAATACTCGATTAGGGCTTTTAGCTCCGAGTCTCCTCGTTGCTGTTCGGCGAAGTCTTCCGCGCTTATTATTCCAAGGAAGGCGTCGTCATCCTCGTCATCTTGCGGCGGCGGGTCAATGGGGGCGCGGGATAGGCAATCGGCATCTGAGTGTTTTCGTCCGGACTTGTAGGTTACAGTGATGTCGTATTCTTGTAGCCTGAGGCTCCACCGTGCCAGCCGTCCTGAGGGGTCTTTTAGGTTAGCTAGCCAACACAACGCGTGATGATCGCTGACCACCTTGAATGGCCTGCCATATAGGTAAGGGCGAAATTTCGCTGTGGCCCAAACGATGGCGAGGCATTCCTTTTCGGTTGTAGAATAATTGCCTTCTGCTTTTGACAATGATCGGCTAGCGTAAGCTATCACGTGTTCATGTCCATCTTTTCTCTGGACTAGGACGGCACCGAGGCCTAGGCTACTGGCGTCAGTGTGTATTTCGGTATCGGCGTGCTCGTCGAAGTGCGCAAGTACGGGCGGCGACTGCATGCGTCGTTTGAGTTCTTGAAATGCGTCGCCCTGTGGAGTTTCCCACTTGAACTCGACGTCACATTTAGTTAGCTGTGTCAGCGGCTCAGCGATGCGTGAAAAGTTCTTGACAAATCGCCTGTAGTAGGCACACATGCCAAGAAATCTACGCACTGCCTTCTTGTCGGTGGGCTGCGGGAACTTTGCAATGGCAGCCGTTTTCTGCGGGTCGGGGCGTACTCCGGATTTGCTGATGACGTGGCCTAGGAATAGAAGCTCGTCGTAAGCGAAGCGGCACTTTTCTGGCTTCAGAGTGAGCCCTGATGACTTGATGGCCTCTAGTACTGTGGCAAGCCGCCTAAGGTGATCGTCAAAATTTTCGGCGAATACAACGACGTCATCCAAGTAAACGAGACAGGTCTGCCACTTCAATCCTGCTAAAACCGTGTCCATCACGCGCTGGAACGTTGCAGGCGCCGAGCACAGTCCAAATGGCATAACCTTGAACTCGTAGAGGCCGTCTGGGGTGATGAAGGCGGTCTTTTCACGATCTCTTTCGTCGACTTCTATTTGCCAATAGCCAGACTTGAGGTCCATCGAGGAGAAGTATTTAGCGTTGCAGAGCCGATCCAATGCGTCGTCTATCCGTGGGAGAGGGTATACGTCCTTCTTCGTGATCTTGTTCAGACGACGATAATCGACGCAGAAACGAAGGGTTCCGTCCTTTTTCTTCACCAGCACAACAGGAGATGCCCACGGGCTTTTCGACGGCTGGATGATGTCGTCGCGCAGCATTTCGTCGACTTGTTCTCTTATAGCTTCACGTTCTCGCGGCGAAACTCGGTAAGGGCTCTGGCGAAGTGGTCGAGCGTACTCCTCGGTGATTATGCGATGCTTGGCGACTGGTGTTTGTCGAATCCTCGATGACGTCGAAAAGCAGCCTTTGTATCGCCGGAGCAGACTTCTGAGCTGCTGTTGCTTAATCACGGGGAGACTTGGATTAATGTCGTAGTCTGGTTCGGCAACCATGGTCGTCGGGGTAGATGCGGCGGAATCAGAGAGGACCAACGCATTGCTGTTTTCCAGAATTTCCTCGATGTATGCGATCGTCGTGCCCTTGTTGATGTGCTTGTACTCCTGGCTGAAGTTTGTCAGCAACACTTTCGTGTTTCCTCCGTGCAGTCGAGCGATCCCTCTTGCGACGCAAATTTCACGGTTTAGCAGTAGACGTTGGTCGCCTTCGATGACACCTTCTAAGTCAGCGGGTGTTTCGGTGCCGACCGAAATAACAATGCTGGAGCGAGGCGGGATGCTCACCTGATCTTCGAGCACACTCAAGGCGTGGTGACTACGAGGGTTCTCCGACGGTATCGCATGGTCTTCCGACAGAGTTATTGACTTCGACTTCAGGTCGATGACTGCGCCGTGTTGGTTGAGGAAGTCCATGCCGAGAATGACGTCTCGTGAACACTGTTGGAGGATAACGAAGGTGACAGGGTAAGTCCGGTCGTGAATGGTAATTCTTGCCGTGCACATTCCAGTCGGCGTTATGAGGTGTCCTCCGGCGGTACGAATTTGAGGGCCTTCCCACGTAGTCTTAACTTTCTTCAACTGGGCGGCGATGTGTCCACTCATGACGGAGTAATCAGCCCCTGTGTCGACTAAGGCGGTGACTGCGTGGCCGTCGAGAAGCACGTCGAGGTCGGTGGCTCTTTGTCTTGCATTACAGTTCGGTCTTGGCGTCGGATCACGACTGCGTCGCGTTGACTTGTGGCTTGTATGTGACGTCGTCAGGTCGTCTTTCGTCGTCGCATTCTTTCCTTCCAGACTTCGTCGGGACGGCGGCGTGTCGTTATGTCGTCGAGGTAGTTTCTTCGGCGTCTTCGTCGGCGGCGGAGGATCTTCGACAGTTCGACGGACAGCAACCGCACCTCCATCGGTTGCTGCTTTTAGTTTTCCGGATATGGGCTCGCTGACCGGCCCCGAGCTGGGCCAGTGTATGGTCGGCGCTGCGGCGACAGGTAGCGGCCTGGTGATGGTGAACGCGACGGTCGTCGAGAACTCCACTGAGTAGCCGCGAGGTAGTCAGCGATATCGCGAGGGCGTTCACCTTGCTGCGGGCGCGGAGCGTTGACGGCGAAACCTCGCAGTCCCATTTCCCGGTATGGACATCGTCGGTAGACGTGACCCGCTTCCCCGCAGTGGTAGCAGAGCGGGCGGTGGTCAGGAGCGCGCCAAACGTCGGTCTTCCTCGGGTAGCTCCGCTGGGCGACGGGTGGGCGCGCTGTCGGCGGCGGCGGCGCTGGTCGACGGAATTGCGGCGTTACAGGGCCCTGGCGCGGTCGCTGAGGAGGGCCTTGACGGCGTACGACGGCGGCGTAGGTCATCGCTTCGGGTTGGGGTTGCGGTAATTGAGGTTGCACCTCCGGAACTCCAAGCGACCGCTGAACCTCATCTTTGACGATGTCAGCGATCGAGGCCACTTGAGGCTGCGACGACGGGAAGATCTTCTGAAGCTCCTCTCGTACGACTGCCCTGATAGCCTCGCGCAGGTCTTCGGAGGCCAGTGATTGAACTCCGGCATAGTTTGTAGCGTTGGTGCGGCGGTCGAATTGCCGGTTTCGCATCTCGAGTGTCTTCTCGATGCTAGTGGCCTCGCGAAGAAACTCGTCGACGGTCTTCGGTGGGCTTCGTACCATACCGGCGAAAAGTTCCTCCTTTACACCACGCATTAGTAGCCGGACTTTCTTTTCCTCGGACATTTCCGGGTCGGCGTGGCGGAATAGGCGGCTCATTTCTTCTGTAAAAATCGCGGTGGTCTCGTTGGGCAGCTGCACTCGGGTTTCCAGTAGTGCTTGGGCTCGTTCTCGGCGTACGACGCTTGTGAATGTCTGCAGGAAGCCACTTCGGAAAAGGTCCCAGGTCGTTAACGTGGCTTCTCTGTTCTCGAACCACGTCCTGGCAGCGTCTTCCAATGCGAAGAAGACATGTCGCAGTTTGTCGTCGCTGTTCCAGCTGTTAAATGCAGCGACCCTCTCGTACGTCTCGAGCCAGGTTTCCGGGTCCTCGAATGTTGAACCGCGGAACGTGGGGGGCTCCCTGGGCTGCTGCAGCACGACGGGGGATGCTGGGGCTGCCATTGAGGAGGACTTGGTGGCAATCTTCCTGCACGTCTCAGGTAGGAGTCCGTGCTCTGGGGGCAGTCCTTGCAGCCGGCGGCTAGCTCGCTGGTCTTGGGCGACGTTGGTTTTGTCCTCGGGCTTCGGGCTTGGATCGCGGCTTTGCGGGGGCGTTCGGTACATGAACGCACAAGCACCTCCACCAGATGTCACGTGGTCGTGACGTTGAATAACACAGTAGCAGTACTGTGAACGACAAAACTAACTTTTATTGGGCGAACCTGTGCCCACAAAACAGGCTACACTTATAGCACAACGATAGCGGCGAACACGCTCGGCGATCGTCGAAAATCTGCCCAGCGGGTCAAGCGCGTCGGCTTTTATACAGCAGCCGTCGAATGTTCCAGACTAATCGCTGGGACCCGCGCGTATTCCACAATGTTCTACGCCATTCGCGTCAGGCGATGAAATCAGATAACATAAGGTTCGGCGACAACAGACAGCCGGGTAGAATCATCGATAACTTTCCAGAAACGTCGGATACATGCAGGCGCGTCCGTCGCTGTGTGATTACAGTTGTTAAGCGGCGAAACGTGGTCGCCCGATAAAGATAAGTACACGTGTCAATAGGGTACAGTTTTAACGTATCAGCGTAAACGTGGCTACTGTCATTGCCGCGCGCGATTTGTTGCGTGCTCACGAGTGCAGGTGAAAAGAATCGAAAGGTGCCTTTTTTGTTTTTGTTGACCACAACCACTGTAAAGCCTACCCATAATAAAGGCAAGTTTGGTTGTACCTCTTTTTGTCATGGAAGTTCGGAAAGTGATGAAAGTAATGAAATGAGGCATCTACTTAAGAATGTTTGGTGCGTGCAGACGAGTCCTTCGCGTAGCATTCGAAAGATGGTAAGCGCGATCATTATTAGCTAGACTTGGCACACGACATATCGCTGCGGCAAGTTCGGGGTGCGATCATTACACGGGAAATAAAAAAAATCAAATTTTGACGACAAAATTCAGGGGTGCGATCATTACGCGAGTGCGATCATTATGCAAGTAAATACGGTAGCCATTTTGACATTGAGGTGGTCCTGGTCCTTTGACATAGCCCGCATCAGTTAGCAAATTGTACTGTTTTTAAACTGACGAACTTTTATCAAAGCAGTTTTTGTTATTAGCAGCAAAAAAAAATTGAATTGGTTTCTCATTTATCTTGAAATTCACATGTTCTGTCTTCCCTGCAAAGCGTCTTGGCCGTGAAGACAAAATGCACGGATGCAAGCGTTTATGCACCGATAGAGGGGAGTCCAAACTGCTTCCAAGTTAATTCCTTTGCCACTGGCCTAGCTACATGTCGGGATGCCTGCAAGTTCCTTCAGTCAAGCAGAACTACACAATTACGTGTATATATGCCATGTCATATCACTGTCTGCCTGCCTGCTTAATGTCTTCACGTGGGCCCGAGTAGTGCTTAGGCACTGATGCTCTGTATAACTGCTGGTGCCAAACATGTTAGAATTGTGCAGGATGCAATAATTAACAGAAATATTCCAATTATGATGACTAATTTATGAATGATTAATTTTATAAATCGGCACAATCTTGCTTGAACAACCCCGCTGAATGACATTAGGCTTCTATGGCGTCTCTTACCGTTAGGCTCCTGTTTGTCAGTACATATAGAGGTACATACACATGCACTTTCGTGAGGAAAATGTGCGCACATAACACCTTTAAGAGTCGTGCTGCTGCACCACAGTACACTACACGTTTTATTCACTGCCAGTCTAATAAACTGACACACAACGCAGGTGATGTCGCAATAGAAACCATGAAAACACTGACAAACGATTAGCAGAGCAACATACCAAACTCACCTTGACGAGGATCATGAACAAACACAATCCACCTATTCAGCAAACACATACACTCCTAGCTCATGCACAAGAGACACTTAAGTTAATGATTTTCTCCTAGACATTGTGCGCTTCCATGAATGGCTGTTTCGGACTCCAAAATTTCAGACTTGATCGATATTCCAGACTTTTGAATGTACCGTCAGAGTCCCGCTAGAACTAATGCGTTTTCACAACCAATTTCTCGTGTAATTTAGGCCCCAAAGTTCGATTTTCCAGACTAAATCGCTCATTCTGAGCTACGCTACCCAATCTTGGGGGCCGCCATGTTGTATTTTCTGCTAGCTTGGCTTCTAGTGGCCCACTCTGTAGCCTCCAAGAATAAGACAAGAATAGAGCACAACATCCTCCAGTCTGGAGGCCATGCCCGCTCTTCTTTGGCTGACAAAATGCTCAAGGGTACGGCACTTTTTCTTATTTCTTTTTTTGGTCAGCACTACAGTGAAACCTCGTTAAACCGTAGTTGGCCGGAGCTCGGAAAAGGTACGTACTAAACGGTAGTACTGCTTAACCGAAATAGCGTGAGATCGCCCACTTACCTGTCAAAAACGGAACTCGGAGAGAATGCAATGAAAGGGCAAAAAACTTACACTATTTATTCATTTTGGGCGACAAAAGTCTGTGATCTTTGTTTGATGGCGCGGCGGCCTGGCAGCGACGACAGCCGCCTCAAACTCACTTAAGCCGCGAGCCAGCTTTTCCACCAGCCCCCTCTTCTCGGCAAACACCCGCATGAGGCTCACATAATGTGCAGCTTCTGCCACTGTCGGGCCTGGATCGCCCGTGCTGTCGCTGTCGTCCTCATCGCTATCGTTACGCGACACTTCGGCAACAGAGGCAACTATAGCCTCGTCGGACATATCCGGAGAAGTCTGAACTTCGCTATCGATGTCCCTGAAGTCCGTGAAAGAAATGCCTTGGGTAACACCGTGCCGCTCCAGCACTTCGGCGAGCAGTGTTTCGCAAGCTTGGTCGACGGCGTCAGAAGACTGGTCGACGGCGTCAGATGACTGGTTGACGGCGTCGCTAGCATCCTCAGCGTCACCCGCACACACCGTGAAGCCAGCGCGCTTGAAGCAGTTCTGCACAGTCGCCGATTCAACATGGCGCCACGAGTATTCGAGCAGGTGAATTGCGCCCAGCAGATCAATTGAAAAAATCTTGCCACACTCAAAGGCCAGAAGAATTCTGCGCAGCGGATTCTTTTTGTAAAGCTGTTTCACAGCCCGAATGACACCTTGGTCCAAGGGTTGTGCAATCGCTGTGGTGTTAGGAGGCAGAAACACCAATTTTACAGCCGCAAGGTTATCAAGCGCGACATGCGCCGAGGCATTATCCAAGATAACAACAACTTTTCTGTTTTTCGCCGCGAAACGGCGGTCGATGAGGCGCATGTACTCTTCAAAAAGTTTCGACGTCATCCACGCTTTCGTGTTGCTGCGGTAGACAACTCCGGAGGGCAGTCGGGCACCTTTAGAACATCTCGGCTTGGCCGACTTCCTGATCACGAGAAGTGGAAGTTTTTCAGTTGCCGACATGTTTACACCGAACGCAACCGAAATCCGGTCCTTGGCATGCTTGCCGCCGGTGCACGTCTCACCTTTAAACGCAAGCGTCCTGTTTGGCAGCAGCTTGAAGAATAGCGCCGACTCATCTATATTAAAGATATCGTCGGGCGCGTAGTCGGTCAGGATGTGCCTCAGCTGACCACTTTGCCATTGTTCTGCCCCATCCACGTCGCCAGCGGCACCTTCTCCTGAAACGACTCTTGTGTTTACGCCATGCCTCGCCTTGAACCTCACCAGCCAGCCATTGCTGCATACAAAGTCATCGTGGTTCAGCTGCGAAGCGAAAACCAGGGCCTTCTCCACAAGTAGGGGTCCGCTGACAGGCAAGTTCTTCGACCGCGCTGCTTTTAACCAGTTCACCAGCGCCTCCTCCACGTCAGGAAAAGTCGAACCTCGTATACGACATCTTTTCGCGGTCGCAGCAGCACTGCCGAACAACTTTTCCTTTGCATTCCATATGCCACACACGGTAGTTAAAGGTAAATCCCTTTCGCGTGCCAGCGCCGACTTCTTCATGCCATGTTCGATGGCACGAACGATGTCCATTTTTTCCTGAATGCTAAGCATGCGGTGTTTTTGCCCGAGCTTCGGCATGAAGCTTGCACGACGTCACAACGCTTTCTCGTAGGAAATAAAGAACGCTCTCTGGCACGGCGCCGAAGTGATGTTGATGTTGATGTGGCTTCTCGGATGGGGAGATGGATGAATGCTTCACCTTTCCAAGCGCCCTCTGCGTTTGCGCTTGGAGGCCGTTCGGATCTCTGAGGCTTGTTGTTCTGCCGGGCCGCCTGACGGGGACGATGTACCGCCGTGATCGCGCGACGAAAAGTGAAAACACTACTTTTTAACCGATACGTACGCGACAAGCTGGTACGGTTTATGCGGATACAAAATGCATTATGTTCAATGGCCGCCAAGTCGGGGATTTCACTTTACTACTTTTAAAACGGAACTACTGTTTAAACGGGTACGGCTTAACGAGGTTTTACTGTATTCTCATGATCACTTAATGTAGGATCCATTTTTATTCATTTATTTATTTTAAAGTTTAGGTTGCTATTTACTTGTACTACGACTAGTACACACCTGCTCTGTGTCCACAGAGCAGGTGTGTCTCGGAGATGATGTTGCATCTTTGTGTCTGTTTGTGTGGCTTTGCATTTGTGTGATCAGCACCACCTCGTGTGCCTTCGTGAGAGCCAAGTGGTAGGAAAAAACGTGGCTTGTTTCTTTGATCTCTGTGGCGATCTCCAGCAACTGAGATTGCGAACGTGGTGACGTTCTTCTCAGACTGTATGCGGAGACGACTTCACTCTTGCGCAGATCCAAGCAAATCTGATTGCCTTCAAGCGTAGTATGAGGCAGGGCATTATTAGAGATTTTCTTAAGCCACTCTAAGCCTAATAAATTTTTTTTTTTTTGGCTGAACAGATTTTTCGGACTGTTTTATCTTTCAGACAATTTTTTAAATCCCTGCAAGGTCTGGAAAATTAGTTGTTGACTGTATATTATTCATCCCGCCTAAATGCACCAGGACCCTGACATTCTCCTTGTTCGGGACAAACTACACTCTAGTTACACTCTACACTCTACCTCCTATATGAATACACTCTAGTTATTCTGGCGTTGCAGTGATATTCAAGAAGGGGAAGTACAGGATCAGTAATGCATTAAAGAAAAGCAACCAACAACACAATTT